>NC_092132.1:122264694-122864694 GCF_043159975.1 Macaca nemestrina | reverse complement strand
CTAAAACAAGGGATTTGTCAATCAAAAATAGTGAAACGATAGTAGTGCTTCATTCCTCTCAACAACCCACATTCCTCATTTCTGTATATCCTTTACTTACGTAGATTCACCAACTGTTTACATTTTCCACATTTGTTTTATCACACATGTATGTATATATAATTATTATTATAGCTAAATCACTAAAATGCTTGAGAGTTTCAGACTTAAAGACTTTACCACAAAATATTTCACTGTGAATTTTCTAAGAACAAGGACATTCTTTTACCTAGCCACCATATAACTATTACATTCATACAATTTAGCATTGATAAAAATTACCTTTGAACATATAATCCATATTCAGATTTTACCAATTATCCCAATAACATTCTTTATAACAATTTCTCCTAGTCCAGGATCCAAGCCAGTATCACACATTGCATTGAATTCATATCACTTTAATCTTCTTTAATTTAGAAGATTTCCTCAGCCATTTTTGCTTTTATACATTAACATTTTGAAGTGTATAGGCCAATTGTTTTTTAAAAATGAAACTCAATTTGGATTTGCCTGTTTCCTCATGTAAATTCAGGTAGTTTGTTTTCCTTAGGAACTATGTACGTGATTTATGTCCTCTGTGACATCAATGGTGTCACAGATATTGATGATAACTTTGATCACTGGATTAAGGTGTTATCTGTTAGGATTCTCCATTGTAAACATGCCATTTTCCCTTTAGCCAAATAAACTGTGGTGTACTACCACTGAAAGTATGTAAATATCCCAAGAAATCTTCATTCAATGATTTCAGCACCCATTAATGATTCTTGTCTGAATCTATTATGACTATACGGTTGAAAATTTTTGTAATTTTTCATTCAATCCTTTCATATATTTTAGTTAGCATTTCTCTCATTGTTTTGTGAGCAATTTCTTATTTTTTGGCTCAGTCAAATATTCCAGGTTCCACTTGTAATTTCTCTTTCCATCCATAGAATCAGTCATTTCTTTAAATATCCCTGCTTCTTTCATCAGGTAATAGTATCTTGAAACCAAGTCTTGGGTGTTGGGGTGTGCTTTTTGCTACTAGGGTATTATTGCACATATAATATTCCCTCCTTAGCCATAGGGCTTACATTCCAAGGTCCTCAATAGATGCCTGAAACCACAGATAGTACTGAACCTGATGTAATCGGTTGGAACATGTTCCTATTTATGCTTTTCACCAACAAACTTAATGCCTTTTCCATCTTAATTAAGCACTTATCATGCACTGTGCCCAATATTTTTGCAGTCTGAGGTGCGACAGCAGAACTGGCATGAATTTCGTTTTCTTTTTTCACAATTGCATAGGTAGAAGATTCATATTTTACTGTAAATTTTGACAGCCTCAGCCTAAGATTTTTCCTTTCCTTTTAAGTTGAGAATGTTCACATTTTCACTTAAAGGAAGCACTTAATGGCTTCTCTTTGGCAGATCCAAATTACCAGCATCACTACTCTTGCATTCTGGGGCTATTATTAAGTGAAATAAGAGTGACTTGAATAGAAGCATAGTGATAATGCAACAGCAGATCTGATAACTTAGATGGCTTGTAAGTGACTCATGGGCAGAGCGTGTACTGGGCAAAAGCAGGATTCATGACCTGGGTGGGATGGAGCAGGATGGTGTGAGATTTCATCATGCTACTTAGAGTGACATGCAGTTTAAAAGTTATGAGTTGCTTATTTCTGGAATTTTGCACTTAATATTCTTGTACTGCAGTTGACTGTGGGTAACTAAAGCCACCAAAAGTGAAACTCCAGAGAACGGGAAAACTCTGTGTATAGATGATTTGGCTCTGTGTCCCCACACAAATCTCACCTTGATTTGTAGTAATCCCCATGTGTCATGGGAGAGACCTGGTGGGAGGTAATTTAATCATGGGGGCAGGTTTTTCCTGTGCTGTTCTCTTGATAGTGAATAAGTTGCATGAGATCAGATGGTTTATAACGGGGACTTCGCCTGAAATGCCCTCTTGCCTGCTGCCAGGTAAGACATCCTTTTGCTCTTCCTTCATCTTCCACCATGATTGTGAGGCCTCCCCAGCCATGTGGAACTGTGAGTCCATTAAAACTCTTTTCTTGATAAATTACCCAGTCTCAGGCATGTCTTTATTAGCAGCATGGGAACAGACTAATACAATACATTTGAATGCTGCTTAATGGGACATTTGTTATTGAACAACAAGCAAATGAATCTTTTAGGTATATCATTTTGGGAGTAGCCATCAGTTATACAAAGCTAAAATCTAGTTGAAATCATGGTTTTAAGAATCCTTATTGTAACTATGACAATAAAAGACTGCATTATCTTTTAAAATCTTCTTGAGATTAACAAGTCTCATGATCGATTGGTTGGTAACTCAAATTCTATAACCATGGATTTCTGAGCTTGTGTTCTTTATCCTTTTGGTTTGATAAGAATACTGAAACTCTGGGATGGCATCAAAGTTAACATTGCCATAACACTAGAAATATGTGAAAAAAATATAGAAGTAACAAAGAAAATAAGTCAAACACGTGTTGTTAATCTTCTAGAACAAGCTTAAGTCTGGATATAGTAACATATTTTCAAAACATTGTATTTTATATGTTTTGTCTACTAATGAAGGTGTTTGAGGCATTCAAAGGAATCATTAAATTCATTCTAAATCAGTAAGTCTATTCCAAACTGTTTAAAGAGATTTAATTATTAAGTTTGTAATAAGTGTTAAAATATCAAAGAAAAATTTATTGGAAGTTTTACTGGCAGCATTAAAAAATACAGCAAAGAATGAGTGTTTTCCATGCACAAAAGCCCCTTGATATTGAAAAACTGAGGGGTGGATGGATGGGCTTTGAGGTAGGTTCTGGGCAGAGCATCACTGTATCCACTACAATTGTCATTTTATTTGACTTTCCCCTTATAAGATCAAATAAAATATTAGAATAGATAGATTCATAGACTATCAACTCTGAGAGGGACCTTAAATATCACATATGTTATTATGGAACACTTAGCACAGACAATAAAATTCAAATACTCACCAAGTGTCACTTCATCAAAGTACCAAAACATAGGTTAAGCTACTTCACTATGTTTCAGATGCTCACACTGTATCTTTCTTCACAGTTTCATAATAAAGATTAAGGGGTTATATTTTAGATAGTCCATGTTGTGCTGTGAGTGTGCTATTAACTTCCATACCAGATACTGCCTCTGAGAAGCCTCAGAAGAAGCAATGAATTATAAAGAATGCTAATGCATAGTAACCAGGGGTTACAGGTGGGAACATCACAGTCACTACCCAGGATAGCTGAAATTTCTAGAAGCAGGGAATTGAACCAGGAACCAAACAAGGTCCCTATCAGCTCTTCAGCTCTGGACTGAATTGAGAAAGTATTATTGTTTTTAATTGGTTCCCATTTGGCCTTATTAAGAGTTTAATTGTGCTTTTACTCTAACCTTTTATCCTCTTGACATTTTTTCCCTTAATTTTATAGGTCTTTTTGTCTCCCTTTATTGTAATTTTCTTCTTATATCATACTATATTTCCTTCTGGAAAAAGAAGTCTGTCTCTGCCATTTGTTAGAAGAACCAGCAGAAAAATATTCTTAAGAATAGAAATTGCCTTTATTAGCTGAATAAATGAAAGAATTATATGAGGCAATTATTTCCCACTTCTCTGAGATCTTGGCCATGGATTTTAACAATAATTGCTTGCAAGTGTATTTTCCTTTATATTGTATTTAATTTGTGAGGGAAGATACTTCTTTACCTCTTTGCTTCCCCAATACCTGGTATAGGTTCTGACACATGGTAAACTCTCAATAAATGTTTTTAAATGAATTAATAATTAATAATTGGTAACATGTTATAATTGCTTATTCAAATATCTATGTCTTTTACTAGACTGAATGTAAAGAATAGGATAAAATCTTATTAACCTTTGTGCTGCTACTAGTTCCTTCATTAAGTGTTTATATAGTAGGTACTCAATACATTGCAGTGAATGAAGGAATGAAAAAAGAAATGAGATGGACTAGGAGGAACTCTGCATCTTTACTTTAAGGTTGTAGATGTAAAATTGTTTTTCTTCCATGCCTGTCATCGATGCAGGCAATTCCACGGTATGCTTATGTACTGCCTGCTGCTAAAAGAGCCTCTTGATGAAGTAAATCCAGAATTTAGTAAGAACTCAAGGTAATTTTTAGAAATGCAATTACTTCTTCACAGGGTAAGAGCACTGGCTACCTAAAGTGAAAGGAAATGATTATGGTAGGCAAAGAACACTGAAAGGAGAAGGCTTTGCTACTCTCTTAATGTTTCCCTGGGTCATCCCTGGGTACTATGGAAAGACATTGAGACAGTCTAGCCTAATGTGTAAGTACTAAAATCAGAAAGAAAAGCATATGCAAAGGCATTTCTATAGGACCAAAGAGGAAAACAAGTGAAACAAGGCAAAGTGAAACAAGGCAAATGGACAAACGAAAAAGCTTCAATAATTAATTCATCAAAGAAACAGTCACAAATAGATTTAAGTGCTTACTGTGTCCTAGGAATTGTGATAGGTACTGTAGATATAGAAATAACTAGCAAATATTTTCTCTAGGCTAAAGAGTATACTAGCTTGTAGGGGAGATTGATATTGAATGAATACCCTCATGAAATATGATATGTTTACAGTTGAAAAAATGATATGAAGAAAAAAATCTGGTTCCATGTTGCATATGACAATGGGGCTAATCTGAAAGGTCAGCGACAACATTCCTGAGGAGGGGTCTTATAACACTAGAGGGACAAAAAAAGACATTAGTAATGCAGAGAGAGAAGGAAAGGTATTCTAGATGCAAGTGAGAGTACATGAAAAGACCCCAAGACAGAACAAGCTTGAGCTTTCTTAGAACCAAAAGAAGATGGTTATAGTTGGAGCTTAGTGAGAAAGGGAAAGAATGGAGCAAATTACAGTGGGAGAGGAAAACAGAAGCATCAGGTAAGTTATATAATGCCTGAAGGCCAAGGAGCTAGGGTCTTATTTTAATAGGAAGATATTGACTAGTTTAATAGAATTTATGGAGGTATATCACCCAATTTATATTTTTGTAAAGAACGAATGTGGAAAATGGCAAACTAGGAAGCTCCAGGCTCTCTAGCTCCCTCAGAAATACCAAGTAAACAACAACATACCAATCAAGGTAACTCTGTGAGAACTCTAGAAACCGTTAAGGATCTGCAACAACCTAACAAGTGCCCAACCAAGAAAAATCCACAGTCAAAATAGAAATTTTGTGATACTTTTTCAGATTTAACTCACTGTTTCCCTGATGCAGCAAGGAAGAAAAGCCAACCAATGACTGACTATTCTTTCAGGATAAAAAATAAAAAGAGTAAAGCTTGTTTGCAACATTACGGCTCGTATAGGGGGCTGGCCAATGGACTTGTTTCTATCTTGCCTGACTTGGAACATTGACAGAAATGATGGCAGAGTTTGGATGTCAAGTTGGGAGTTGTTGAAAACAGTTTAGTCATGATGGCATGAGAGGGCTTCAGGATAACTGCAGACCCACTGGTGCCTGGGGCAAGAGATTACAGGCAGAGGAATACAGTAGAACATCTAAGGCCCTGAGAAGGAGCAGAGGTGAGACTCTTCTGGAAATCAAGATTTTAAAAGCAAGGGAATTGGATAAAAAGCACATGCACAGGCCCAGGAAAGATGAATTCCAAGAAAAGTTCTGAGGAAACCTTAAGCTTTTACACTGGGCCAATTCGTGAAGGTCTTCCCCTGCATGCAGCCAGTTTCCAAAGACTATCTGTGGTGGCTATTTTATTCAAATGCCAAATTTTCAACAGAATATTATAAAGCATATAAAGAAACAGAGAAACATGGCCTCTTCACATTAACAAAGTAAATATACCAAAATTGACCTGAAAGAAACAGGCTTCAGACTTACTTGACAAAGATTCAAAAACAACTGTCTTAAATAGGCTCAATGAGATAAAAGAAGTACAAGGGCAGCAAACTAAAAGAAAAATAATATATGAAATAATGAGGATTTTAACAAACAGATATAAATTATGAAAAAGAACCAAACATAAATTCTTGACCTGAAAAATATAATAACTGAATTTAAAAATTCACTAGAGGGCTTCAGCAGCAGACTTGACTAGACAGAAAAAAGAATCAGCAAATATGAAGCTAGGTCATTTGAAATTATGAAGTCTGAGGACCAAAAAAGGGAAGTATGAAGAAAAGTGAACAGAGCCTAAGAAATTTAGGGAATAACAGTAAGTTATATTGGTAAGTGTACCAATATACATATTACATGAGTCCTAGAAGGGGAAGAAAGGGAGAAAGGGGGAAAAAGTTTATTTGGAGAAATAATAGCTGAAAAAATTCTTGAATTTGAGGAAAAACATGGAAATACTTTTCAAGAGGCTCAATACATTCTAGGATAAACCCAAAGAGACCTACACTAAGACACATTAAAATGAAACTGGAAGGTGAAAGACAAAGAATATTGAAAGCAATAACAGAAAAGCAACTTTTCATGTATACAAGATCCTAAATAAGATTATCAGAAGATTTCTCCCCTGAAACCTTGCAGGCTTCAAAGTAGTGGAATGACATATTTAAAGTGCTGGGGAAAAAGTCCTGTCCACTGAAAATTTGATAGTTGGCAAAAATCCTTCAAAAATGAAGAACAAATTAAGACATTTCCAGATAAACAAAAGCTGAAAGAGTTAATTGTCATTATGCCTGCCTACAAGAAATGCTAAAGAAAGTTCTTCAATTTGGAATGTAAGGACACTAGGCAGAAACTGAAAACCATAGTAAAATACAAAGTTCCCCAGTAAAGGTGAACACATGAACAAATTTAAAAACTATTGTTGTAATTATGATCAATAATTCAACTTTTTTTTTGTTTTATAGGACTTAAAAGACAAAATAAAAAATTATAAATCTATGTTAATGAATACACAATATATAAAAGTTTACTTTGTAACATCAACAAAAACCATAAAGTGGGGAGTAGGCAGAGCAGTAAAGGAGTACCATTTTTTCTGTATTTGGTTAAAGTTGTCATTATTTTAAAATAGATTATTAAAACTTTAGGGCATTATATAATCCCCATGGTAATCACATAGAAAATATCTATAGAATATATACAAAAGGAAATGAGAAGGAAATCAAGACATGTCATTACAAAAACTCAGTCAAACACAAAAAAAAGCAGTAAGGGAGGAAAAGAGGGATAACAAAGCCACAAGATACATAGATAGCAAATAACAAAATGGTAATAGTAAATACTTTCATATCAGTAATTACTTTCAAGTCATGTAAATAGATTATATTCCCCAGTCAAAAGACATAGATTGGTAGATTGGCAGCATGGAAAAAGAAATCAAACTATCCAACTATATACTGTGTACAAGAGCATATAGTTGGAAGTGAAAGATTAAAAAAAAAAAGATATTTCAAGCAGTGGCCAAAAGAGAGCAGAGGTGACTATACTACCATCATAAAAAACAGACTTTAAGTAAAAAACTATTACAAGAGACAAAAAAGGACATCATAGAATGATAAAAGGGTCAATTCATCAAGAAGATACAATAATCATAAACATTTATGAATCAAATATCAGAGCTCCTAAATACAGAAATAAAAAATGGACAGAATTGAAGGGAGAAAATGACAGTGCTACAGTATTAGCAATAAACTTGAGTACCCCACCTTTAATAATGAACAGAAAAAGCAGGCAGATCAATAAGGAAATAGAGAACTTGAACAGCACTATAGACAAATTGGACCCAATAGATACAGAACACTACACCCAACAGCAGCAGAATACATGTTTTCTCGAGTATGCATGGAACATTTTCTACAATAAATCACATGTTAAAATACAAAACAAACCTTAATAAATTTTAAAAGATTAAAATCACAGAAAGTATCCTTTTTATTACAATGGAATGAAACTAGAAATCAACAGCAGAAGGAAAACTGGAAATTCTACAAATATGTGAATTAGACAACATGATATTCAACAATGAATGGGTCAAAAGTGAAATCACAATGGAAATTGTAAAATATCTTGAGGCAAATGAAAATAAAAACACCATGTGTTAGAAATGTGTGGAATGTAAGAAAAACAGTGTTAAGACAGAATTTTATAGTTGTAAATGCTTGCATTAAAAAAATGCAAATAACCTGAATTTACATCTTAAGAAAATAAAGAGGGAAAAAGCTAAGATGGCTGACTAGATGCAGCCAGGGAACACCTATCCCACAAAGAGAACTCAAAATATTGAGTAAGTCAGTCTTGGGGGGCGGAGCAAGATGGCCGAATAGGAACAGCTCCAGTCTCCAACTCCCAGCGCGAGCGACACAGAAGACCGGTGATTTCTGCATTTTCAACTGAGGTACTGGGTTCATCTCACTGGGGAGTGCCGGACAATCGGTGCTGGTCAGCTGCTGCAGCCCGACCAGCAAGAGCTGAAGCAGGGCGAGGCATTGCCTCACCTGGGAAGCGCAAGGGGGAAGGGAATCCCTTTTCCTAGCCAGGGGAACTGAGACACACAACACCTGGAAAATCGGGTAACTCCCACCCCAATACTGCGCTTTAAGCAAACAGGCACACCAGGAGATCATATCCCACGCCTGGCCGGGAGGGTCCCACACCCACGGAGCCTCCCTCATTCCTAGCACAGCAGACTGTGATCTACCGGCAAGGCAGCAGCCAGGCTGGGGGAGGGGCGCCCGCCATTGCCAAGGCTTAAGTAGGTAAACATAGCCGCTGGGAAGCTCGAACTGGGTGGAGCTCACAGCAGCTCAAGGAAACCTGCCTGTCTCTGTAGACTCCACCTCTGGGGACAGGGCACAACTATACAACAACAAAAGCAGCAGAAAACTCTGCAGACGCAAACGACTCTGTCTGACAGCTTTGAAGAGAGCAGTGGATCTCCCAACACGGAGGTTGAGATCTGAGAAGGGACAGACTCCCTGCTCAAGTGGGTCCCTGACCCCTGAGCAGCCTAACTGGGAGACATCCCCCACTAGGGGCAGTCTGATACCCCACACCTCACAGGGTGGAGTACACCCCAGTGAGGAAGCTTCCAAAGCAAGAATCAGACAGGTACACTCGCTGTTCAGAAATATTCTATCTTCTGCAGCCTCTGCTGCTGATACCCAGGCAAACAGGGTCTGGAGTGGACCTCAAGCAATCTCCAACAGACTTACAGCTGAGGGTCCTGACTGTTAGAAGGAAAACTATCAAACAGGAAGGACACCTACACCAAAACCCCATCAGTACATCACCATCATCAAAGACCAGAGGCAGATAAAAACACAAAGATGGGGAAAAAGCAGGGCAGAAAAGCTGGAAATTCAAAAAATAAGAGCGCATCTCCCCCGGCAAAGGAGCGCAGCTCATCGCCAGCAACGGATCAAAGCTGGACGGAGAATGACTTTGACGAGATGAGAGAAGAAGGCTTCAGTCCATCAAATTTCTCAGAGCTAAAGGAGGAATTACGTACCCAGCGCAAAGAAACTAAAAATCTTGAAAAAAAAGTGGAAGAATTGATGGCTAGAGTAATTAATGCAGAGAAGGTCATAAACGAAATGAAAGAGATGAAAACCACGACACGAGAAATACGTGACAAATGCACAAGCTTCAGTAACCGACTCGATCAACTGGAAGAAAGAGTATCTGCGATTGAGGATCAAATGAATGAAATGAAGCGAGAAGAGAAACCAAAAGAAAAAAGAAGAAAAAGAAATGAACAAAGCCTGCAAGAAGTATGGGATTATGTAAAAAGACCAAATCTACGTCTGATTGGGGTGCCTGAAAGTGAGGGGGAAAATGGAACCAAGTTGGAAAACACTCTTCAGGATATCATCCAGGAGAACTTCCCCAACCTAGTAGGGCAGGCCAACATTCAAATCCAGGAAATACAGAGAACGCCACAAAGATACTCCTCGAGAAGAGCAACTCCAAGACACATAATTGCCAGATTCACCAAAGTTGAAATGAAGGAAAAAATCTTAAGGGCAGCCAGAGAGAAAGGTCGGGTTACCCACAAAGGGAAGCCCATCAGACTAACAGCAGATCTCTCGGCAGAAACTCTACAAGCCAGAAGAGAGTGGGGGCCAATATTCAACATTCTTAAAGAAAAGAATTTTAAACCCAGAATTTCATATCCAGCCAAACTAAGTTTCATAAGTGAAGGAGAAATAAAATCCTTTACAGATAAGCAAATGCTTAGAGATTTTGTCACCACTAGGCCTGCCTTACAAGAGACCCTGAAGGAAGCACTAAACATGGAAAGGAACAACCGGTACCAGCCATTGCAAAAACATGCCAAAATGTAAAGACCATCGAGGCTAGGAAGAAACTGCATCAACTAACGAGCAAAATAACCAGTTAATATCATAATGGCAGGATCAAGTTCACACATAACAATCTTAACCTTAAATGTAAATGGACTAAATGCTCCAATTAAAAGACACAGACTGGAAAACTGGATCAAGAGTCAAGACCCATCAGTCTGCTGTATTCAGGAGACCCATCTCACACGCAGAGACATACATAGGCTCAAAATAAAGGGATGGAGGAAGATTTTCCAAGCAAATGGAGAACAAAAAAAAGCGGGGGTTGCAATCCTAGTCTCTGATAAAACAGACTTTAAACCATCAAAGATCAAAAGAGACAAAGAAGGCCATTACATAATGGTAAAGGGATCAATTCAACAGGAAGAGCTAACTATCCTAAATATATATGCACCCAATACAGGAGCACCCAGATTCATAAAGCAAGTCCTTAGAGACTTACAAAGAGACTTAGACTCCCATACAATAATAATGGGAGACTTCAACACTCCACTGTCAACATTAGACAGATCAACGAGACAGAAAGTTAACAAGGATATCCAGGAATTGAACTCATCTCTGCAGCAAGCAGACCTAATAGACATCTACAGAACTCTCCACCCCAAATCAACAGAATATACATTCTTCTCAGCACCACATCGTACTTACTCCAAAATTGACCACGTAATTGGAAGTAAAGCACTCCTCAGCAAATGTACAAGAACAGAAATTATAACAAACTGTCTCTCAGACCACAGTGCAATCAAATTAGAACTCAGGACTAAGAAACTCAATCAAAACCGCTCAACTACATGGAAACTGAACAACCTGCTCCTGAATGACTACTGGGTACATAACGAAATGAAGGCAGAAATAAAGATGTTCTTTGAAACCAATGAGAACAAAGATACAACATACCAGAATCTCTGGGACACATTTAAAGCAGTGTGTAGAGGGAAATTTATAGCACTAAATGCCCACAAGAGAAAGCAGGAAAGATCTAAAATTGACACTCTAACATCACAATTAAAAGAGTTAGAGAAGCAAGAGCAAACACATTCGAAAGCTAGCAGAAGGCAAGAAATAACTAAGATCAGAGCAGAACTGAAGGAGATAGAGACACAAAAAACTCTCCAAAAAATCAATGAATCTAGGAGTTGGTTTTTTGAAAAGATCAACAAAATTGACAGACCACTAGCCAGACTAATAAAGAAGAAAAGAGAGAAGAATCAAATCGACACAATTAAAAATGATAAAGGGGATATCACCACCGACCCCACAGAAATACAAAATACCATCAGAGAATACTATAAACACCTCTACGCAAATAAACTGGAAAATCTAGAAGAAATGGATAATTTCCTGGACACTTACACTCTTCCAAGACTAAACCAGGAAGAAGTTGAATCCCTGAATAGACCAATAGTAGGCTCTGAAATTGAGGCAATAATTAATAGCCTACCAACCAAAAAAAGTCCAGGACCAGATGGATTCACAGCTGAATTCTACCAGAGGTACAAGGAGGAGTTGGTACCATTCCTTCTGAAACTATTCCAATCAATAGAAAAAGAGGGAATCCTCCCTGACTCATTTTATGAGGCCAACATCATTCTGATACCAAAGCCTGGCAGAGACACAACAAAAAAAGAGAATTTTAGACCAATATCCCTGATGAACATCGATGCAAAAATCCTCAATAAAATACTGGCAAACCGGGTTCAGCAACACATCAAAAAGCTTATCCACCATGATCAAGTGGGCTTCATCCCTGGGATGCAAGGCTGGTTCAACATTCGCAAATCAATAAACATAATCCAGCATATAAACAGAACCAAAGACAAGAACCACATGATTATCTCAATAGATGCAGAAAAGGCCTTTGACAAAATTCAACAGCCCTTCATGCTAAAAACGCTCAATAAATTCGGTATTGATGGAATGTACCTCAAAATAATAAGAGCTATCTATGACAAACCCACAGCCAATATCATACTGAATGGGCAAAAACTGGAAAAATTCCCTTTGAAAACTGGCACAAGACAGGGATGCCCTCTCTCACCACTCCTATTCAACATAGTGTTGGAAGTTCTGGCTAGGGCAATCAGGCAAGAGAAAGAAATCAAGGGTATTCAGTTAGGAAAAGAAGAAGTCAAATTGTCCCTGTTTGCAGATGACATGATTGTATATTTAGAAAACCCCATTGTCTCAGCCCAAAATCTCCTTAAGCTGATAAGCAATTTCAGCAAAGTCTCAGGATACAAAATTAATGTGCAAAAATCACAAGCATTCTTATACACCAGTAACAGACAAACAGAGAGCCAAATCAGGAATGAACTTCCATTCACAATTGCTTCAAAGAGAATAAAATACCTAGGAATCCAACTTACAAGGGATGTAAAGGACCTCTTCAAGGAGAACTACAAACCACTGCTCAGTGAAATAAAAGAGGACACAAACAAATGGAAGAACATACCATGCTCATGGATAGGAAGAATCAATATCGTGAAAATGGCCATACTGCCCAAGGTTATTTATAGATTCAATGCCATCCCCATCAAGCTACCAACGAGTTTCTTCACAGAATTGGAAAAAACTGCTTTAAAGTTCATATGGAACCAAAAAAGAGCCCGCATCTCCAAGACAATCCTAAGTCAAAAGAACAAAGCTGGAGGCATCACGCTACCTGACTTCAAACTATACTACAAAGCTACAGTAACCAAAACAGCATGGTACTGGTACCAAAACAGAGATATAGACCAATGGAACAGAACAGAGTCCTCAGAAATAATACCACACATCTACAGCCATCTGATCTTTGACAAACCTGAGAGAAACAAGAAATGGGGAAAGGATTCCCTATTTAATAAATGGTGCTGGGAAAATTGGCTAGCCGTAAGTAGAAAGCTGAAACTGGATCCTTTCCTTACTCCTTATACGAAAATTAATTCAAGATGGATTAGAGACTTAAATGTTAGACCTAATACCATAAAAATCCTAGAGGAAAACCTAGGTAGTACCATTCAGGACATAGGCATGGGCAAAGACTTCATGTCTAAAACACCAAAAGCAACGGCAGCAAAAGCCAAAATTGACAAATGGGATCTCATTAAACTAAAGAGCTTCTGCACAGCAAAAGAAACTACCATCAGAGTGAACAGGCAACCTACAGAATGGGAGAAAATTGTTGCAATCTACTCATCTGACAAAGGGCTAATATCCAGAACCTACAAAGAACTCAAACAAATTTACAAGAAAAAAACAAACAACCCCATCAAAAAGTGGGCAAAGGATATGAACAGACATTTCTCAAAAGAAGACATTCATACAGCCAACAGACACATGAAAAAATGCTCATCATCACTGGCCATCAGAGAAATGCAAATCAAAACCACAATGAGATACCATCTCACACCAGTTAGAATGGCGATCATTAAAAAGTCAGGAAACAACAGGTGCTGGAGAGGATGTGGAGAAATAGGAACACTTTTACACTGTTGGTGGGATTGTAAACTAGTTCAACCATTATGGAAAACAGTATGGCGATTCCTCAAGGATCTAGAACTAGATGTACCATATGACCCAGCCATCCCATTACTGGGGATATACCCAAAGGATTATAAATTATGCTGCTATAAAGACACATGCACACGTATGTTTATTGCAGCACTATTCACAATAGCAAAGACTTGGAATCAACCCAAATGTCCATCAGTGACAGATTGGATTAAGAAAATGTGGCACATATACACCATGGAATACTATGCAGCCATCAAAAAGGATGAGTTTGTGTCCTTTGTAGGGACATGGATGCAGCTGGAAACCATCATTCTTAGCAAACTATCACAAGAACAGAAAACCAAACACCGCATGTTCTCACTCATAGGTGGGAACTGAGCAATGAGATCACTCGGACTCAGGAAGGGGAACATCACACACTGGGGCCTATCATGGGGAGGGGGGAGGGGGGAGGGGGGAGGGGGGAGGGATTGCATTGGGAGTTATACCTGATGTAAATGACGAGTTGATGGGTGCAGCACACCAACAAGGCACAAGTATACATATGTAACAAACCTGCACGTTATGCACATGTACCCTACAACTTAAAGTATAATAATAATAATTAAAAAAAAAAAATATTGAGTAAGTCATCAGACTTCAAACAGATCTTTGAGAGAAAACACTTAAAATCAATGAACATGGAGACCCTGAGGTTGAAGAGGGAGGAAGCTGGGAAGCCTGCACAGAGTCATCGAGTAGCAGGACTGGCTTCTGGTCCTGAATAGGTCTCAAGGAAGGGGTGAGTGAAGGAACTATGGGGCACCACACCCCTGCCATGGACCTCTGGGATCCTAGCTACAAGAGAGCCCATGACCCCAACAGACATTTGAATTGGCAGGGGGAAATGCCTGAAGAGTAGGCAGAGGTAGAGCTCAAACCTGCATGGAGCCCAGAAGGTTTTGCAGTGCACAGGGCAGCTACAGCAAAATGCAACCATAAGTGCCCATCCCTCAAGACTCTCCATCTTTCTCTGAGTAACTGTAGCCCTTGCTGACTGTCAAGATAGGAGAGAGGAGAGTTACCTTTCTCATGGGACCAGGGCACATCTGATCCACATGCTGTCTTTTCTGCTGACCCCATGCTCCTTCAAAAGTGTATATACAGCACAGCCTCTATGAACCCACCTGAGTGTTTTGCCAGCTTCCTGGGAGCAGTTCATATCCCCAGTGCTGCTGGTGCTTGACCCCAGGGAGCCAGAAGACAAAACTGCAGGCTGGTCCCAACCCCCCAGGGTTCAGTCATACCACCCAAGGGTACTGAGCTGAAATCTGTGTCCAGAGCTCAAGCAGGAAGGAGTCCCACTCTCAAAACACAGAGAAGAATGAGGCATGGGTTCCTGTGTCAGTGTGAGTGCTAGATGTTCCTCCCTCTGCAAAACTGATCTGGGCAAGGTGTAGTCTGTTGGCCAGTGACAGCTTCTGTTTGAGGGAGCCCTGGAAGAGCCCAGTGATCTGGGCACAGAAGGTTTTAGATGAATTTAGCTGGTCAGGCCTGCTCCTGTGGCAGACACCGGAGGGAGACCTGGTAGGGGGATGGTGAGCTGGGTGGACTCCACAGCCATGTGCCGGGCTAAAAGATCCCAGGGCAAGGGCACCACACAAACGGCACACCTGTGGCACCACAGCCCTACACGGGGATCCTCCACCCTTAACCCACTGTTATCACCAGACCACCACCAGACATATCCCACAACTTGGTGTGACTCTCCCAAACTCAGAGGACTAGCAAGTTCACAGAGTGTTGCAACTATCCTTGTGACCTAACCTTTGGCATGGGCCACCCCTAATGGAGGGCCGAGTGCAGTCTACAAGGGCCCCTCTTGGGGCTAAGGAGGTGTAGATGTGATGCCAGTGATTGAAGGGGGCTTCTCCAAGGTCTGGGAACAGACTTGGTAAGACGATCATCTCTTGCCCCATCTCCCCATCCCTAGAGCACTGTTGCGTAATCACTGAAATACAAAAGTGGTCCACAGCTCAGTAAGAGCCTGTCTTCTGGCCCATATTCTTAAGTGCTATCTACTGTATCAAAGCTTGAATCATACCACCAATCAAAAATAAATTTCTTCAGCATAGAAAGCCTGTGAAATTCAATGCAGGAAACTAGCCACAACTAAGGAACCCATACAGAACTTTGGCTCTCTCAAAGCACCCAGAAGAGAAGCCAGTGGATTATGCACTAGAAATACCACAGTCAGGCCCCGGCGCAGTGGCTCATGCCTGTAATCCCAGCACTTTGGGAGGCCGAGGCGGGCAGATCACGAGGTCAGGAGATCAAGACTATCCTGGCTAACACGGTGAAACCCTATCTCTACTAAAAATACAAAAAACTTAGCCAGGCATGGTGGCGGGTGCCTGTAATCCCAGCTACTCAGGAGGGTGAGGCAGGAGAATGGCGTGAACTCGGGAGGTGGAGCTTGCAGTGAGCTGAGATTATGCCACCGCACTCCAGCCTGGGCGTCAGAGCAAGACTCTGTCTCAAAAAAAAAGAAGACGAAAAGAAAAAAAAAAAAAAGGAAATACCACAGTCAAATCCTCAAGGGAAAAAAATATAAAAACAAAAAGCCCCATTCACACAACAGAAACTACAAAAAGAAAAATAAACATCAGCCCCCCAGATAAAACGTAATCAGGGAAGGAACTCCAGCAATTCATAAAGTCAGCATTTTCTTACTTCTGAAGGATTGCAATAGCTCCCCAGCAATGGATCTTAACCCGATTGAAATGTCTGAAATAGCAGACATAGAATTCAAAATCTGGATGGAAGGAAGCTCAGTGATATTTAAGAGAAAGTTGAAATCCAAGAAAGCCAGTAAATGATCCAAAAAGATGATATGGCCATTTTACGAAAGAACCAAAATGAACTTCTGGAATTAAAAAATTCACTACAGGAATTTCAAAATGCAATTTGAAGTGTTAACAACAGACTAGAGCAAGGTGAAGAAAGAATTTCAGAGCTTGAAGACCAATCCTTTGAATCAACCAAGTCAGACAAAAATAAAGAAAAAAAGAATTTAAAAAAATGAACAAAGTCTTTAAGAAATATGGGATAATGTAAAGAGACTAAACCTGTGAGTCATTGCCATTCCTAAATGAGAAGGAAAGAGAATAAGCAACGTGAAAAATATATTTGAGAATATAGTCAATGAAAATTTTCCAATCTCTCTAGAGAGGTTGATATGCAAATCTGAGAAATACAGAGAAACTGCAATAGGTATTATGCAAGATGACCATCTCCAAGGCACAGTCATCGTTCTCAAAGTCATTGTTTTTTTCTAAGAAATCCAAGAAACACAGAGAAACTGCATTAGATATTTTACAAGATGACCATCTCCAAGGAACATAATCATGATTCTTTCCAAAGTCAACACAAAAGAATAAAGTTTAAAGGCAGCTAGGAAGTAGGGACAAATCACTTACAAAAGGAACCCATCTAACTAAGAGATGACTTTTCAGCAGAAAACTTACAAATCAGGAGAGGGTTGGGGCCCATTTTTAGTGTTCTTAATATAAAAGAAATTCCAACCTAGAATTTTATAAATCACCAAACAAAGCTTCACGAGCAAAGAAGAAATCAAATATTTTCCAACCAATTGCTAAAGGAATTCGTTACCACTAGACCAGCCTTAGAAGATATCTGTAAGGGAATTCTAAACATGGAAACAAAAGAACAGTACCTGCTACCAAAAAAAAACATACCTAAGTGCATAGCTCACAGAATCTATCAAGCAACAACCGAAAGTACAAAGAAACCAGCTAACAACACCATGACAAAATCAAAACCTCACCTATCAATATTAAGCTTGAATGTAAAAATACTCAGCCATCTGCTGTCTTCAAGAGACGCTTCTCACATCTAATGACACCAAGAGGCTCAAAGCAAAGGAGTGGGGGAAGATCTATCATGCAAATGGAAAACATAGAAGAACAGGTATAGATGCTCTCATATCAGATAAAACAGACTTTAAACCAACAATGGTAGAAAGGACAAAGAAGAGTATTGCATAATGTTAAAGGGTTCAATTCAACAGGAGGACTTAACTATCCTAAATATATATGCACCCAACATGGGAGAACCAAGATTCATTAAAATGAATACTTCTAGTCTTATGAAAAGACTTCGACAGTCACACAGTAATCCTGGGGGACTTCAACACTCTGCTGGCAGCATTAAGACAGATTGTTGAGGCAGAAAATTAACAAAGATATTCTGGATTTAAACTTGACACTTGACCAATTAGCCTAATAGATATCTGCAGACTACTCCACCCAACAGCCACAAAATGTATGTTCTTCCAATCTGCACATGAAACATATTACAAGATTAATCACATGCTTGACCATAAAGAAAGTCTCAATAAATCAAAAAGATAAAATTATACCAACTATAGTCTTGGGCCATAGAAGAATAAAAATAGAAATGAATGCCAAGAAGATATCTCAAAACCAACAATTACATGTAAACTAAACAACATGCTCTAAAATGACTTTTGGCTAAACAACATAATTAAGGCAGAAATTAAAAAAATATTTGAAATAAGTGAAAATAGATACATGCCATACCGAAACTTCTGGGATGCAGCAAAAGCAGCGGTAAGAGGAAAGTTTATACTGCTAAACGCTTACACCAAGAAATTGGAAAGATCTCAAATGAACAATCTAACATCGCACCTAAAGAAACTAGAAAAATAAGAACAAACTACCTCACAGATAGCAGAAGAAAAGAATAATGAAAATGAGAGCAAAACTGAATGAAATTGACACCCCCAAATCCATACAATTAACAAAACCAAAAATGAATTATTTGACAGGACAAATAAGAATGATAGCCTGCTAGCTATATTAGCAAAGATAAAAGGAGATCTAAAAAAGGACAATCATTAATGACAAAGGTGATGTTACAACTGGTCTCTCAGAAATACAAAAGATTATCAGAGACTATTATGAACAGCTCTGTAGACACAAACTAGAACGTTTAGAGAAAATCGAAAAACTCCTGGAAAAGTACAGCCTTCCAAGTTTGAATCAGGAAAAAACTGAAACCCAGAATAATGAATTCTGAAATTGAGTCAGTAATAAAGAATCTACTAATCAAAAAGAGCCCTGACCAGATGGATTCACAACCAAATTCTACCAGAAGTACAAAGAAGAGCTAGTAATTCTACTGAAACTAATAAAAAAAAAAAAAAAAAAAAAAAAATCAAGGAAGGATTCTTCCCTAACTCATTCTACAAAGTCAGTATTACTCTGATAGGAAAACCTGGAGAAGACACAATGAAAAAAGAAAACTATAGGCCAATATCCCAGATGAAAATATGCTAAAATCCTGAAAAAATTACTAGCAAAGTGAATCCAGCTGTACATCAAAAAGATAATTCACCATAATCAAGTAGGCTTTATTCCTTATATGAAAGGATAGTTGAACATATAAATAATACATGTCATTCACCACATAAACAGAATTAGAAACAAAAACATATGATCATCTCAATAGATGCAGAAAACGTTTTTGATTAAATGCAAAAGACGTTTATTATAAAAATGCTCAAGAAACTAGGTATTGAGGAAACATACCTCAAGATAATGAGACATCTCTGATAAACCCAGAGCGAACATCATACTGATTGGGTAAAGCTGGAAGCATTCTTCCTAAGAAATGGAACAAGACAAGGATGCCCTCTCTCACTATTCCTTTTCAGTATAAAACCGGAAATCTGGTCCGGCGCGGTGGCTCACGCCTGTAATCCCAGCACTTTGGGAGGCCGAGGCGGGTGGATCATGAGGTCAGGAGATAGAGACCATCCTGGCTAACACAGTGAAACCCCGTCTGTACTAAAAATACAAAACATTAGCCGGGCGTGGTGGTGGGCGCCTATAGTTCCAGCTACTCGGGAGGCTGAGGCAAGAGAATGGCGTGAACCTGGGAGGCGGAGCTTGCAGTGAGCCGAGATCCGTGCCACTGCACTCCAGCCTGGGCGACAGCAAGACTCTGTCTCAAAAAAAAAAAAAAAAAAAAAAAAACTGGAAATCTTTCCCAGAATATTCAGGTAAGAGAAAGAAATAAAAGGCATCCAAGTAGGTAAAGAAAAAGTCAAACTATCTCCCTTCACTGATGACATGATTCTATACCTAGAAAACCCTAAAGCTTTGCCAAAAAGCTTCTAGAACTGATAAAAGAGTTTAAGTAAAGTTTCAGTATACAGAATCAATGTACAAAAATCAGTAATGTTTTTATATATATCAACAATGTTCAAGCTGAGAGACAAATGAGGAATGCAATCTCATTTACAATAGCCATAAAAATAAAATAAAATAAAATAAAATAAAATAAAATAAAATACATCTGACCAAAGAGGTGAAAGATCTGTACAAAGATAATTAAAAAACACTACCAAAAGAAATCAGAAATGACACAAATGGAAAAACATTCCACATTCATGGACTGGGAGAATCAGTATTTTAAAAATGGACATAGTGCTCAAAGCAATGTACAGATACAATACTATCATTGGTAGTTTCCTATCAAACTACCAAAGTCGTTTTTCATAGAATTAGAAAAAGCTATTATAAAATTTGTCTGGAAAAAAGAGTTCATATAGCGAAAGCAATCCTAAGCAAAACAACAACAACAACAATAAACAAAGCTAGAGGCATAATATTACCTAATTTTAAACCATACTATAATGTCACTGTAAGCATAACAACATGTTACAGGTACAAAACTGTGCACATAGACCAGTGGAACAAAATAACCTAGAAATAAAGTCACACACCTACAACCAACTGATCTTCAACAAAGTCAACAAAAATAAGCAGTGGGAAACAGGCTCCTTATTCAGTAAATGGTGCTGTGATAACTGGCTAGTTATCTGGACCCCAATTTATCACCATATATAAAACTTAAGGTGGATTAAACACTTAAGTATAGTACCTCAAAGTATAAAAATTCTAGATGAAAACCTAGGATATATCCTTCTGGACATTGGCCTTGGCAAAGAATTTATGCCTAAGTCCTCAAAAGTAATTTTACAAAAATAGAAATCAACAAATGAGACCTAATTAAACTAAAGAGCTTCTGCACAGCAAAAGAAGCTATCAATGGAATAAAAAGATAACCTAAAGAATGAGATAAAATATTCACAAATTATTTATCTGACGAAGATATAACATCCAGAATTTATAAAGAACTAAATAATTCAACAAGCAAAAACAAATAATCCCATTTTAAAAAATGGGCAAAAGACATAAACACATCTCAGGAGAAGACATACAAATATCCAACAGATATATCAAAAAATACTCCATATCACTAATCATAACAGAAATGAAATCAAAACCACAGTGAGATACCGTATTCATCTGTTCTCATGTGCTAATAAAGACATAACCAAGACTGAGTAATTTATAAAGGAAAAAGGTTTAGTTGACCCACAGTTCAGCATGGTTTGGGAGGCCTCAGGAAACTTACAATCATGGCCAAAGTGGAAGCAAACACGTCTTTCTTTACATGGCAGCAGCAAGGAGAAGTGCTGAGCAAAAAGGGGAAAGCACATTATAAAACCATCAGATCTCATGAGAACTCACTCACTATCATGAGAACAGCCTGAGGGTAACCACCTCCATGATTAAATTATTTCCCACCAGGTGCCTCCCATGACATGTGGGGATTATGGGAACTATAATTCAAGATGAGATTTGGGTGGGGACACCACCAAACCTCATCACACACCATCTCACACCAGTCAGAACAGCTATTATTGAAAAGTCCAAAATAATAAATATCGGTGAGGCTGCAGAGAAAAGAGAACCCTTATGTACCATTGGTGGGAATGTAAATTAGTTCAACCATTGTTGGAAGCAGTTTGGGGTTTTCTCAAAGAACTAAAATAGAGCTACCATTAGACCTAGCAATCCCATTACTGAATATATACCCAAAGAGAAATAAATTGTTCTACCCCAAAGATAGATGCACTCATATGTTCATTGCTGTACTATTCACAATAACAAAGATATGGAATCAACCTAGGTGCCCATCAACAGGATTGGATAAATAATATATGGTACATATACACTAT
Source organism: Macaca nemestrina (assembly GCF_043159975.1). NCBI lineage: Eukaryota > Metazoa > Chordata > Mammalia > Primates > Cercopithecidae > Macaca > Macaca nemestrina. Next base: position 122,842,696 of record NC_092132.1, on the reverse strand, counting down.
GGAATACTATACATCCATAAGAAAGAATGAAATCATGTCCTTTGTATTATTATGGATGCAGCTGGGGGCCATTATCCTGAGTGAATTAACACAGAAACAAACCAAATACTGCATGTTCTCACTTATAAGCAGGAGCTAAGCACTGGGTACTTATGGACATAAAGATGGGAATAATAGACACTGGGGACTACTAGAGGAGGGAAAAAGGTAGAAGGGCAAAGGCTGATAAACTATCTATTGTGTACTATGCTTACTATCTGTGTGACAGGAGCAATCATATACCAAACCTCAGCATCATGCAATATACCTATGTAGCAAACCTGTGTGTGTACCCCCCAATCTAAAATAAAAGTAAAAAAAAAGGAAAATAGAAAAAGATAAACAAACACAAGTTAGAAGAAAATAGAAAAAGCAATACCGAAAATTAATGAAATCAAGAGTTGTTTCTTCCAAAAGATCAACCAAATTGACAAACAAAACTTAGCTAGATGGACTAAGGAAAAAGGAGATACTATTCAAATAGCTAAAATTAGAAATGAAAGCAGGAACATTCCAATCAATTTTATGGAAATGAAAATGATTATAAGTATTATGAACAAGGAGAACCTAGATAAAATGGATATATTCCTAGAAAAATATTCATCAAGTCTGAATCTCCAAGCGATAAAATCTCAACAGTATATAACTATTAAGGAGATTGAATTAGTAACCTAAAACCTCCCCACAAAGAAAAACTCAGGCACATATGGCTTGATGGTGAATTCTCACAAACACTAAAAAAAAGGAACATCTGTCTCCCTCAGACTCTTCCAAAAAACATGTAAGTAGGAAAGACTTCCAAACTTATTCTGTGAGACCAACATTACCCTGAGGTCAAAGCCAGATGAAAACATTGCAAGACTAATATCCCTGATAAATACTGATCCAGAAACCCTCAACAAAATAATAGCAAACCAAATTCAACAGTACATTAAAAAGTTTCAAAACCTATGTTCAAAATATGAATATTGATTAATGTAATATGCTATATTAACAGAAGGAAGAAAAAAGTCACATAATTATCTCAATTGATGAGAAGAAACATTTGACAAAATTAACACACTTTTCACGATAATAATACGCAACAAGCTGGGAATAAGAGGAAATTAGCCAACATAATAAAGACCATATATGAAAAGCCCATAACTAATATCATACTCACTATTGAAAGATTGAAATCGTTTCCTTTAAGATTATGAACAAGATAAAAGTGCCACCTGTCACCATTTATATTCACCACAGTGCTTGAAGTCCTAGTCAGACTATTAGGCAAGAGAATGAAATAAAAGACATTCAATTGTTATCTGTCTTTGCAGATGACATGATCGTATATGTAGAAAACCCTGAAGATTAACATACACAGAAACCTGTTAGAACTATTAAATGAATTCAGCAAAGTTCCGGGATACAAAATCAGCACACCAAAATTATTTTGTTTTGTATACACAGGCAATGAACAACTTCAAAAGGAAATTAAGAAAACAAATTCCACTTAAAATAGCATCGGGAATAATAAAATACTTATTAATACTTATTAATTAACTTAGCCATGGAGATGAAAGGCTTATACACTGAAAATTACAAAATATTGCTGAAAACAAATAAATGGGAAATCATTCTGTGTTCATGGATTGGAAGACATATTACTGTTAAGATGTTGAAACTACCCAGAGTAGTCTACAGATTCAATGCAATCCATATCAAAACCCCAAAACATTTTTGTAGAAATAGAGACAACCCGTTGAGTGAGAGAAAATATTTGCAAACTACTCATCCAACAAGGGACTAAGATGCAGACTATATGAGGACTCCAACAACTCAACACTTAAAAAAACAAAACAAAACAGAAAAACAAAGAATCCCCTTAAAAAGTTGGCAAAAGACATAAACAGACATTTCTCAAAAGAAGACATACAAATGACCAACAGGTATACAAAGCAATGGTCATCATGACTAACTACTGGGGAAGTGCAAACCAATACCACAGTGAGATACCATCTTACCCTAGTTAGAATGGCTGTTACTAAAAAGACAAACCACAGATGCTGGGAAAGATGCAGAGGAAAAGAAAACTCTTACATACTGTTGGTGTGAATGTAAATTAGTGCAGCCACTATGAAAAACTGTATGGAGTTTTTTTCAAAAATCTAAAAATGGAATTACCATATGATCCAACAATCCCATTACCAAATATTCATCCAAAGGAAAAGAATTTGGTTTGTCAAAGACATACCTGTACTTGGATGTTTATTGCAGCACTGTTCATAATAACAAAGATGTGGGGTCAACCTAAATGTCCATCATTGAATGAATGGATAAAGAAAATGTGGTATGCATACACAAACACACACACACACACACACACACACACAAAGACACACACAATGGAATACTACCTAGCCACAAAAAAGAATGAAATTATGTCATTTGCAGCAACATGGATGAATAAATAAAGTGAAAAGACAAAAAAGGAAAGAAAAACCTTTCCTAAAATTTATATGGAATCTTACAGGATCTGAATAATCAAAATAATCTTGAAAAGGGAGAACAAAGTATGAATTATCCCACTTTCCATTATCAAAATTTATTACAAAGCTCTAGTATTCAAAACAGAGTGGCATAAAGATAGATATATAAACCAAGAGACTAGAAGAGAGGGACCAGAAATAATCTCTCATATATGTGGTCAAGGGTGCCAAGACCATTCAATGGGGTAAACGACAGTCTTTTTAAACAAATGGTGGTATTGGGGGTGGGTACTGGATATCCACATACAAAAGAATAAAGTTTGATTCTTACCTTATACCATATGCAAAAATTAACTAAAAATGGATCCAAGTTCTAAATGTAAGACCTAGAACTATAAATCTTTTAAAAGAAAACAGGAGAAAAGCATTATGACATTGGATTTGGCAATGATTTCTTGAATAGGACACAAAAAGCACAGACAACAAAAGAAAAAATAATAGATAAACTACATCAAAATTAAAAACTGTTCATCGAAGGAACATTCAACAGGGTGCAAAGGTGCAAAGGCAGCACACAGAATGGGAGAAAATATTTGCAAATCACATATTTGATTAGGGGTTAACATCCAGAATATATAAAATAAGTCCTATAACTCAACAACAAAAAACAACCCAATTCAAAAACAGGCAAAATATTTGAATAGAAATTTCTTTAAAGAAGATATTCATGTCCAGCAAACCCATGAAAAGATGTTCAACATGACTAACGTTAGGGAAATGCAAATCAAAACCACAGTGAGACAGCACCTCACACTCATTAGGATGGCTGCTATTCAAAACAAACAAGCAAAACAAACAAAAATTGAGCAGAAAATAACAAGTGTTGGCTAGCATGTGGAGAAATTAGAACCCTTGTTCATTGTTGGTGGGAGTGTAAAATGGTATAGCTACTATGGAAAACAGTATGGTGGTTCCTCAAAAAATTAGAAAATGATTACTGTATGATTCAGCAAGTCCACTTCTGGGTATATACTCCAAAGAATTGAAAGTAGGGTCTCGAGGAGATAGTTGAACACCTACGTTCATATTAACATTATTGACAGCAGCTAAAGGGTGAAAGCAACCTAAATGTCCATTGATGGATAAATGGGTAAACAAAATGTGGTATGTGCCTATGATGGAATATTATTCAACCTTAGAAAGGAAGGAAATTCTGACATGTGCTACAAATATGGATGAACCTTGAGGATAGTATGCCAAGTGAAATTGGCCAGTCAGAAACAGAAATACTGTATGACTCTACTTATATGAGGTACCCAGAGTACTGAAATTTATAAAGACAGAAAGTAGAATGGTGGTTTCCAGGGGCTGGAGGGAGGGGGAATGGGCAGTTAATGTTTAATGAGTACAGGGTTTCAGTTTTGCAAGATGATGAGTTCTGAAGATGGATGGCAGTGCTGGTTGCACAATATTAATGTACTCAATATCACTTAACTGTACATTTAAAAATGATTAAGGTGGTGATATGGTTTGGCTGTGTCCCCACCCAAACCTCATCTTAAATTGTAGCTCCCATAATTCCCATGTGTCCTGGGAGGGACCTGGTGGAAGGTAATTGAATCATGGGGGTGAGTGTTTTCCATGCTGTTCTCATGATTGTGAATAGGTCTCATGAAATCTAATGGTTTTATAAAAGGGAGTTCCCCTGCACACACTCTCTTGCCTGCTGCCATGTAAGACATGACTTGGCTCCTCCTTTGCTTTCCGCCATGATTATGAGGCCTTCTCAGTCATGTGGAACTATGAATCCACTAAACTTCTTTTTCTTTATAAATTACCCAGTCTTGGGTATGCCTTTATTAGCAGTGTGAAAATGGAATAATACAGGTGTTAAATTTCATGTTATGTGCATTTTACCACAATTAAAAATAATAAAAAGATGATCATGGGCTTCTAGTTCAATTATTCCATTTCTTCTCCAAATTATAATCTTACCATTAAAAAATACAAATGAGATTTAAACTGCCAAGAACAAGGGCAAGGTGAGGGTCTTTGGGCCTTGTAATTGATGAATATCTTGCCAAAGTAACATTACTTAAAGTTTCAAATTGTTGAATGATGATCAATGAATTTGAGAGGAGGAGGGGGATGAAAGAACACAGTGTCAGGGAACTAGTTCTTCTCTGTTTTATGGAAGGATGTTAATAATTTTCCTTCAAATTAATAAAATCAGGACAAGTAGTATGTATTTTAATTTATTGAGATAACTATAGAAGAACTAAAACATATTTGATTAAAAGTGATAATTTCAGCAAGCAAACCTGGGATAGTAGAAATAGATTAGGAAGGCCTAAATTTTCATATTATACCCTTTATTATCATTTAAAGCACTTTTATGCACATACATTGCTTTAGTTTTAATAATTCTAAAATTCTTACATAATACAGCAGAGTATAATGAGAAATATAATAAACACCTTTTTTCTTAATAGCTGGATTTTTCAAATCATTTTTACCATCTCTGCTTCAGATATTTGCTAAGAAAGAATATATTACAGATACATTTGAAGTTTCCACCCAATAATTCCTCTCCTTCCCCAGGGGAGGTTGGTGTTTGTTTTTCATATTATATTTATGATATATACCCATTTTAAATCAATATATGTATCACATATTATATGAATGGTAAAGCACTAAATATTTTTCATATTTTAAAATTTATGTAAATAGCATTATACTTTCTGTATTGTTCTGCAATTTTCTTTTATTGCTCAGTGTTCTGTTTAAGAGGAGTGGTTTTGAGGCCCTGAAGTAAAAATTATGATTTACTGCTTTTGTTATTTATGGGGATAAATAATTATGTAATAATATAATCCAGAAGTATTCCTGCTATGTAACTCATATAGATAACATTTTATAATCAAACACATTTATAAACTTTGTATCAAAATGATAATTTTAGTCCTGTTTAGAGAACAAACTAAGAAAAACTTTGGCAGAAAGGAGAAACCCCTTTTTTTGAGAAATGATTTTGTTTTTGCTTTAAATTGGATAAGTTTTTCTGGACCATATCTAATGTCAATTTTCATAATAATATGCTGGTTGCATAACCCGTTTGCCAATTTGTCTTGGCTGGAGAAGTTACTGAAGGTGAATAAAATTGAGTTTTTCTCTCCTTGGGAACAGTTTCTGAGTTATTGAGAGAAAAGGAGCCCAAGTACCTTAGTGATTGGGTCCTGGTGACCCCACACAATGTTGTAGGAGCTGAGCTTTCATTAGAAATAGTGTTTGTCCCAGAATATTCTATGTGCCATTTTATTTAGTCTCTTCTACAGTCCTCAGAAATAGACATTATTTTCTCATTATTCAAATGAGGTAATTAGAGCACAGAGGTTTGCAAATCACCCAAGGTCACCCAGGTACATTGTATCATTGGGACTTAAAGCCAGTTCTTTTTTCCTCCAGTGTTCTTTCTATTCCTGCCAATGCATATAAACTTTTGAAAAAATGTAAAAGTCTGACTTAGGAAAAGGAATTTAGTTTATTTTACTTTCCAATTTATTCGTCTGATTTTCACAGAGTTTTTTGTTGTTGCTTGTGAATAGGTTTCTACGTATTTGTACTGGCCCTAGCTACGTGACTCTTCTCAAAACCTAAAAACCTAAATGTATTTTCAAACTGATAATGGTCACTTCTACCCAACATTATGAGCTTTATCAACACGTTTTCCTCATCTTCTGTCATACACATGCATGCTTATTTTATTTTTTACACATTTATTTCTTATTTTCTCCCCCCCAACTTCACCTCCCTTGTCCAAATTCAATACAGCTATGGTATTGGCAATATCTACTTTGCATTCTTATGATGTGGTTATTTGTATCAAATGAAAAAACAAATGTTGTGTCAAAGTATGATGAGCTATACAAATGAAAGAGATCTAGAAACTGTATTTCAGTCTGAAGTTTAATGCCACTATTACTTGTGCAAGGATAGGATTGCCAGCAATGTCAGTGAACAGAAAAAGAGACACATTTTCCCACAGTTTTGTTCTTTGAAAACTATGTTTGTTTTGTTCTCTGTAAATAAAGGGGAAAGAATGATTGTATAGATAATGATTGTATAGATAATGCCTTCATTTGCATGTAAGACAGCAAATTTCAACAGACCTATTATAATCATGCATTTTTATTTTGGCAAACTTTTTTCTTGCCATTTAAAATTCATAAATTTTATTGTATATAACTTATATCTCAATAAAGTTGATTTTAGAAATCTTTAAAAGTTAAAAAAGAAAAACCCAAAGAATGTCACTATTTGCAACCACTTAAGATCTAAGTATTAACTGTCAGTGGCTGCTAACATCACAAAAAGAGGGACAACTAGACACTATGTGCCTTTTGCTGAAAGATCGTACCACTATCTAGGGTCATACCCAAAACAGACACTTGCCTCTGATCAACCATCTGGATCCAACAACGAGTTTACAAGTTACATAGCAGCCAGAAGATACATGGAACTACTCTATGGGAATTCAATCAGCAAAACCCAGACCATGAGAACATTTATAGAGAATCAACCTTCATCAAGTAAATTGTAAGGATAAAATAGAAGAGATAGAGTGGAAAATAGAAGAGATAGAGGGAAAACTTGTAAATTAAGAGATGTAGGTATCTATCACATTGAAGCGATTATAATTCCTCATCTTGTTGATGTTCGTGTATTTTGCTGCCTAATGTTACAGTACCCTTCCACCACAAGAGGAGTTACTTGCTCTACCCCTTGACGCTGGGCTCAGACACACCCAGTGTTTCCTATTATTAATATCTTATATTTGTATATGGTACATTTTTGTGATTAGCCAAATATTTATATATTATTATTAACAAAAGTTCATAATTCACTCAGATTTCCTTAGTTTTTACTTAATGTCCTCCCTTTTTTTTGTTCCAGGATTCCATCCAGGAAACCACATTACATGTATTCATCATTTCCTTGGTCTCCTCTTGGCTGTGGCACTTTCTCAGACATTCCTTGTTTTTGATAACCTTGATAGTTTTGAGGAGTACTGGTCAGGTATTTTATAGAATGTTTCTTAATTGGGATTTGTTTGATATTTTTCTCATTAGACTCGGTATAAGGATTTTTGGGAAGAAGACCTCATACTATCAACATGACATCACTGTTGATGTTGATCTTGCTCCCCTGACTGAGGTGATGTGGGTCAGTTTTCTCTACTCACAAATTACTCCCTCTCTGCTTTTCCTACTGTACTCTTTAGAAAGAAATCACTATGCATGGCTAACATTTAAGGAGTAGGAAGTTATGCTCCTTCTGCTTGAAGGCAGAATGTCTGTATAAATTCTGCATGGGAGATTTGCCTCTTTTTCCCCATTAATTTATTCAATCATTGATTTATATTAGTATGGACTCATAGATATACTTTGGATTACAATTCAACACTGATTTATTTTCTTGTGTAAACTCTTCCATCTGATGATAGTTTATTTTGCTCTGCAGAAGCTCTTTAGTTTAATTAGATCCCATTTGTCAATTTTTGCTTTTGTTGCAATTGCTTTTGGCATTTTCATCATGAAATCTTTGCCCATGCTTATGTCCTGAATGGTATTGCTTTGATTTTCATCTAGAGTTTTACATTAAGTTTTGAGTTTTACATTGAAGTCTTTAATCCACCTTGAGTTGATATTTGTGCATGGTTTAAGGAAGGGGCACAGTTTCAATTTTCTGCATACGGCTAGTCATTTCTCCCAGTACCATTTATTAAATAGGGAATTCTTTCCCCATTGCTTATTTTTGTCGGGGGTTGTAGAGATCAAACGGTTGTAGGTATATGGTCTTATTTCTGAGTTCTCTATTCTGATCCATTGGTCTATTGGTCTATTCTTGTACCAGTACCATGCTGTTTTGGTTACTATAGCTTTGTAGTATACCTTGAAGTTGGGTACCATGATGCCTCCAGCTTTGTTCTTTTGCTTAGGATTGTCTTGGCTATTTGGGCTCTTTTTTGGTTCCATATGAATTTTAAAATAGTTTTTTTTTTCTAATTCTGTGAAGAATGTCAATGGTAGTTTCATGGAAATAGCATTGAATCTACAAATTACTTTGGGCAGTATGGCTCTTTTCACAATATTGATTCTTTCTATCCATGAGCATGGAATGTGTTTTCCTTTCGTTTGTGTCCTCTCTGATTTCTTTAAGCAGTGGTTTGTAGTTCTCCTTGAAGAGGTCCTTTGCTTCCCTTGTTAGCTGTATTTCTAGGTAAACACAATCAGAATTGATAAGGGATATATCACACTGACTCCACAGAAATACAAACAACCATCAGAGAATACTATAAATACCTCTATGTATATAAACTAGAATATCTAGAAGAAATGGATAAATTCCTGGACACATATACCCTCCCAAGACTGAACAAGGAAGAAATTGAATTGCTGAATAGACCAATAACAAGTTCACACCAACATGGCACATGCATACATATGTAACAAACCTGCACATTGTGCACATGTACCCTAGAACTTAAAGTATAATTTTAAAAAAGTAGGTACATATAATTTCCATTGTAACTTATAATATACACTAAGGTGGTATATGATTTTCAACAAGATGAAAACAAATAATAAAAATGGTTTTTAGGTAAAAAATAAATAAATAAATAAATAAAATTGAGGCAGCAATACCTAGTCTACCAATCAAAAAAAGCCTAGGATCAGACAGATTCACAGCTGGAATCTACCAGAGGTACAAAGAAGATCTGGTACATTTCTACTGAAACTATTCCAAAAAATTGAAAGGGAGGGATCCCTCCCTAACTCATTCCATGAGGCCAGCATCATTCTAATACCAAAACCTGGCAGAAATACAACAATAACAACAACAAAACCTTCAATAGATGCAGAAAAGGCCTTTGATAAAACATAACATCCCTTTATGTTAAAAACTCTTAATAAATTAGGTATTGAAGAAACATACTTCAAAATAGTAAGAGCCATATATGACAAACCCACAGCCAGTATCATACTGAATGGGCAAAAGCTGGAAGCATTTTCCTTGGAAACTGGCACAAGACAAGGATGGCCTCTCTCACCATTTCTATTCAACATAGTATTGAGAGTTCTGGCCAGGACAAGCAGGCAAGAGAAAGAAATAAAGGGTATTCAAATAGGAACTGTCTCTGTTTGCAGATGACACAATCCTATATTTATAAAATCCCATCGTTTCAGCCCCAAAGCTTTGAAAGCTGATTAGCAACTTCAGCAAAGTCACAAAATACAATGTCAATATGCAAAAATCACTAGCATTCCTATACAGCAACAACAGGCAAGCAGAGAGCCAAATCTTAAAAGAACTTCCTTTCACAATTGCTACAAAATCAATAAACTTACCAATTTTTTTCTCTCATAGATTTTGGTTTTGATGTTGTGTTAAAAACTTATCAAACTCAAGGTCTTGTAGATTTTCTCCTGTTTCCTTCTAGAAATGTCATAGTTTTACACTTTACACTTAGGTCTACACTCTATTTTCAGATAATTTTTGTAAAAGGTGTAAGACTTGTATCTGAGTTAATTTTTTCACATATGGACTTTTTTTTTCAGCATTATTTTATAAAAAAACTTTTCTTTCTCTACTGAATTTTTTTGACATAACTCAGTTGACTGTATTTGTGTGTGTGTCTTTTTCTGGGGTCTCATTTCTGTTCAGTTCATCAATATATCTATTCTTTTGCCAGTACGATCCTGCCTTGATTATGGTAGCTTTGTAGTAAATCTTGAAATCAGTAGTATGTCATCTAACTTGTTACATTTCTCTAGTATTATGTTGGCTATTGTAGGCCTTTTGCCCTTCTATAGACTTCAGGATGAGTTTGTTGGTATCTACAAAATAGATTCCTAGGAATTGGATTGGATTCCTTTGGCTCTAGAGATAAAATTGGGAAAAATTGACATCTTGACAATATTGGACATTCCAATCCATGAACATAATTTTTTTATTAATTAATTTATTTTTATATGTTCTTTTTTCATCAGAGCATTGTAGTTTTCCACTTATACATATTTTGTTAGATTTATCCCTGAGTATTTCTTTTCTTTATTTTTTTTTTCTCTTTCTATTTTTGGTGCAGTGGCAAATGGTATTATTTTAAAATTTCAAATTCCAATTGTTCATTGATGGTATGTAGGACAGCAATTTACTTTTAAATACTGACAATGTATCCTGGATCCACTTATTTCCAAATATATTTAGATTTCTCTTTAGATATCTTTCATGACTCATGGCTTATTCTAAAGTATGCCGCTTAATTCTCAAATATCTAGGGATTTTCCAGCTATTTTTCTGTTATTGATTTCTAGCTTAATTCCATTGTGGTCTAAAAACATACTTTGCGTGATTTTTATTCTTTTACCTATGTTAATGTGTGTTTTATGGCTCACAATGTAGTCTGTCTTGGTGAAAGCTCCAAGTTTTAGAAGATTATGCATTCTGCTGTTGTACATTGGATGGAATATTCTATAAATATCAATTAGATCAAGTTGATTGATAATGATTGATACTTCAGATAATCTATAGTCTTATTGATTTTTCTCTCTGCTTTTCCTACTAATTACTGAATAGAAGTGTTGCAGTCTCTATAATGGAGTATTTGTCTATTTATCCTTTCAGGTTTTTCAGTTTTTGCCTTTCATGTTTTGATGCTCTGTTGTTAGGTGAATATACCTTCACAAAGACATTGGAGAACTGATTCCTTTATCATTATGCAGTGCTCCTTTTTACCCCTGCTTATTTTATTTGTTTTGAAATTTGCTTAGTCCGACATTAATATAGCTGCTCCAGCTTTCTATTGATACATGTCAGCATTGTATATTCTTCTTCATCCCTTTACTTTTAATCTGAGTCTTTTTAAATTTAAAGTGGATTACTTATAGACAACATAGATTGTATCTTAATTTCTTATCAACCCTGAAAATCTCTTTTATCTGGTGTATTTAGACCAGTTTGTTACGCTTAAAGTGATGGTTATTTATATATTTAGATTTACAGGTACCATTCTTATAACTATTTTCTATCTGTTGCCCTTATTCTTTGTTTCTTCTTTCCCCTCTTTTTCTGCCTTCTATGTTTTTAACTGGGCATTTTATATGATTCCATTTTATCCCTTCTCTTAGCATATCAATTATACTTTTAAAGAGTTTGAGATTGCTCTAGAGTTTACAATATATGTTTTAACTAATATAAGTCTAACTTCACGAAACAGTATGCCACTTCATGTAGAGTGTAGTTGCCTTATAATACAATATTATTTCCCATTCTTCCCTCCTGTCCCTTTTGATATTGTTGTCATTTATTTTACTGATCTATATGCTGTAATTACTTAATACGTTGCTATCATTAAACAGTCATCTATTAGTCCACTTAAGTATAAGAAAAATAAAATATTTTGTTTTACCTTAATTTATTCTCTCATTTCTCTCTCTTTCCTTGTAGATCCATGTTTCTGAACCACATCATTGTCCTTCTGCCTGAAGAACTTCTTTAAACATTTCTTACTAACTATGTCTGCAGGTGATGAATTACCTCAGTTTTTGTTTGTCTTATAAAGTGTTTATTTCTCTCCTAATTTTGAAGTGTCATTTTGCTAGATATAGAATTCTAAGTTGGTGGAATTTTTTTCTTTCCACACTTTAAATATTCACTCCATTTTTTTTCATTCAATTCTTTTCTTGCTTGCATGGTTTCTGAGAAGTCCACTGTAATTCTTATTTTTGTTCCTCTACAGGTAATATGTTTTTTCCTCTGGTTACTTTTAAGGTTTTCTCTGTTTTTGGTTTTCTGCAGTTTGAATATGATACGTGCAGGGGTGGTTTTTTGAAGGTGGGGGTGAGGGTTGCTATATTAGCCCATTTTCACGCTGCTGATAAAGACATACCTGAGACTGGGCAATTTACAAAAGAAAGGGGCTCAAATGGACTTACAGTTTCACATGGCTGGGGAAGCCTCACAATCATGTTGAAAGGCCAGGAGGAGCAAGTCACATCTTACATGGATGGCAGCAGGCAAAGAGAGAGCTCGTGCAGGAAAACTCCCCCTTATAATAACCATCAGATCTTGTGAGACTTACTATCACGAGAACAGCATGGGAAAGACCTGCCTCCATGATTCGAGTACAGGTCCCTCCCACAGCATGTGGGAATACAAGATGAAATTTGGGTGGGAACACAGCCAAACCATATCAGTTACTTATGCTATTTGGTGTTCTCTGAGCTTTCTGGTTCTGTTTCAGTTTCTGTCATTATTTTTGGAAAGTTTTCAGCCATTATTACATCTAATACTTCTTCTGCTTCATTTTTTCCTTCTTCTACTGATGTTACACCTTTTGAAATTGTCCTATAGTTCTTGGATGTCCTGTTTTGTTGGGTTCATTTCCCTCTTTCTTTTTTTTTATCTTTGCATTTCAGTTTGAGAAGTTTCTATTGCCTTATCATCAAGCTCACTGATTTTTTCCTTGGCTATGTCCTGCCTACTGATGACCTCATCAAGGGCATCCTTTACTTCTATTACTACGTTTTTGATTTCTAGCACCTCCTTTTGAGTCTTTCTTAGAGTTTCCATCTATCTCCTTACATTACCCATTTTTTTTTTTTTTGAGGCAGAGTCTCACTCAGTCGCCCAGGCTGGAGTGCAGTGGCGCAATCTCTGCTCACTGCAAGCTCCGTCTCCCGGGTTTATGCCATTCTCCTACCTCAGCCTCCCACGTAGCTGGGACTACAGGCACCCGCCACCACGCCCGGCTAATTTTTTGCATTTTTTTAGTAGAGATGGAGTTTCACCGTGTTAGCCAGGTTGGTCTTGATCTCCTGACCTCATGATCTGCCCGCCTCGGCCTCCCAAAGTGTTGGGATTACAGGTGTGAGCCACCGCGCCTGGCCACATTACCCATTTTTATATGTTGTCTATCTTTTTCTGTTAGAACCCTTAACATACTAATCATAGTTATTTTAAATTCCCCATCTGATAATTCCCACATCTGTGTCACATCTGAGTCTGACTCTGATGATTGGTTTGTCTCTTCAGACTGTTTTGCTTGTCTTTTGGTATTCCTCATAGTATTGTATTGAAAACTAGACATTGTGTTATGTACTAGGGGCTGAGGTAAATATGTTTTCAGTGAGAAAATTTATGTTAATATGGGTTTAATGTTTGCTGTAGCTATAGCTGCCACAGATTTCAGAACCCTTCAGTGTCCTTGTTTTTGCCTTTACCCTTGAGGGATTCCTACATTCACTTCTTCAGAGAAAGTCAGTGTCTTGTAGCTCTTTTGTATGTAATCAATTATTATTACACTGGAGCTCTGATGGTATGGTGGTAAAAGGTGGGGAAGAAGAGCAGTCTGTATATAATGTTAAAATTAAGTCTCAGTGTTTTGGTGAGGGGGAATGGTTTGTGTCTTTTGGCTATGACCATCAGCACTGTCTTCCCAGTGGTATAGCTTTTTTTCTTTTCTTTCTGCTCCCTTCTCCCTTCCTTGGATGCAGTCTTCCTAGTCCATTTCCTTAAAACCCTGGCTCCTGTTGATTATTTTTTCCTCTGAGGTGAGATAGGAAAGCTAGAAGGGCTTGGAGAAGGTGGAATGACCTTCCCCCATGTAACATAAGCTCAAAAAATGCCTCTTCTCTTAAATAGTAGGCCTTTATTTCAAAGAAGGGTCAGATATTACTTTACAATTATTACTCTTTCCCTCTCCCTGCAGAGGCATGATGGGATGATTATCTGTTGGGGTTCCTGGAGATAAAGCTCCTGAATATTTAGGGGTCTGCCTCAGACCTCAGCCATCAAGGAGTTTCTCATGCTCATGCTAGTCCACACTCAGTCTCCAGCAATTTACTAAAATAATTACTTAAGTGTTCCTACCAGATGATGGCTCAAGAAGTTTAAGTTTCAGGTAAGTAGATCTTAGCTGTGCCTCTGTGTAAATGCCTGTCTCTCCAGATTTGGGGGTGTTGATTTACGCTGAAACTTCAATTTCCTTATGGGTCCAGGAAAAGTCATTGGTTTACAAATTTTTCTTGCTGTAGACAGAAGTGATAATATCCTAGCCCTTTACCTGCAGCCGAACCTGGAAATTTCTTTGTTTTTAAAGTTCTTCATACGGTTTCACAAATGATTTGCTAAGTTTATGCCTATATACTTACTCTCCTTGTTGCTATTGCAGATGAAGTTTTCTCTACCATTATAATCTTTAACAGGTTTGCTTGTTTAAATGAGGTTGCTGATTTCACCATATTATTTTTATATTCTGCAACTTCACTGAATCCTTTCATGGGTAACACTTCTTTTATCATTGATTCTCTAAAGTTTTTAAGGCATACTAATAGGTTTGTTCAAAAGTAATTGTGGTTTTTGCTGTTACTTTTAATTGCAAAAACCGCAATTACTTTTGCACCAACCAAATATCATTGCCAGTAGCAATAATTTTACTCCTTCTTTACCAATTCTTGTACCTTTAATTGGTTTCTCTTCTCTAATTGCATTAGGTAATACCGCTGATACAATGGTGTATAGTCATAGGATGGTGGTCATCCTTGTCTTATTTATAACCTTAATGAAAATGATTCTGATATTTTCCAATTTAGTAAGATATTGGCTTAGGAAATCTATCTAACTTATCATGTTAAGAAAGAAATTTTAAGTTTCTTTTTTTTGAGTGTTTTCACCAGGAATCAGTATTGAATTTCCTCAGAGGATTTTTTATTATCTATGGAGATACATAAATATTTTTCTTTGATTTAATAATGTGGATTATAATACCAATGGGTTATCTAATATTGGACCAACTTTGCATTCTGAAATAAATTCCACTTAGGCATGTTGTATTAATTTCACAATGTATAGGATTTTGTTTGCTAATGTTTTACTTGGTATTTTTATATCAATATCCATAAACATATTGCTCTGTAGGTTTTTTTGTATTTTTAAAAATTTAGATTTAGGTATTAGTGTAGTACTTGCTTCTTAAAAATTAGGAGCTTTTTCTTCATCTTTAATGTTCTAGAACACTCTATGAAATGTTGGAAATATCAAATCTTTGATGATTTGTTAGAGTTTTCTTCTAAAGTTATCTGGGCAAGGTGCTTTTTTGGTGATGTAGTTTCCTAATAGCTTACTTTTTATCTTCTATGGAAAATGTTGTCTATCTATAACTGAGTCAAATATCATTTATTTTATTGCCCTAAGAAATTATCCATTTCCTGTGTTTTCAAAGCTATTTGCATAGAGGTCTGCAAAATAGTCACGGTGTTTTAAATTTTTGATTCGGTGGTTGTTTCCTGTTGTCATCTTCTATTTTTTATGTTATAATTTCTCCCCTATTTTATTAATTTCTTCAAACCTACAGGAGTTTGATTTCCATGGCAAAAGATTTATAAAATCTGAAGAGAAACCAGAGTATAGGAGTTTGATTAATAAGTCTACTGTTTTTCTATTTTTAATTGATTAATTTCTACTTTTATCTTTATTTTATGCTCCTTTGTGCTTTCTTTTTGCTTTTTTATTGTTTTTTGAGCTGGGTTTTTAATTTCTTAATTTCATTAAATTTTTTTATCGGAAATATTTATTTAGTTCTATGAATTTTCCTCTAAATACTAATTTCAATACATCTTTCCATTATTTTTTTTTTTCAGAAATTTTGTCATGTAAGTTTGTATTTTCCCTTTAGGTAGAATATTTTCCAATAAACATTTTTTCTTAAAATGTGCATGGAAGAGGGTTTTTGCTCTTTGATTCTGTTAACAATTTCTAGTTTTTATTGCATTATGATATTTATTTGTTGTGATATTTCTACTTTATGAAACTTATGATTTTTTTTGTGACTTAACATTTGATTATGTTTTGTAAACGTTTTATTGCACTTGAGAAGAGGTGTGTTATTTACCCTTATATGGCTGTAAATTTCATATATGCTTACAAAGTTTGGTGTATGGTTATAAAATCTCCCTTGTACATGCTGTCTAGATCTTGTAACTCTTTAGTATTAAGTTGTGACTTTTAACATTTTTGTTATATTTAATTTTTTTGGATTGAATTCTAGTTTGGCTGATAGCAGATCACATTTCCTGATTTCTTATTGTTTCCATTGACTTTAATATTTTGTTCATCTCTTAATTTTAGATTTTCTGATTCACCTTGTTTTATGTGTGTTTTTTGTATGTAGCATATAGTTACATCTTGCTCTGTGTACCAAACTGAAAATCCTTTGCTTTTATTAATAGTTTACCCCATTTTATTTATATTTATATTTAGCCCGTTTATATTTATATTTATATGGTTGCAACTTTTATTTTAAACCCTGACACAGTAGTTTATAGTTATGTATATTTTATTTGCTATGTTTCTTTCTCTCTCTCTGTATAATGAGTCTTTTTTGCCTTTTATCATTTTTCTAGGTATGCTTTTGCTTACCACAACACTGGCCAGCAGGGTAAGACCATGAGAAACCATGCATGGGGATTTGGTGTTTATTCTTTTTGTTACTTACAGTTATCATGAAGTTTGGGTATTCTCTATGTTCAGCTTATGCTGAGGGCATAATTTGTGCAGTTTTGTTTTGCTTATTATTTCTCTTTATTGCTTTTAGTTGTAGACAGGAACCTGGACAGTTGCTGTTTTCCTCAATGACCTAGAATTCTGACTTCTAGAAATCATAATAATATTTCCCACTGTAGTCTGACATGCCAAATGTAGCTGTAGCAGTAATTAAATTGGTGGGGGATGTTTGTAATTGGGTTTACAGCTTTTGGGAAATGACATGGGCTGGATTAAAGACCACAGGAAACCCAGAAGGTTTTTA
Organism: Macaca nemestrina; assembly: GCF_043159975.1. Taxonomy (NCBI): domain Eukaryota; kingdom Metazoa; phylum Chordata; class Mammalia; order Primates; family Cercopithecidae; genus Macaca; species Macaca nemestrina. The sequence goes on along the minus strand of NC_092132.1, from coordinate 122,825,323 downwards.
TTCTGCTATACTAGTAAAACTGCCATTAATTTGGACTGGTCAAAATTCTGAAAGCCATATGGAACCTGAACTTTCTACAGGCAAGAAACAGGCTGAGAAAGTTGTTCAAAGGGTATATTTTTTTCATGTTCTCTTCAAAAATGGCCAAATAAGGTGATGGAAAAACAAGGATTCCAAGAACATGGAGCCAAGGGCTGTGGAAAACAACTGACTGAGAAGCCATTCCCAGGAAGCCAAACCGGGGCATTATCAAGAAATATTCATCCTAAAAATAGACCCACCATCCAGTGGGATTGCAGAATTGCTATGTACCAGTGAGTACAATGTGCCTCCTATCTTTCCCCTTTGTGAATGACTGTGTTTATTGTGACTATTTTGCCTGATTTCGCCTGATTTCACCACTATATGATGATTTGTATTTTAATTCATAGGCCTCTAGATCAAGACGAGCCATATCTATACTTGTGGTGGAGAGCGTGTTGTTCTGCCTAGATACCCCTCAGGAATGAAGGACTTATTTTCTCAGCTGCTGGAGTGCTCACTAAAGATAGTCCTTAGTTGTCATCCCTCTTTGGACATTTCCAATGGCTTATTTCCCAAGGTCATATATTCTTACAGGGACAGCTCTGATTCACCTTGGTCATGAAGTTCTAGCCCTTTATACCCAACTTGGCACAATTATGAGGGGTCACTGAAAGCTGTGGAATTTCTTTTGGGTTACCTGGGTGTTTCTTGGAACTGAACCACAGATCAACATCTCCATCTGTCTAATCCTTCTTTTATTTTCTGTAAGAGTTTGTCTCAAGAGTACTCCCAAATAATTATAGTGTGTGCTAATTTCTTTCTCAGAATATACCTTCCAGGGAACCTAATCTGCATCAAGTCTTGATATATGTCTACCACAAGTTGCTGAATCTTAAACTTGATGCTCTATGGGATGAGATGTTTTGGAGAGTCTTGTGAGTGTCACCACTAGCAATGTATCTCAGCATGTATGGGGAAATGAATAATTGTCGTCATGAGTAAAGACTATGGTAGATGGTAAAGACGGCTCCATTTTTTTCACTGCTCCCTATGCTCATGTCTTTTGCCATCTTACTTTGCAGTGTTCCTCTATTCTGACTCAGTACATGACCATGTAACTTGCTTTGTCCTAGGAGGAAGTAGAAGTGGCAGTGTGCTAATACAAAACTAAGCCTCAGAATGTCTGATATATTTGCTTTTTGTGTTGGCTTTTTTTTTTTTTTTTTTTTTTTTTTTTTTTTTTTGCTTTTTCATTTTTGCACTTTAGCCTGCTGGGAACTGGGAAGCAGAAGGAATATAGCCAAGCCATCAAGATCATCCAAACTGAGGCCAGCATCAAGGAGCTAGACGCCTATAAATGCAGATATATGAGCAAGTTCTGCTAAGATCAGTAGGGCTCCCAACTGACTACTCCAGACATAATTAGAACTTACTGCTGTGTACTACTGTAATACGTTTTGTGGTTGTTTATTACGCAGCATTATCATAGTAATAGACATGGGGTACAAGGGAAGAAAAAATTATGATGTGTGTGGATGCACCCTTGGTCTATAAAGGTATGAAGATACCTAGATGAGTAATATAAGGATCAGAGTATTGGTAACATTGAGGAGAGAGAGAGGATTGGTGTCTGGAACAAGGCTTATGAAGAGCTGCTCAAGTGGCTGAAAAAGTTATATTTCTTAAATTGGGTGGTGCTTACAAGGGTGGTAGTCATTCATTTAGCTACACATTTTTAAATGTATATTTTCTCTACTTATTTTATTTTATAGTGAAAAGGTTAAAATAATTTTTTTAAATTACACAATTCAAGGCTTTAGCTTTATAGCAGGAGAAATACATATCCTAGAGAGGTTAAGAGGAACAAATGGAAGTTAGCAACAGAACAAGGATTAGCATCCAGACCAAACATTATGTGAAAAATGAGAAAAATAATATCAATAAAAGGAAGTGACATTTTCATAGAGAAGGATACAGGGTTGGATGTAGTGGCTGATATTTGTAATCTCAGCATTTCGGGAGGTTGAGGTGGGAGGATCACTTGAGGCCAAGAGTTTGAGACTAGCCTGGGCCACATAGTGAGACCCTGTCTCTACAAAAAAAATTTTTTTAAAGTAGCTGGGTGTGGTGGCATGCAACTGTAGTCTTAGCTACTTGGGTGGCTAAAACATGAAGATTGCTTGAACACAGGAATTTGAGGTTGTAGTAGGCTGTGATCATGCCACTGCACTTCAGCCTGGGCAAACAGAACAACATCTTACGTCTACGGAAAGACAGAGAGAAGGATACAGAAATAATGAGATATGGAAAATTGCAGACTACAGGTGTTAAAATGTTTTTTATCAGGGGAGCATATGAAATCCTTTTCTGAAAATTTCAAGAAAATCATGGTTTTGAAATGATAGAAGGTATCCCTTTTATCATTTTGAGAGTTTCTATTAGGAAATGGTTGTTAAGCATCACAATTCTGTGTCTCCCTATCTAAACACTTTCTATACTCACCAAGTAGACAGATTCACATGATCCATGTATGCAGAATCTTATTGACAGAAATGGACTTTGACCTAGAAAATTTTCCATCTTCTTTTCCCAGGCTTCCAGGATCTGGACACCATGAATGATTCTTTTAGCCTTAGATGATGTATTCAGAAACCCCTCTTTTACATTATAAATACATGGCTCATCTTAGAAAAATCCTTATAGTAAGCCTAGATTCTACCAGAACATGTGTATCTTATTTGCTAACTGCAAATTGTATACTAGACAGTTGTTACCAGTGGTGTTCTCAAGTCTGTCTAGTGAGCACCTCAAATACATTTTATGAACAAATATCAGAAGTTACTGCACAAAATTGCAGAGCCATTTGGTTCTGCAATCTTTAAGATTCTTCTTTGGAAGAATCAAATATTTTACTTAAATTCTCCCCTACCTTCTATTCCCTTTCCATATATTTTTATATTTTGTTATTATCAGGGTTGAATGATATCAATCAGGAGTATCTACTAAAATTATTAGTGATCCTAAATAATTAGTGTGAATATACAAATTCAGAAGGTTCAATTGGTATTTTTACAGTTTACCATGACTCAGGTTAAACATCACCAGGTGTGGACTCTTAGAGTCTATGTAGCTGGTCCATTTGCCCTATGTTAAAATGAAGGAAACAACTGGTACCCCCAAAATGTGGAAGGACTTGCCTAAGCTTGTTAGGGGCTCATCCAGACCTGGAAAGAAGCTACCTTATGATAGGCCAGTCCTCTTCAATTTACTAGTCAGGCTCTCATTAACTTTGAGAGAGAAGATGAGAAAATTTATCTTTACAATTAAAATGGTGTCTTAATAAAAACAGTGTGTTTCCAGAATTTCCCTTAGGGGAGGGTTGGGGAGAGAATATGGCAACGGAGGTGGCTTAGGTGCTTGTTTTGAAATTGCACTTGCAACGTAAGATAAGGTTTTTACTTAGATTGGGGGTGGAGTGGGGTGGAGTAGCAAAATACCTCTTGGCTTCTGTACTGATTAAGACTAATTATTATTATTATTATTATCATTATTATTATTACAGGGTCTTACTGTGTTTCCCAAGCTGAGCGCAGTGGCACAATCAGGGCTCACTGCAGCCTCAAACTCCCGGGCTCAAGCAATTCTTCTACCTCAACCACCCGAGAAGCTGGGACTACAGGTGTACACCATCACACCCAGCTAATATTTTTTTTGCAGAGACAATGTCTCACTATGTTGTCCAGGCTGGTCTTGAACTCCTAGACTCAAGCAGTCCTCCTGCCTCAACCTCCCAAAGTGCTGGGATTTTAGGCATGAGTCACCATGCCCGACCAAGAGTAATTATTTTTGGAACCTGTTTTAAAATGTGTTAGCATTCTCAATAATCTTTAGAATAGTTGTATAGACTATACATGAAGATTCAAAACATTTCTGAAAATATTCTATTTTTAGCCAGTTTGCATTTAAGTACTTTAAAAAGGGGGCATTTCATCACAGACAATGCTAGGCATATTTACTTTACTATATCCATGACTCTATGTTTTTTATCACTGTGAAATTTACTCTTTTCTAATAGTATAGAAGGAGGTTATGACTCTTAAGTAGGCAATTTGAGAAAAGAAAATATCTAAATGCTACTCTTTAGGGATAAACTGATAATAACACCAAAGTGTTATTAAAGAAACCCAAAGAAGTTACATATATACCTGCTTTTTTTCCTTTTCTTTCTTTTTTTCATTTCTTTTCCCTTCCTTCCTTCCTTCCTTCCTTCCTTCCTTCCTTCCTTCCTTCCTTCCTTTCTTTCTTTTCTTTTCTTTTCTTTTCTTTTCTTTTTCTTTCTTTTCCCTTCCTTCCTTCCTTCCCTCCCTCCCTCCCTCCTTTCTTTCCTTCCTTCCTTCCTTCCTTCCTTCCTTCCTTCCTTCCTTCCTTCCTTCCTTCCTTCCTTCCTTCCTTTCTTTCAGTGGCAGGATCTTGGCTCACTGCAACCTCTGCCTCCCAGGTTCAAGCAATTCTCCAGCTTCAGCCTCCCTAGTAGCTGGGATTACAGGTGCGCACCACCATGCCTGGCTAATTTTTGTATTTTTAGTAGAGACAGCGTTTCACCATGTTGGCCAGGCTGGTCTCAAACTCCTGACTTCGTGATCTGCCTGCCTTGGCCTCCCAAACTGTTGGAATTACAGGTGTGAGCCACCGTGCCCGGCCCCATGTACACTTGTTTTAAATCAACATTTCTCTGTGTGGATAAGATGGAAATTCAATGTGTATTCTCTGTGAAGCACACAAAAGGACAAGTCTTCAGTTTAAAGGATCTAATAGCCCTCAAGTCTCTTGAGAATCTAGATTAATGGAGGTTACTTAGAAAATTGCAGAATATAGGAAATCCAGCTAGTGAACCTGTAACACTTGGATCCAAAAGCTAAAATCCTATCTCTTGAGGAAAAGCAAACAAAGACAAATATCCACAGATGTAATAAAATATCAATGACATAAGTTTTTCCTGTTGTGTTTTTGGCTTCACAAATACAGTATGGGTTTATATATCTATCAATTATATAAACTTAAAGTATAGATTATGGAAAAAACCTACGTTAATTACCACCATCCAACAGTTTCCATATTTCTGTATAATTCTGCTACCTATAAGCATCAACATGCAAAGCTGGCTTCCACCTGTGGAAAGTCATCCCTGAGAGTCATTATTTTCCTTTTAACATTGAAATCATACACTTTGACCTAACTTACGAATTAAAACACTGTCAGAGCAATCGTTGAAATTTTATAAGGTAAACTTCAGTTCTTTCTTAGGAAGCTCAGGAATTCTCATGTAGCCTCCATTTAGAGAAGAAGGAATCCAAGGTGCAGGAAGCGGAATGAGGTACCAGACATCACACAGCAATAAGTGGAAGGATTTTGATGAGGGTCCGTGCTTCTCTGAGTAAGTTGAGGCTGAAGAATTGAGGAGTCTCTGACAGCCCCAATTAACTCACTTCTTTGAATTCTACTGATGGAGATTGTTCTGGGAATATCTGAGATAAAATTTATCTTTGCAATAACTTATTTTTAAGGAAAATTTCATGAACAAACTAACAGTAAGTACAAGATTTTGGAGACTAACATAATGGGTGATTATTATGGCTACTTAAGCGAACAAACTTTTAAGATAGAACAACTATTTTGCATATAAATATTAAATCAAGTGTTTTCCATTCAATTCCTAATGAGGAAGCTTTCCTACTGGCCATAGCGGATGCCTAATGTCACTTATTTATTTATTTATTTTTATTTATTATACTTTAAGTTCTAGGGTACATGTGCATAACGTGCAGGTTTGTTACATATGTATACTTGTGCCATGTTGCTGTGCTGCACCCATCAACTCCTCAGCACCCATCAACTTGTCATTTACATCAGGTATAACTCCCAGTGCAATCCCTCCCCCCTCCCCCTCCCCATGATAGGCCCCGGTGTGTGATGTTCCCCTTCCCGAGTCCAAGTGATCTCATTGTTCAGTTCCCACCTATGAGTGAGAACATGCGGTGTTTGGTTTTCTGTTCTTGCGAAAACTGTTACTTTGTTACTGAACATGGCGGCAGGGGGCATGGGGGGGTGTCATGGGACTGCCTGCTTTCAGAAAGCTCAGCTTTTTGTATTTCATGTAACAGCAAAATTTTACAGGACTTGGAAGTTCATATAATATTTATATTGTGCCAAGTAGGGCTCTTAATAAGCAATTACTGTACACAAACACCTTCATTAAAAAAAATGAGAATTTTAGATGAGAGTCCTGTGTATCATTTCTTAAAGAAAATCTACAAGGAGTCAAAGGAGTTTCTCTAATTGGCCAACACAGAACAGCTGATGAATAAGTATATTTATAAGGAGAAACTGGCTGAAAAATAAAATACCAGTGCTTTGCGAAAGCAATGATGGAGGTGAGCAAATCCTAATCTTAAATGAGACATAAAAAGGACCGCAAATCAATTCAATCATTTAATTAGAGATAACTCTCAGAAGAAAAAGGGTTAATTTTTTCAAAATAAATGGTTCAATTTATGATAAGCCCTAGAGGCTTTATGCTAATTACAAGTTATTTTAAGGCATGCGTTTGTAAGCACAGTTTATAGTTACCTCTGTGAGAGCTGTTTGGATCATGAGAGCTCTACTTTATGCCTTGTTTTAGCTGCTTGAAATGAGATTTTGTTGTCAGTTGCAGGAACACTAATATAAAAAGCAGAATCTGTGTGTTTTGTTGGTACACATAGATCATAACTGTGGGCCATGAGAAATGTGCAGCTGTTCTTTCATTACACTCGGAAGGAAAATGTTTTGCTGTGTTACAAGTCTGTGTGCTTATACCTTCGTGACTTGCTCCTTTCAGAATAATTTCCCCAGAGTCAAATCCCAGCCAAGTGCAGCCTTTACATATTGCGGTGGGCATAAATGCTAGCTCGAGGCTTTTTCTGAAGTTGTGAAAGGTTGACAGTACTTTACTGGTTGACTCAAGTAAGAAATTATGGAGGTTTTCATATCAGAACAGCTGCACTTAAATTTTCCATCCAAAACACTTACCAATTTATTCAAAATTAGGGGATAATTGAAAAGCAGTTTCATAAGATTCTGGCTTTCTAAAAGAAAATATAAAATTGTTTTAAAACATGCAAATTATATTGTTAGTTACTGAGTGTTTTCTTCTCTCATAGTAGCAGTTGTGCATTCTGTCTATGCCTGCTTGGATATTTATGTTGAGTAACTGTATTTGTTTTGTTTTCAGTTATAAAATGTTCTTTTACTTGAGTAAGAGCAAATTCTTCCCTTATTTATTTTTCCAGAGATGTCATGCTCATTAGGTATGCATTTGGGTGTAACTACAACAAAACAAAATGGATTTTTTATAAATAAAATTTACATAGCTGAGAAGAGCACATTTTATCTTCAAGATAAACATTGCCATCTTTTTTTCTGATTGTTGCTCTGTAATTCTTCTGAACAACAAAATGAAAATAAGTCAAAATGAGAAATCAATTCTGTCTCTTTATAAAATGTCAAATATGTATGTCAAATTCCCTAAGAACTGTAAATGACTCTTCTTAGTATTTTTAAAAATCCCAGATGTAATTACATTAAGTAATCTGGTTTCCAAAGGAGTTGGAATAATTAAAAAGCAACTGCTGATTTTCTTCAGTAGACTAAAAAGTATTTTAATAATACACAAATAGCAGAAACTGAAAAAAGAAAAGACTTAAATAGAAGGATCATTTTAACTAACCAGTTTATGAATTTTCAAGTTTCAAGCTTGTGGTGTTTATACCAAGACATGCTACCTATTAGTTACAGGTAGATGACATTAGTAAGAAATCAGTTATACTGTTCGGCTTTTAAAATTTAACTCAATTCTAAAAGCTTTCCTCTCTCCTTACATGGCTGTTTCATAACCATATGGGAGACATGAACTCCAGTTGACTCTGGATTACCTATGGAATTGGGGTGAGTGTTAGTATGGATAAATGAAATCCACAGATAATCTTAAGACATTTTAGCTTTCATCTCCCCTGCCTCCAAATTATTTCAACCACTGAGATGCAGCAAAATGTACTATGTCCTTTTTAATTTTTTTCCTCTTACGTTTCCTAGTTTTTTGATTACTTTAACAGAAGTTTAGGGAAAACTGAGTGGTCTGTGTGTAGGCATAAGGCAAAAGGCATTAAATTTAGATCCTCATCCTTAAATACGCGTGGCTGTATGAGCTGTGCTCTTCTCTTGCAAACCATTTTTTTTTTCTTGCCCCTGACAAATTGTAACCTGCTTTCTCCGGTGAAAGTGGTGCTGATCCTTTTCCATCCCTAATAACTGCTTGGAACCTGACTAAGATAAAGGGTCCTGCTGCTGCAGACGCCAGCTTACAGGGCACAATCAGGGCTAGCATTGATTGGCAATGGTTCATTACCCATGGGGACAGCTGCCCTGTTTATCATCCTAACCTTTTTTGGACCCAGTGTTTTTTGTTTTTTCACTCACTCAGTGGTAGAGCTGAGGCTGGAGGAGGCTGTGCTTTGGTTCATCTTACCAGCTGGAAAGAATGAAAACATGACCAAACACCTGAAAACTTGCCACCTGGCCACACAATGACTTTAATGAGACTGGCTCTCATCTCCCTCTGGGACTACAATCATAACAAGACAATATTTGTTAGTTTTAAATGCAATAATCAGTCCTTTTGAAGGAAAACACTCTATGTAGGGTTAGGGGTGGCTGGATGGCTAAAAACAAACTGTTTTTTTTTTTTTTTTTAAATCAACTGCTGCTAAAAACCAATGTGTTCATTGTTTTTTTAAAGTCAGAACTATGATATAAGTAGATATTGCTTTTATTTCTTTTGAAAAAGAAGGGGCTGATTCAAATCAAGAATCTCTCAGTTTATTTCTTTGTAATAATTTATACATTTATAAATTCATTCATTTCTGTATTCTTACTGTGAAGAATTATAATTTATCTGGCTGTAGAGAAAAATAAGGACTTGGGTATCCAAGATTTAAACCTTCAGTATCTAAACACCAGGAGGTGCTCTAAGATAACATGAAAGAACACATTTCCCGGAGAATTAAGGATTCTAGTTACATGAAATTTACTAACAAAACTGTTTGCTCTGAGAGGCCCTAAATGTTCAGATTCTAAGGTATGCAGTGTAGTAGACCATCTTCTGGATCTAAAAGACTCTTTCAAAGGAGCCCTGTCAAGATTTCAGGGACATTAGTAAAAATTTCCAGAGAGATGTTTTCTACATGCCTATGACTTGGAACGATTTGTGGAAGGACAGTAAACAAAGAATGTTAATACTGAGTTTGTTTTGTGTTACACAGTTTAAAATGCAATGAGAAAGCCAAATGAGACTGTAAGATGAAATTCTGGAGCTGGTGTATTACTTCGTGCATGGGTAAGTACTGTATTTGTTCTTCCAAACCAGATATCAGGTAAAATTATGAAGACAACCTTTTCAGATATTATATAGAGAGAAATTAAAGATAAATTTCTTTGTATTTTTCTGGATAACCAATAGGATCCTATCCTGGGGAAAGCATTCTAATAAGTAATTAAAAAAAATAAGCTTCATTGAGTTACAATTTACATAAAACAAAATTAATACAATGAATTTTACAATTCGAAATGCATAATTTGCTGAATTTTGGCAAATGTGGATAGTCATGTAACTACCACAAACGTCATGATATGGAACATTTCTATCATCCAAAAAGAGTTCATCTATGTTCCACGTTAATTAATGTCATTGCTCCACACCTTGGACCCTGGTAACTAATGATTTGTTTTCTATTGCTATAATTTTGCCTTTTCTGGAATTTTATATTCATTTTTTTGTGGCCAGCTTTTTAAACTTTTCATACTGCTTTTGAGATTCACCTATGTTGTGTGTATTAATAGCTTATTCCTTTTTATGACAAAGTATTATTCCATTGTATGGATGCATCGCAATGTGATTATACATTCACAACTTGATGAATATTTGAGTTTTTTCCCAATTTTTTGATATTATGAATAAAGTTGCAATGAAGATCTACATGCAAGTCTTTGTATAGATAAGAGCTTTTCCTTTTCTCTTGGGAAAATACCTGGGAATGGGATGACTAGATCATATAGTGGGTATATTTTTAACTTTTTCAAGATACTATTATAGTATTTTTCAGAGCGTTTGTACCGTCTTACATTACTGCCATTAGGCTATGGAAGTTCCAAATTCTCTGCACCTCACCAACACTTGGTATGGTCAGTCTTTTTAATTTTAGCTATTCATAGTGGTTATAACTTGCATTTCCCTAAAGATACACAGAGCATCTTTTGTATGTGTTTGTTTTACATGCATACATTTTCTTTGAAGGAGTTTCATTCAAATATTTTGCCAAATTTTAATTGAGCTGTGTTTTCATATTATTGAAATTTGGGGATTCTTTATATATAAAAATACAAATGCCTTATCCAATGTAGGCTTTGCATATATTTTCTTCTAGTTCATGGCTTGTCTTCTAATTCATTTTTTTTAAAGAACGTAAGTTTTTAGTTTTGACGACATCTTCTTTATCATTGTCTTTAATGAATCATGCTTTCTATGTTGTTGCTAAGAAATCTTGGCCTGATCCAAGGTTACAGATGTTTTCTCTGAAGTTTTTCTCTAGAGGTTTTATAATTTTAGTTTTTACTTTAAGCCTATTGTTATTTGTGTTAATGTAATATATGGTGTAAGAAAGGATTAAAACTCATTTTCTTGCATATTAATATCAAATGTTTTCAGCATCATTTGTTAAAAAAGACTATAGTTTCCTCACTGAATTGCTTTTGCACATTTGTAATAAAAACCAGTTGTCCATATGTGTGTGCATTTATTTCTGGACACTGCAGTTAATCTAATGACCTATTTCTCCCATCCAAGTATTAGCCAGGCCTGACTCTGCTTAGCTTCTGGGATCACATGAGAGCAAGTACATTTAGGGTGATATGGCTGTAGACTACTGACCTATTTCTTTATCTTTACACCAGTACCACTCTGTCTTGATTCCTGTAGCTTGGGCCAACTACATAATTTTTGGGATCTAGGATAAAATTAAAATATGGGTTCCTTTGTTAAAAGTTAAGAATGTCAAGACAGTGACAAAGACCATTAAACCAAGCACAGAGCTCTTCTGACAGTGGGACCTTGTGCAACTACACAGGCTGCATGCCCATGAAGCCAGCCCTGATCGTAGCATTATAATAAATCCTGAAATAGAAATCAGGCAGGGTTAGCATTTCCACTTTATTCTTCCTTTTCAAAATTAGTTTGACTAATCCAGGATTTTTGTATTTCCATATGAATTTTAGAGCTAGTCTATTTCTTTTCTTTTCTTTTTTTTTTAAAAAAAACTAGTGGAATTTTTATTAGGATTGCAGTAAATGTATAGTTCAACTTGAGAGGGATAGATTTCTTTACAATATTGTGTCATCAGACCAATGTAGGGCTATGTGAGTTATTTATCTTTTTTGAGTGAGTTTTGTAGTTGGTGTCTTTCAAGAAACTGGGCCATGTCATCAATGTTGTCAAATTTCTTGGCATAAAGTAGTGTCCTTCCTTATTTTTTCATATATGTAGAATCTCTGTAAATAGCACACTCTCATTAGTGATATTGGTGATTTGTATATTCTCTTTTCTTGATGAATTTGACTAGAGTTTTATTAATGTTATTGATTTTCTCATAGAATCATTATTGGTTTCATGATTTTTAAAATTTAATTGATTTCTGCTCTTATTTCCTACTTACTTTTTATTTAATTTTCTCTTCTTTTCCTAGTTTCTTGAAGTGGAAACTGAGGTTGGTTTGAATCCTTTCTTATTTTCTTTTTCTTTTCTTTCTTTTTTTTTTTTTTTTTTTTTTTTATGACGGAGTCTCGCTCTGTCACCCAGGCTGGAGTGCGGTGGTGCGATCTCAGCTCACTGCAAGCTCTGCCTCCTGGGGATTTGAACTCTTTCTTATTTTCTAATATGGATGTTTAGTGCTACAGTTTCTCCACTAGTTATTGTTGTAGTGGCAGCTACAAATTCTGATGGATTGTGTCTGCATTTTTATTTCATTAAAATAGTTTCTAATTTTTAAATTTCTTCTTTAATCTATAGGTTATTTAGAAGTGTGTTATTTAGTCTCTATTTCAGGATTTTCCAAAGTTTTTTCCATTATTTATTTCTAATTTAATTCTATGTTGCTCAGAAAACATTTGTATAACTTAAATTCTTTTAATCTTATGGGGACTTGTTTTATTACCAAGACTCTGGTTTATTTTGGTAAATACTCCATATACACTTGAGAAGAATGTACATTCTGCTGTTCTTGTGTGGAGTGTTTTATCAATTTCATTTTGGGCAAGCTAGTTAATGTAGGTCAATGTTGGTCAAAACTTTTATGTCTTCACTGATATTCCAGCTACTTTTCAACCTGCTTTTGAGAGAAGGATACTGAAATATCCAACTGTAATTATGGATTTGTCTGCTTCTTATAATTCTATCAGTTTTTTCCTTACATATTTTGAAGTTGTGTTACTATGTGCAAAACTTTAGAATTGTTATGTCTCCTGATATTTGTTGAACTCTTTAACAATATGTGATGACTTCCTCTATTGTCAGTAATATTCTTTGCTCTAAAATATACTTTGTCTTATATTCATTCTGGTTTTTCTTTGATTTGTATTAGAATGGTATATATTTTTTCCATCACTTTACTTTTAACCTGTTTGTGTTTTACATTTAAGATATGTTTCCTGTGGGTTGCATATAGTTGTGCCTTGTTTTTAAATCCAATTTGACAATTTATTTTAATTGCGGATGTTTAGACCATTTACATTTAAAGTGATTATTAATACAGTTAAGTTTCAGTCTTTTTCCTTATCATTTGTTTTCTGGTCCTCTGTACTTTGTTTACCCTTTGCAAATTTCCTGTCTTCTTTGGGATTAATTTAACATTTCTTATGATTTTGTTTCATTTTCTTTGCAAGTTTACTAGCTATAACTTTTTGTTTTATTATCAGTGGTTGCTTTAGAGTTTATTTTATACATATTCAAGATATCACAGTCTACCTTCAAGTGGTATTATATCACTAAATGTGTAGTACAAGAACCTTACAATAGTATTATTTGTATTTCTTTCCTTTTATTCTTTATATTATTGATGTCATGTATCTTATTATACATATGTTATAGGTATTATAATTCATTGTTATTATTTTTGTTTAAATAGTAAATTATCTTTTGTATTTTTTTTTTTTTAATTTTGAGACAGAGTCTTGCTGTGTTGCCCAGGCTGGGGTACAGTGACATGATCTCAGCTCACTACACACCTGGCCTCCCAGGTTCAGGCGATTCTTGTGCCTCAGCCTCTCAAGTAGCTGGGATTATAGGTATGTACCACCACACCTGACTAATTTTTATATTTTTAGTAGAAATGGGGTTTTGCCATGTTGACCAGGCTGATCTCAAACTCCTGGTTTCAAGTGATCTGCCTGCCTTGGCCTCCCAAAGTGCTGCAATTACAGATGTCGCTGTGCCTGGCCAGTCAATTATCTTTTAAATATATTTAAATGAGAAAAATATCTCATACATTTACCCAGACAGTTACCATTTCAAATATTCTTTCTTTAAAATAGATTCATATTTCCATCTGGCATTATTTTTCTTTTACCTGAAGGACTTCCTTTAATTTAAGGAATGTTTAAATATGTTTAACATATCTGTACTGTGGGTTTGCTGGTGATAAATTTTCTGTGCTTTTCTATAAATCTAAAAAATCATTATTTGTCTTTATTTTTAAAATTTATTTTTCTGTGTATAGAATTCTAGGTTGGCAATTTGATGTTTATTCATTCAGTACTTTACCAGCACTTCACTGGCATTACTCACTATAAGAAATTTGCTATTATTATTCTTTTTCCTATTTATGTATCATGCTATTTTATTCTGATGTGTTAAAACTTTCTCTTTATTATTAGTTTTGATAAATTTAATTGTGATGTGCCTTCGTGTAGTTTTCTTCATGTTTTTTGTCCTTATAGCCACTGAGCTTCTTGAATCTGTGGAATTATAATTTTCATTAAGTTCAGAAAAATTTTACCCATTTTTTTTTGTATCATGCCCTTCTTCTTTACTCTTTTTGAGAATTCAATTACATATATATGAGCTATTTGAAGTTGTCCCACAGGACAATACTATTCTTTTTATCCATTTCTTTCTCTGTGTCTTTCATTTTGGATAGTTTCTACTGTGATGTATTTAAGTTCATTAATCTTTTCCTCTGCATTGTCAAATTTGTTGTGAATCTCAATGAATGTTGATTTTATCTTAGACACTCTATTTTCATCTAGAAATTTTATTGGGATTATTTTTATATCTTCCATAGTTTTGACTATTTGTATAGTTGATACAGTTATATTATCTGTTTTAATGTTCTTGTCTGTTAATTCTAACATCTGGGTGAGTTCAGGTCTGACTTTGAATGATTTTTCTTATCATCATGGTTCATATTTTCCTGCTTCTTTGCATGACTGGTCATCTTTGATTAGATGCTTGACATTGTAATTTTATATTACTGAGTGCTAGATATTTTTATATTTCTATCAATATTTTTGAGCTTTGTTGTGGGATGCAGGTAAGTTGCTTAGAAACAGATCTTTTTGCATCTTGCTTTTCAGATGTGTAATGTAGGAACAGTACAGCAGTTTAGTCTAGAGCTACTTATTTCTCACCAATGAGGCAAAATCCTTCTGTGAACTCTATTTAATGCCCCTGAATTATGAGGTTTTAAAGTCAGGCTGGTGGCAACAAGAAATATCTAAGAACTGTGTACATGCCAGATTTCCTCTAATTTTTTTGAATGGCTCTCTGGACTCAGTTTCCTCACATGCATGTACTGATCAGTACTCAAGGGAGACTCTCTGCAGACCTCCAGCATCTCTTTCTCCTCACCATTTTCTTCTCCAGTACTCTTCCCTGCAAAATCTACCTACCTTAGGTATCCTTAGATTTTTAGTTCCACTTCTACTCAGGGAGTCCACTGGGCTTTGCATGGGTTCTCCCTCTCTGTCCTGTGGTCCGGAAATTCTCTTGAGGCAATATATCTGGAACAATCATATGGCTTTCTTAGTCGGTTTCTTGTTTTTCTGGCATTGCTGTCCTTCATTGCCTGATGTTCAGTGTCTTGAAAACCATTGTAATGTATATTCTTGTCTGTTTTGTTTTGTTTCTTGTTATTTCAGCTTGGAGGTTAAATCTGGCCCTTCTTGACTAGAAGTAGAAGCAATTCCCTTACTCTTTTAAATTTTTTGATATTATTTATCAGTCTTTGACTTTGTTTAAATATTTATTTTCTCTCTCACTGGAGATCAGGTACTCTGTTTTGTTCACTTTTTTTTTGAACATTAGTGAATGAATAAATGAATGAACTGTATGATCTAAAATGACAATGAACATAGAAATCTTGAAACTTTCTGTAATCACCTACCAAGTTATCTTGCCTTATAATTGTTTCATGTTCATAATCAGCGGCTCTTTTCTAAAGAACTTGCAACTTTTTATTGATAATTTTCCACTGTTTTTTTTTTCTTAAGATATTATTTATTTATTTATTTATTTATTTATTTATTATTATTATACTTTAAGTTCTAGGGTACATGTGCATAACGTGCAGGTTTGTTACATATGTATACTTGTGCCATGTTGCTGTGCTGCACCCATCAACTCGTCATTTACATCAGGTATAACTCCCAATGCAATCCCTCCCCCCGCCCCCCTCCCCATGATAGGCCCCGGTGTGTGATGTTCCCCTTCCTGAGTCCAAGTGATCTCATTGTTCAGTTCCCACCTATGAGTGAGAACATGCGGTGTTTGGTTTTCTGTTCTTGTGATAGTTTGCTAAGAATGATGGTTTCCAGCTGCATCCATGTCCCTACAAAGGACACAAACTCATCCTTTTTGATGGCTGCATAGTATTCCATGGTGTATATGTGCCACATTTTCTTAATCCAGTCTGTCACTGATGGACATTTGGGTTGATTCCAAGTCTTTGCTATTGTGAATAGTGCCGCAATAAACATACGTGTGCATATGTCTTTATAGCAGCATGATTTATAATCCTTTGGGTATATACCCAGTAATGGGATGGCTGGGTCATATGGTACATCTAGTTCTAGATCCTTGAGGAATCGCCATACTGTTTTCCACAATGGTTCAACTAGTTTACAGTCCCACCAACAGTGTAAAAGTGTTTCTATTTCTCCACATCCTCTCCAGCACCTGTTGTTTCCTGACTTTTTAATGATCGCCATTCTAACTGGTGTGAGATGGTATCTCATTGTGGTTTTGATTTGCATTTCTCTGATGGCCAGTGATGATGAGCATTTTTTCATGTGTCTGTTGGCTGTATGAATGTCTTCTTTTGAGAAATGTCTGTTCATATCCTTTGCCCACTTTTTGATGGGGTTGTTTGTTTTTTTCTTGTAACTTTGTTTGAGTTCTTTGTAGGTTCTGGATATTAGCCCTTTGTCAGATGAGTAGATTGCAACAATTTTCTCCCATTGTGTAGGTTGCCTGTTCACTCTGATGGTAGTTTCTTTTGCTGTGCAGAAGCTTTTTAGTTTAATGAGATCCCATTTGTCAATTTTGGCTTTTGCTGCCGTTGCTTTTGGTGTTTTAGACATGAAGTCTTTGCCCATGCCTATGTCCTGAATGGTACTACCTAGGTTTTCCTCTAGGGTTTTTATGGTATTAGGTCTAACATTTAAGTCTCTAATCCATCTTGAATTAATTTTCGTATAAGGAGTAAGGAAAGGATCCAGTTTCAGCTTTCTACTTATGGCTAGCCAATTTTCCCAGCACCATTTATTAAATAGGGAATCCTTTCCCCATTTCTTGTTTCTCTCAGGTTTGTCAAAGATCAGATGGCTGTAGATGTGTGGTATTATTTCTGAGGACTCTGTTCTGTTCCATTGGTCTATATCTCTGTTTTGGTACCAGTTCCATGCTGTTTTGGTTACTGTAGCCTTGTAGTATAGTTTGAAGTCAGGTAGCATGATGCCTCCAGCTTTGTTCTTTTGACTTAGGATTGTCTTGGAGATGTGGGCTCTTTTTTGGTTCCATATGAACTTTAAAGCAGTTTTTTCCAATTCTGTGAAGAAACTCATTGGTAGCTTGATGGGGATGGTATTGAATCTGTAAATAACCTAGGGCAGTGTGACCATTTTCACGATATTGATTCTTCCTATCCATGAGCATGGTATGTTCTTCCATTTGTTTGTGTCCTCTTTTATTTCACTGAGCAGTGGTTTGTAGTTCTCCTTGAAGAGGTCCTTTACATCCCTTGTAAGTTGGATTCCTAGGTATTTGATTCTCTTTGAAGCAATTGTGAATGGAAGTTCATTCCTGATTTGGCTCTCTGTTTGTCTGTTACTGGTGTATAAGAATGCTTGTGATTTTTGCACATTAATTTTGTATCCTGAGACTTTGCTGAAGTTGCTTATCAGCTTAAGGAGATTTTGGGCTGAGACAATGGGGTTTTCTAAATATACAATCATGTCATCTGCAAAGAGGGACAATTTGACTTCTTCTTTTCCTAACTGAATACCCTTGATTTCTTTCTCTTGCCTGATTGCCCTAGCCAGAACTTCCAACACTATGTTGAATAGGAGTGGTGAGAGAGGGCATCCCTGTCTTGTGCCAGTTTTCAAAGGGAATTTTTCCAGTTTTTGCCCATTCAGTATGATATTGGCTGTGGGTTTGTCATAAATAGCTCTTATTATTTTGAGGTACATTCCGTCAATACCGAATTTATTGAGCGTTTTTAGCATGAAGGGCTGTTGAATTTTGTCAAAAGCCTTTTCTGCATCTATTGAGATAATCATGTGGTTCTTGTCTTTGGTTCTGTTTATATGCTGGATTATGTTTATTGATTTGCGAATGTTGAACCAGCCTTGCATCCCAGGGATGAAGCCCACTTGATCGTGGTGGATAAGCTTTTTGATATGTTGCTGGATTTGGTTTGCCAGTATTTTATTGAGGATTTTTGCACCAATGTTCATCAGGGATATTGGTCTAAAATTCTCTTTTTTTGTTGTTTCTCTGCCAGGCTTTGGTATCAGGATGATGTTGACCTCATCAAATGAGTCAGGGAGGATTCCCTCTTTTTCTATTGATTGGAGTAGTTTCAGAAGGAATGGCACCAGCTCCTCCTTGTACCTCTGGTAGAATTCAGCTGTGAATCCATCTGGTCCTGGACTTTTTTTCGTTGGTAGGCTATTAATTATTGCCTCAATTTCAGAGCCTGCTATTGTTCTATTCAGGGATTCAACTTCTTCCTGGTTTAGTCTTGGAAGAGTGTAAGTGTCCAGGAAATTATCCATTTTTCTAGATTTTCTAGTTTATTTGCGTAGAGGTGTTTATAGTATTCTCTGATGGTAGTTTGTATTTCTGTGGGGTCGGTGGTGATATCCCCTTTATCATTTTTAATTGCGTCTATTTGATTCTTCTCTCTTTTCTTCTTTATTAGTCTTGCTAGCGGTCTGTCAATTTTGTTGATCTTTTCAAAAAACCAACTCCTGGATTCATTGATTTTTTGGAGAGTTTTTTGTGTCTCTATCTCCTTCAGTTCTGCTCTGATCTTAGTTATTTCTTGCCTTCTGCTAGCTTCTGAATGTGTTTGCTCTTGCTTCTCTAGTTCTTTTAATTGTGATGTTAGAGTGTCAATTTTAGATCTTCCCTGCTTTCTCTTGTTGGCATTTAGTACAATAAATTTCCCTCTACACACTGCTTTAAATGTGTCCCAGAGATTCTGGTATGTTGTATCTTTGTTCTCATTGGTTTCAAAGAACATCTTTATTTCTGCCTTCATTTCGTTATGTACCCAGTAGTCATTCAGGAGCAGGTTGTTCCGTTTCCATGTAGTTGAGCGGTTTTGATTGAGTTTCTTAGTCCTGAGTTCTAGTTTGATTGCACTGTGGTCTGAGAGACAGTTTGTTATAATTTCTGTTCTTGTACATTTGCTGAGGAGTGCTTTACTTCCAATTATGTGGTCAATTTTGGAATAAGTGCGATGTGGTGCTGAGAAGAATGTATATTCTGTTGATTTGGGGTGGAGAGTTCTATAGATGTCTATGAGGTCTGCTTGCTGCAGAGATGAGTTCAATTCCTGGATATCCTTGTTAACTTTCTGTCTCGTTGATCTGTCTAATGTTGACAGTGGAGTGTTGAAGTCTCCCATTATTATTGTATGGGAGTCCAAGTCTCTTTGTAAGTCTCTAAGGACATGCTTTATGAATCTGGGTGCTCCTGTATTGGGTGCATATATATTTAGGATAGTTAGCTCTTCCTGTTGAATTGATCCCTTTACCATTATGTAATGGCCTTCTTTGTCTCTTTTGATCTTTGATGGTTTAAAGTCTGTTTTATCAGAGACTAGTATTGCAACCCCCGCTTTTTTTTGTTCTCCATTTGCTTGGTAAATCTTCCTCCATCCCTTTATTTTGAGCCTATGTATATCTCTGCGTGTGAGATGGGTCTCCTGAATACAGCAGACTGATGGATCTTGACTCTTTATCCAGTTTGCCAGTCTGTGTCTTTTAATTGGAGCATTTAGTCCATTTACATTTAAGGTTAATAATGTTATGTGTGAACTTGATCCTGCCATTATGATATTAACTGGTTATTTTGCTCGTTAGTTGATGCAGTTTCTTCCTAGCCTCGATGGTCTTTACATTTTGGCATGTTTTTGCAATGGCTGGTACTGGTTGTTCCTTTCCATGTTTAGTGTTTCCTTCAGGGTCTCTTGTAAGTGAGGCCTAGTGGTGACAAAATCTCTAAGCATTTGCTTATCTGTAAAGGTTTTTATTTCTCCTTCACTTATGAAACTTAGTTTGCCTGGATATGAAATTCTGGGTTGAAAATTCTTTTCTTAAGAATGTTGAATATTGGCCCCCACTCTCTTCTGGCTTGTAGAGTTTCTGCTGAGAGATCTGCTGTTAGTCTGATGGGCTTCCCTTTGTGGGTAACCCGACCTTTCTCTCTGGTTGCCCTTAAGATTTTTTCCTTCATTTCAACTTTGGTGAATCTGGCAATTATGTGTCTTGGAGTTGCTCTTCTCGAGGAGTATCTTTGTGGTGTTCTCTGTATTTCCTGGATTTGAATGTTGGCCTGCCCTACTAGGTTGGGGAAGTTCTCCTGGATGATATCCTGAAGAGTGTTTTCCAACTTGGTTCCATTTTCCCCCTTACTTTCAGGCACCCCAATCAGACGTAGATTTGGTCTTTTTACATAATCCCATACTTCTTGCAGGCTTTGTTCATTTCTTTTTCTTCTTTTTTCTTTTGGTTTCTCTTCTTGCTTCATTTCGTTCATTTGATCCTCAATCGCTGATACTCTTTCTTCCAGTTGATCGAGTCAGTTACTGAAGCTTGTGCATTTGTCACGTATTTCTCGTGTCATGGTTTTCATCTCTTTTATTTTGTTTATGACCTTCTCTGCATTAATTACTCTAACCATCAATTCTTCCCCTTTTTTTCAAGATTTTTAGTTTCTTTGCGCTTGGTACGTAATTCCTCCTTTAGCTCTGAGAAGTTTGATGGACTGAAGCCTTCTTCTCTCATCTCGTCAAAGTCATTCTCCGTCAAGCTTTGATGTGTTGCTGGCGATGAGCTGCGCTCCTTTGCCGGGGGAGATGCGCTCTCATTTTTTGATTTTCCAGCTTTTCTGCCCTGCTTTTTCCCCATCTTTGTGGTTTTATCTGCCTCTGGTCTTTGATGATGATGGTGACGTACTGATGGGGTTTTGGTGTAGGTGTGCTTCCTGTTTGACGGTTTTCCTTCTATCAGTCAGGACCCTCAGCTGTAGGTCTATTGGAGATTGCTTGAGGTCCACTCCAGACCCTGTTTGCTTGGGTGTCAGCAGCAGAGGCTGCAGAAGATAGAATATTTCTGAACAGCGAGTGTCCCTGTCTGATTCTTGCTTTGAAGGCTTCCTCTCAGGGGTGTACTCCACCCTGTGAGGTGTGGGGTATCAGACTGCCCCTAGTGGGGGATGTCTCTCAGTTAGGCTACTCAGGGGTCAGGGACCCACTTGAGCAGGCAGTCTGTCCTTTCTCAGATCTCAACCTCCATGTTGGGAGATCCACTGCTCTCTTCAAAGCTGTCAGACAGAGTCGTTTGTGTCTGCAGAGGTTTCTGCTGCTTTTGTTGTTGTTTTTCTGTGCCCTGTCCCCAGAGGTGGAGTCTACAGAGACAGGCAGGTTTCCTTGAACTGCTGTGAGTTCCACCCAGTTCGAGCTTCCCAGCGGCTTTGTTTACCTACTTAAGCCTCAGCAATGGCGGGCACCTCTCCCCCAGCCTCGCTGCTGCCTTGCGGTTAGATTGCAGACTGCTGTGCTAGCAATGAGGGAGGCTCCGTGGGCATGGGACCCTCCCGGCCAGGTGTGGGATATAATCTCCTGGTGTGCCTGTTTGCTTAAAGCACAGTATTGGGGTGGGAGTTACCCGATTTTCCAGGTGTTGTGTGTCTCAGTTCCCCTGGCTAGGAAAAGGGATTCCCTTTCCCCTTGCGCTTCCCAGGTGAGGCGATGCCTCGCCCTGCTTCAGCTCTCGCTGGTCGGGCTGCAGCAGCTGACCAGCACCGATCGTCCGGCACTCCCTAGTGAGATGAACCCAGTACCTCAGTTGAAAATGCAGAAATCACTGGTCTTCTGTGTCGCTCGTGCTGGGAATTGGAGACTGGAGCTGCTCCTGTTTGGCCATCTTGCTCCGCCCCTCCCCACTGTTTCTAGTGGTAAGAAAAGAGTCCTTTCTCCTCAGTTTGCAGAATAAAAAGTAGAGCATTTAAAACTTTTTTAGAGTGTCAAGCAAAGGTTGTTTGCATTATAAAATCAATGAAAATACTGAAGCTTTTCATCTCTGAAAAATATTGAATATGTAAATTAGGGCACAAATTTTAGTTTGCTCTTAGGTAGTTTGATGATAATTATGAGAATTATATTATTTAAATTTAAGCTCTTGAGAGTTGTTTTTTATATTTCTAAGACAGCCCAACCTTATGTTAATATACAAATTCTTTTTGAGTATTAGTGAATCAATAGTTTTCACAAATTAACTCCTCATTATCCTCACTTTCCAGTATAAGAAATCTCATTTAATTTAAGATATGACAATATCTGTTACTATAATAATTCAGTTCTGACAAATTTTAATTTTATTTTAAAATACTGGCACAAGGTAAAATCTCAAATATGAAATTCTCCTTTTGACTTTATCTATCTATTTATCTTTTGGAACTCATGGTTTTCCATCTGCTCTTTTTCATTAACATATCTTGAAGATTTTTTCTCTATTAGCTTTTGTAATTTTAACTTTTTCTTTTAATTGCTGCGAGTATTTCTCATGTACATGTATTATAATTTACATAATAAGTTTTCCATTGAAGTTTTAGATGTAATTCTTTATGCAACTAAGAGTATTAGTATCAACTATACGTTTTTATGTTTGATAGAAAACATCTGTGAACCTTTTAGGATTTGTATTTAATTTACTGAATTTTCTGGAATTTTTGGACCATTCCACTGGGGACATTTAGATAATTTCTGGCCAAGATAAATTGTGAATGCTTTGAAAAGTCTACAAAAGCAACCTTTACAAAAGCTTCTCTTGGCAAAGCACAGCCTAGAACCAAGCCAACAGGTTTTTTCAGCTTCACTGCATTCATGGCTTTTGAGGCCATGAGGTGTCAGTATCCTTTCTGTAGATGTTTCAGAAGAATGCCTCAATTCATATTTCACTTGTGGGATTTGGTAGTTTGGCATAAATGAACACTATCAATAGGTTCTAGTTTGATGACCATATATTACAAAAATGGTTGGATTCATATTTATGTATATTTGTGAATTTCAGGTTTTTTAAAATTGATATCCAGCCTGTGAAATCAGGTGTAATGTATTCAAAAGCAAAGTTTAGGATTACTAACACATTTCAAATACTGTTTTAAAATACGCTTGTTTATTAGTCGGTCCTCATACTGCTATAAAGGACTGCCTGAGACTGGGCAACTTATAAAGTAAAAAGATTTAATTGACTAATAGTTCCACATGGCTAGAGAGGCCTCAGGAAACTTACAATTATGGCAGAATGGGAAGCAAACACATCCTTCTTCACATGATGACAGGAAGGAGAAGAATGAGAGCCAAGCGAAGGGGAAAGCCCCTTACAAAACCATCAGATCTTGTGAAAACTTCCTATCATGAGAATAGCATGGGGAAAACCACCCCCATCATTCAATTACCTCCACCTGGTCCCTTCCATGACATGTGGGGATTATGGAAACTACAATTCAAGATAAGATTTGGGTGGAGACAAAGCCAAACCATATTCCATCCCCGGCCCCTCCCAAATCTCATGTCCTCACAATTCAAAACACAATCATGCCCTTTCAATAGTCCCCCAGAGTGTTAACAAATTCCAGCATAACTCAAAAGTCCGAGTCCAAAGTCTCATCTGAGACAAGGTAAGCCCCTTCCACCTATGAACCTGTAAAAAAAATGCAAGTTAGTTACTTCCTAGATAGAATGGGGGTACAGGCATTGGGTAAATACACCCATTCCAAATGGGAGAAGTTGGTCAAAACAAAGGGGCTACAGGCCCCAGTAGGACAGTCATTAAATCTTAAGTTTCCAAAATCATCTCCTTTGACTCCATGTCTCACATCCAGGGCACTCTGATGCAAGAGGTGGTGGGCTTGGGCAGCTCCACCCCTGTGGCTTTGCAGGGTACAGCCCCATTCCTGGCTGTTTTCATGGGCTGGCGTCAAGTGTCTGTGGCATTGCCAGGTGCTTGGTGCAAGCTGTCAGTGGCTGTACCATTCTGGGGTTTGGAGGATGGCAGCCCTCCTCTCACAGCTCCACTAGACAGTGCCCCAGTGGGACTGTGTGTGGACTCTGACTCCACATTTCTCTTCCACACTGCCCTAGCAGAGGTTCTTCATGTAGGCTCTGCCCCTGCAGCAAACTTCTGCCTGGACATCCAAGCATTTCCATATATCTTCTGAAATCTAGATGGAGATTTCCCAACCTCAGTTTTTGACTTTTGTGCACTTGCAGGCTCAACACCATGTGGGAGCTGTCAGTTTGGGGCTTACACCCTCTGATGTCAAAACCTGAGCTGTACCTTGACCCCTTTTAGCCACTGCTGGAATGGCTGGGATGCAGGGCACCAAGTCTTCAGTCTGCACACAGTAGCAGGGCCCTGGACCTGCTATCAGGAAGCTGTTTTTTCTTCCTAGGCCTTCAGGCCTGTGATGGGAGGGGCCACAGCAAAGGTCTCTGACATGCCCCGGAGATATATTCTCCATTGTCTTGGTGATTAATATTTAGCTTCTTTTTACATACGTAAACTTCTGCAGCAGGTTTGAATTTCTCCCCTGAAGATGGGGTTTCCTTTTCTATTGCATCATCAGGCTGCAAATTTTTTTCCAAACTTTTATGCTCTGCTTCCTCTTGAATGTTTTGCTGCTTAGAAATTTCTTCCACAAGATACCCTAAATCATCTCTCTCAAGTTCAAAATTCCACAGATCTCTAGGGCAGGGGCAAAATGCCACCAGTCTCTTTGCTAAAGCATAACAAGAGTCACTGTTACTCCAGTTCCCAACAAATTCCTCATCTCCATCTGAAATCATCTCAGCCTAAACTTCATGGTCCTTATTACTATCAGCATTCAAAGCCATTCAATACATGTCTAGGAAGTTCCAAACCTTCCCACATTTTCCTGTCTTTGAGCCCTCCAAACTGTTTCAACCTTTGGAACTGCCTGTTGCCCAGTTCCAAAGCCACTCCCACATTTTTGGGTATACTTATTGCACCCCACTCCTGGCACCAATTGTTGTATTAGTCCATTCTCATACTGCTATAAAGTACTAACTGAGATGGTAATTTATAAAGGCAAAATATCTAATGTAATCACAGTTCAGCATGGCTGGAGAGGTCTCAGGAAAATTACAGTCATGGTGGAAGGAGAAGCAAGCCTGTCTTTCTTGACATGATGGCAGAAAGGAGAAGAATGAGAGCTGAGCCAAGGGGGAAGTGCATTAGAAAACCATCAGATATCATGAAAACGTATTCACTATCATGAGAATGCTATGTGGGGAACCACCTCCATGATTCAGTTACCTCCACCTGGTCCCTCCTGTGACATATGGGGATTATGGAAACTACAATTCAAGATGAGATTTGGGTGGGGACACAGCCACACCATATAAGCTTGATCAAATAAACTTTTTGGAAAAAAAAATGAAGAAAGGAAGATCATTTTGAAAATAACACAAATATGCCATACACTTAATACTTTTTCTTCTAAAAGCTTGAGATGCTTCCTTAGATATTATCAAATTATATGTCACTACAGTCCTGGAAGAAAGATCAGTGATAGGAATTGTAGGCATTTATGAGTTTCATGGTTTTGTTCAAGATAAAAAGAGGAACCACTATTTATTGCTCAAATCCTTTAGAAAAGTTACTTACCATACATTGTCTCTTGTTAGCCTCAGAAGATCAATGTAAGGGAGGTTCAATGACATTAAGAGTTTAAACAAGGCCATACACCTAGAAAGTGAAAGTGAGGGTTTGAACTCAGGTCTATCTTTTTTCAAATCTTGTGCTTTTTCATCCAAAAGGAATATTTTTTTCCACTATAGGATACTATTTGTGTATATGTGCACATGCATACATGTGTATGGAGAGTTGCTCGAGAATTCTCAAGCATTTCTATATCCTAATGTAAATGGAAAAAAATCCACATAGCCTATATTTGTTTTGAATAGGAGAGAAAATAAATTTTAATGTGGGCATGGGCCCACTACTTTGTACTTTCCGTTATTTTATTTGTAAACATTGATAGGGGATGGAGTCCTTACTAAGAATTTGATTTTTGACAATTTAAAGAAAAACACATTTAAAAAAATATATATTCTTTCTTTGATTGTCACTGGAATTAGAAAAAACAGAATAATGTTTTCATGAGAGAAGGGTCCTAGCATAATAAAAGCAAAGCCTAAGAATGAATTGTTTAGTAGATTTCCTGTGGATAGGACTGGAGGCAAATTTTTTTGAACAGTACTGTCTGACATGTATTCAAAGTTTTTTACTATTCTATGTGGTCATTATCCTCTTTGTCATTAAATCTTCAAATTGATTACATATAATATCCTTGTGTTCGTTTTAATTTGGGTATTGAGGGAGAAGATGATGGCCATGGTGGGCAAAATAAGAAAGGGCTGAGCAGTACAGAAGGCTTACCATGAACAGCAGTCAAGGATTAAGCAGAGGCAGCAATTTAAATGGGGAGGGAGAGGAAATTTCACTTCACTTCCAGATTTCCATTGTGTTCTTCTCAGAGAATCTGCAGTAATCTTAGAACACTAGACTTCTCATAGTAAGTGGAATGGGGACTAAAACCTAAAAGACTTGGGAATTCTGGGGAGTAGGGTGGAAGACGTGGGGATATTTGATTTAAATAACTTTCATAATCATTAGGCTTTCTTGTTTTACCATTTTGGGTAGCTATAAGATGCCTCACAAAAATATTCCTGTAGTTACCTTCAGTGTCTCTGCAGTGATAACTTATTTAATAAGTTAATAGAATTATCATTAGTGCCCTCATGAGACATAGAAAATGCTTGGTTGCATTCTCTCTTCCTTCATGTCCTGTTTCTTTTTGCATGTTTAGGGGGTATGTATCTACCCGCAGATGGGTAGAATTTTTTAAATATAGCAAGTGGCTTCCTAACAAGGGGTTTAAAATTCATAATGAACATGTTATAGGTTTTAGAAACAACCTCATTGTTAGTAAGACTGAGAACTTGAGGCACAAAGAGTGTAACTCATTTTAGCAGAATGT
Organism: Macaca nemestrina; assembly: GCF_043159975.1. NCBI lineage: Eukaryota > Metazoa > Chordata > Mammalia > Primates > Cercopithecidae > Macaca > Macaca nemestrina. The sequence goes on along the minus strand of NC_092132.1, from coordinate 122,798,364 downwards.
GGAATATATGCACAAGAGCATGAGGTAAAATAAGCTGTAGTATTTGCTAGATTATATAGGCAGTCAGTACCATTGCCTTCATGTAATTTAATTCTCAGTTTTGATTTTCTGTTGAAGTAATTGATGGAGAAATCAACAAAAATTAAAGAGTGTTTTCATTTTTTCTTAAAGATAAGTAATACAACTCTGTTTTTTAAAAATATTATTTAAAATATCTGTTTTTAATGTAATGATTTAGTTATCTATTTTTTGAGTTTTCCTAAATTAAGTTTTGCTGTTAAAAATCCTTAACTAGATAAGCATCTGTTCCTTTTGCATGGTTGGAGTCTACCCTCTTCCTTAGAATAAACTCATTTCAGTTATTTTTCTTAATAAAGCCTGCTCTAAGACTGCCATTTATGATTCTCAATTTGAGTGACCTTTTCTCAATGCCTGCAATTTTAGTACATAATATTTTATATTGTTTTTTCTGCTTATTCAAGTAAATTACTGCAGTTGTCCCCTGGTCTATCTACTGTTTAAAATCTAAATTGACAATACAAAACAATTTGAATATTTGGAACAATATTTATCCTCTAACATAGGTCAGATATTAATAAATTCTTACAGAACCCCCATTAAGAGAGGTAGCTCTGTCATGGCCAAGAACATGGACTTTGAAGTGAAATGCCTGGATTTTAATCCAGGCTTCACCACTTACAGCTCTGTGAAACTGGACAAATTTTGAAATCTCTCTTTAAATGGTTACCACATCTGGAAAATCTCAATGAAGTAGCATATTTCTTATCTGGTTGTTGCAACAAAATATATCTATATCTATATCTATATCTATATCCATATATATGTGCTAAACTACAGCAAAATCTATCCCATGGTATTTCATGTATTTTACGTTAAAAAAGGATACTAAGAAGCAAATTCATTTAATAGTCAAAATACCAACTAAAATCATCTCTAATGCACTGGTATGTTGATTTAAATCATCCTTATGTTATCTGCAGTATCTCAGTTGTTAGAGGAGATTATTTAATCCATGAATAATAATATATTATTGAAAGCACAAGTATATTGGCATCTGTCTTAGTCAGTCCTGGCTGCTGTAACAGAATACCGTAGAGTGGGTAGCTTAAACAACATTTATTCCTGAGTTTTGGAGGCTGGGAAGTCCAAGTTCAGAGCACCAGCAGATCTCTAACTCTTGGTGCACATTAACAGACCCCAGTCTCCTCTCCTTGAGTGTGGATGGAAACTGTGATTTGTTTCTTAACCAATAGAATATGATAAAGGTGATAGGATGTATGTGAATATGTGCATGTGATTATATAAGCTTGTAATGTGTGTCTTGTGAGAAGCCTTTCTTTTTTGTTGGCTTTGTAGAGGAAAGCTGCTGTGTTCTAAGAAGTCCACAGGGCAAGAAACTTAGGCCCTCAGTCTGTCAACCCACAAGATACTGAATATTCCTAGCAGTTACGTGGGCAAAGAAGTGGACCTTTCTCCGCTCAAGCTTTAGAGAAACTACTGGGCTGACACATTGGTTGTAGCCTTGCGGAATATGCAGCTAAGCTGTACTCACACTCCTGACACAGAACCGGTGAGACAATAAAAGCATTTTCATGGTACTAAGTTTGTGGTAATAGGTAGGTAATTAACACAGAATCTTTGCTCTGTAGTGGCAGAAAGCTTAGCAAAATTGTCTCCTACAATTTATATGGAAAGAAGAATTTGTAAGTATCATGCACATAGTTATCTAGCTAAGGAGATTTTTGAGGAAAGTGTTGAATATTCTGCCTAATTTCTTCTTGCTGCTTATGGTAAGATGCAAGAGGAGAGTCATAAATTGAGAGAACTGTTAAACAAAAACAAACAAGGGCTGGATGACTTAGGAAATTCTTGGCCTCTCCAGAGACAAAAAACCCCATGACATTTGAGAAATGACTCCAGTCCCTGCCACAAATGAAGGTCTAAAGAAAAACATGAGGGTGTGATTGTACAGCTTTTTGTTAAAAACCTCAGAAAAATCAAAGGACTAGAGTAGTCTTCAGTTACATAAAGTGCCCTTTCAAGAGACTGAAGTTGTACCTCATGGAACTTTTTGATTAAATGATAGTATCTCTAAGAAGTTAAGTGTATTGTCCTTTTGTCTAATGGAGTGAACCTCAGTGAAATTCATAGGAGTCCCACAAAGTATTTGAGAAAATTGTTACAGCAAAAACAATGTTAACTGGAACTGAAAGTGGCAGAGAATAAAATGTGAAAGAGGCTTCTGGACCGTCAAATTTTACAGGCAGGAGCAGGCTGTTACAATTACTCAGCTGCAAACATGTACTCTCTCTCTCTCTCTCTCACACACACACACACACACACACACACACACACAGACGCAAAGGATGATTCAGAGGGCAAAGCTGAGAGTCATGAAGAATTATCCTATGCTGAGAAACCTAGTTAAGAAAAAATTTAACATTTGCCAGGCTGGATTTCAGAATTGCTATGGACCAGTGACTTTTTTTGTACCTTCTATTTCCCCCATTTTGAACAAAAATGTCTGTATGTCTATAGATGTTTTCTTACTCCTGTTTAACCATTATATGTTGGGTGTGTGGGTGGGCAAATAACTTGTCTTTTTAGTTTGACAGATTGACACATCAATTTAAACAGCCTTCATCAATGCGTGGACCTGATGTAGATAATACATTTCTGGATATTGTGGAGATGCTATAAAAGGATGGGACTCTGAGGGACCTGGGAGAGGATGAATGTATTTTGCACATGAGAAGAATGTGAATCACTGGGGGCTAGAGGGTGAACTGTGGCAGATAGATTGTAGGGTGCCCCCATGGTCTCCACCTCCCAAGTATTTATACCTTTATGCAGCCACTTTTCTTTAGTGTGAGTGTGATCCATGGCTCACTTCTAACCAATGGCAAAAGGGATGTATGTATGTAATTATATAAATGTGATTAAGTCACATATGATTGCAATTGTATCTTGCAAGCTGACTCTGTCTTTCTCTTGCTAACTTTGAAGTAACAAGCTACCATGTTATAAGATACACATGAAGAGGGTCCCACAGCAAGAAACTGAGAGCAGCCCCTGGCCAATAGCCAATAAGGAACCAAGATCCTCAGTCCAGTAACCTACAAGGAACTGACTGCTGCCAACAATCACAGGAGTAAGGAAGCAGATCCTTTCCTAATTGAGCCTTAGATAGGAAGCCCTGGCCTATACCTTGATTGTAACCTTGCAGAACAACCAGCTAAGCTGTGCTTAGCCTCATATAAACTATGAAATAATAACCATGTGTTTTTGTAAGGTACCAACTTTGGGGTAAAATTGTTGCATAGCAGTCAACAATGAATACATAGAATTTACTAAAATATAAGTTTCATGATCATAAATAATTTTGTCATATACCTAGCTAGAAATGTATCTGGAATTTGGAGGTGTTTAGTAAATATTGGTGGGAAATAAAGAAGAAAGGAAGAAAGGAAGCAGAGGACAGACACTGAGACAACAGTGTGGTCTGATGAGCCCACTACTGATGTGTCATGTGATTTGCTGGTACAAAGTAAGTTTGGTAGGATGTGCTGGATAAGTATTTTTCTGGATGATTTTGCATCTGTGTCAAACGAATATGGTTATTTATATATTGAGTTGAGGGATTTACATGTAGGTGTTTGGTCGGAGGGAGGAAATGACATGGATGTCAAGTTTACAATTTCTCAGTACCACCCTATTCCCTAATATTGTGATAAGAACTAGTTATAGCAGTCCAGTCTCAAGAAATAGCTCCACTACTTCTCACTTCTAAGAATATATCATAATTATATATTATAAATATATAATTATATGTATCAAATATGTGTAATTATAATATATATTATTATATATAATACATATATAATTATAATGTATTATATTCTCAGAGGTGATAAGTGTTATTATATAATAGGTGGTTACATAATATGTATTATATAATCACATATGATATATAGTATATCATATATATACTATATATACATATATAATACCTGTCAAGTAAATGGAATCATACAGTGTGTGATCTTTTGCATATTGCTTTTTCACTTAGCATAATATTTTTGAGGTTCATTCCTATTGTACTGTGTATCAGCAACCTCCTTTTTATTGCTGAGTAATGTGCTGTTGTATGGTTGTGTCACATTTTGTTTAACAATTCACCAGTTGATGAACATTTGAATTGTTTCAACTTTTTGCTTAATGAAAACAATGCTGCCATAAGCATGGCTCATATCACATGAAAGTCTTTGTATGGATATATATTTTCATTTCTCTTGGGTAAATTTCTAGGTGTAGAATTGCTAGGTTGTTAGACACATTTAAGTTAACTTTTGTCATGCTATCTTCAGGACAAGATTTAGAAAAACAAAACCTTGTAGTGCTTAACAATGCTCTTTATAAATAATATTTCTTAAAGCTCTTTTGACTTGATTTGCATGTTTGAAAAAAAAGGTAGAGTAAGGGCTGCTTATTTTATATAACAAAGAACATTAAACATATAAAAAAGCACACCTTTAAGTGTAAAGGATATGTAGTACTCTAGTCAACTACTGATATAAAGTATATATACAGAGAGAGAGAGTAGGTATTACTTTAGAACCCAATATTACCCCAAATGATTCACTTACAGGAATACTTGAACCTATATTAAATGAAAGTAATTTAAAAAATGAGATGCATGGCTCTAATTATCACACATTTTGAGGAAGGAAATATAAGAAGCCATTTCATATACTTATTTATATAACATCTCTCAAGTGCAGAAACATAAAGCTAATTAGTGTAAATCAATGTACAAATAGAGAATTCATAGCAAATAAAATGAGAAACTATGCTCAGAAATGATTGCTTGTATTATAATGAACTGCAAAAGCCTTAGCATTTTCATTGGTTTGGTGAAAAGTTCATTGATCTGAACAAGGGGAATCATGAGTGTAACTGTAACTGTATTTTTTTTTCCAGAAACAAACATTACTACAGGCTTTATAGGATTAATAAAGTTTTCTAGGAATTAAGTACAAAATATCCAGAATAGCTTTCAACTCGTATGTTATGTGTATGATTCTTCTCACTTTAATGTTAATTATTTGTGCAATTCTAGAACAAAAAGGCACTTAGTGAAGATTAAAAGTGTAGTCTTTGGAATAAATATAAAAGGAAAATAACATTGATTTAGTTTGTCTGCCTCATAGTCTGCAAGAGATTAAAAAATGTAACATGATTTAAGAAGGAAAGGCTTAAATTAGTGAATAGATGATGAGTCTGAAGAAAGGTATATAAGATGGTTGTATATGTTCCTGAGTGTTTTGGTTTGTTTATATGGAGGGCATCAATATTATCCCTGGAGACTTCTAGGTACCATTGTCAAAGAGAGAATAATCAGCTACAGCGGCCATGGGTGCAATATGGTGTGGTATTTCTTCTGTTCAAAGCTCTAGGTGTGAAAGGCTGGGCTATTCAGGAGACCAATAGTAAGTGCATCACGATTATTTACAATACCAAGCTTTTAAAAAAGTCACCTTACTTTTTTTTGGTGTCCAGATGTTATACACACATTTTGCAATGGTAAGAAACTTTAAAAAGAAACATCATGTGTACACATAAAAGAGTGCATGAGTGTGTCTAAACTAGGACTAAAATTTGGGGAATTTGTAAGTCAATCTCAGCATGAGAAAATTAACTGGCATCTGGGTAACTAATGCTTTTTGAGTGATTACCATGTGCTAGGCATGGTTGTAATTGCTATATACATGTGAACACATTTAATCTTCTTAACAGTCCTATGATGTGGGTGTTTATGGTCATTTCCATTTAGTGGATGAGGAACCCTGAGGCACTGGGAGTTAGGTAAATGGCCCAACATTACACAGCTTGGAAGTGCTGAGGTCAAGATTTGAACTCAGACAATCTGGCCCCAGATCTTGCATTCTAAACTAATATGCCCTATCGTTCTCTTTAATGATTACACAGAGTAACTTCTTTGTAGAATGTAAGATATGCCTATCTGAGTATTGCCCTGTTATCCTAAAATACATACTACAATAAAAATCTTTCATATTTACCCTATACTAATTGAATATTTATAATCATTTGAAAAAATATAATAAAGTTCCATGCTATTAATAATTATGTTGAGAAGAAACTATTTTGTAACTTTTTTGAAAATGGAAAAAGTTCTTTTCTGTTTAATATATCTTTTAAATGGAAAATACTTTCTATAGTCATGATTATAAACTTTCCTTTAGTTTTAATTCTGTCTCAGGGTTTGTTGGTGGTGAACTTGCCTGATTGAAAGTCTTGGGCAGGTTTGGGATATTCTCACTCTGATTCAAGAGTTCACGATGCATTTGAACTCCTCTGTCCTGGGCAATGTCAGGATTGGTTCAAATAATTATTCATAAGATATAAAATGTAATGAGAAGAAACATTATAGGCAACTAGTCTTTTAGAACCTTGTTTTAAATTAAAACATGGTTTTAATTTACTTGGGCATTTTAATTAATGCTTAGGCATTTTAATGACAAAATTGATAGCAGTATCAACTAAATGAAAAATCATAATATATATCTTTCAGTTAACCAAAAAGAGGTGGAAAGGCCTAGCAATTGATACCACAAAGATACTGAACTGTGCTTTAGCCGAGTAGGGGGCGTAGCTCCTGGGATTGGAACAAGGTGCTTCTGAAGTATGAGTTTATAAACCTCAAAACAAGACTAGTGACAAACTTTGCTTTAATATATCTAAGTTAATGTATAAAACAAGATTGCTGGTGGAGAGGTTTATAGATTTTTCAGTAAACAAGTTGTTTTTAAACACCTTTAAGCTGGAGAAGAAGCAACTGCCTACCTGTAAGTAATTGGTATGCTAACTGTAGGTAATTTTTTTCCAGGCATTAGCCAAACCTCATAAAAAAACACTATTATGGTAGTTATTTCATTGGTTTGAATTGTCTCAGGCACATGCAATTTTTTCAAAGACTGTATTTCTCTGAAAATATCCTATAACTTAACATTTTCACTCCTCTGGCTCTTCTTTGCCTGGTTACTTCAAGGGGTTTCTCTCAAGTACTACCGTAGCTTAGAGGATGAATGTTTTCTTATTCCTATCTGCAATTCTGTGAAAATAAAGCAATTGTTCAGTGGGTAGTACTATGAATGCAAAAATATGTCTCCACAGAAGCATTAGCATAATTTACTGTACATTCAATGAAATTAAGGCAGCCAATAAGGAATATAATTCTTATTTATTTTGAAATGATGTAACAAATGACTTTGTTACCTTTAAGCTGCATACTGGCTTGAGCTCTTTTAAAATTCTATGGACTATGTAAGCTATTCAATTTTAAGTTTTCATTTCTGAATTCAAGATTCTTTGGTTAGGCAAAGAATAAAAGTAACTACCATCAAGAAGAAAATATAATCATCTGATTTCTCCTGAACTCTGTATAACATTGGCCATTAATTTACTTCAATGTATGGTGAAGATACGTAAGCAGAATGTACAATGTATAAGACATGCATATATCAATGTAAAGTAGTTAGTAATGTTTATTTTAAATTCCACAGATCCATTTAGATTCCTTTGGTTTATATTTGATCTATTTTGTTACTGCCTCTATAATTCTGCTGATTTATTTCAAATTTTACAACATCTATTTCTCCTTTGAGAAAATGTAGACAACTGATATTGGGATAGTTTAAATTGTGAAAAATATTCAATTACAGTAAAAGAAATGCATTAGAACTAGAACTTGGGTGATTTTAAATTTTACTAGAAGTAGGTGTCAAGTTACCGAAGATGTCCAAGAGAGAGCTGATGGGTTATGAATTAAATTTTAGGTTCTACTTATCGTTTCTTAGAAATCAATTTAAGACATCAGTTTTCAATAGCTTTTTTATGTATAACTAAAACAGAGATATATGATATTTGGTACAATAAAGATACATGGCTTCCAGTCTCTGGAGACATCTGTCTTCATGAAAGAGATGGAGAGTTCCCATTTCTACTTACAAGAATGAATATATGTCATAATAAAGACCAGCTATCATTTGTTATATACAAAATATGTGATTCTTTCTTTGACTTTTTTTCTGGATCTAGACAACCACAGATGACATTTATGAGAAATGAACTGCACTGAATTCAACTGAGAAAGTAGAAGATTCTGTATCTCCATTAACTTGTGAGAGGCTCATCATTCCAAACCTTCTCCAGACAGCCCAGCGATCTTCACATTCTCTCAACTCCATGGTCTATGACCGTCATTTGTCAATTAATTGAGAACAGAGTTCATATAGAGTCTGTGTATGTTTCAGTACACATGTAGGAATATCTAGGGAGGTATTTTGTTCTGGGCTCTTTGGAAACATACTCTGAGACCCTGAGATTTACATGAGGAAAGTTTATTGAGGAATACTTTTGAGAACTTGAGTGAGGAAAGCAAGGCAGAGGGAGAAGTTGAACTGTGATGCAGTTGCAACAGAATCCCTATCAATCCCACAGGAAAGGGGTCTCACTTTGGGTGAGGCAGCTCTTTTTGCCTGAGGGTGATTCCCAAGGAGGGACTAAGCTCTGAACCACTGTCAACCAATGTTTCTGATAGCTGAAGAAATGAGAGCTTCACTCCCCAATAGTGAAACTCCATCTCAAAAAAAAAAAAAAAAAAAAAAAAAAAAAAAAAAAAAAGGAAATGAGAGCCTCAGCCTCAGTCCTGAAGCTGGGATCTGGCAGGTACACTATAGCATCCACTACGGTAGGTAATGTAATGATGAAGGTTAATAGCACAGTCCAAGAGACAGATACATTGGCTTGAAACTTGCTTCTATCACATACTGGTTATGTAGCCTTGGGCAAGTTACTTAACCTTTCTGTCCCTATGAAGTGGGGATAAAGATACTGCAGGTTATCTCATTGAGTTATTGTGAAAGTGGATGAGTTAACACATGTAAAGCTTATAGAAGTTCTTGGAATATGGTGAGAGCTCAACACTCGTCAGCCATTATTATTAGAGGCTGCTATAAAATAACAAAACTGGTTTTCACATGAACTTGCCTATATGAATATTTGTTCCTGTTTAGGTCAGGTGGGCTAGTAACAAATACACTCCAAATCTCTAGTTGCTTCAAACAACAAGGATTTATTTCTTGGCCATGCCACATGTATATCATGTGTTGACTGGTTTTTCCTCACTTTAGGACTCAACCTGACAGAGCAGCCACTAGCTGGAACATTGCCACTGCTGTGGTGGAGAAAAATATAGCATTTGAAATGCATGCTGACTCTTAACACTTCTACCTGCAAATGAAACATGCCATTTCTACTCACATTTCATTGGTCAAAATGAATCATGTAGGTACATATAACTCTAAGGGTGGGAAGGAAAATGTAATCCCGCCCTCTTCCTGGAAGGAAAACCAGAAATACTTCAGGAACAGCACTAAGATTATGGCAATTTAAGTTTTAAAAGTTATCTGGGAAGATACTTAGTCTGAAAGCTAACTTTTCTTGAGCACTTCGTATCAGCTAGGCACTGTGACAAAGAGCAATATTATGAAATAGATTCTATTGCAGTAATATCCCAATATTGTACATTTAGGAAAAAATCTGAGGCCGGGTACGGTGTCACACCCATAATCACAGTACTTTGGGAGGCGGAGGCAGGTGGATCACCTGAGATAAGGAGTTTGAGACCAGCCTGGCCAACATGGTGAAATCCCATTTCTACTAAAAATACAAAAATTAGCTGGGCGTAGTGGTTTGCACCTATAATCCCAGCTACTTGGGAGGCTGAGGCAGGAGAATGACTTGAACCCAGCTACTTGGGAGGCAGAGGTTGCAGTGAGCCGAGATTGCATTACTGCATTCCAGCTTGGGAGACAGAGCAAGACTCTGTCTAAAACCAACCAAACAAACAAACAATAAACTTACACTTACAGAAACTTGATCAATACCATATATCTACAAGGTGGTGAACACAGGCTCTTACTCAGGCCTATGTGGTTGCAAAGCTCATACTCATAACTACCACTCTACTTCCCCACAAGAATGTCAGTGTTGCCAGCATGACTTGAAAGTTTTTCAACACATGTTCTAAGTTTTTTTCCAGGAACTGCTTTCTGAGTCTACGGTTTAGAGGAATCTAATTCCCTAAATGTATGAAGTCTCACAGGTAGTAGAAACTTCTTTCTTGCTCCCGTGATGGTATCAGATGGGTAGATAGATCAGTAGAGTGGTCCTCTTCCATAGAGCGACAGACTGATGGACACTCCATCTTCTTTGGCACAAAGTATTCAGGGGTTATCTTCTTCCATACGGTCAGAAGGATGCCCGTGGGCCAGGCCTGGAAGTGATGCACATAACTTCTGCTTACTTTCTACTGACTTGAAACTCAGTCATAGCACTATACCTGACTATAAGGAAGGCTGGGAAATGTAGTTTAGCTGTGTTCCTAGTGAGTCTCACCTGTGATGTATGGACTGTGCTGTGTGTTTTCATGGAATTGAATAGAACTTAAAATTGGGTAAATGTAATTGTGGACAGCAGGGAATCTCTTAAAGTGACCTCATTGTTTGGCCTGTAATCCTCTCTCATTTCAGTATTCCAGAATATTGTCTTATTTGAGTTTATTCCACTAACATTTAGTATCCTGCACTTCTTAACATGTTTTATATTTTGGCTTTGTGCTAATGGAAATTTTATGGTTAGAATTCTTTACCTTTCCTTTATTTTTTTTTTAGCATGGATACAGGATGATACAGAGGACACTCTGATAATCATTAGTAAACAACCCTGCATTCTGACCCCAGAGGAGGGTTTCACATGCTCCTTGGCCAGCACTGCATGCTTCAGGGGCCCACAAGGCCACCAGATAACTCTGAGGTCTGGTGAGAAAGCAACATTTTCAGACTTAGCCCCCAGAGGGCTCCTAACAAGTTTTTAAGGAGCTTCATGAGGGATGGAGTGGGAGAGTGGACTTTGAACTGGAAGGGAATTTTGAAAGCTATTGCAATGAATTGCAAAACTTAGCCTTTATTAATGTTTTAGAAACTTTCCTTTCTAGGTTGGGCTGGAGCTGTTTTATTGCCTACTCCCATAATTAATCATAAGGTTACTAAAGGTTGGGTTCTGTATCACGCCATAATTCTAGGGTGCTCGTCATTATTGGAAGCATGAGGAGTCCAGTAACGTATATCACTTAAAAATTTTTAAATGTTTTCACCGGCACTATATTTTTTTCATTTTGTTCACTAGGGAGAGTCAGAGTCTATTCTCTTCTCCCTCTACTTTGTATTTCTAGACTAATCTGGGGTTTTTATATTTTGCTACATGGAACATGTATGCATAATGTCTCTAAAAGTTAATAAACAGATACCTGCAACATTATTTGGTGGAAGAAAAACCGGTTCAGCAAGGTTCTATTACTTTCCTCAGGTCATGTGGTTGGTAATAACATGTCAAATTTTGAAGCAAGTTCTTGTGACTTTTCATTGTTCTTCTCCCCAACTATGTTGCTTATCATATTTGTTAGAATGCACTCAAGAGAAGCAAATATTCACTCTTTGAGGATCAATTCCGGTTTTGAGAATAGCCAAAAGTTGCCTGGTATTAAAAGTTGGTGACTGAGTTAGTTAACATTATTGTGGATAAATAATAAGGTATGTTTATAGACATATTTGAGGCTCATAAACTGGCACATAATACATATCCTTAAAATATTTGTTAGTTTCAATTGACAGAAATGCACAAATATTTAGAAAATGCATAAGCTGACTATGTATCCATGTGACTATTAATTATTTTAAGATCGGAACCAGATCTAAGGAAATTGAAAACAGAAACTAGCTGAAAGAAAACTTGGCAGAGTTCAAACAATGGCCATGCTTAAAAACTGAACTTTTGTTTTGAGTGATTTTTTTTAATGAAGTCTAGTATGCAGCACTAAATGTGTGATTTGGCCTTTGAGGGGTTATTTATAAAGATGGAGGGGGAATGAGCAGTTATTCCTATCCATTATGTGTTAGGTGATTTATTTCATTTAATCCTTATATCTGTCTACGAAACAGATAATGCTTCTATTTTAATGATGAGGGAAAGGCTCCTGGTTTTCAGTAACTGATCAAAGGTCACACAGCTAGAATCACACAGTCACCATAGGAGGCATAGCTTGAATTAGAATCCAAGTCCATCTGTTATGAAGCCAAGGTCTTTCTTCCAAACAATGCTGCTGCTTTCCAAAGGGATAAGAAAGGATGGGGACGAAGTAGGTTGAATGGTGGTTTCATCCATGAATGGTTGTTCTGAGGGTCTTAGTCATTGCAATAAAGAACAACAACAAAAATAAAAATTATAAAGATTACAAAAGAAGAAGTAGAAGTGTTCCGTGTTATAGACTGTTCCCAAAGGAAATATGCAAGTCTCCAAATCAACTACATGAACTAATGAATTCAGTAAAGGCACAGGAAACAGAGTTAATATAAAAGAATCAACTGTTTGTTATGTAACAGCAGCAACAAGTGAAAAGTAAAATGATATAAAATCCCATTTATAGAGCACCAAAAATACGAAATATTTATGAATAAATTTAACCAAAAAAGTTCAAGACCACTACATTGAAAACAATAAGGCATTGCTGAGAGAAAAATAAAGAGGGCCAAAGTAAAGGTTCATGGATTAGAACACTCAATATTGATGACAATTCTCCCCCAATTGGTCATAGAGTCAATATGATCTGAATAAAAATTTCGGCACACAGTTTTGTAGAAATTAAGAAGTTGATTATAAAATGTATATGAAACTACATTGCCAAAGAAATTTTTAAAAATAAGAATGGAATTGGGAGACTTATCTTACCTGATTTGAATACTTACAACAAAGCTACAGTAACAAAGACAGTATGGTTTTGGTGAAAGCACACCCATATAGTTTAGATCAGAACAGAGTCCTGAAATAGAGCCACAAGTACTTGATCAATGAATTTTTGACAGAAGTGCTAAGGCAATATAATGGGAGAAATAAAGTCTTCAAAAAAAGGTCCAAGGTCAACTAAATACTCATGTGGAAACAAAATTAACATCTATCCTTACATCACCCTACATTCAAAAATTATATTAAAATGAATCATAGATGTTAAATGCAAAATCTGAGATTGTAAAACTTCTAGAAGAAAATATAGAAAAAATATCTTTGCAAACTAGAGATGGGAGAAACATTTTAGAAGAAAAATGCATGAAACATGAAGAAAACAATTAACAAATTGGATTTCATAAAAATAGAAAAAATTGATTTTTGAAAAGACACCACTAATAAGATATAAAGTCAAGCCACAGACTGGGAGAAATGATTCACAACACACATATCAAGAAAGTAACTTATATGTAGAATATGTAAGGAACTTTCATGACTCCATACATAATAAGACAAACACTAAATAAAAAAATAGGCAAAAGGTATGAATAGACTTCTCCAGAGAAGATAGATGGATGGCAAATAAGCACATTAAAAAAGTCACTAGGGAAATATTAATTATGATCACAATAAAATACCACTATATACATACATATTAAATGACTATAAATGGTAAAAAATGACCATTCCAAATGTTGGCAAGGATCTGGAGGAAATAGAAATTTCATAAACTACTAGTTTGATTGTAAAATTGTACAACCACATTGGAAAATACTTTTTGGCAGTTTCTTTAAAAGTTTTATACATACACTGTGGCCGAGACATTCCACTTCTAGGCATTTACTCAAGGGAAACAAAAACATATGTTGACCTAAAGATAAGATACACATGTTTATAGAGTTTTACTTATAATATCCCCAACTTGCAAACAACCCAAAGGTCCATCAGTGGATGTATAAATAAACAATTTGTGATATATCCATGCAATGGAATATTACTCAGCAACAGAAAGAAATGAGCTGTTGATATGTGGAACAACATGTACAAATATCAAATTAATTATGCTGAGTAAACAAAGCCAGGTAAAACCAGGGTATATATTGCAGGGTTCATATTTCATGTTAATATTGTTAAATGTAAATTTATGTATAGGGATAGAAAGACGAGTGATTGCTCAGGGAAGAGGTGAGGGAATGCATGGCTTATAAATAGGCACAAAGAAACTTTTAAGAGTGATGGACATATTTGGTGTTTTTATCATGATGATGTGTATACATGTCAGGTTGCGGTTGCATGCCTTAAATACGTACATTTTCAAGCACTTCAGTTATACCTTAATAAGATTGAACAAATTAGCACTGATAGACAGGTCTGTAGATTTTCCAGCTGTGGAGCAAGTGAGCATCCATTCTTAAACCCTAGGTTAAATTCCAGATTCAGATGGCATAAATCTAATTTATTTACTCCTGATACTCAACCAAATCTGAATAAAGGAATTTTTTAAAAGCCACAGACCTTTAAGAAACAAGAATAGGGAAATGACAACAATAAAATTTTGAACGCTTGAATCAGACTGAAAAGTAGTAAATTACCTGAGAATGCCAAATCTTCAGCTGGGAATGAGTTAAGTCAAGAATCAACTTGCATAATGTTGCAAAAGGCTCAGGAATTATCAGCACTGAGTACTCTTGGAAGTGGGAATGAAAGGGTGAAGGTAAAAAAGAACTGTTTGCATCCGATTTAGAAGCATTAGATGCCTAGATTCCCGCTCACCTGCTCTATGATCCCATGCACTGCCCTTCTCTGTCCAGACATGGAACTGGAAGTTTATTCCTTGGGTCGAGTAAAACAGAGACTCTCTGGACTGGAGATGCCTGGCAAAATTGAGAATAGCGGTATTATACTGACAATAAGGTGCTCAGAGAATATGTACACAATGAATACTGAGGCTCCTAGCCTACTTCCCTTATGGGCTTGAGAAACAATAGTAGGCAGACTTTTCCTTCTGGGCAGGAGATTGAATGCTCTATGGAATCTGACCAGCCCAAGAGGAAAATATCTAAAGAAACTGACATTGAAGGTTCCAGATGAACAGTCCACCCAGTTCTGTTGACTGTGAAATTCTTGGTACAAAAGCTGTGCCCTTGGACTTGTAGCTTCTGTCAACTTTTTAGCTCCCTTTCCTAGATATGAGAAGACAACCAAGAATTACTAGATAGCTGATGAAATTTCTAAAGGAGATATAACAACTAAAAAAGAAAAATCCAATTTGGTGGAAAGAATACTTTTCAAAAACTCCCAATATCTCCAGAAACAGAATTTAAAAATTATATACTTACAAAGAACAGGATGCTTCAAAATGAATATCCCAAAAAACCTTGGAAATTTAAAGTGGAAAAAGAAATAAAATACTCAAAAAAATACTTGAGAAATTAAAGGAATTTCTTCCTGTGAGTACTGCAAAACCAGAACTCAAAGCAAAATAAAACAAACAAACAAACAAAAAACAGAAATGGAAACTAAGAAAAAAAAATAAGAAAATCAGAAGACCAGCCCAAAGTCCAGGAGTTTCAGAAAGACTTTCGAGAGAAGTGAAGGGGAGGAATTCATTAGCAAAAATAATTCAAGATTATTCCCCAAAACAGAAAGATGTGATTTTCTGGAATGAAAGGATGCTGCAAAGTCATTAAAAATTGATCTACTACCAAGGCTCATCATAATATTTCAGAGCACTGGGGATAAAGAGAAGATCCCATAAGCTTCCAGGGGAGGGGAAAACCAAGTTATATAAAAAGGAAAAGAAATTAGACCAGCTTCAGAGTTCATAAAAGTAATATTGGAAACTATAAAACAATGGAGCATTATCTTCTACATTCTAAGGGAAAATAATTTCCAACCTAGAAATCTATACTCAGCCAAATAGTCAATAGAATCCAAGGACAGTCTCAAAATGTTTACTCCCATGTACCCTTTCTTGGGAAGCTACTAAGGATACACTTTATTAAAACAAGTTTGTGAAACAAGAAAAAGGGAGAGATTGGATGGAGGAAACAGGAGATCCAACTCAGGAGACAAGCAAGCTCCCTTTGTTTGATGGTGAAAGGAAATCTTTGAATGAGAATTATCAGGCATTAAGGGGAATCACTGGAGTGTAAATGAGGTTATAATTTCAGAGAGAGAGATGTCTTCAAAAACACAAAGTTGATAGAATAGTTAAGGTAAAGAAATATATCAAGAGGGTATTTAGCGACATAGGGAAAAACTTGAAGCTGACTTAGGGATAAGTACACACAAAGTTAAGCAAATAGGAGAAAACCAGAAACAATGTTAGCTCCAGGGTAAGTAGGATATTGAACAGGGAAGAATTTTAATCATAATTTATATTATGGCTCATTTTTGAATTATATACATAGATTTGATAATGAAAATACTGACTAATCAAAATTTTGACTTTACTAGAAAGGAATGGGGTATGGGGAGTGAACATTTACTTGGAGAGCAAAAAGAACTACACTTTTACTTTCTATAGTTAATACATAACACCTAAAACTGAAAAGAAATCTAGAAATAGCAATGTGATCATGTTCTTGGGGCAAATACTGAGACTCAGCTAAGAGTTGAAAATGATTATGGAAGGAGAAATGGAAAGTGGGGGTGTCTTGAGATTCCTGTTTGTATTAACAAGTCATAGAAGTAGCTTACTCTTGAACTATGTGCATGTATCACTTAGATAAGAAACACAAATTTAAAAAAAATTGTCCTCAGTTCTAGAATTTTCAACCCTTAGAAATTTCTATTCACTCTGGTGGAAACCTTGAGAACTTCTAACACTCCTCCCAAATGTGTGATGAGATCGTGGATCTCATAAGCTCTTTGCTCCAGGGCAGTTTCAAGCAGGGCTTACGTCTGACACAGCCAACCTCCTGGTGAATGATAGACAAATGAGAATATCCAGGTAATATTAGCCCTTAGAGAGGTGGAGAGTAACTAAATTTTGTTAAGTTGGGGAGAGAGACAACAGGAGAGTAGTTCCACCATCAGCTAGTTTGTTAGCAGAATTTTAATGTTTGAAACAGAAATATTAACAGAAAAAAATGCATCATTAGGTACGTGAGTGATATGGTCTGAATGTATGTGTGCCCCCAAATTCATATGTTAAGACATAATCCCCAGGGTGATGATATTAAAAGGTGGGGCCTTTGGAAGATGATTAGGTCATGAGGCTAAAGCTCTCATGAATGTGATTAGTAACCTTATAAAGGGGCTTGAAGGAGCCTGTTTGCCCCTCCTACCATGTGAGGACCCATAGAAAGTTCCATCTTTGGAGAAGAGAACAGACCCTCAGCAGACATCAAACCTGGCAGCACCTGGATCTTAGACTTCCCAGACTCCAGAACTGTGAGAAATAATTTTCTGTTATTTGAAAGTTACCCAGTCTAAGATATTTTGTTATAACGGCCTGAATGGACTAAGATAGTGGGAAAAGTAAAGATGATAAGAACAGATAAGTTCAGAGCAGATTCATTCATTGGATCACAAAGGAAGATCTTATTCTTCATTTGGACCCATAATTAATTTCAAGGGGAAGTTTGCTGTTTTATATAAAATGGGAAATTCTGAAAATATTTCTAGATGAGGCACTATGGCAATATTACTCATTCAAAAAGGTGGAACTTTATAAGGAACTTTTTCTTCTTTGATTTTATGTTATTTATAAAGAATTTAAGGTATCTCTTAGTGTTTCATGTCCTTCGTTTGGAATTCTGGACGTAATTTCCTATGCAAACACTTGCAGGTGTTTGGGTCTACAATGCCAACCCTCTAATGACTCATTCATCTCTGGTTGCCACAAAGCACTGGACTAATTTTTCTATGGAAAAATTCAAATATGCCTTCATATTGGGCAGTCAGGAATACTTGTGACCTTATTTTGTAATGGAAATTAAAAAGTACTGATGATAGGTGGGATCAGGAATAGAGATGCTCTTTAAGGGCAGGAGAGTATTACTATTGGGAAAGGTACAGCTTAGAGCAGTGAAGATTTACAATTCTTCTTCCAGTGCCTCTTGGCAGAAAATACTGTGGTATCCAGACCCCATTCTGAATCTGATTTGATTTAGTTCTTGGGCTAGAAGAGAATAAACATGTAGTTAGGAGCATTTCTAGGCAGTAATAGATTGAAGAGACAGGTAGAGTGGAATCTCAAGAAGAAAGAGGGAAAGAAGGAGATTTCTTTGGTCACATAATATTCTAGTTCTGGCTCAAGATATTTTATTTACATATATATGTATATCTTCTGAGTTGGGTGCATGCACACATATGTTGAGCTCATATAAATCAAAAGCTGTCTGTACACCATTTTGGTATCTTGTCAATCTCACAAAAACTAGTATCAATGAATGTTGTGAAATTTCACAATTCATTAGAGAGTAACGAAGTCTAAATGGTAAGAATATAAACTCTTAAGTTAACATGCTTAATAATTAAGAACTTTTGCCTTGGAGCAGATGAAGAAACCCAAGAATTATATATTAACTTAACGAAGAGAAAAATATCTATTTAAAGAACTGACCATTTTCTAAAATTTCAGAACAGTGCACATAATTGGTTGCTCATAACACAGAAAAGGATGCTCAGTCTATGAAATTCAATCTCAATCAGTTTTGCATTTTATCTGCATCTTTAATATCAGGATAGATATTATAACTACATGCTTTGGTATTTTCCTGAATATTTCCTTTGGGAGGCTGAATTTTTTCATAGATAAAAGGGAGGTATACAGATATGTTCAATCCTATTTACCAGAATGAGTTTTTGGCTGATCTTTCATATTGTTTTACTGACTGCTAGGAAGAATTGTCCTCCTCCTCTTTTATTTCATAGAACATTTCTCTTTTCTTTCTTCTCTTTTTCTTATCCTTTTTCTCCTTCTCCTCCTCCTCCCCACCCCTCCTTCTTTTTCTCCTTCTCCTCCTTATTCTCCTCCTCCTCCCCCTCCTATTTCTTCTTCTTTTCCTTCCTCCTCCTCCTCTTCTTCCCCTCCCCTTCCTCCTCCTCCTCCTCCTCTTCTTCTTCTTCTTCTCCTTCTCCTTCTTCTTCTTCTTCCTTCTTTCTTCTTTCTTCTTTCTTTCTTCTGAAATGGCCTCACTCGGTTGCCCAGGCTGCAGTTCCTTAGCACAATCATAGCTCACTGCAGCCTTGAGCTCTTAGGCTCAAGGGATCCTCCCACCTCAGCCTCCTGAGTAGCTGGGACCACAGGTGTGCACCACTGTGTCTGGCCCCTATTACATAGAACATTTTACTTAGTTTTCTCACTGATTTTGTGATGTTGCCCTAATTCTATGCCTGGCACAAAGATTATATAAGCAGTAGGGTACTTTGTGGACTCACGTGTGGCCAGGTTTGTCCTGGGATCTTCACCCTTTCACTCCCTTACTTGTGACTCACGCCAGCCTATACAGAGGGAAGAAACTGAGGTGAAGGGATTCACAGAGGTAATGAGCCCTTGGATTACTGAGGAGGGCTGTGGCAACATCCTCCAGCCCCCCAGCCCCTGCCACCTCAGGTAAAGGAAGCAGAGGTGAGAGGAGGCTCTTGTAACATGTCCTTTAAGCCAACCAAGGAGTTGGCTGCAAGGGTACTACTGGGAGACAGTGAGGGTACGTAGAATAAGAGGAAACTCGCCTTCTTGTCCCCAGCTAGAGACTTTCGGAAGTACAGAAGCCCTTTGCCTTTCCTGGGGCTGCCAAGGGAATATAGAATGGGGAGTGAAACTTATCCTGAGTGAGTGCACAGTGCTCCTTGATGATTACGCCTCTGTAAATTCAGAGACTGGGGCTTCCTGATTATCTGGGGAATTCTGAAGGCAAGAGGGCAGCTGGAACAGCCATAACAACAGCAAAATGAGGGGGTGTCTGAGAGTAGCCTGCTTTTTTAAATCCTTTGGCGTGGAAAGGATGTTTGAGTTTCCCACAGATTAAGAGGATGCTGTGAAAGGTACAAGCTACCTTAAAGGTTTCTTGCTCCAAAGGTGGCTTGCTAAGGCAAGAGAACACCCTAGTAATAGGTTGGGATGGGAGGAGATATACCACAATGGGTAGGTAAGGGAGAATGTCAAGAAGTGAGCACAAGCGTATGCTTTCCACGCTTCTAAAGAAACTTCCTGTGTACCTCACTGAAGTGCTAGGATTTGGATGTCTGACCAACCCAGAGGTAACTGATGGCCAGCCAGTATTAACCAAGGGAGAGCTAAAATGCACAGTAATTGAAACCAACAACAAAACATGCACCTTTCCTTTAGTCTTCTCTTCCTCTCTCCTGACCTTAGAGAAGCCAGAAGAGCAGGAGAAGGATAGGAAGGAAAAGAGAAGGAACAGGTCAGTTTCTTCTCCACCACTGAAGCCCTGAGTTAGGGGAGTAGAAGAGAAGCTTTGAATTGGATATGAAATTAAATTTTGATTTAGACTGGACCAGATATCTTTAATCCCTGCATGGATGTCACCATTGATGGAATGGGGCTTCTTTGTATACCTGAGAGAATGCGGCAGCTATGGGATCTGCCTGAGACAAGGACTGAGAGATGCATGTCCAACAGAGAATGCTTAAAAGCAGTGATTGGAGAGAAGTAAAGCCATTTCCCACTAAACTCGGACTGTTCAGTCAATTGATGATACTGAGAGAGATTATGCAGTAAAGTTATTTTGCTGACTGGTAAAGAGTCTCTTTGAGGATGGTATGCAACTACCACAGAAGTTGGTAGATTTCTTCTGTGAATAAAATCAATGTTTGGGGCTCAGTCTATTGGGAATGACTTATTACTAGTACTAAAATTTGTGTGTGTGATTTACTAAGTCTTTAATATGGTCTTCATTTGTTGCTTCATTTATTCAAATGTTTATTAATTGCCTCTGTCTTACACATAGAAAAAAGTAATGCTAAGGCAGTTGTCGCTGTGCTCAAGGAGAAAAATAAAATAACAGTAATTTATACATGCTAGTATGTGCTGGGAACTATTTTAAGTGTGTTATGCACATAAATCTAATGTAATTAATTTAATCCAAAAGGTAGTTCCTCTTATAATTGTTTAATAATGAATGAAACTGAGTTGCAAAAAGGTTAAGTACTTTGCCTAAGATTATGTAGCTAGTAAGAGTTGAAGCTGGAATTTGAACCCAGGAACTCATGCTATGCTGCTTCTCATAATATAAGGTATTTCCTCTAATATAGAATTTAATTTAGACTATGATTAAGTTTAAAGACAAGATTACAAGGAGAAGGATTAATGTGACCTGAAAACATTGGATAAGACTCCAGACTCATATGTTCCAATGCTCCAGGAAGGCCAACCATAAATGGAAGGTATATCTTTAGGACTTGGAATGAAAGGACACATTAGTGTCATTTCCGAGTTTCAGCTGTTTGTAATATTTATTATAATATCTTTTTTGGTGTTATCACCCAGAGACGTGTTCTTTGCAATAAAATAGATAGCTTAATAGATTTCTTTAATATTATTTTGGAGTAGACATCATAATTTCATTTAGACTTTAAGCTTTAGGAGATATCTATATATGTATCTATAACATCTGTATCTATATTATCTGTAGCATCTGTATCTATTTGTATTTATATCTGATAATATTGGTGGGTCCTTTGTAGAGTTGTCCTTGAATTCTGGAACAAATCTCTTCTGATGCATTCTGTAAAACATGAGGAAAAAGCCTTTAACTCTTTCATGTCCCAGTTTGGGCCAAGGGAACTCATAGCTATAGAAAAATGACACACTCAACAAACAGGAACAATTAGAAGGCTATTGCTTGTTGTATTTTGGGAACAGCTTTTGAATGCTGGCTTTGTGGCACCTCTTACCTCAAAGTAATGTGGAATTATCTTATACATGGAGAATTTAGCATTCTAGCTGCTGAGAACTCAACATTTCTAAGGTGCTGAGATTATGGATCCTATCACTTCCAGAAATGGTTTTTGGAAAAAAAGAGTCTAGGCGTGCAACTTCTTAGGAAGGCTTAACACAGCGTTTTTAGTTATACTATTGTGGCTCCTAGGCAAAGTGCAGAAACAAGAGAGCCAATACCTGAGTTCTAAACCCCCTTCTGACAACAATCTGCTTAATGACCCTGGGAAAGGCAAGCCACTTTCCAAAACCCTTTTTTAAATCATATATGAAATTAAGGGGTTTGGACTAGGTATCTAGGATTCTTTCCTGGTCTAACATTTGATGTGTTTCTCTATGGTTCAAAGCATAACCTAATGGGGAAGTTTATGCCATTCTAACATGGCATGCTGGGTTAGGAGTGGATGATAAAATATTTATACCACTCTTTCATTCAGTAAATACAGAAAAAACTGGTGTGAAACTTACCAGTAGGGCAGGAAGTTGATTACTTCTCTTGTTTTGATCTCTTTTATTACATGTCTTTGTTTTGCAGGCTTCTACACTTCAGTGCCCTCCTTGACATCGCAATAAACTCTACTCCACACTGAAGCCTTCACTGAAAACTTCAGAATAGAAGTTGGCATAAAGTATAGTAATTATTGCTTTCATGGAGTGACGTGTATGTTAAGGACTTCAAAGCATCCTACTATTCACATGTGTGGACTGTGCTAAAGTAGAAGAATCTATAAAACCAAAGGAAAACAAAAGTGACAAAACTGGAGGACTTTTATTTTTATGGAGGCAGATGGGCAAAGTAAGGTAGGCTGAATGCCACTTCAGTTCTAAAAGTCTATTTATTTTCTCTTGGTCTGACTGGAAGTGCTGTCTATATAGCCCAACACTTTCAAGGGAAGGATGACATTGGAGGCTGCCATGGCAAAATAATAAGAAAATTGTCAAATTGTCAAAAATCGAGTTTTAGGATTCAACCTTTGAGACTCATAATTCACAATCTGCTTTCTTTGCCTTCTTTCTTTACTCAGTCGTGGTTCATGTTACTTTAAATGTTTAGACAAAAAATTCTATCGTAAATATGACCATTTAATTTCCTACAAGGTTTTCAAAAGTTTCTTCTTGGGTTTATTCATCCCTATGGAAAATTCCTTAGAGAGTTTTAAGAATCTTCAGTGAATACTTTTGGAATAAAGGGAAAGAAAGCAAGAATGCTGTTTTATCATCGAGAAAAATGAAACTCAAAACAAGCTTAACCATCAAACCTCTTCTTTATTCCAATTTGGCATATTTGTAATAGCAACAAAAAGCTGTTCTTAGAAATAAAATGCATATTTCTTACTCCTAAATACCACTGTACAATGAGATTTCCAAGTCAATTTTTTGGGGAAAATGTATAACTTCTGTATAATGTATTTAGGGTCTTAAGTGACATATTTCTGTTGGGTGGTTTATATGTTATCTGTAGATAGCACCTCACTACTAAGGCATAAGAAAGAAACTTGTGCTCGAAGAGGAGGGATGCAATAAAAATAGAATTTGATTTCAACAAGTGGATTTGATCATTTGCAAAATGGTGATAATAATCCCTTCCGTACCTCACAGCATTGTTACGTTATTAGTTAATTATAATGTTAATAGTACTAATAGTCGTCATCTCAGCATTCCCAAGAGAGTCCCAGGGAGGTCATATTAACATCAATTCTTATATTTTCCAGTTTGTTAGCTTGAAAAAGGCACACCAATTTTCAAATGTGCCCTAGTGGGAACTCAATTTGTTACCCTTTTTCTGTTCTTTTTCCTTAGGGGGTGCTGCCGTGAGAACATAGATCCCCTACTTCTCTGAAAAGTGCCGTGACATTCCCACTGCTGTGTTGTTCCCCCTTAGTTTCTTCAGGACACATCTACAATTTTCCTTCCTCCTAGAATTGGGAAAAGCTCTTTTATTCGCATGGACTTTTGCTTTTTCACCTGAGTTCGAAAGCACCGGGCATGGTTGTGCCTTTAAGTTTCACAGTGTTCTTCACAAAAATGGTCTGAACTGCAGCATTTCTTTTTTCCGTGAGATGGAGTCTTGCTCTATCACCCAGGCTGGAGTGCAGTGGCACGATCTCGGCTCACTGCAAACTCCGCCTCCCGGGTTGAAGCAGTTATCCTGTCTCAGACTCCTGAGTAGCTGGGATTACAGGTGCCCACCACACCTAGTTAATTTTTGTACTTTTAGTAGAGATGGGGTTTCACCATGTTGGTCAGGCTGGTCTTGAACTCCTGACCTCATGATCCGCCCACCTTGGCCTCTCAAAGTGCTATTACAGGTGTGAGCCACCGTGCCCAGCCTGAACTTTAGCTTTTACTTGTAGTCTCTCTCTCTTTCTCTCTCTCTCTCTCTGTGAGAATGAGCCCTTGTTTTGCTAAGCCAGCCTGGGGAATACAACCCATTCCACCCTCCATTTTTGATCATCCTTCTTCCTTTGTTTCTTCTTCAAGTCTCTCTTTTCTCCTTCAGAAAACAGACACAAACACACACAAATACACACACACACAAACACATGGACAAGAGCAACAAACCAAGGATATCCACCCACACACACACACAAAATCCTCCAAACATCATTAATTCATGGAAATAGATGGGGAGAGACAAGATTGTCAGCCGCACACCAGCAATCACTGACTCAGTCTAAACAAAGAGTAACATAATAATGGTACACAGCAGAGAATCACCATTTGAATTTTATGACCAGGTCTTTAATAAGTATCTTGCAGCCTGTTATAGAAAAGCACTTTCAAATAGTATGATATGTCTCATAATGGGAAAAGAATCCCCCGGAAGTATTGAGCTTCCAGCAATAAAGGCATTTAAGTAGACATATTATATGATCAACTTTAAGAGGCAGTTTCCAATATGTGTTGTCCTCATTGCTGGAGTGGAAGAAACCTGGGGGCAACGTATCATTTATTTAGCATAACATTGTATTTTGCATAACACTAGAGTTTCTAAAGAATTTTCACATATACTAAGGTATTTTAATCCTTGCAAGCACCCTGTGAAATAAAGCAAGGATTGTGCTTATTTAATAAATAAGGAAAGAGGTTCAGTATGATTGATAAATTTTTCTGGAGTTTCAGGGCTGGCAAATAGCAGAATTGGAGTCTGATGGCAACCAATTATATCCTTAAACTTTACATATATTGCCCAGTGTAAAAGTTCAACGAACGCTCATTTCTTTGTTGTCTGGAAAGGGCTGTTGAAAAAGCAAACCTAAGTGAGACTTTTTGATCGTCCATGCCTGCCCCAAAGTTCCAAGAAGTTTTGAATCACGTAAAAACAATCAGAAAACCCTGTTGGTTTTATTCGTTTTTTTCCTCCATCCCAGCTGGACTAAAATATGCAAAAGCTATGGGATTTCATGTCATACCAACTGTACAAATTAGCGGCACAGTAGATGGTGAGTTTCTTCAGAGTAGGAACCTTTCATCTTTTTATATTTCCTCCTTATGCTACATAGTATTGACTTAAAAACACACCACCACACACATGTAATTAAAGAAATGGATAGATGGAGAGACGGATGGATAGGTGGGTAGGTGGAGGTGACTAGGGACCCTAGAGTCTGTGACATAAGGAACTAGGCCCAGTTCTTAAAGACTCATATTGCAGCTGGTCTTCTAAGAATCTCCCTAACTTTCTCGCTACCATTTGACAGACAGACATTCTGCTACATTTTCTCTCCTGGGTGACCTATAAGGGTTTACATTCACCAGTTCTTGTAACTTGTTCTTCACTCAAACCCAGCTTGCTGTTAATCTGCTGTGTCTAAATAGTAATGGATCCTGCACCTGCTCTAAGACAGGCTGTGAAGTGAGGCTTCTTTCAGAGCCTGCAAATTCAGGACTCCAGGAACCGCAGAATGGTTGTTTCATGATGTATAGCTGGAGGTGTGTACTTCTGTGTGTTGTTGGTCAATGATGATAAAGTAGGTATGAGTGCCTCTGTGAATTTTCTGTTGTCCTTTCAATTACCACCATTTAGGAGCATTTAATCAGGTATAAAGTGCTAGCGGTGGGAAAACCATTTCAGGTTGCCATTGCACTGTGGAGGCAATTGTGGCCTTTTTTTCCCCCCATATTTTCTAAACTACTAAAAATAGTGTTTCACATTTACCTGCATAATTTGATGTCTGCTCTTTCCCTGCTTGAGCAGATAACATGATGACAGCTGCTCTGATCCCTAATTTTCCTTTTATTTTCAACTTTGACCATGGAAACATGTTGAGCCCCAAGGAAGCACTCAGTTTTACTATCAACAGGTAGAGTTGCCCCCTTAACTGGTCATAATGTCTCCTAAATAGTATCAGGCCCTAGTAATCCAGGAGGCAATCCACATTCCCTTACTGAAATAGGGAAGGGGAAGATTCATGATAGAGGGGATATTGAATATTTGAATGTCGTGCCTAAGTATGCTTACAGGTTAGTATGCTGTGGATATTGATGCTTATAAATCTCAAGATTTTGGCAGTTCTCAAAGTACAGTCTCTATCACCAGCAGTATCAGTATCACCTGGGAATTTGTTAGAAATGCAAATTTGTGTCCACCCCCATCCCCAATCTACTGAATCAGAAAATCTGGGGGCAGGGCCAGCAATCTGTGCATTTGCACAGATGATTCTGATGCTCACTAAAAATTGAGAACCACTGGTTTTAGGATGTTTACAAAAGACTGAACCTTTTTTCTGTCTTTTTAAAACAGTGGTGTGGACAAATTAAATTGTCCCTTTTCTGAACAGCATTTAATCATACTGAACAATTATTCATACCTTTTCTCAGGCATATGTTAATCATATTAGAAATGCATTCCCTTATCATGCAAAAGGGTAAAATCAGCAACATCCTTCCAGTGTGGGTGGGTAAATGAAGGCTCCGATACAAGAATTGAAATGAAATATGTATGCAAACAGTTCTTAGTACTGAACAGTTTAAAGAAGGCCTACCTTTGCACAGAAAATGTCTATAAGAATTACTCACTAATGCCGCTTAACAGAGAGAGGAAGAGTAGAAGATAATGTGGGAATAGGGTCTTTTTAAAAAGATACCATTTTAAAGAAGAAACTTATGTTTTATCATAGACAAAATGCTTTGTGTAGTACTAAGAGGGGCATATCTATGCCTTTAATGACACTCTAAGCCAGTGCTTTAAAATTTTATTGTTTTTATTGCTTGGAATTCCATTTATCTATGAGAGTGTTGGGTTAATGTGTGATAAGCACATTGCCACATCAGTCCATGATTAATTAGCTGACATTTATTGAGTACTTAATATTTGCCCCAAACTGGATGAAAATTGGGGAATATAGAAACTATCATCTCTGCTTTCTAACAAGTTTGCAATCTAGTTGGAGAGATGGGAGTAAAACTCCTGAAAAACTTGGGGTCAATAAGATAACATGATCAAGAATGAGAAGACATGACATAGACTGCAAATGCAGGGAAAGTGCACTTTGGGGAGTGGTCGCTCCAGTGTTTAGTATGTCAGAAAGTAGGCTTCATGGGGCAGATGGATCTCAAAGGATATCTAAGATCAGCAGTGGATTGTTTGCAGAAATGGCCTAATTCTTCCCCTGCTTGTATCTCTGCTCTTTGGCATTGCAACTTTTCAGGTCTTTATGTGAAGATGTAGAGTCTACTCTTCTGTCCCTAGAATTTGAGCTGGACTTGTAATGGTGGCAATGTTGACATGCTAATTCTGAGCCTAGACCTCAAGAGACCTTACATATCTCTGGCCACTCTCTTGAAACACAATCAGCTGCCAAGAACAGGCCCAGGTTAAGTCTGTGGGAGGAAGAGACCACATACTTTATGAGATGAGATGTTTCAGCTGAAGCCATGGGAGACTAGATAGCCCTCAGCAGAGCCATCAATGAGATCAACAGAAGAACCCCCTAGCTGAATCCAGTCCAAATTGCCAACTTGCAGAATCTTGGGCTAAATGAACCAACAGGTCACCAAATTTTGAAGTGGTTTGTCATATAGTGACAGATAACTGATAGAAATCTGAAAGGTAGAGAAGAAGAAAGTGTTCTAGGCCAGAGCTGTACCTCCCAAAAAGTCAAGTCAGAAATATGTGAGGCCAGGCTAGAGAGAAGTAGAGAAACTAGTAGGATTGGATATTTGAACCACTTTCTTTCAGTAAATCGCTAGAAGCACCAGGCAGGGTTCAAGCGAACATATGCTGGAGGCCAGACCTCCCCAGCTATGCTGCTAAATGGTGATCTTCTCCTGAAGCGTTCCATCAGGGAATGAGAAACAGGAATCTCCCCTTGCCGAGACACACAGGGAGCCTGATGACCCTGTCCCTCCAAACTGCACTTTGAGAGAACGGAACCTTGTTTTGTAGCCAACTATATTATGCCAAGAACAAAAAGATCTTTGTAGTTTACCGTCTGTTTTTATTTTTTATATAAAAATCTAAAGCTTCTATGACATACTTTCAAGAAACTGCCAGAGGCAACACGTAGAATCCCAGAGTAAAGATATCATGAAGTTAGAGTACTTTAAAATTCTTCAGTTCTCACAATGTGGATCTATCGCCCATTGAACAACAACTTTAACTGTTTTATGAGGTCACTGAATATATTTTTCACCATAAAAGAACATAAGAGGAAATATTTACCTTGAAGTGCTAAAAATGTGTTCCCTTTCTGTGGAGTGGTATTTGTTTGAAAAGAATATCCCGGGAGACGATGGATTCTTGTTTTAGAAATAGCTCTTTAAATGTGGCAGGACATGTGGGGATAGGGGGACAGATGGGGGTGGAGGTGGGGGAGCTTGGTATTCAGGTGGCACAATACCAGGTGGATGTTAAAGACCTACAACTCCTTATGCCTGGGATCTTTTGTTCCAGTAGCCATAGGAGCTTCTTTCATTTCATGTTTTATTTTTTGCAAAACCATTACTTGACAAAGTGCCATAAACTTTATACAAAATGGCCTCGTTGAGCAAATATTTTATTCAAACTATGCTCCTATCAGCAGTACCACACATGTCATAAAGTCATGGTGAAGCAGGAATTTCAATAAAAGAAAAAGCGGGGGTCATGAAGACCGAAGGATCAAAGGAGCAAGGAGTAGAGGAGGCGTTACACCTGAAGTGGACACTGTGTGTGCGCGTTGCAAGGAGAGAGCGCGTTATAAAGTTGTTGTTTTAATCGCTGCTTGTCGCCTGCGAACATGTTGCTCCCTTTTAAGTGTCAAGCAAGCGGTTCACCCGAAACTTTTCTGCACCGAGGACCCGCACGCCCGGGGTCCCACCTGCCCCTCTGCCTGCCTCCCACTGGCGCCTGGGCATCCTGCGCCGGCTACAGGTCCTTCCTCACTGAAGCGTCACCTCTCACTCCCCAGTAAATCTCCGCAGCCCACTCGGACTGCAGCCTGTTTGCCGCCCGTCCTCCCATTGCAGCACTCGGGGCGACAGAGAGGGAGGAGGCGCTCGGGGACAGGGACGCCCAGGAGGACCCACTCGCGGGCCCGACTCCGCTCTGGCAGCAGCATGGGGAAAGGACGCGCGGGCCGAGTTGGCACCACAGGTAAACAGACTGGCGAGGCGCAGGACGCTGTCGCCGCCGCGGCCACCCAGCGATTTCCAGGCACGCAACTCCGCCTCCAGGGCTCTCTCCCTAGCGCTCTCTCCCAGCCGCTTGCTCGCAGCCCCAGCAGCAGCCGCAGCACCACTTCACACAAAGGACTGTCACCCGCGGAGCAGCTCCTCCACCTCCACGTCCTCCTCCGGTGACAGCAGCCCCGACAGCAGGGCTCGGGCGCGGCGGCGGCAGCGGCGGCGCGGGGGGTGGGGGGACCTGTCACTCCCTGCAACCGAGGCGGCGGCAGCGGCTTTTTTGCCTTTTCTATTTTGCTTTTTTTTTTTTTTTTGCCCTTATACCTCTTCTCCTTTCTGTGGCTCCATCCACTTCTTCCCCCCTCCTCCTCCCATAAACAACTCTCCTACCCCCGCACCCCCAATAAATAAATAATAGGAGGAGGGCAAGGGAGGAGGAGGAGGAGTGGTGCTGTGAGGGGAAGGAAAAGGGAGGCAGCGCGAGAGAGCCAGGCAGAGTCCGAACCGACAGCCAGAAGCCCGCACGCACCTCGCACCATGAGATGGCGACGCGCCCCGCGCCGCTCCGGCCGTCCCGGGCCCCGGGCCCAGCGCCCCGGCCCAGCCGCCCGCTCGCCGCCGCCGCTGCCGCTGCTGCCCCTACTGCTGCTGCTGGGGACCGCGGCCCTGGCGCCGGGGGCGGCGGCCGGCGACGAGGCGGCTCCCGCGGGGGCCTCGGTGTGCTACTCGTCCCCGCCCAGCGTGGGATCCGTGCAGGAGCTAGCTCAGCGCGCCGCGGTGGTGATCGAGGGAAAGGTGCACCCGCCGCGGCGGCAGCAGGGGGCACTCGACAGGAAGGCGGCGGCGGCGGGCGAGGCAGGGGCGTGGGGCGGCGATCGCGAGCCGCCAGCCGCGGGCCCACGGGCGCTGGGGCCGCCCGCCGAGGAGCCGCTGCTCGCCGCCAACGGGACCGTGCCCTTTTGGCCCACCGCCCCGGTGCCCAGCGCCGGCGAGCCCGGGGAGGAGGCGCCCTATTTGGTGAAGGTGCACCAGGTGTGGGCGGTGAAAGCCGGGGGCTTGAAGAAGGACTCGCTGCTCACCGTGCGTCTGGGGACCTGGGGACACCCCGCCTTCCCCTCCTGCGGGAGGCTCAAGGAGGACAGCAGGTACATCTTCTTCATGGAGCCCGACGCCAACAGCACCAGCCGCGTGCCGGCCGCCTTCCGAGCCTCTTTCCCTCCTCTGGAGACCGGCCGGAACCTCAAGAAGGAGGTCAGCCGGGTGCTGTGCAAGCGGTGCGGTAAGTTCCTCGCCCTTGGGGGCGCGAACCCGCGGCGAGAAGGGCGCATTCCGAGCGCGCGGGCACCGGGGCTCGACGGCCCCCCAAGCAGAGCAGAGGCGCTCCGGGTCCCAGTTGGTTTCAGGGTGGTGGGCTCTCAGAGAGGGAGGTTTCGCCTTCTCCAGCTTCCCTTGTCTTAGGCTTTGCCACTGGGGAAAGCCCAAGTTTGGTCTTCAGTTGGGGCCGCCTGAAACTTTTTAATGCTCTGGGGTTTGGCTCACCAAGTAGATGGGAAATGTGCCGGCTGCTTTCTTGCATGTGGGTAATATGAACTTGGTTTTGGTTAGGAGTTGCTGATTCTGGGCCTCCTTTGAAGGAGGAAGGGTGAGTCCCGCAGGATGTTAACGCTTTCCCATCACATGGAGTCCAGTGTGGAGATGGTTAGGGGTTTGCTTCTGTGTCTGAGAAGTCTCTGAAAGGAAGGGGCAGTGAACTGACATTCCCCGACAGATGAGGTAGAGCTTTTTGGCAACTCAATGTCCAACAGAGAGGTGCGGTCTGTACCTTGTGACTATGTGCAATAGGTGAGAAGTATAAAGTTGTTATTGGTGGGGTTTTTTTTTTTTTTGGCCAAATCATCTCAAGAAATTTTGTTTTCACAATATTTTGGTTTGGAGGATGTTTTTGCACTTCAGTGAATCAGAACAGATGAACGAAATTATGGAGTATCACATGTAGGCCCTGAAGAAGAATAATTTTGGAAGTTTAGCAGTTGATTTGCTACACCTTTTCCCACTCACCACTGAAAAGTATTCTTCCCGGGTCTGCTTCATATGATCAGGTTTGAGAAATTAGCTGATTATCTCATTATGTTGCCGAGGTAGCGTTATGTTTATGCCATTCATAAACTAATTTCTATGATCTAAATATCTGTATAATTTTCTGATTACCGTATAATCACTAACACATAGCGGGGTTTCTTCTCAAACAGTAAATTAACACGATTACACATCACAAATTCCAACATGCATAATAGCTTTTCCCCCTGGTCTTTATGTATCCGTCTAATAGACGTTTGGGTTAATTGAATTTTTATAAAACTCAGCACCATGCCATGCAGAGTCTGCCTGTGATGGAGAGTATGTCAGTTCTTTTAAATTTGTGTCTGGTGGGGGCCAATTATTTAAATTTCTAGTTGGTATTTGTGGTGCTTATGTCCTGCAGTTAATTAACACCTGATGATTTGGTTTTAATGACAGCAAAGATCATTGTTCACCCACCGTTCCCTTATCTGAACAATGTACTTTGTATGCCAGAGACCTGTTAGGATTGCACCACTCAGTGGACAGAAGCTGTTCAGTGAGAGTGGTGCTGAAGAAAGCTGAGTGGCATCGGGATTCCCCGAGACCCACTGATAGATGTCACTCTAAAGCCTGGGAAATGCTCTGCTGGGAACTGTCTTATTAGGGAACAGAAAAGCTCAGCACCACTGTACTGCAGCATATTTTATTCTGTTATAGAATCGGAAACAAAACCTTTTAAGCAACACCACTGTCCAGTTTTCACATGTTTTATTGTGTATAATTCAGGAAGGATTTTCCCTTTATCCCAAGTCATATGAGTTTTGAATCTTTCACTCCACAAGGTGGGAAGTTAATATAAAGGGGTTGGTAGTCAGCTATGATGCCTAGCATTGGGGGTGCATTACCAGATTATCAATTGTGTTAGTTATGCCTTTTAACTAGAAAGAAATGTAAGACTTGAGAGGTAAAGTTACTATAAACATCCAGAGAATGTTTGGAAATGGAAAGCCCATGTTGTTTGGAGGAATCATATTCTGTTCTTGTGCTTCTAAGGAGAAAAAACTTCACTGAAGGTATTTAGTTTTGTCCCTCAGTTTGCCAGTCAAATGAAATAACACATAGTTGTAAGTTGTGGCACATTTTTAAAAAGTGGGTTTTTAGTGAGCTGGAAATCTTTCTGCATGTAATCGAGTATATTAAGAAATCACAAAGTGACTGCCCTGGGTTTCTATCGTTATTGTGTGTGCTAGGTGATTTTAGTGTTATGTGATTTAAAGTAGGATATTGCTTTTAACCTCAACTAATAGATTTAGCTAAGTTCTAACTGAAATCGTGCTAAAAGTTTCTCCTCACATTTTTACAAACATAGTGTTTCTTGTAATACTGGAGGATAAAAGTAAATAATACCAGCTATTTTATATAATGTAAATTCAGTAAATCTGTACTTGGAATATTGAGTGTAAAAGTGTGTGTGTGTGTGTATGTGTGTAAGAGAGAGAGAGAGAGAGAGAATGAATGAATGAATGTGTGACTTCATCCAGTTGTGTGGTCTAAGATAATGCCATTCAGAATCTGCCAGGCAAAGAAACACACAAAAGTGGAAAAGAGAGAGAGAGAAACGAGAGGAGAGAATAAGAATGAGAATGGGGATTGATTTGTCCTGGTTGAGCTGCTTCTGGTCAGAAGATTTCAGGGAGAGTGATGGAGCAGAAGGCCCTCACCTAACACCAAGCTGCCCTGGGGGCGTGATGGTTGTGTGCAGGCTTGAGCCATAATGCTAGGCTGGAGAACGAATAGAGCAAAGTCATTTTGTGATATCATACCCAGGGGAACAGTTTCCAGCTCTGCTGCTGTCAGCTGCAGTGCTGTTTCCTACAAGTTGTTTGCTAGTGTAGAAACTACACATGCAACAGATTAGCCTTAGGGTTGAGTTAATAAAAATCTTTCCTCTTGAAATTCCTTTTTCTCTTTCCCCCTCATCTAATATAAACTACTGAATAATGTCGATAAAACAAGAAGCTCTTTGAAACATGGACCTTTGGAAACAGAAACTATTAGTGTATTTTAGAAGACAACATGGAAATTCGTAGCTTGTTTGCTTTGTAGTTGAAGTTTGTATAAATTACACTTCCTTTACAGTTATTTAAAGTTTTTGTAGTCTTCGCTTTTTCTGTTGCTCACTGAACGACCTAAGAAATATTCCTGGGTTTTATGTTCATCGGTATGCAGGATAATTTGCTGTTCAATTAAATCTCTATTATTCAAACGAGTCATTGTTTGATGTGCTACACTTTTAGCTTCCAAAGCATTGTGGTTATACGAGGCAGAAGCTGATTTCCAAAAAGGAGTACAAACACTGAGGTTGGATAACATCTACAACTGGGCCATGTCAGATTTGTACATCAATTCTGATCTTACAAGCCAATCTAAGTATTTTATATCATATGATGGTAGAATGAAGACGTATGCATGTATTGATAATGTAAACATCTTTGTCAAATATTTACGATACATAGCACTTGCTCTTTTTAATATCTTCAGTCACTATTTAATAAAGTGTGCTAACCTTGTGGTGTTTTGAAAATGAAAGAAAATGCTGCAGAGATTTTCCAGTCAGCATTTAAGAAAACTATTCTTAATAAAAGCTATATTAAGGAAACAGAACAGTAACAGATATAGCCCGACTGCTTGTATGTTGTAAGTACACATGTAAATTTAATTTCCCAAGTGTTTGTGACTGCTCTTTTTAAACTTTGTAAATCTTGCTGTCAAAAATATATACTGAATTTAAAATAGCTCCTTCTACTGAGTAGAGAAACTATATATATATTTGTTTATATTTATGTTAAAAATGAAACCAACATAGGTCATTTAGGAAAAGAACTCCTTAGAATAAAAATATTTTAAAAAGTGGATTTAAGTATCTGAGTCAGAATATTTAACTAGCACTAGGGGATCGTTCTCATCAGTTCTGGAGTATCTATAGATCCTCCGAATCTAGGGAAAGTCTTACCATATGTCCTGATGTATTAAGTAAGACTAGGAGGTTTAGACAACAGAGAATTAAAACAGCGAGCTGTACTTCCTCTGGCTGGTATATTTATAGCAAATGAGAGCAAAAGACGTGATTGGGCGGGTTATTGCCCTTGTCAAATATAATTTATTCATTGTTCAGGAAATCTCCTTTGCTTCCATACCTATTTTCTTCCTGTTTTTTTTTCTTAATTATAAACATAATATCTTTTACAACCCTCTTGTACATTTTCATGACAATTTATGAACTGCTTAGATATCCAAAGATCTCTAAATCCCCCTAGCAATACTTAGCCTTTTATTTGTTTTTAATATGGTTGAATGATCTGAAAAAATGATCTCTTTTGATAGGTCTAAATGAATGGGTATTTTGATTAGCTTTATATAGATAAATGATAATGAAAACGAAAAGCATACAGTTAGGGTTCTTACTGATTCAAGCAATTTGTTACCACCCCAAAACAGTGTAACATGGCTTAGTGAAAGTCTTCATAAGAAAGCAAAAACTAATTTATTTCTAAATAAATTATTTCTAAATAAATTTCTAAATAAATTATTTCTAAATAAATTTATTTCTAAATAAGATCACATTTGTGTGATCTTATTTCTATATCACAGAAGTGGGCATTGTGGACAGTTTTCAACCCATATAGAATGCTCTAAGTTTGCGCATGCATATTGTTACTCTGCTTTTATGTTATAACACGTAAGTTAAAATTAGTGTTATGAAAGAATATATAACCTGGCTAGTTTACCCCCATCCTCTCCAGAATATCGGTCGCTTTCTAATACTTGAACGTTTGCTTACTGACACATTCTGTTGAAATCTAATGTTGAATTATTTGTGGATTTACAGAATATACAAATTCACAAATAACTGTATGACTAAGACAAAACTTGGTCTTTTTAAGTTGAGGGATTGTCCTAGTTGAGAGGTTTTGTTTTCATATTGCCTAAGTTGTTGAGTGCTGTAGTGCACTTGAAGTAAATCTGTTTCTGAAGTCTTGCCCCCTGGATTTTCATCCCTAAATGCTCCATACAGGTTGAAGCAGATAAAATACAAGAAATTTTGGTAAAGTTGAAGGTTAAAAATAGATCAACTAGCCTCTTCTTGGCATGGATACAATTATTAGGAAACAGTTCTCCCTAACATAGACTTGCCATCCCGGCATCCTAGAGAGAGATGCGTACGTGGTAATTTACTTTAATTTTTGGTCTTCTTCAGGAGAACCAGGATATTTTTCCCTATGGAAAATAGTTTGTTAGGAAGTTCTTTCCTGGCCCTTGATTTACCTCATTTGGACCTAGTAAAAATTTATATCTTGTTTTAAATTATAACTAAAAAATCAAAAAGAAGAAATTTTACCTACAGTCTGGATGGATCATTGGATACTGTCCTACTACTTTCTAACTCAGACTTCTGTTTTCTTTTTTTTTTTTCCTCATCTTTATTTCCCCTATGAAGATACTACAGGGAAAGCCTTGGGTAAATGATGGGGCCCAGGAGTAGATTTTGGTGTGTGAGTATAGGATTGCTAGTCATTATCACGCGGACTAGCCTTCTCTTGAAACCTTGAAATTCGGCTGTCTGGGTCCAAGAAATGTTGGAAAAGAGAGGTCTTAGATCACAAGACTGTGAATGCAAATGGTCTTTCTGTTTCTGATGGGCTCTTTGTCTATCCCATGAGGACGTGGATGGTAACCTGCATTGCATCTCTAGTTCAGAGGCTTTCTCTCCAAAGCCCAAGGCTCTGTCTTTGGACATGTGCCCTGGCTTGCTGGGAGCAAGAAAACAGCTCTGAGTGGTGCATGAATCCGGAGCTGGTAGCCAGATTAAGGAGG
Source organism: Macaca nemestrina (assembly GCF_043159975.1). Classification (NCBI taxonomy): domain Eukaryota; kingdom Metazoa; phylum Chordata; class Mammalia; order Primates; family Cercopithecidae; genus Macaca; species Macaca nemestrina. The sequence goes on along the minus strand of NC_092132.1, from coordinate 122,761,970 downwards.
TAGCAGTGGCCCAAGAGAACCTAGAGGAGGGAATTGTTTCCTTTTCTTTTGCTCTGCTGTGCCAGAATATGTGAGCTGAATCAAGCCCAGTGCGAGGGAACATACCTGATGAGGGCACTAGAGTCTCGGTACTGGGTATACCCAGGAGCCCAGGGGATGGATGAGGGATAAGAGATGTGAAGTACTGTCAGCTTTGCTAAATTTGGAAAACCCATAGCGGTAATACTGTCATCCCAAATGGTTGTCTTTTATCTGGGAATTGCCATTAAGGCAAAGACACCTAAAAAATTGAGGGCATACTAAAACCACATAGTTGTAACTACCACTTATGGAGTTGGTATATTTTTTTGGCCTCTTTGATAGACACATAGAGTTTGATTTTTATGTGTAGATTAAATTCCTGTTAAATAATTAATGAATAAATGACTGAAGCACCCCAGCTGGTTGGATAGTTCCAGCAAGATAAAAACATACTTTTGATTTTTTTCTCTTCTGGTTTCTGGTATGGTGAGTTCGATACCAGAACACTGTTCTCTTCTCTTCCCATCCGGAGCCTTACTGTAATCTGGATCGACCTTTGGGGCTTCAGAGAAAGGTTATTTAATTTCCCAAAACTTTTCTCTCACTTATTTTTAGAACAGTATTTGTTCTGTGTAGCTTATAGCCCAGCAGGAAAAAAAAAAAAAAAAAAAAAATTCCAGTGTCGTAAATACTTAAAAGTACAGAAGAGTTTTGCAACAGTCTATGAACCCTTACCACTGTTTTCAGCAGAACCATTTGTAAATCATCCCAACTTATTTTGGGTGACAGATCTCAGTATTCAGAAATTTTATGTTCTCCTTGGATCTCTCCTCACAGGTGTGTAACCATCTCAGTACTATAAGTGATACTTTATATTGAAATCTATTCTCATAATTGAAGATGGAAAAACACAGCTTATATCCCTAAGAAGTAATACAAAGAGATTTTAGATCAGTTCCTCTTCACTTACTTTTCTTGTTTCTAACATCACAAGAGCTCTTGGTTAGCCTGCAGGTGGGGTGGCACGTGCCCATTTGGGTTCTGATGAATAATGAGGTTCTTTGCCTTCACTTCCGTGGTCGGCCCTGGAGGCACTGTGGGAGACGATGTGTTATCAGTGAAGCAGCAGATGTGGTGGCAGCATTTTCCTCCACTGCAGGGAGCATCCCGGCTGTACCTCTGTACAGAGCAGGGGAGCTGTCTACTGAGAAGGAAATGGATGACTGTGTTTGCTTCACATAGAATTTTTCATTAGCCTTGTGAAGTGGTTCTGGCAGTTGGGGCCACTTAGTGATTGCCAGAATGGAGAGGTTCTGCTCAGAGCCGGTGTGCGCATTGTCCTGTCATCAGCACATAGGGCCACAACATTGAGATAACCTAGGCATGCTGCTGCTCTGCAAGCCTGGATACCTCCGGATGACCTTTTCCTCTGTTGTCTTCATTCTCATCCATAGAGATGGGTTGCATCTTGTCCTCAGGAATACCAGCACCTTTCTTTTTGTTGGAGCAGAAATTTTATAAAACACCCTAGCATTTTGGAATATAGTTTTATTCCAATGAGCAGTTTAGAAAAATTTATGGTAACATAAAATTTATCATTTTAACCATTTTTAGGCGTGCAGTTCAGTGGCATTAAGTATTTGCATTGCTGTGCAACCCTCACTGCACTCCATCTCCAGATTTTTTTTTATCTTCCCAAAATGGAAACTCTGTATTTATTAAACACTAACACCCCATTCCCTTTCCCCAACCACCGTTCTACTTTCTGTCTTTACACATTTAACTACTTGCAGTACCTTTTTAAAGCATAGAGTTCAGAAGTATTCAATACATTCATAATGTTGTACAACTGTCACCACCATCCATCACCATACTCTTGACCTTGTTAAACCGAGATTCTATACCCGTTAAACTACAACTTCTCATTTTCTCCTCCCCCAGCCACTGACAAACACTATTCTACTGTTTGCCTCTCTGATTTTTACTAAGTGCATCATTTAAGTGGAATCATATGGTATTTGTCTTTTTGTGAATGACTTATTTCACTTACCATAATGTCCTCAAGGTTCATCATATTGTAGCATATGTCAGAATTGCCTTCTGTTGAAAGGCTCAATAGTATTCCATTGTATGTAAATACCACATTTTGTTGATTCATTCATCCATCCATCAGTGGACACCTGGTTTACTTTCACATTTTGGCAATTGTAAATAATGCTGCTGTGAAATGTCTTCTCAAATCCCTGCTTTCAATTTTTTTTGGGTATAAATGCAGAAGCAGAATTGCTGAAACATATGGTAATTCTTTTTTTCTTTGAGATGGCATCTCACTCTGTCACCCAGGCTGGAGTGCAGTGGCACAATCTTGGTTCAGTGCAACCTCCACCTCCTGGGTTCAAGTGATTCTCCTGCCTCAGCCTCCTGAGTAGCTGGGAGTACAGGTGTGTGCCACCATGCCTAAGTTTTGTATTTTTTAGTAGAAATGGGGTTTCACTATGTTGGCCAGGCCGGTCTTGAACTCCTGACCTCAGGTGATCCGCCTGCCTTGGCCTCCCAAAATGCTGGGATTACAGGAGCGAGCCATGGCGCCCAGCCTCATATGGTAATTCTAGGTTCACTTTTTGGAGGAACCATCACACTGTTTTCCATAGCAGCTGTACTATTTTACATTCCCATCAGCAGTACACAAGGGTTCCAGTTTCTCCACATCCTCCCTCACACATGTTATTTTCTACTGTTTTGATACCAGCCTTTCTAATGTACGTAGAATAGTGGTGAGCAGTTTTTATATTGTTGTTGTTTTCTATACAAAGTTAGTGTCTCTAATTACACTGTCATTAATAAGAAGCAAAAGTTCTCAGAAAAGAGAGGTGTTCATCTATTCAACTCTTAGTTTAAATAGCATGTAAGATCCTGAATCTGAAGCTGTGAAATAAGGAAATTACAATGGATAACAGCTTAATAAAAACAATGGTTTAAAGAGTAAGCTTAGAAATAAAAACAATGAAAGATGTAAAGAATAAGCTTAGAAAATGCACTTACAGAAAACAGTCCTCCAAGGCTATCATAAGAATGTTATATTTTTATTCATATTGCTATCAGTGCAGTCCAGAAAGGAACCTTATCATACTTTGATTAGTTTCAGAACCTTTTAATTGATTTAATGTATTCATTAATTGCCCCTACCCCAGCAATTTCCCTGTCTGTATTCCTGTCCATTACTCCAATCCCCTTCTAATCAGTACTGCAGAAGAGGCTGAGTCATTCTGAAATAATACTTTTTTGTTTGTTTGTTTGAGATAGGGTCTTTCTCTGTCATCCAGGCAGAAGTGCAGTAGGACGATCTTGGCTCACTGCAACCTCAACCTCGTGGGCTCAAGCAATCCTCCACTTCAGCCTCCCGAGTAGCTGGTATCACAGGCCCATGGCACCACACCTGGACAATTTTTGTATTTTTTTGTAGAGATGGGGTTTCGCCATGTTGCCCAGGCTGGTCTTGAACTCCTAAGCTCAAGCAATCTCCCCCACCTCAGCCTCCTAAAGTGCTGGGATTACAGGCATGAGCCACTGCACTTGGCCTGAAATACTACTTTTCTTAAGCCATGTTCCCTACTCAAAGTTTCAATGGATGCACCATAGTTAACTCAAGATTTCAACATTCAATGTCCTCATTAGCCTCAATAAAGTCTTATCTTTCTCACCTTCCCATATGAACACTTTATCCACTCTGACTGCTCCCTGAGCAGGCCAGGCACTTTCCTAACCCTCCTGTTTTTACATATGCCATTTCCTCTGCCTCAATCTTCTTCCACCCTCATTTCTACCTGTGGAATTTCTGTTCTTCCTTCTAGGAACAGCTCAAATCCTACTGCTTCCGTAACGAAACTAGTAATGATTCCTACCTGAGATATGCACTCTAGAATTTGAACACAGAACCCCTCTTTCCTGTGTACTTTATACAAGGTACTGTTACAAATTTTTCCTCTGCCATATTGTGTTTGTTACAATGTATGGATTTTTAAAATTTTCTCTGTTTTTGTGTGTCTTGCCTCACTGGCAGCCAACGCTATTCTTGCATTTGGACACTAGCAGGGTCTTCAGCTTACTTGCCAGTGAAAAGTGCCCTGGCCTCAGATTCAGAAGAATCCTTTCCACTTTCAGCTTTGTAGTTAGTACCTGTGTGATTGTGGGACGCTGACTTTATTCACTTGTTTGGGTCTCAGTTTCCTAATATGCAAAATGAGAAGGTAAAATGCTTTTCAAGGTCCTTTTAAACTGTATTTGGTCCTCAGAAATGACCCAAACATACAAACCTCCTTTCTCTAGAGCTTTTCTCTTCCTCTCCTCTTATTTAGTGTTGTTCTCAGGAGAATACACGGAGGAAAACAATTGTCAAACTTTTAGACACTCTAAGAGAAGAGAAAGAGAGCTGAATGAGAGGGAACCTTCAAGGGAAGGTGGCTTCTTCCTCTAAATCTTATCTCCATGGCCTTTCTGTGTCATTTGTAAAAATACTAACAGTTATTTGTATTTGCTGGCATCGTCTTTTCAAAAAGCAAATACCATTGCCTCTGCAAGCCTGTCTTTGAAATGATAAAGTATGATTAATCCACAACTGTATACTTTAGAATGAGAAAGTTCAGTCATTTGTGGTGCTAAAATGAAAAATAAAGATGTGAATGGTTTTACTATTTACTATGAATTTATTTTTACAATGTAGATGGGGCATTGTTTTAGGTTCTAATAATTAGCACTGTTGCTGAAATGGATGAGGTCGGCACAGGGAATGTGGAGACCTTGGTTTTCAGGGAGATGGCACCATTTCTGATGGCTCCAGGGAGATGCCAGGTTTGGGTTCTTTCTCAAATTATGATTTTTATGGTTTCGGCAAGAAAAGGATGCATTTAAGCCCTTTTGTAAGTAAAATGAGCAATGCTTAAACAGTTGTCAAATAGGAATAGTTTGATCTGACTTCTTACATTTCTGCATGAAGAGGTATTGGCAGCTCCATGACATTGGGGCAGGATGGGCAGGGCTTAGCTGGGCTAGGTCCATATTTTTTTTCTTTCAGTTTGATGTCTCCGACTCCTGGTGGATTCGCCTACTGCAGAACAGCCAATGCTGCTTATGAAGTATGTTTCCTCAATCTATATCTCTAGCCCAGACCTTTCTTTTTGGTTCTCGATCTGTACATCTAACTACTTACCTGGTAACCTATGTCCTACAAACACTTTATGTGAAATATTTTAACCAGTGCCTCATCTTCTCTGCCAGTCCCTCTGCACATTTGTATCCTAATAACGACTCTACCCTCACTGCTAGTATGAGCACAACAGTTATTCCCAGTGACTTCCTTGGTCAACTCTTATCTGGTGCCAGAGTAGTAGGTGCTGAGATAAATTCAGTTAACCCCTCACCATATGGCAGCATTAATATTTTTTAGTTACCTCAAACCAGAAACCTCTCCTGCCCCATACCAGATTAGTGACCACATCCCATTGATTCTATGTCCTTAACAAATCTCAGATTCATCCCTTCTTCCCTCACTTCATCTTCTCTGTAATAGATTCTTACAGCAACTGTAACAACCTCTTTACGCATGGATTCTTTCCCTCTTTCATCCATTTTCTATACTGTTGCTAGAATGGTCTTTCTAAAGTAGAATAGATGGTACTGTGCTTTTACCTAAAGCTTTTTGGTTGACATCAGGATAAAACTCAGACCCCTTTGAATGGCATGTAAGGGCTTTTAGCTTTTGTCCCAAGTGTTCTTGTCCAGTTCCTTCTCCTCTCTGGAACCTTGTGCTACACTGATGACATTCTCTACATGCTCCAGGCAGCTTTAGGGCTCCATGGATTTCTACGTATTGTTCTCTTTCTCTTTTCCCAGAATAGTCTGCTTCTCTGTCTACCTGTTTGTTGTACTGTCACTACCTGTCATTTCAGATTGACTGTGCTTCCGTGGAATGGTTAAATAACACTGGATAACTCTATAATGGATTGTGCTATCTATCGTCTTTACAAATCTTGTTTTAGGAGAAAATATGATGACTTAGAGATATGTTTATAGCACATTGTCAAGTGAAAAGTGTTGTATAATATATGTGTGATTGACTTTTCTCTTTCTTTTCTTTTCCTTTTCTTTTCTCTTTCTCTCTCTTTCTCTGTCTCCTTTTTTTCCCCTCTTCCTCCTTCCCTCCCTTTCTTCCTTTCTCCCTTCCCTTCCCTTCCCTTCCCTTCTCTTTTCTTCCCATTGATCTTTCAATAAAAATAAAAGCCTAGAACTCTGTATAGCTAAATGTTAACAGTGTTTATCTCTGGGTATTGGGATTATTGATCTTTAGAATTATCTTCATTTTGTATGTTCTAAAGTTTCTATAACGAATGCACATTACTTTTTAACAAGAAGTAGTAAATGCTATTTTTAACAAAAAATAGTGACTTGTGGCAAGTACTATGTCTTACTTATCTTTGTCTTTTTAGAACATTGCCTTCCTCATGGAAGATGTATTAGTTAGGGTAGACTAACTGCTGTAACAAATGATACCCTTAATACATAATAAGTAAAATGCAATAGTTTATTTCTACCTATTGAATGAACAGAACACAAGATGTTCTGGTCCTAATTTTCCCCTGAATAAAATCTGCACTAACACCTGAGGCATAGCCAAACCTCACCTCCAGACCAAATTGGTTGAAATAGGCAGGGTTCCAATTTGTGATGGCCATTTATTTTTAATGGCCTTTCTATTCCCTGAAATGTAGACAAATTTGCCCTTTGCTGCCTCATTGCAGTGGAAGAGCCCCATGCCGGTGTGCAGAGCTGATGATGAAAGGCATCTATGTGTATTGTAGATAAATAGTGTATTAACTATGTGTAATTCCTTATGTTCAACTTAGCATTTTGTGGGTGAGTTTTGCAACAAATCTTCAACATTTAATGCTCACTACGTCTTGTTTCATTTGATATCACTGAAAAATGCAGAGGGTCAGGCTACATTCACTCTGTCTCTCCCAGGCGTGTTAGGTTGCCTTCTAGAGCTCTGTGTTTCACAAATCATTTTGATGTAGAGACTGTGGAGAAATATTCTCAGGCTTTATCACTGCTGACTTAATTGAGTTTCATGATGCACATTTTTTTTCATAGTAGGATAAATTAAAAATGGCTGATAAAGCTGCCTGTAAAAGCAGAATTGTTAGGTTAGACCTGCCTGGTGTATTAAATGTATTGATAAATAATTTGGCCACCATTTTTAATCACTTTTATTAACTCTCAAGTAGTTTTATTTCCAGTAACTTGCAAAGTAACTGTCATTATGGGCTCAGTCATATTTCTCTTTAAAATACTATTGAAAAGTCCATGAAAATGATTAAAGTGCCAATATCACCCGCCTACTTCCTGTTAGCAAGAATTGTTGGTGATTTTATGGTGAGCTGGGTACATGGTTGTGCTTTCTTTGTGCAACCCAGGAGGAAACACAGCCAGTTCATCCCAGGTGAATGGAGATAATGAATGGGTTTGAAGCCGTGTAAAAGGAGTAGTCTTTTGTGCATCTGTCTCATGTATGTTATTGCTATGCTCTCTTTAAAGCATTTTATTAAATGTTGAGAAGACAAGATACTTGTGAATTATGTGTAAAGTATAAAGAATCATGATACATGCAATGTGCCTTTCAGTGTCATTTTTGCCATCAGCCATTTGGCTTTGTGAGGATCTTGAGTTCAAGGTCACTGAAGAATAGCTTAACACATTGTCTTGCTCACAGGTCAATAAGGAATGTATCTCTTCATTAAAATAGATGAGAAGTTTGTCATTACTCTACTGCTTTGGCTAGATATGGTGGCTCATGCCTATAATCCCAGTGCTTTGGGAGGTTGAAGCAGGAGAATTGCCTGAGGCCAGGAGTTTGAGACCAGCTTGGGAAACATGGTGAGACCCTGTCTGTACAAAAAAAAAAACAAAAAACAAAACTAAATTTGCTGGGCTTGGTGGTGTGCACCTTCAGTCCTAGCTACTCTGGAAGCTGAGTCAGGAGGATCCCTTGAACCCAGGAGTTTGAGTTTACAGTGAATTATGATTGCATCATTGCACTCCAGCCTGGATAACAGAATAAGACCCGTCTTTAAAAATAAAAAATAAAAAAGAATACCCTGTATTCTTTTCCAATCCATTTGCATAGCCTCCAAATCCTATTCCTTTCCACTCAGATTTAGGCATTCCCACCGTGTGGGAGAAATTATTATAGGTGGCATTCTTAGCATGTTTCCTAAATAAATTACAAGAATCATGAGATTGCTAAACAAATGTAGGTGGCTAATAGAAAAAGAGAAGCAGCAAGCCTACTTTTTTCATTTACTTACTCAACAAATGTTTATCAGGCATCTATTATATGATAGGCTTTGTACTGATCTTTGGCGTGACAATGATGAAGAAATTAGACATGCCCCTTTCTGAGCTAAGAAGATAGAGAGGCAAAATGGTTACACAAATAATTATATAATTACAGTTGTGCTAAGCCTCGTGAGGGAAAAGTACAATGTCCTAGCCAGGTGAACATATAACAGAAGAATCTATCTTAGTCTGAAAGATACAAGAAGGACTTCTTGAGAAAGAAGCATTTCTGTTAGGGTAGGGAGGAGGAGGGGAAATGAGGAGAGGAAAGATTTGCATTTCCAATCTTGGGGCAGAGGGATGAGGAATAGCAGAAAGGACAGTCAGTGCAAAGGAAGCAAAAATGGGGTCTGAGAGGTAAGGAACAGTCAGACCATTCTAGACTTTCCAGGATTCCATATTTTATCTTTAAAACAGAGGAACCCAATGAAGGATTTTTAAGAAGAGGAGTTATGTGGTTTTCATTTCAAAAACATCACAACTGGTGATTGTAAGGAGAATGGACTGAAAGGGAATAAGAGTGCATTCCGGGAGCTGAGGTAGGGCTCCAGCTGAGACTGGATGTGTGCCTGGACTAGAGTGGGAGCCACGGAGGTGAAGAGAAGTAAAAGATTTGAGATGATTTTTGGAAGCTTCTTTTAGCCTTGACTGTGATGGGGCAATGCCTGCAAAGGGCGGTGGGGAGGATGGCCCTGAGTGTTCTGGCTTGAGCAAATTGTATGCGCAGTAGATAATGTGATGGTGAATACTGCAGGAGAAGAAGGCCTTGTTTAGTGTATTGTTAATATATCCACATGGAAATACCAAGGAAGCATGTGCATGCTTGGAGCTGGAGGTCAGAAGAGAATTCCTGGTTGTCTTTTTGAGTGTGGTGGCTTTGGACAAAGACATGACATTTCTAGCTCCATGAAGTAGATAAGATTGCTTAGGGAAGGTGGGAGAGGGTAAGGAAAAGTGAAGAGAAAAGGAAGCGTAAGGAACAGCCACCTTTAAAGGTGAGGCAGAGAAGGGGACAGAGTGATGGGAAAGAAACAATTAGGGCAGTGAGAGGAAGACCCAAAAAGGATTCAGGAGGGAAGAAGTGGCTGCTGCATCTGAGTCCTTCGAACATCCTGATGGAAGAGGGCGAAGAGAGAGCCCAAACCAGGACTTTTTGATTGCTGAGTATTGCCACACATTTTAAATGTAAAAGTGCACATCGCAGTTAGGACCAGTGAGGACTTAGGACGCAGTTCTGGCCAATGCCAGAGGTGGAGCCCAGACCAGGAGCAGACTGAAGTACTATTCGCCAACTTCCGGGTTAAGATTGGGTTTTAGTAATATTTTTATTTATCTGGACATAAGTAGCACAAAGCTGTTTTAAGTACTCCAAGGCTTTCTGTGGTGGTGGGGTATAAGTCTGGGAAGAATGGCTAAATTGAGAGACCCAATGGATAGTTTGTATAAAGATAAGATTTTTCAAAAAATCATCAAAATTGATTGTTACTAACATGTTGCTGAAGGTCACTCTTTTATGTGTTTTTCCCCTGAGCTAAGAATTCTTTTCTATGTACTACATAAGCTGCTTCAGGGACAAATTATTGTTCAAATTTTTCTTGGCACACTGACTTGAGAATTAACTACCATTCATAGCTGGTACCCAGGTCCTACGAGAATACAATGCCTTGTCGCATAAATACTTGTGAAGTGACATCTATCAATCTAATTTAGAAAAATATTTGAGTCAAAAGGTCCTTGAACCATGTATCAGGTTGACACAGGAGCTCCCTTTATCTGAAGCTGTGACTGAGCATTTTAATGAATGGCAGTCAAAGAATTCAAAGTTGTTATTCTGACAGTAATTGCATGCATTTTTCCTGCCCATCTATATGCAGCCTTCTCATTGTCTAGGGGGCTGCTGATTTGATGCATTCATAGCTATTATTTGCATAGGGAGTTTGAACCACCATGGGAAGAATGATATTGAATTTCCTGTTTCATTTATTTACTTTGAGTGCAATAATAGTGTTTTCATGGAAGGATATTTTATATTGGGTTCTTCCTAATTTTAATACAGAGTAAATAAGCTAAGTGTTGTATTTCTGAAAACCACGCATTATACATTTTTAAAAATGGGGGAAAAGATGAAAATGAAATGAAAAAATGGGAAGACAAGTTCTGAAACCTCCGACCTTACCTGTGGGCTCCTCCCTCCAGTTGACCATGGAGAACCATAGATGACGTATTGGGCCAGACATTCTGATCTTGGACAGACCAGTGGTGTGTAAAATGGGTTGTACATTATAGTTTGCAGATTCCTGGACTAGACTTCCAGAGGTGATAATTCATGTGGCCCAGGGTTTGTCCTGAGAATCTGCATTTTTGAAAAGCTCTCCAGGTGATTTTTAGTGTGCACTTAAGTCTGGTAGCTCTTGGACTTGTTTTTTTTTTTTTTTTTCAACTAATAAAGTTGAAGACACTCTGCACAAGATTAGAAGATGAATAAGAAAAGAGAGAATTAGAATTTACTGAGTTTCTATTATGGGCTGAACATGTTTACATATCTTACCTCATTTATTCCTTAACACCATCTTGCAAGGTATATCATTTTATTCCAATTTTAACCTGAGATTCAAAAAGGTTTACAGAACTTTAAAGGTCACACAGCTTCTGGGAGGCAGAACCTTTATTTGCCTCCAGGTCATCTGATCTGCTGTGTAGAACCACAATATGGCTGGAACAAGAAGATCTGAATAGAATTCTAGTCACACCATCACTTGGGTGAGGTCCTTTTGCCCTCTCTGCCATCGTGGGTACCTGTTGCTAAAGGTAGACTTTCCTGTTTATCTTCAAAGAGTGCATATGCGTAGATGAGTAGGGAGAACTGCATACGTTTTGCGAGTAGTCAAATCAGATCCACTTGGACAAAACTGTCTTCTGTAGTCTACAATGAACATACCATGTTATTGTGACCAGAATTGACATTGTGTCTCTATCCTACGCTGACAAGTTCATTGTCTGAGTGAGGAAACAGCACACATCACACATTTATATTTCTCCAGGAAGGAAATGAGACATGGTAGAGTCTAGTGGGGAATATCTGGCTTCAGGGTGGACTTAGGACGTGAATTAAGGGTCAGGCCTTGGCTCCTACCTCTCCTCTGTCACTCATGACCTTGGGAACTCCATGTTTCTAAACTTTTAAATTTCTCTTTGTAAAATGAGAATAATGTGTCTCTCTCAGATTGGTGAGTGCCAGCTGAGATCATGTCTGTAGAGTACTTAGGTCATTGTAAGTGCCTTCTTTCTGTCTTTGTTTTGAGACAGAGTCTTGCTCTGTTGCCCAGGCTGGAGTGCAGTGGTGCAATTACAGCTCACTACAACCTCCACCTCCCTGGATCAAGTGATTCTGGTGCCTCAGCCTCCCGAGTAGCTGGGATTACAGGCATGCACTACCATGCCTGGCTAATTTTTGTATTTTTTGTAGAGACAGGGTTTCACTATGTTGGCCAGGCTGGTCTTCAATTCCTAACCTCAAGCAATCTGCCCTCCTTGGTCTCCCAAAGTGCTGAGATGACTGGTGTAAGCCACCGCACCTGGCCACAGTAAGTACCTTCTTAATGTTAATCAGCAGAGAGAAGGGAGAGTGACTCTCTGCAGCAGGATTCAGTGGAGCTAGAGATCCAACTGGCAATAGCAGCAGAAACAAAATGAATCTCGACTACTTGATTGCTGCATTCTTCATTCTCTTAGGAACCCAGCGGTTCTCCTAACATGCATGCCAAAGGTCCTTTGACAGGGTGCTGTTCCAGTTGTGGTTTGTGGTTCAGCAGTATTGTACCACCCGGGTGCTCATTAGGACTGCAGATTCCCAGATCACCTTCAGATGTGCCACTCTCCAGGTGTTTCTCAGGCTCACTGCAGTTTGAGAAGCACTACTTTAACAGGCAACCTCCTTCGGGGAGAATCATGTCTGGAGAAGTTGCTTGGTCAGAGAGATACTTGTCCAGGCTCAGCCATGCTGGCTCTGCAGTGAGGGTTCCTTCATTAGAACACCATGCATTTGTGGTGGCAGCACAGGTAGAAGACACTGAGTGGAAACAAGAGGAGTGAGAGAGGGAGAGAGAAAGAAACAACTTTCCCGGAGAAGTTAAAATGATAGCATGACTTTTCTGAATGGACTTTAGGACATGACACCAAGAATGAGCAATAATGAAATGCCAAGGAAGGAGACTCCTTAGGAGAGCATCCGGGAACCATGCACCGTGCAACAAGAGGTGATGCAGGGATGGGGGTGAGAGGGTGAACTGAGGCTCCCCCAGGGAGGAGGGGGGATATCTCCTTTCTGAACCTCATGCTGAACCCAACCCTCACCAGCAACAGATTGGGGTGGGAGCTTTTGGGGAGGGGAATTGAAATGGCCTTGTTGGCAAAATGACTCTAAAGGAAACCTTCCAGCACACACAGGAAAAAAAACGAAACAAACTCACCAATCTGCCAGACTCCACTTGCTCAACTGGAGGGCAGGGTGGTTGCTCAAACGTTTTGGGCTCGGGGCTTTGGAAAGATTTCTTGTCTTGCTGCAATGCTGTGTGGAACCAGGCTGAGAGCAGGAGTTTTGCATTTAGAATATCTTAGGGGAACTGGGCAAGATGAAAACCAACCTTTTTGTAGCTATCAAAAGGTGGACACACGTCAGCTTTCTGTCTTCTCCTTATTGACTTGGGTGTATTTGGTATGCTTTCTCTGTGCTAGGAACTTCCTGTCTCTTATCTCACTAAATCTTGACAATAACCCCAGAGATTGGCGTCATTGTACTCGTTTTACAGATGAAACTGCCTCAGAGCGGTTATGGAATTTGCCCAAGACACACAAAGTGAGTGGTGAAGCTGAAATTCAGAACTGAGTTCAGCTTATTAGAAAGTGTCCTTATATACTACATGCAGAAATGAAATGCAACATATGTGACAGCCATTATAATGTAAACAATAAAAGTAACAGGATTTTCTCCTTGCCCTCCCTAATTCAATATACTTGTTGATTATTTACTGCTTCTGGCATGCTACGATTGATTGCTGTTCTGTGGGATATGGAGAAGTTTGAGGAATTTATGATACAGCTGGGGAGAAAAGACATATTCATGCTTGACCAGGATGAAGCCATCACATCTCACAGGTGTTTAGACAAAGGAGAAGGCACCTCTGCTGAGGCACATCAGGGAAATCTCTAGGGAAGATACTGATATGACATAGCACTTTCTGGGTGTATAGGATTGTTTCATTTTGTTTGCAGAGTGTGTTAAAACTGTTTGCAGGGTGTGTTAAGACAATTTGCAGAAAAATGTTGCATATATTATTCGTTTTGATTTGGAAAAACAATTAAAACAGGGAGAGTCTTAATTATTTGCCCCATCTTTGGATAACTTCTGTACTAACAAAATTCAGGCTCACCAGCCCCTAGAGATAATAAAATTCTCACCAAAGAAATTGACTAAATGGAAGAGAATTTATTTCCGATTTCCTTTTGGATGTAAACGTGTATCAACACTTTTCCTTAGAAGAAGTGTAATTTCTCTTTCGGTAGAAGGAAATAGAATTATACTCTGGCTTAAATTCTATTATTATAAACATACTTTTGTTTTTATCTTGAGGTAAGGCGTTCCTATATACTGTTGGAAGTCTGTAGTGATATAGTCATTTTCTATATTATTTGGCCATCATTTATTCTTTTAAATTCATGTCTCCGGTCTCATTTATAATTGTTTTTGCATTTTTTATTGCTAACATTTAATAGTGACCACCCATTAAAGCTATTGCAGTACCTAAGTATATTATAAATTTTTCTGACATGTTATTGCTTCTGGATTATAAATTGGGAAATCATTAAGATTCTTGTTCTTGTTGTAATGCTATTGTGGTGATGATTTAGTATTTCCCCAAACAGTTTATATAACTTGGTCTTTTTCCACATTTGTATGTTTCTTTATTTGCTGAACAGGATATTTTAATGGTTACATCTAAACAGAATAAACTCATAGAGTTGTTGATTTGAGAAATCCTTCTGTAATGCCATATTAATCTATTTAGCTCCCAGACCTTCCTTAGCAGATCAAAGGAATTTCCTGGCCACTCCCAGAGGTCCTATTGCCTTTTATCTGTCTTAATGAAGGTAATTAAAATTCCTCAGCTTATGAGGGTCCAGTCCTGGACCTAAGTGAACTAGTCCCCAGCAGAAACTGAAAGAGGACCATAAGCAAGCTGCATTTATTTATAAATCTTTAACCTTATATTTCCATTGATCCTGATTAAGGTAGTTCCTGCAGTGTGAGGGCAAACTTAGGTTGCCAATATTTTAGGGAAATATGGGTTCTTCTTTTTTAAACTCTGGTGATTATTCTGATTCCTGTATCGTTCATTTGAAATGAACCTGCAACACTTTGTGGGTACATAGGAATGAAGCAAATGCATCTCTAACCAATTAACCAGTTGTGCCATTGATTTCTACTGATAGTTGTATAGCAAATGACTTTACACAAAGTTATTAATTAAATGCTGTGTTCTGATATTATCTAAACAAAGTCCTCTGGATGTCCACAGCTTAAATCCTCAACAAAATGTTAAAAGTCACAGAAAAAGTCTTTGACATAGCATGACTTAGGATCTCCATATTCATAGTTATTTGTTGAGTAAATATGCTTTGAGCACTTATGAGGCAAACACTGGGCTAGGTGTTACAGAGACAGTGCTGAACAAGGACCTCGCCAGTATGGTGCATATTCCCATTTTACAATCTGTCAGCTCAGCCAGTCTCTTAAAGGCCGTCTTTTCCTCAAAGTAGTTTCTGAAATGAAAAGGAAAGGAGTCATTTTAGGATTTAATCTGAGTTCTGGTCTTTACCCTGACCACACAGTGGGCCTCAGGGAGAAGAAAGAACAATAAGACAAAACCTTACTAAAGCAAAATGACTTCCCATTATAGGACATGGTCTGGCACTTCCAAGATAAATGAAGCTGTAAAGTTAAGTTGTACAATTAGCGGACAGAGACAGGTAATTTGTGGGCGTGGAGGAGGTTTCCAAATATTCACAGCACCAAGTGATCAAATGCTCTAAGTAGCATTTGTGCACTTTTCTTCATACATTTAACATTAAGAAAAAAACCATAGGTTTTTATTAAGGTTGATATTAGGTTGATATTGAAGATTGATATTAAGGTTGATATGAAGCAGCTAACTGAAAATGAACTGTCCTTAAAAAGTAAATAAATAAAAAACAGTACTTTTCCCAATGAATGAAGAACTATGAAAAAGCTGTAATGGGCTTAGCCTATGTAGTTTCCAGCATTGTCTTAAAAAGATGAAGAAAAGAATGTTGAAGCCTTTGCATTTTCAATGCCTACCATGTGCACCTGCCACTCCTGCATTTCTGGGTTTCACTTCTGTCCATTGCTAGCTCTCATTTGCTCTGCAAATGTTTCAGTATTTTCTGTGTTCTGGGAGCTGTTTATATAAGATAGATGCAATGGTAAATAAGTCAAGGTCTTCATATTTTAGGACCTTATCCTACCAACTTAATAGGTGCTAGCAGAGACTCGTTGTGTGTCTTGTATAGGGTAACCGAGTGAAAGTCCTCCTTAGGTAGGTTTCATCATCTCCACCTGGATGGAATAAATTCATGAATGTTCTTAGAAGCACTTATAGAATTGAGAAAAAGAAACACATACTAAAAACTTACTGTTGGGATGAGGAAGAGTAAACAGGGAAATTCTTTGGGTTCCTCTTCTCCTCACCCTCCTTACAACTCCTCCCTCAGATAAGATATTTAGTCCTATGATTGACCCAGACTGTCATTTTTTTGGGTCCTTCTTTCCATGCCTGTGGCCAAGCCCTGCCTGGGTTTGTATTACCAGGGATGGCTTCACATGCTCCTTGCCTGCTATTCAACAGAAGGCCCACTTGTCTTCCCTGCTCACTGTGTGGATGGAACACCCAGGCAATGGGACACCAGGGGCCTGTGTGTGCTGCCTGTGCCAGTGTTCTGAGAAGCTCCATGAGACTGGTTTGGCATAAGGGCTGTCGGTCTGCTCCACAAACCCAGAATAAATTGGATTGGAAAAGTAGGAAAGCTCATTTAGCTTTTGTGCCTAAACTTTGTATACCCAAGCACTGTTTACCAAAAAAGTTCTGGATTTGGAAGTAGTTAAGTATTCAAAACATATTCAACTATTTACGAAAGTGATGCTTATTATTCTGTGTTTATTTATCTCACCAGGGAAGCCCAAAGAGTAGGGGAGATGAGAAGTAGATTGTGGAATCAACACCCTTCCCACTGCCTCCAAACCACCAGCACTGCCCAAGGAGGGGCCCACTCTTTGTTGGGTGCCCATTATGTATTTAGCTGTGGATGAGGCCATATATGTGTCTTATATTCCTGCTTACATTATGAATAGAAGATTGAAGGTCACACTTTTGTGGGTGTCCCACTGTACCCAAAAGGGTATTTTTACATAAAGCATGAGTAATTGCACCTTTTTCCCCAAATGTAATATACTTTTATATAACATTTTGTAGAGTTAGGAGTCAGGCTTTCATGGGGCAGAGGGCTGGGTTATGTCCAGTTAATGGGCAGGCGTGTAGATTATACTTTGCTTTTGATAGGTGAGGGACTCCTTAATGTACTATTATACTTCCTCTGTGGTTAGTTTTTTTCCCCCCTATTCTTCTATTCTTTTTCATCTTTGGGGCTGTAAATCAGGGGAGGAGGGTGCTTCAGGTCACGATTATAATGGGAAAAAATGAGAGAGAAAGCAAAGAGAGTAGGTAGTTGTACTCAGCTTTATTTATTTTATCCACACCTCAAGCTCTGATTAGGAAGGGGTGAGTTTTTCTTATAGAATAATTACTCGTATTCTCTGGTTGATTAGCTAAGAGAAAAGAGAGTCAGGGAGAAGTACTTTACTCTTTTCCTATGTTGTGTTCATTGGTTGTTTTTTTCTGTCTAGTACCAAACTTTTCACCAACCACATACCCTCTCCCTGGTTCCCCTCCTTCCTTCTCCAACAGGGAGAGGCAAGCATCGGTAGATTCCTTTGTAGTCAAGACTTAACCAAGAATTCTTCCTAAAGGAAGAAGCTATCAATTAGCTAATTATACTTCTCCCATCCCCAATTTGTTGGACTTCTTTGAAGATGGGATGATTTAAATGAGTGGAGAAGGCTTACCTGGGTGGAGGGAAGCAGGGAGTACTTACACATAGAGTGGGAGGAAGGTTGGAAATATGAGTGAGAGAAGATATTGATAGTGAAAGGTTGCAGGGAAGTTGTCTGATAACTTATTCAGAGCTAGATGGAGGAATTGTCCTACTGATTCTCAAGAAGAATTGAGAGTTCTTCTTGCAGCAATTATTAATATCTGGTTTTGTAACTTCTCTATAACCTCTTATAAGAGTAGTTTCTCTTAGAAGGGTAGTCAGTATACCTGATACTTTAATTCCACTTACCATTATAATGAGAAAATAAATTGTTTCATTAGATTCTGTGCACCAAGGGGCAAGACCCAAAAACAGGATGGAATGGTGTGTAGCAGGGGTGGCAGTTGATCTGCAAAATCAGGCATGACAATTCTGAACTTTTACTGGAGCACAAAAAGGAACAAACCACAGATAACTGGTAAAACTCAATCATGTTATAGGTTAATCAAGGCCATAGACTGTGTGCTTGGTACTGTGGAAGATAAAGTGATATGGAAAGCATGATCAATGACCAGTGGGCTTGTAATCTAAATGTAGAGGCACCTGGACCTTAGAAAATAACTATCCCATAGGATTATTTTTGGCAAAATGTCAAATGAACAATTCATAGATAAATGATTTAAGAGTTCAGAGGAGGTAGAGCTCACTTCTACCTGGAAGGGTAAGAAGCTTTTGTTGAGGGAGAGAGGTTGGAAGTGGACCTTCAAGGGTGAGTGGGACAGAGATTTGTCAGCAGACCTGAATATGGGGTGCTGGGTTGGATATTTTACACATCACAGTGTGGATACAACACCCTGGAAAAACCTTATCGCTCCCATTTTAGAGTAAGGAAGCATAGGCTCTAAAAGTATAAATATATGACCCAAACTTCCTCAACCATTGACAGGACAAGTTATAACTGAATTTCAAACTTAAGCCCTTTGGCTCCAAACCCATCCTATTCCAGTACCAGTTTGCCTTTATGACCTTCTATAGACAGAAATGCCCTGAGAACAAGAAAGCAAGTATTTTGCACCCAGGATGGAAACCACTTCATTCTGGTGAGGGTACAGGTCATTCGGGAAAAAATGAGTGATGAGTTTGGAACAGTGGTCTAGGGTTGGAAAAACAGTCTAGAACCATTGAAGGAATTTCAGGCAGAGAATGAGGTCAGCCAAACTATGTTTTAGAGAGAAGAACTGCAAAAGGAATGATTTTGTAGATATGTCAAAAGGTTTATTTAACTTGCAGCATTTTAAACTTGATTACTTTTAGCCTTGGTCTGCATCTGAAAATCGATAATTTACGTAGTCAACCTTTATGAAAGTTTACTTTGATTAGTCAATCTAGAAAAGCATAGGCTTTATTTTTTTTAATTTTTATTTCTCATGGTTGTGTTTTGTTGCATTGCGTTCATCCTGGATGCATTAATGACGTGGTGTGATAAGACCCAGGGCTCTCATCTGTTTAACTTTACTAATTTGCTCCATTTTCAAATGAGTTTCCTTGGCAGGAGCAGCAGCAGAGCATGAACTCTGCTGAAAGGGATTTCAGTTACACCTCTAGTGCCACCTCTGAGGCCCCTGGATAATTTTCTTATCGTCTTTTTGCCATTTGGGAACACAGCCACGTTGTTTACAATTGAAATATAGTTTTTAAATGTGCCTCCTACTGTGTTTTTATAGAAAGAGAGCCTCTTCTCCTGGAAAATAAAACACCATTGATTGAACCAACAGCCCTTTGAAAAGGTTTAATTATTGCATTAATTACAAACTTCAGGACAAACTAGGGCCGACTAGTAGTGAGCCATTGAGCAGATTTCTGAGCTGCTTTAAAGAAAATGTTAAAAGCCTTTTAGATGTAAGAGGCTGAAACTGAGAGAAGGAGGTGGGCATGTGAGAAATACTACCTTCTTCAATCTATAAGCTTTGCATTAAAAAAAATCCCTTTCCCTCTCTGATTTGTGTTTCCTGGGAAAGCTCCAATGACTCATTGCTCTAAGGCCTCAACCTTTTCTACCCTAACATAGATGAGAGATAGGAAAGTGGGGAGGTGGTCTAAATGTCATAGAGTAGAACTTCTCCAAAATATAGGTCACTGGGAAAAAAAAAGAAATACTCTTGGAATAATCCTTTAACATGATCATCTTCAAAATGCTCACTTTTTTTTTCTGAAGAAAACAGAAAGAAAAAGGCAAGTAATTTCTTTCTCTGGCAAAACATTCTCTGAGGCGTTTTCATTCAGTTACTTCGATGGTTGGCTGTCGGGCAAATTATCACAATGTGAATATGGGTCTGGGAACTACTAGAATTTTCTCAAAGTTGCTTTTAATGATCTCTTTCCCAGAGAAAATAAGTCATTAAATACTGAGGTGGCTAGATGAAATTGAATGCTACACCTCAGTGATTTATTCAGAATGGGCTCTTCCATCTGACATCCTTTTGATAAATTCTACCACATGTGGCATTTCTGGCAGGTATGAGGGTAGGTTTCACATTCTAAAATGAAACTGGCAGTCACACGTTTCCCTGGTTTACAACATTTTAGCACTTACTATGTGCCAAATAGTGCTCTAAAGCTGTTGGCATGTTAACTCATTTAATCCTTACAACCATTTTGTGAGGCAGGAACTATTATAACTATTTAGCAGGTGAGGAAACTGAGCCTTAGCAAGGTCACAATGGAGAACAGGCTGTTCGGCTCCAGTGTCTACTTAATTCTAACAGAGTACTCTAGAAGACAAGACGTTCGTCTCAATTCATATCATCTTGAATATTCATTGACAGTTGATGATTGTTTTTCTTAATTCCCTGCAAAGACTCACCCAGTCAAACAATTAATCAAATACTGATTTACCAGTGTTCTGGGCACAAGATTAGGAATTACGATATGAGAAAAATCCCATTCCTACATTAGGAGTTCCTTATTTAATACAGAAGATGGATAAGCAAATAGGGTGCCAGAGGTTGGAGTTTTCTGGCTCAGATTTGGGAGGATTCATTTATCAATTCATTATTTTAACAAAGTGTAGTGCTAACATATGCCAAGCCCTGTGAGTGATTCCCCCATCCCCCCTACCCAGTGGTTACAGCCTGATTAGGGGAGATGAACAAGCAAGCACCATGTTGCATTTTGGTGTGATAATTGCTCTAATTATGGACAAGTACATGCAGGAGTACCACATTTGTAAATGTACCAAGGGAGGTAATGGTCTGTTCAGGAAACTGCACTGTGACTTAGCATGGCTGGAGGGTCCATTGTAAGCACAGAGAAAGAGGTGAGGCTGCAGAAGGCCCCAGAAAGGGTTGGGAGTCAAGGGCATCGTCTGCCCTTTTAGAGACTCTAGACTCTCTGAAGACATTGAGAATGTTACTTGGTATCCAGTATTAAGAGTTCCTTTTCCTCCAAGCTCTCAGGTCACTTTAATTAAAAAGTAGAAAAGCAGAATGAAAGAGTAACCTAAAACTAAGCAATGATAAGACATTGCAAATTTCAGAAGATTGGAAATTGCCACTTTTTTGTAGAGCTTATGGCTATTTTCTTGCTGGAGACAGACTAAAAAAGTGAGGTACATATCTGTGTCTATTTCTGGGATATTGGCTCAGCAATAAAGATGTTAGAAAATATAAAATGATGGGGTTAAAAATCAACGCATGTCACATTAATTTCTGATTCTTCTATTGGAAGAAGGATCACATTTCAAGGTCAAAATATGGAGCAGTGAGATTTGTAGGGAGAAAATTTACGGGTGGATATTTGAAAATTTTCTATAAGTAAGCATTGAGAACATTACAAAACTACCAGATTTTGTAATTTTCAAAATTACAAGGAATGTAGTGGAATTGGATAATGGATTGTGGAACCTCTTATTCTTGGATCATTGGTTTAGATAGATCCCAGATTGGCAATAACGGAAATTTATTTCAATTTTATGTCTGCTCAGTGGCTGAAATGAAGTGGGTTAATAGGTGCAATTTTTCTTTTTGTGGGGGAATGCCGTAGTCACAGAAGTCCCTAAAGCGACTGGCCTTTATATCTCCCCAGATGTTTTTCCAGGACAGGTAGTCACAGAGAGGGATATCTCTTTGTCTTGGATTTCCTTTATATTGTGTGTCAAAATGGACAGTATACCAAGAGTACTATTCAGAAGCATGAGACTAATCTCAGTTTATTGTGAAATTCAATGGATCACAAAGTACTGTGTCCCCAAATAAAAACAGATGATTGGAAAATTGAAGACTAGATACTTGGAATTGCCTGAGTGCTGGAGGAAGGTGTGGGTAGGGGTGGAGGCCTGGCTTTCTGGCATGTAACCCTAAAGTCCTTTTTATCTTTAGTCTTGTCTTCTACCTGAGTAGTAGGTATTGTGAAAAGTATCTGTCTTCTCTGAGTTTACAGATACAGTTCCTGGCATAATGTATGGCATAGAGCAGGAATTCTGTAATCGTTGAAGGGGTTAATAAATGATATCATCAGCATAGAACAGTTTGGCTGCTTTATGTATAACCAGGCTACTACAGATTGGGTATCTCTTATGGGAAATTCTTAGGACCAGAAGTGTTTTGGATTTTGGATTTTTGTGGAATATTTGCTTATACATAATAAGATACAGAGGGGATGTGACCTGAGTCTAAACATGAAGTTCATTTACGTTTCATATACACCTTATACGCATAACCCAAAGGTAATTTTATATAATCTTTTTCTTTTTCTTTTCTTGAGACAAGGTCTCGCTGTGTCACCCCAGGCTGGAGTGTAGTGGTGCGATCATGGCTCACTGCAGAGTTGACCTTCCGTGCACAAGAGATCCTCCCACCTCAGTCTCCCTAGTAGATGGGATGGGTCTACAGGCCTGTGTCACCATGCCCAGCTAATTTTTGTATTCTTTTTTTTTTTAAATGAATCTCACTCTGTTGCCCAGGGTGGAGCACAATGGAGCAATCTCGGCTCACTGCAACCTCCGTTTCCCAGGTTCAAGTGATTCTCCTGCCTCAGCTTCCTGAGCAGCTGGTGTTACAGGTGTGTGCCACTATGCCTGGCTAATTTTTGCATTTTTTTGTAGAGATGGGGTTTTCCCATATTTCCCAGGCTGGTCTCGAACTCCTGGGCTCAAGCAATACTTCCACCTTGGTCTCCCAAAGTTCTGGGATTACAGACATGAGACACTGCACTTAGCCTTATACAATATTTTTAATAATTTTGTGCATGAAATAAGGTTTGTGTACATTGAACCACGAGAAAGAAAAGGATCACTATCTCAGTCTCCCATGTGGACAATCTGTGTGTTTTTTTGGCATCACCATCACTCCTGACTCTGAATTTATATGCTACTGATAAGCTTTGTTCTTACACTTATTCACGCATAAGTACTTAGCAGTAAAAAATATGACATGCATATCTGGTGTGCACAGAAAAGATATATCACAGCTGAAGGAGGCTGGGAGGGCCTTTTTTCCCTTGGGGACATTGAACAAATTGTGTGTCTGCACCTATGTTTTGATTGCGACTAGTCACATGAGGGTTGGGTGTGGAATTTTCCATTTGTGGTGTCATGTTGGTGCTAAGAATTTTCAGATGTTGGAGTATCTCAGGTTTCAGATTTTCAGATGAGGGATGCTCAACCCATATAGAGATAAGGAGTCTTGGTTTAACATGTGCTTTATAGAAAGGAAAATTTTAGGTCTCAGTTGTAGACTTAGAGAAATTCAGGACTAAGACATTTCTGTGCATTTAGTTCCTTTTCATTTTTACTTTCCTACCACCCTCCCTGAGCCAGCTTTCATCTTTTTCTCTCAAAGCCCTGCAAGTCATTGAAAAAATTTTCCATGTTATTTTTTTAGGATGAAAACTTACTAAAAGCCATCCATCCAGGACTGAGTCCTTACTCACGGGGGTCACCACTGCTGTGTTCTAGTTCCTTTGCTTTTGTTTTGTTCACTGGCCCCTCCTGTCCAATCCCTGAGCTCCTACACTGCAGGCCCTTCTTTTTATTTTATGTTTTACACTCTCCCAACCTGACTTGATCCTTTCAATCAAAGATCATTAATAAATCTTGTATTACCATTACCTCATAAAATAGGTATTTCATTTAATCACATTATCTATATATCTGAAATCAGGAAGATATCAAAAGGTGGTAAATAGGAAATGGGATTATTGGCAGAAATGCACTACTGTACAGCTGAGAATTGTCATTCTCTTTGATTTTTTTTTTGTTGTTGTTGAAAATATACCTTCTGACAGAGATGATCAGAGAAAGGGATCCTAAGTGGTTTCATACGAATATCAAGATTGGCTCCCATTCCATTTTGGCACTCAGTATTAAGTTTGTATCTCTCTGATCCTGATAGGTGGTGGTACTTGGTGGGCAGTGTCATGAAAACCAAGAGAACCAGGGCCTTACATTTCTTTTATTTTAACTTGTTTTTTTTTTTTTTCTTTGCAACTTTTATTTTACGTTCAAGGGGGTGCATGTGCAGGTTTGTTACTTGGGTAAATTGCATGTTGCAGGGGTTTGGTTTACAGATAATTTTGTCACCCATGTAATCAACATAATACCCGATAGGTACTTTTTCAGTTCTCACCCTCCTCTCACCCTCAATCCACAAATAGGCCCCAGTGTCTATTGTTCCCATCTTTATATCCCATTGTACTGAATATTTAGCTCCCACTTACAAGTGAGAACATGTGGTATTAGGTTTTCTGTTCCTGTGGTAATTCACCTAGGATTGTGGCCTTCACCTCCATCTGTGTTGCTTCAAAGGCCATGATCTCATTTTTTTTTTTTAATTACTGTAAGGAACTCAAATCAACAAAGAAAATATAACTTGAGTTTTGAGAGGTGTTTTCTACTAGACACTTTCCTTTGAGCTTTGTATATGACTTTCTAGAGAGAAAGTGTGTTGAGGAAGTTCACTAGTCTATTCTGCAGTCAGAGAAGACAACAGGCTACCAGGGAAAACACAGAAGATCAAAACCTGTTTATTTATTTTTGTTTGTATTTAAAGTATCTGTTTCCATATGTATACTATCGTGTAACCAATTAGCTGGGGATAGCAGATTTTTATGTAGTTGGCAAACTTATCAGGGAGAAGAGAATCATCATGTATATTTCAGCAGCAATTTATGAACATGTTTGTTTCTAAAGGATGTGCATGTATTTTGGGTTTCACTCTTAGTTTCACTCTGGTTAATTTGTTTAATAAGTCTTCCTTCTTAAAGATAGAGCAGAGGCAAACACAAGTCAAGCATTTGTTCTAACCAGTAGATTTATGATTCATGACTTTTGTTGATTTAAGAAGCTTTCTGAACAATTCTTGGAATGCAGTGGTGGCATCATAAAAGGAGCATAGAGAACATTTTTGTGGGACATAAGTAAGATTTCAGGAGATGGAGGAGTTCACAGACTATTATTAATTTTACAGGAGGAGAAAAATCAGTGTCAGTAGGAAAAAAGATACGTACAAGAAGATGACTTCTGGATTTGAGGAACCATTCTCAACAGCAGAACATAGAGCTGTTCTCAAGACATATGTTAGGTCTCTCACAATCTATCAGAAATAAAAAAGATAGCAATATAGTGATGAAAGAGAAAGAGAGAAGAAGGATTAAGATCGGCTGTCAAAATGTTGCATACAAGAATGTATTGAATGTAACTATTATAAGAGGTCTTACTGTAATTAAATTTCCTGTCTATTTGGATTTGCTCATCTTAAACCTTTTTCAGTTGTCAGTGTGAGAAATGTTTCCTATCTAGGTGTTTTTTCCTCCCTGTTAAGTATCAGCACAGTGTAATTCACCATAGTTGGGTAGGGTGGTACTGAGAATGTTTCCTACCTCAGCAAGCTTAATGTGTATGATTGCTTTTTGTGAAGATTTTTTTTTCCATTTCTACCATTAACAAGGTGTTAGACACTTAGCTTGGTAGTAGACAAGCCATTAGATCAATATTCCCAGAACTAGAGAGTTCTGAAATTGGCAGAAATTACTTATTCCGTTAAAAAATGACATACTCATTTAACAAAGATGGAATGCAGATAGTTTCACCAAAGTCATGACTGTGATAAAGGATATAGACAAAAGATTCCTGTGAAGTAACCGTCTGGACCAGTTTAGGTGTTAGGATTTCTGAGGTTCTTAACAAGAGCTATGCCTGCTAGCTCATGTTTTAGAACCTGTATGCAGGAAAATTGAGGTTGCGTTTAAAAAATATGGCTTGTAGCACAGGAAATATATGTTTTCAAAGCAAATGATGACTTAATGTTAGCTCAATAATTTGTAAGAATACTGATTTTTTTGTCATATAACCTATATATTTTCTTGAGGAAGATAGGTTTATAAGGAAAAATTGCAATAATTAAACTGAACATACCAACAAGGAAAAATAATTTAACTATTATGATGACTCATTTAGTTGGCATCTTCAGGTAATGAGGTGCTCTAGATTAATTTTCCTGAGAGCAGAAATATATCCCTTTAAATGATTAAGCATTTTATCTTCATCAATCTTTGAAGAATATATTTCCAAGATATATTTTACATTCCCTTGTGTTGTAAATATGTTTTACAATTTACAGGGCTAGAATCATAATTCTTTTTTTTTTTTAAAGAGTTTAAAGAAATACTGGAAGATCTTGGAAAATAATATTACTACATTGGAGTGCAACATTCCTGTCTCCGATATATGAGGTTTTGATTAGTTGGTCATCAAGGTTCCTTCTCTTTCTAACATTCTCTAAATAAACAGCCATCTATGGTTTAAATTGTAGTATATACAAGAATCAGCTAGAGTTCTTGTTGAACATGCAGATACTCAGACGTCATCCCTAGAGGTTCTGATTTAGTAGATTTGGAGGAAGAGAAGAGAATCTGTATCATAAATAATCACCTAGAGCCATTCTGATGACCTCATTTTGAGAAACACTGATTCTCTTTCCACTCGTGTACAGCAGACACCATTACTCTTGCTGGCCACATGGTCCTTGAAAAGATCATTGCTGCTTTACCCTCAGTGGCATTGAGTTGTGAGGGGCTGATGAGACTCTAATAACTATGGTTTGATAGTCTTTGCTTTCTGAACCTTTCCTCAGTATTACCTGTCACTTTGTTAATGTTAGCTACTGAGGAAAACCAGGTTATCAAGCTTATTAAATCAGATGCCCTGTACTTGTACATTTAATAAGTCATTGAGTTCTAATCTTAGGTCTGGGTAGAGGTAAGGGAAGGACTTTCTATTTTCTCCTGTAGTCTAAAGTGCATACATTTAGCAGTGAAGATTATATTCCCTGTTTGGAGGTCTTTTACTCTTTTGTCATATTCTGGTCGTTTTAAGAAAGTGAAGTTTTCTGGAAGCGTGACATCAGAATAAGTGGCACATTACTCTATAAATATCTTAATTTTCATGGTGAGATTCATAGTCAGCGTTGTCTATGACTTTAAAAAAATAAAAATTTAAATATACTATAAAATTCTCCTTTAAAGTATACAGTTCAATGATTTTTAGTAAAATCTGTAAATTTAGAGTTATGTGAAGCTATCACCATAATCTAAATTTAGAACATTTCCATCATCCCCCAAAAGAAATCAGGTAACTTCTGTTCCCACTCCTAAATCCATTCAATCAATAATTTACTTCTTATCTCTATAGATATACCTTTTCTAGACATTTCATATGAATGAGATCATACAGTATGTGCCCTTTTGTGTCTGGTGTCTTCCAGTTAGCATAAAGTTATTGAGGTTCATTCATGTTTTAGCATGAATCAGATTGACAAATAATATTCTGTTGTATGGAGTTACCACATTTTATTTATCCGTTTACCAGTTAACGGACATTTGGATTGTTTCCACTTTTTGACTATTACGGCTAATGTGTTCAAATCTTTGTGCAGACATATATTTTAATTCTACTTGAGTAGTTTTAGCTAGGAGCAGACCTTCTGGGTCATATGGTAAATCTGTGTTTCAAGGTAGCAGTTTCAAATGTTACAGTTCTACCCGCAATGTATAAGGGTTTCACTTTTTCTACATCCTTGCCAATGCTTATTATTATTATTGGATACAAGTCCCTTGTTGGATATATGATTTTCAAATATTTTCTCCTAGTCAGTGACTTACCTTTTTACTTTCTGAATTATGTCCTCTGAAACACCGTATATTTTATTTTGATGGAGCCCAGTTTATTTTTCATTAATGCATCTGGGTACTTTTTTTTTTAAGAAGAATCTTTAACCCAATACTCATGCCTTCTTGAGGCTTACTCAAGATCTTGTAAGCTTTGTTTAGTATGAAATCCCTAGTGACACCTAGCATATAGCACCTAGTTTAAACAGATTAAAGATGAATATTCAAAGTTTTTGACCTGAATTTACTGTAAAGTCAACAGTTACTCTAAAGCCTAAAGCCTTAAAG
Source organism: Macaca nemestrina (assembly GCF_043159975.1). NCBI lineage: Eukaryota > Metazoa > Chordata > Mammalia > Primates > Cercopithecidae > Macaca > Macaca nemestrina. Next base: position 122,733,944 of record NC_092132.1, on the reverse strand, counting down.
ATTACCAAAGCCATGATAGACTCAGCCACCATCATGCAATGGCTATGTCCTTCCTAGCATCCTTTCTTCTCATTCGTCTTTGCTTTCAGCATATAAAGGGGAATGTAGGTCTTTAATTTACCTTATACTGTGGGATAGCACTATCCTTTTCTTACTTCATTTTCAGGTCCTTGGTTGTAGGACCCTTCTCGGAGGCCCCGCAAAGGTGGAGGCCCAGCCTGAGCTTTTACAGGTTTTAGAGTAAGATGTCAGGACAGCAATTCACACTCACCCACATCTCCATTAAAAGAAATAAAAAAGTGGCTGGGTGCAGTGACTCATGCCTGTAATCCCAGCACTTTGGGAGGCCAAGGTGGGCAGATCACTTGAGGTCAGGATTTCAAGACCAGCCTGGCCCACATGGTGAAACCCTATCTCTATTAAAAATACAGAATTAGCTGGGTGTGGTGGTGGACTCCTGTAATCCCAGTTACTCGGGAGGCTGAGGCAGGAGAATCACTTGAACCTGGGAGGTGGATGTTGCAGTGAGCTGAGATCGTGCCATTGCACTCCAGCCTGGGTGACAAGAGCATAACTCTGTCTCAAAAGAAAAAAGTTACAGCCGTAGAGTTTTGTCATAAGAACATGCTGGTTGCAGTGTCCATAGGTAAAGATGAAGCTTTACTGAGGGTTAATATACTCAGTACTTCTGCCCAGTCCACTTGAGTCTGTCTTTGCCTAAATACTAAATTGTTCGAATTCTCCTTTAGTTTTAGATTTTCTCCACTGAATTGACATGGAGAAATGTTATCAGGTCCCATTTGCAACAATGCTGGATTTCCACTTGGAGCTTTTGTTTTCTTGGGCCTAGAAGGCATCTCTTGTTTGTAAATAAACACTGGGCATCATTGTATATAAGAAACCTAAAGACAGTGCACATCTGGTAGCAGCTGATACACAGTGTATTATTCCTAAATGTAGTAATAATAGCTTACAATTGGAAAAAAAAATGAGTTACAGATGACCAAATGCTTCCATAAATATGATCGCATTTGGTCCTCCAATCTCGGTGAAGAATTATTATTCCTTTTTTATGGGTGAAGAAAATGACTTGTCAGAAGTCATTTATTTCCAAATATAGGACGTCTGATACCAAATTTTGTGCCTTTTCTGTAGTGCCATGCTTCCTCTCCAAAGTAAGAAAGTTGAATTTCTGCAGTTTTAAGAAAATCATATATGCCTTGTTATATTAGACCTGTGGCTAATCTAAAAGCAGTCATTTATATTTTAAATGAAATCCATTAATGATATATTCACTTTCGAGGGCTTATTTCCATCTCAAGCTTCCATTTCTGATTGTGATGTGAAATGTTGCATTTCCTGTGAAAGGAATTCCAGGCGTTGGATTGTAGGTGGGTAAGATTAGTGGTGGGTCTTAGAGAGTGGGGAGATCCTGAGCATGGGAACTGCCTTTTGCCCCTAAGTTTATACTGTGCTCAAAGCCAGTCTGAATAGTTTAAGGCTGTCTGGGGTCCCAAGAAGACTTTATGCCCCCCATAGTAAATTTTGGGTCCCCAAAGGCCCAAGAATATTTCCATGTGATCATAGCTTGACCCCAGTTTATAGATGCCTCCTTCCTTTCTTCTTTAATCCTTGACAACTTTCTTCACCAAGATTTCCTCTAGTCAGGGACCCAGAGGCCATTCTTACTATGATCTCTTTCTTTCCCATTTCATTCCCTATGGTTTAGACCATTTAGGTGGGGCAGTGGTTCTCACAGTGTGAACCACTCATCAGCAGCAATAGCTTGTTAAAATTGCAAACTCAGGACCCACCCCATATCTGCTTTATCAGAAAGGCCTGGGAGGTTGAGCCCTGCAGTCCGTGTTTGATACACCTTCCAGGGGGTCTGGTGCATGCTCACATGTGAGATCCACTTGTGCAGTGGTTAAGGGCAAGGATTCTGGAATCAGCAGCCAGGTTTCAAATTTTAGCTCTGCCATTCAGCTGCTCTACTTTCTGCCATCCATTTACCTGTATGATCTTTGGGGAAGTTACTTTCCTCTCTCGACTTTAATTTCCTAATCTGTAAACTTGTGGAATAAAATATGAATTACTTACATGGGAAGTTGTGGAAATGAAATAAGGTAATGTATACCAAGTGTCTCACGTGGTGTCTGGCATCCTGCAAGCATCCCTGAATGGGAGCTTTCATGGTTGATATGGACTCTGACCCTAGTCATTGCTTGCACAGTGCTTGATGACCTTCCCTTGCTTATCTCTAGCAACTTGGCATTTAACTACTCAATTCTAAACCTGAATGTTTGCCATGTGGTCCACTTTCAGTAGTATGAAAACGAGACTAGTTTTCTCGCTAAAATCCCTATATGAAATATATTTGAAAATTTGCTGAGGTCTTCCTTTTGTTTTCTGCCACCAAACCAGTTTCCTATCTGGGATAGGACATCTCTTTTGATAATAATTCAATATTTAAAGACTTTGTTTAAGAATGTGTCTTAAGACATGTTTAAAAGTCCAAATAAACATATCCTGTCTCAATTTATCTACCACTTAAAAAAATTTCAGGTGTTTTATATCTATCTATATCTATTGATATAGAATCTATATATGGATACAGAATCTATGGATTCTATGTAGATTCTATATAGATATTGATAGGTTTGATATCCCTATCTGTGGCTTTTCTCCTATAACATTTTTCTAACTTCATTGTCAGAATCTGTTCTCTAGGAGAAAATCCACTGATGTCAGAGGATCACTTGAGCCTGGAAAGTTGAGGCTGTCTCAAAAAGTTCATCGACATACACTATACTTCCAACAAATCCACAGTAAAATTTAATTTATTGGATCATTTTCAGAGTTGCAGCAACCAGTCCTTGGGCTATTTGTATGAGTCTTTACGTATCTTTGACTACAAATTCGAAGTTGTCCTCAAATCCACTAGAACTACTGGTTGGATACCATTCAATCCTGGTGATTTATTTTACTTTTATTTGTCATTTAGGTCTAGTACATCCCTTGCATTTATTTTTCCTGAAGTTAGCATATTTAGACTGCTTACTTCAGAAGAGAATTTGTTTTCAAATATTCTCTTTGGTAAAATATACCTCAGAAGTTGGATTTATTCCTTTTCCTATCTTTTATTCATCTATGTACTGCACTCATTTTTACAAGTTCATTTGATTCTTCAGCTGGCTTTCTGCCAATGATAAATTAAAAGGAAAGCCTACACAGAAAGAAACAAAACCAACAACCAGAAAACCCTTTTAACTTGTTATTCATTCATTTCTTTTGTTGTTAGCAACCTTTAAACTCTTTGAATTATGTCATGAATTTCCTCTGACCTGTGAGCTCACAGGGCAGCATTTTCTAATAGTGTTTTGTTTTTGCCTGAAATAAAAGGTTCCATGGTCAAGTCAGCATAGGAAAGGCTACATACTTATGCATACTTATTCTATGCCGCTTTATCCCCTACCCTCTGAAGCAGTTTAGTAATTCATAATTCACAGTAGCATTTGAAACACTCTGAGATGTCCTGCATAAACAAACCAGATTAACTTTGTTTGACCTAATTTCCCCCCCAACATAAACACTTATTAACATTCCACGAACTAGTGTTCCATAGACCACCTTTGTGTCCATTGAATTTAGAAGTTTTCTTATTCTCATTTGGCATATCTTGATGTTTTTAGATGTGCTTTAGTTTTTTCCTCTTTACCTATTTGTTTCTATTTGGTTTCTTCACTTATGCTTTTCCCGTATATACTTTTTGACAAGTCCGTGTGACCCAATTTAAACTTTTCTGATGACATTTACTTTGAATTAAAAAGCGATTTTTTGTTTATTACTTATCTTCCTGTATTCTATATTGAAATGATTATGTTAATATTTAATGTTATAGCATATTAAATTATTAAAGTATCAAATAATATTTATATTATTAAATATATTTTAAGTTAAATAATTAAATAATATTGATATTAAATATTTAAATAATGTTTATATTAAATAAGTAAGATTTAATTTTAATTTTATATTGATATAAAATTATTTTAGTATTGATAAGGATATTACTTCGGTAGTACTAGTGGTTATAATGTTTTTAACTGTCTTTCTTATTCACTGCATATATTCACTGACTATTTCATGAGAGGGTTTTAAGCTTTATTGCTTTTATTAGGGAAAAAATGACTAAAGTTATATATTAACATTTACATTTCTAAGTTAATCTGTTCCATAGGTAATTTTTCCTTTTTAAAATGTGTTGCAGCACTCTATATTGCCTTGCAATACTTTTCTGTCTTTGCACATGCTGCTGCTTTTGCATGAAGGCTCTTGTTCCAGATACCCACGTGTCTGTTTCCTCTCCTCCCTCAGTTCTCTTTTCACCTGTTATCTTCTCAACGAGGCTCATTTTTGCCGCTACAGTTGTTTTTAGATGTATTTGTAAACATCTAGACACCCTACCCCAACACTACCTATTCCCCTTCTTGACTTCATTTTTATTTTTTGTATTGATCAATATGTAAAATACTACGTATTTCACGTATTCATTGCATTTGTTCTTTCTTAATAGAAAATAAACCTCCCAAGATCAAGGATTTTTGTCTGTTTTGTCACTGCTTTGTCTCTGCTGTCTAGAACAGTGTGACACATTTTAGGTGCTCAGTAAATTTTCAATTGAATGAATAAATACAATAATCTCAGTAGATGTAAAAACTGCATTCCATAAAATTCAAAATCCATTCATGGTACAAAATCAATGAACTATGATTAAAAGGTAAAAACACTGAGCAAACGTGATATTTAATGGTGAAATATTGAAAGTATTCTTTTTTAAGATTACAAACAAGTTAATACATCTTTAATCAGCAAGATAACATTTCTATGCAGCATTATTATATAGGAAGTTCTAGCTAAAACAATACAATAAGAAAAAGAAGTAAGACTTATTAGTATTGAAGAGGAAGAAACAATGCTATCACTAGTCTTAGAGGATATTTTGTCTGCATAGTAACCACCCCCCAAAATATGCAAATTAAGTATTAGAATGAATAAAAGAGGTTACCAAATATGCCACAAACAAAATCGATGTACAAAATCAATTGCATTTCTGTACTTGGCAACAAATGTTTGGAAAAGGTAATAAAATACCCTTTATAGTAGTGTACAAAATATAAAGTACCTAGGAAAAACTCTTAGAGAAACAGGAAAGACCTGTGTGGAGAAGATGATAAAACTAAGATCCTCGAGAAAACCTAAATGAATGGTAAAATAGATCATATTTCTGAGTAGAAAAATATCAATCTGCAAAAGATATGATTCTCCTCAAATTGTTTTAGAAATTTTATGGAATAAAAATATAAAAATTCCTGCACTTTTTTACCCACCACGGAACATGCAAGCTCATTCCTGACTGCACATAGAACAGCAAATGGGGAGTTTTGCCCTCCCAGATATTAAAATTGTGTACTGCTATAAAACTAGCAATGAAGACAGTATAGTATGGAGTAGAAAAAGAAAATAATAGATGATTTCAGAGAGACTAGAGGACCCAGGAGGAGACCCACACATTTATGTAAAATTCTTTATAAAGACTTGGCTCTTAAGACAGGTAAATGCAATAAATGCTACATGACAATTGGTTAACTATGTGGAGAAAAAAAAAAAAAAAGGATACTACCTCACATCCCATATAAAAAATCAATTCTGGTTGAAAGACAAATCTAAGAAATTGTTAGAAAAATACATATATAGGAAGATAGTTTTATGATCCTAGATAAAGAAGAATTTTAAAAACAAGATACAAAAAGCATGAGCCATATGGGAAAAGATTTAGTTTTACTACATTACTACTCTATTTATCCATGTTAAAACATTTAGTAGCTCCAAATACAATGGAAAAAAGACTGGGACCAGTATCTCATAAAAGAGAAAACACAAATGGCTAAAACTAATATGAGAAGATACACAACCTCATTAACAACTAAAGAAGCTTGCATTTAAATGACTATGACATACCAAGTTCCAGCCAGTATATTGGAGAAGCTAAAATGAGTAATAGCAAGAGCTGCAGAGGTGTGGGAGAAACAGAACATTGTTAGAAAGGAAGCAGGTTGTTAGAACTAATTTGCAAAGTACTTTGGGTTTATCTTGACAAGTTTAAGATGCCTTAAATCCCACCAATTCCATTCCCATGTATAGACTCTGGAGAATATTTTATATTTATATATACTTATGTTTATTATATATTATATAATAAATTATATATACATACATATACACATACACACATGAGATGACCATAATATTCACAGAATACTTGTTTGGAAAATTTTAGTAGACTATTTTTAGAGCAGGTTTAGGTTCACGGCAATATAGGGCAGAAAATAGAGTTCCCATATAGCCTTCATCCCCACAAAAGGGCAACCTCTCCACCATTGACATCCCAAACCACAATCATGTATTTGCTGCAATTAATGAACCTATACTGCTGCATTAGTATTACCCAAAGTCCATAGTTTACATTAGGGTCTGCTCTTAGTGCTGTGCATTCTATGAGTTTTGACAAACCTTTAATAACATGTATATATCATTGTAGAATCCTATAGAAGAGTTTTACTTCCCTAAAGAGCCTATGTGCTCTGCCTATTCATCCCTCTTTTCCCACTAACCCCTGGCAAACACTAATCTTTTCAATGGCTTCATAGTTTTGCCTTTTCCAGGATGTCATATAGTGGCAGTCATACAGTAGGTAAACTTGTCAGATTGGCTTCTTTTGCTTAGTAATATACAACTAAGGTTCCCACCAGCTCTGAATTCCCATCAGCAATGAATGAGAGTTTCTGTTGCTCCACATCCTTGCCATTATGTGGTGGTGTCGCCATTTGTATTTCCACCATTCCAATCTGTAGAATCATTGTTATTAATTGGGGGGAAAGACAACCAACAAATAAAGGAAATAACTCAGCGGTTCGTTAACAGAATGATTTTAAAAATTGAGGGCTGTGCATATAATAAAATGACATCAAACTATACACACACATTGTACTAAACTCAATTTGCTGTTTTGATATCATACTATAATCAGGTAAGATGCAAGCACTGGGGAAACTGGGTGAAGGGTACATGAAGCTTCTCCATACTATTTCTCCAACTTTCCGTATGCCTATAATTTCTTTTCAAACCAAAAAGTTAAAAAAAAATTTGAATGTTGTTTTCTCATAGATAAAATACTGTCCAGCTATGGAAGCAATGAACCGCTGATAAAAACCACAGGGCTACATCTCACAAATGTGATATGGAATAAAAAAAAATGCAGTTGAGTAAAAACAGATACAGTATAATGCTCAAAACACACAAGCTAAATGATATATTACTTTAGGATACAACTATGATAAAACTCAGGAAAAACAAGTGAATGACAAGAAACAGAATTGGTTATAATGCTTATCTCGGGGGAACCCCCACGCTTTTGTGAGTTTTACATGCAGGAGACTATCAGGTCCTCACAGTGAATATCAGAGAATAATTCAGAGGGATTGGAAAAGGAACATTTTGAAATATACCAGAGCATTCTGTGTATTCTTATTAACTAGACCTGCCCACAGGAGAAATGATTTTCCTAGAGCCTAACCTGCTGGGGTTTTGTTAGAGCCTAACTTACCTGGCCTAAGAGAAAGGAAGGAGGTTTCACACAAAATGAAGCATTCTCTCACCACGTGATCCAGCAATCACATTCCTTAGTATTTCTCCAAATAGTTGAAATGTCCACACAAACATGCATGTGGATATTTATAGCAGTTTTATTTATGATTGTCAAAACTTGGATGCAACCAAGATGCTCATTAGTGCTCATTAGTAGGTGCATAGAGAAATAAATTGTGGTACATCCAGACAAGGGAATACTATTCAGTGCTAAGAAGAAATGAGCCATCACGCCGTGAAAAAACACATAGGAACCTTAAATTCATATTATTAAGTGAAATAAGCCAATCTGCAAAGGTTACGTACTGTATGGTTGCAATTATGTGATGTTCTGGAAAAGGCAAAACTATGGAGTCATTAAATAGATTGGTGCTTTAGTGGGGAGGGGAGGGTGAGTAGGCAGAGCATGTAGGATCTTTAGGGCGGTGAAACTATTCTTTATGATTCTGAAATGATGGATGTATGCCATTATACATTTGTCAACACCTATAAAATGTACAGCCCTGATAGCGAATCCTAATATGAGTTACGGACTTTGGGTGATAATAATACATCAGTGTAGGTTCACTGATTGCAACAAAGGTACCACTGTGCTGGGAGATGTCCATCGTGAGGGAGGCTGTGCATGTGGGTTGGGGCAGGGGCTATAAGGGAACTGTCACTACTTTCTATTCAATGTTGCTGTGAACCTGAAACTGCTCTAAAGCTTATAAATTAAAAAAAAACCCAAAAAAACAAAATTTGATGTTTAGCATTTTACAATATATTTTATTGTAAGGAACAAATAAAAGTTAGGATTAGGAGAATTAAACATTTTTCATGGAGTGTATAAATATAGAGCATCTAAGAGAAGATTTGATTCTCATTTAAGTTTTGATCTGTCTCTAACTTTCGCTTCGCTGGTTTTAGTTGATGGTTTTTGAAGGATGGTCCCCAGACCAGCAGCATCAGTACCACTTGGATATCTGTTGGAAATTTGTAAATTCTCAGACCTCAACCCATACCTATTGAATGAGAAACTCTGGGAGAGGGACTGCTATGGCATGAATATTTGTGTTCCCTACAAAATTCATGCTGAAGCTTAATCTCCAATGTAACAGTATTAAGAGGTGGGGCTTTTAGGAGGTGATGATTAGGCAGTGAGGTCTCTGACCTCATGAAAGGGACTAGCACCTTATAAAAAGGCTGGAAGGAACTACATTGGCCTCTTTTGCCCATCAGTCTCTTCTGCCACATGAAAACATAGCATCAAGGTGCCATCTTGGAAGCAGCGCTCATCAGACATTGATTCTGCTGGGACCTTGATCTTGTACCTCTCATCTTCCAGAACTGCAGGAAATACATTTCTGTTGTTATAATTACAAAGTGTCAGGTATTTTGTTATGCAGAGGGAACAGACCAATACAGGGACTCAGCAGTTTGTTTTAGCACAAGTCTTCCAGGTGATTCTGATGTGCATAGACTTTTGAGAACCACTATTACTTTCAAACTTTTCATCTATAAAGTTATAGGTAACACGAGATCACTTTTTTTCAGCATGTGATGTATATATTACTGACCATGTACAGGACAGTTTTAGGTGGCATAAATAAGAACATTTTAAGTTTTACCAACTATGTATTTATGTTACACTTTGTTAGAAAAATATAAATAGCTTACCAAATCTATAAGTTTTCAAAGTTTTCACTGGTGTTATTGCCTCATATATGGCTAAGTTAAAAAAAAAAAAAGAAAACAAAAAGCAAATCAATGGAATCAATTTGAACTTGATGTAAATAGAAATAGTCAAAATAGTAAGGTGATAGGAGAATATCCCAAGATGCATGGAGTCATTTCTCAAATTTTGAGGCCTTAGTAACCCTGCACTGAATTAATTCCCTACATATTTTCATTCTAGAACTATGAGATTTCGTATGCTTGTTACAGATTTGCCTCCTTAATTTTCTTTTTAAAATTCAAGCTCACATATTAAAAATGTAGTCGATGCTGCTTGAGCTTGGAGGGGAAATGGCCTATTAGTGTGCTTTTTGTACTGGGGGATACTTATCTGAGATTCATATTTAACCATGACTGATGGACATGTGTATAATTTACATGCAAATCATCAAAATTAAATATATTAAGAAGAGATCTGTTCTGAAAACACCATTTAATTTTAGAAGCATTTTCTTCTTTTCACTACTTTAAGTATTTATAGTGGCATAGGCAGATGTTTTTATAAAAAGGAAATGAAATGACATTTGGGGACAGTAATAAACATATTTTACTTAATTAGAGATTTAGACTTTGTAAAAGTTTTCACATTATAAATAGCTACAACATAGCTGGCCTTTTTAAGTGGCATTCTTAACAGCTTTATTGAGATATAATTTACATTGTCCTAGAGTCCACCTACATGAAGTGTACAATTTAGTGGTTTTGTGTATTCACAGAGTTATACAGTCAACATCATGAGCAATTTTAGGACATGTTCATTATCCCAAAAAGAAACCCTATGTTCATTATCAGTTACTCCCCATCCCCCATGTAGTTCCAACCCTAGGCAACTACTTATGTACTTTTTATTTCTACGGTTTTTCTCATTCTGGAGATTACATAGAAGTGGAATCATATATGAAGGGGCCTTTTGTGACTGGCTTCTTTGACTTAGCATGTTTTCAAGATTCATCCATGTTGTAGTGTGTGTGTGTCAGTATTTTATTCTAGAATAATATTCCATGGTATTGATATACCATGTTTGTCCATTCTTCAGTTGATGAATATTTGGGTTGTTTTTGCTATAAAATAATGGCGCTATGAACATTCAATTACAAGTTTTTGTGTGAACATATGATTTTATTTCTCTTAGGTATATACCTAGGAGTGAAATTGCTGGGTCAGATGGTAACTATATTCAATAATTCAAGAAATTGATTGGATATAAAGCACTCTTATTCAAAGTAAAATTACGATTTTATTTAAAACTAACTACACTTCTGTTTTAATAAGGTATGAATTTTGTTTGTCAAGGATTTTACATAAAATCTGTCTCCAGAATAGTGTTTGGCAAAAATCATTATTAAAAGACATGTTTTTGAACACAGCAGCTTACAAACTGCTATTCTACATCACAATTTATCGTCATTTATCAAAATTGTCATGTCCTCTGTGACATGTTTCTTTCTCTGAATATTTTATTGTTGCATGTGTCATTAAGCATTTAGGAAAAAAATGGCCTGGAATCTTCTTTCTGAACTGATGAAATTCATGATTTTTGCACATAGACATTTACAAATAAATTATGTGCTGTTAAGAAATTAATGGTAGTTTTTCTCCTTTAAAATTCTCATTTCAACATCAATAAATAATGTTACTGAAATGGAAAAATAACATTTTGATATCTCACTGCATCTGACACTTTAAGTTTTGCTGTCCCATTTATTATTAATATTTTAAAGTTTTAGGAAGGGCTACTTTTTATAAAACGAAATTTTATATTCCATAATTATTAATATTTAACTTTGTTTTACTTTGTCACAATGCTTCCACAAAGCTTTTCTGCCAAATTGGTTACCTTTAGATTCCTTTTTAGGAAAGGTCTTCAGAGTGGTCCCTTTTTTTCTTTTCTTTTTTTTTTTTTTGAGATGAAGTCTCACTCTGTTGCCCAGGCTGGAGTGTAGTGGTGCAATCTCTGCTCACTGCAACCTCCGCTTCCTTGGTTCAATGATTCCTGTGTCCCAGCCTCCTGAGCCCACCACCACACCTGTGTGGGGAAAAGAAAGATCAGACTATAACTGTGTCTATATAGAAAGAAGTAGACATAAGAGACTCCATTTTGTTCTGTATTTGAGATGCTGTTAATCTGTGACCCTACCCCCAACCTTGTCCTTGCAAGAGACATGTGCTGTGGTGACTCAAGGTTTGAAGGATTTTGGGCTGTGCAGGGTGTGCTTTGTTAAACAAGTGCCTGAAGACAGTATGCTTGTGAAAAGTTATCACCATTCTCTTAATCTCAAGTACCCAGGGACACGTACACTGCCAAAGGTCGCAGCGACCTCTGCCTAGGAAAGCTAGGTATTGTCCAAGGGTTCTCCCCATGTGAGAGTCTGAAATATGGCCTTGTGGGAAGGGAAAGACCTGATCGTCCCCCAGCCTGACACCCGTGAAGGGTCTGTGCTGAGGAGGACTAGTATAAGAGGAAAGAAGGCCTCTTGGCAGCTGAGATAGAGAAAAGCATCTGTCTCCCGTCTGTCCCTGGGCAATGGAACATCTCAGTGTAAAACTTGATTGTATGTTCTATTTACTAAGATGGGAGAAAACCACCTTAGGGCAAAAAGTGGGACTTGCTAGCTGCTGCTCTTTATGCACTAAAAAGGTTTATGAATATGTTTGCATATGTATATCAAGGCACAGCACTTTTCCTTAAACTTATTCATGTCACAGAGATCTTTATTCATATGTCTTACTGCTGACCTTCTCCCTACGATGATCCAATTATCCTGCCACTCCCCTTTTTCTAAGACGGTAAAGATAATGATCAATAAATACTGAGGGAACTCAGAGACCGGTGCCGGTGTGGGTCCTCTGTATGATGAGCGCCGGTCCCCTGGGCCCACTTTTTCTTTCTCCATACTTTGTCTCTGTCTCGTTTCTTTTCTCAAGTCTCTCGTTCCACCTAACGAGAAACGCCCACAGGTGTGGAGGGGCAGGCCACCCCTTCACACCTGGCTAATTTTTTTATATTTTTAGTAGAGACGGGGCTTCACCACATTGGCCAGGCTGGTCTCTAACTCCTCACCTTAAATGATCTGCCAACCTTGGCCTCCGAAAGTGCTGGGATTACAGGTATGAGCCTCCGCGCCCAGCCAGGATGGTCCCTTTTTATAGCTCCTTAGGAAATTAGATTTTGGTACCTTGTTGTTAGAAGGGAATATTCCTGAAAAAAGGAAACAACTAAATGCATAGACTATCTGGGGTAATAGAAAGAGAAGTGACAGCATAGAAAAAAGATACCTCTTAGGGAGGAGAAAGAAACAAATATCAATTAGACTTGAATGGATTAGATTTCTTCATTGGTGAAGAAAGTTAAGCCACAATTTAACTTTTCTTGCCACACTAAAAGCAAACAAACAAACCCCAAAGAATAGTCAGGCAGCTGAGACATTCAGTGCCCTTGTAGACAAAACAAGACATATTCTTATTGTTGGAATATAGTTGTGCAGGGCCTGCAGACCCTTTCTTTTGACTGATTTGTTCCTTTTGGAATGAAAATATTTACTCAATGCCTGTACCTGATTTGCAGACTGATCAACTGAAATCATCATTGATTTTATTTCTGATAGGGAGAACTTGTCCTCCACATACCATGGTAGAGTAGTGGGTGTTTATAATGAAGATGCAAAGCTTTATAGTTTGGGTCATGTGTAAGGTAGACTCTGACACAGGGCTTAGAGTGTTTATTAGTGAGTGCTGTTGGAAACAACCCAATGGAAGAGAAAAGAATCAGGATCAGACAGAGGAAGAGTCAAAGTGTTTCTTTGGCCAACAACATGGAAACTTTAGAACTGAAATGGTTAATCAGTTTAGTGTCACGTTTGGCCAAAGTGGCCAGGTCTTTGTAAATCACCTCCATTAGTAAATGGATGTGGCTGTCAACTCCCACCCATTAGGGCATGACCTTAGGTCAGGCATTCTCTGCAGCTCAGACTATTCCAGCTCCTAAAGGGGCTCACAGCTGGGATTGTCCTCTGACAACACTCCCCACACCTGGGCCAAGAAGTTCTTCCTTGAGGATTGGTCTTGGTGGTGTTTCTCCTATGTCTACTGCACTACATCAGTCATTGTCCCCTTAACTTTCACAAAAGCTTTTGAAAATATTTATATTTTTTGTTTATAAAAGTAGTACAATTAGACACCAATCTTCATTCAATAGGGCAATGGTTACATCCATTACTTTGGAGACTATGTGTGCTCTGGTTTGAATGTTTCTGTCTTCCCCAAATTTATATGTTGAAACCTGATCCCCAAGGTGATGGTAGTAAGAGGTAGGAACTGTGGAAGATGATTATTAGATCATGAGGGTGAGGCTCTCGTGATTGGATTAGCGCCCTTATATAAAACGGCCAAGGGAGCTTGTTTGTCCCTTCCAGGACATGAAAACACAGTGAGAAGGAACCATCTATGAGGAAGCGGGCCCTCACTGAATCTGTTGGTGCCTTGATCTTGGACTTCTCAGTCTCCAGAGCCACGAGAATTGAATTTCTGCTATTTATAAGCTACTTGTCAATGATATTTTCTTAGATCCACCCAAATGGACTAAGACAATTTAGAATTAACATAATAAGGAAATCTGTGTGTACTGATACGAAAATATGTCTATCATGTCATAGACTTACAAAAACCAGTTAGCAGACTATATACACATACACACTATGATTCTATTTTTATTTACAAAAGCTATACATGTATGTAAAATACACAGACACATGTAGATTCACTAAAGCTTTAATCTTCTGAAGACCGGGTTGGAGGTAAACAAGAAGAGAGAATGATAGTTTTCAATTTTTGTTTTGTATGCTCAGTTGATGTGTTCATTTTTCTGTTGCTGATGTAACAAATTATCACACATTTGGCTTAAAACAACACAAATTGTTTATCTCACAGTTCTGGAGATCAAAAGTCTAAAGAGTGTCTCACTGGGCTAATATCAAAGTGTCAGGAGGGCTGTCTTCCTTTCTGGAGGTTCAGGGGACAATCTGTTTTCTTGCCTTTACCAGATTCTAGAGGCTGCCTTCATTCCTTGACTTGTGGCCTCTTCTTCCATCTTAAAAGCCAGCAGACTCACATCTTCAAATCTCTCTCTAACTCTCTCTTCTGCCTCCATCTTCCACTTCAAGAATCCTTGTAATTTCATTGGGCCCACCCAGATAATCCAGGATAATTTCCTTATTTTAAGGTCAGATGATTAACAGTCTAAATTCCATATGCACCTTACTTCCCACTTGCTGTGTAACATAACACACTCATAGGTTCTAGGGATTTGGATGTGAACGTCTTTGGTGGGTTGTTATTCTGAGTACTACAGTGGGTAAGTGAAACTACAGCTTTCTCACAGCCTATATGCTAGCTGTTCATGCTTCCTTTTCAGATAATACTAGGTAAATGAGAAAAGAGACGCATCTATGGAGAAATAATTATAATTTAGTACATTATTATTCTTTAATTTCTATAGTATTTATAATAAAGTTCAACAAGAATTTATCTATGAGGAAGTGGGTTTTTTAAACAAGTGTAAAGCCACCTTGTTTAGGAAAAATGTCAGAGAGACTATATACCTTCTCTTCTTGCCTGCTTTTCCCATGAGGGCCTTTGTTGTAGCTCTTACTTTTGAAACGTAATCATTGCTTCATTTCTTTATCTCTTTCCTAATTGGAGGTTCTTTAAGATGGGGGCTATGTACTTTAACTTACCAACCTATTCAATGAATATTCATTAAGTACCTGTTATGGCTATCTTTCTGAACATTTGGGATATTTAAATTGATACAAACCAATAAAAATTTCACTTCTTTAATGGAGGAAAGGCATCCTATATAGAGGGTGATGAATGGAAGGAAACTAAAACAGGTCAAGAAGAATCAGAAGTGCCAGGGTTAGGGGTTGTTTGTAACTTTAAATAGGTTATTAGAATAGGCCTCATTAGGACGGTGATTGAGTAAAGGCTTTGATGTGGTTTGGGTGTGTTCCCATCCAAATCTCATCTTGAATTGTAGTTCCCATAATCCCCAGGTGTCATGGGAGGGACCCTGTGGGAGATAATTAAATCATGGGGGTGGTTACCTCCATGCTCTTCTCTTGATAATGAGTGAGTTCTGGAGATCTATAGTTTTCCAAGGGGCTTTTCCTCCTTTTACTCCACACTTCTCCTTCCTGCTGCCATGTGAATAAGGATGTGTTTGCTTCCCCTTCCACCATAATTGTAGGTTTCCTGAAGCCTCCCTAGCCATGCTGAACTGTGAGTCATTTCAACCTCTTTCCTCTATAAATTACCCAGTCTCGGGTATTTCTTCATAACAGCATGAGAATGGACTAATACAGGCTTGGAGGAGTTTAAGGAGTTAGTCATGGGGTGTCAGAGTGGGCTTCATTAGGAAGATGCTATTTGAGTAAAGACTCTGAGGACTTCAAGGAGTTAGTCATGTGGGTAACTACACAACTGCGTTGGAGGCAGAGGGAACATTTACTCTAAAGTCCCTAAGGTAGGAAAATTCCAAGACTGATCAAGTAACAGCATGAGAGCATGTGCAGATGTCTTGGGCCAAGATGTTGAATACAGACTGAAGGGAGTCAAGGGTGGGAGGTGATCCGAGAGTGATTTTTCTGGTGTGTATCAGGGTGGTAGCGATGAAAGTGATGTAAACTCATCAGATTGAGGATGCACTATACTTGGAAAATAGGGCAAGTAAGGTTTGTAGACACCTTGGTTGTGGGATATGAGAGAAAGAGGTTTCAAGGATGATTTCAAGGCTTATAGTTTCACTAATTGGAAGGATGAAGTTGCCATAAACTGAAATAAGGAAGGCTAGGATGAGCAGGTTTGGTAGAGAAGATCGAGAGTTTGTGTTGGGCATATTATTAAGTTGAGATTCTAGAAGACTTCCAAGGGTAGATGATGAGAAGTCAATATCCTGATATATGAATCTGGAGTTTAGGAAAGAGGTCTGGCATATGTGTAAATATGAGAGCCATCAGCACATAATAGATGCTGAGAGAACAAAGAGACTGTCTAAGATTATCAAATGAGGCATAGATGGCTTGAGAATGAGACTGAGGTTGGAGTCCTGGGTCACTCTAGCAGAAACTAGGGTAAGAAGGGAAACCAACCAAAGAGACCAAGCTGGAACCCTCTGCACCCTTTTTGACAGCAGTAGGTAGTAGATGTTTATTTAGTGGATAAATGCACAAAGAGGAGGTAAAGTAGCAAAGGACAATGGGGAATTTTATCTGTCTATGAAGAATAAATTAAAAGGTGAAAAATAAGATCAACTGTATTTATCTCATCAGTGAATGGGTAGGGAGCAAGTCATGGAAATTAATATAAAAATAGATCTGTTTCCTTTTACTCTATAAATATATTTGTTTATAAAAAATAACCATTAATTTGAATAAGTTAAAGTGTTTTTTTCCTAATGCAATTACTTCTTTTTAATCTTCATGGTGCTTAATGTGCTGGTGTGGCTAATTATTTGAAAAAAGTATGTAAAAATATCCCTTCTCTACAGAGATGAATCTAGTTCTTCAGACTGGTTATTCCTATACTTTTTATTTGTTTTTGTTTTTGTTTCAGAGACAGGGTCTTGCTCTGTTGCCCAGGCTGGAGTGTAATCACAGCTCACTGCAGTCTCGACCTCCTGGGCTCAAGGAATCCTCCTATCTCAGTCTCCTGAATAACTACAGGGGCACACCACCACATTCAACTTATTTATTTTTTGTAGAGATGAGGTCTTGCTATGTTGCCCAGGCCAGTCTTGAACTTCTGGGCTCAAACAATCCCCCTGCCTACACATCCCAAATTGTTGGGATTACAGGTGTGAGCCACCACGCACGACCATGTGAATATGAATATACTTGAGAATAGCAACACTAAGTAGTTGAAACTCATTTTAGAAATTACCCCATGAACATATCTAAATTCCTCATAAAGAATTATAGAAGAATTTCTAAAGTCAACTTGTTAAAACTTACTGATGATTTTCATTGAAAAAGCATGATTTTGCTTCCATATATTTGATAATTTGCATAACTTTAAACTTTCACTGTGGTCTTAACTGGTATTAAAGGTGATTTGGAAATTGTATTGATCATGTATCTTGCTATAGTATAAAAGAAGTAGACATTTTCCTTAAGAACTTTATATTCTAGGTTAAACAGTTAAGACACTTATATAAATGTACATATAAACAATTTAGTTAAGAAAATATAAGATGATGTAATTGCAGGTCTGTCTGACTCCCACCTGTCTCTTTGGAGAGAGGAATTTATAAAAGAATAGACTGAAAAAGTGGCAATAACTATAAACTTGCATTTTGACAGAAAGGAAGAGGAATAGAAAAGGAAGCAGAATCAGTTGCCTTGATATGGATACAAGTTCTACAAATAGGACAGCAACTATGCTTGAATAGTAGTTCACATACTTTACAAAGTAAATTAAATTTGGTTATATTGGACCTGACCTGTTGGTGAGAAGTGGATGTCTCAGCATGGGGAGGTGTGTAAATTTTCTCAGGACCAAAGAGAGCCCTAGGTAGTGAAATCTTTGTGAGGATTTGGAACCTGAATAGGAAATAGCATTTTAACAATGCTCATCTTACCACAAACCCCAGTTTTTGTTTTTTATGAGTGTATTAGTCTCTGAAGATACAACCTGAGTTGGACAATTACTCAAGATCTGTTACATATTTAGCATCAGGGAAGTTATGCAAAGCATATTATTATTTCTTATGTTTACTTTGGGTGCAGACCTTCAGAAAGGCCTTAACTAATCTCCAGGTCAAAGCCTATAGTGACCACCCTTGCTGCCGCTGCCTGCCACACCTCCCTCTCTGTGCTTCCTTGCTACATTCAGGGACTTTGTTGTCATAGTTCCTCTCTTACTGCAGAGGGATTCCAAAGCTCTTGGAAAACAGGAAGTAGCTCATCCTTTCCTATGGGCTGAGGGGAGCAGTCCTTGATTTACAATACGAAAATTCTATAATCTTTGTACCTTTGATAGAGGTGACAAATATAGAGATCTTTCTTGGAATAGAATTTGTCTCAAACTATTTTGAGAAAGCACACAAGGCATTAACATTTACATTTTCAATTAAAGCATAGGGAAACTGTTTACAACAAGGGGACAGAAGTTGATGCTGTTGTTTATTGTGTTATATGCTGGTTATAGACCCTCATTTTACAGTTATTTCTCTAAAATGCATTAAAAAAAGTGCCTAGCACTATAGCAACCTCTATGAAATGAGGCATATGCTGTTTCTAAGACTCACAATATGTTTTTCTGAACTGTTTGCTCATAAACATGTTTATTGTAGGTGCTGCCTGGGCAGGGGCTGCTTTCCTGTAGAAATCCTGTCTTGAATACACTAGGTTCTGGTTCCTCTTGTGGAAGAATGAAGCTCTTTTTGACTGCCTTGGAAAATTTGATACTTTCAGGTATTTATGACATAATCAATGGCTGATATGTGTCTTCAGGATTTATGACTGTCCTGTCATAAATTGCCCTAGTTTCAGAGTGCATACACCATCATTGTCTTTTTATTACTGTTATTATTGGAGACAGGCTCTCTGTTGCCCAGGCTGGAGGGCAGTGGCGAGGTCTTGGCTTATTGTAACCTCCTCCTCGCCAGCTCAAGTCATCCTCCCACCTTAGACTCTTGAGTAGCTGGGACTATAGGAGTGTGCCACCATGCCTTGCTAATTTTTTTAAAAAAATTTTTGTAGAGATGAAGTTTTACCATGTTGCCAAGGCTGTCTCAAACTCCTGAGCTCAAGGGATCCACCCACCTCAGCCTCCCAAAGTACTGGGATTACAGGTGTAAACCATTGTGCCCAGCCCACTCTGTCTTTGAGGTGGGGCGAAGGTGAGATGTAGTGACACAGATATTCCGTGTACCATAGTGATACCTTATTTATGAATCATCTTGCTCTCTCTCTTAAAGTCTCTCTATGCCAGAAACATCATTTGATGTGGTATTCGACATGGGTTCACCTTCTGGTTTTGTCACTAAATGCTTTATGACTTTGGTCTCAACCCTTCTCTGTGTCTAGAGAATTGTTAAATTGCTAAATTAAAATGAATTTTTGAGAGTGTTTTGATGTCACGAAATGTAATAGCTGCTGAGTGCCCAAGTATATATCAAGTTTTCTTTAGTGAAGAAGACTCATAAGTGGTAAGGGAGAGGCTGCTTTTGGAGAGGGCAGAGTGAGAGGAGATGGAAGTTTGGAAATATGTCTTATAAGGAATGCCAATGAGGAGGCAATCATTCTGTAACAGGTACTTGTGATCTAGTAAAGCTTGTGTTTTGTATAGAAGGCTATGTAGGCTTTTATGATGGGGAACGTGTGAAAATAATGACGTAGAGCCAATGGGGCCTAGGGACCTTTGCAGCGTCTAACCCAGGTCTGTTTCATTCCCAGGCTAGGGGGCTATAATTCTCTTCTGAAAGTTACCTGGCATGATTATGTTGCCGCTCTTAAAGCAAAATAGCCCAAATTTTGTTGAAGAAATGTTTTAGAGAAATGATTGCCTCACATTTCTAACACCATTCTTGATTATTTGTTTATTAAATAACTTTTCATTGGGGGAAAAGTGTATGGAAATTTAAGCTGGGGAAATTACTTGGGAGAATTTCTTAATGTATGAGTCCATTCTTGCACTGCTATGAAGAATTACTTGAGACTGAGTAATTTATGAAGCAAAGAGGCTTAATTGACTCACAGTTCTGCAGGCTGTACAGGAAGCATGGTTGGGGAGCCCTCAGGAAACTTACAAGCACGGCAGAAGGGTGAAGAGAAAGCAAGCACCTTCTTCATGTGGCAGAACAGGAGGAAGAAAGCAAAGAGGGAAGTGCTACACACTTTTATTTATTTATATTTTGAGGCAGAGTCTCACTCTGTCACCCAGGCTGCAGTGCAGTGGTGCAATCTTGGCTCACTGCACCCTCTGCCTCCCAGGTTCAAGTGATTCTTATGCCTCAGCCTCTCGAGTAGGTGGGATTATAGGCATGCACCACCACGCCAGGCTAATGTTTATATTGTTAGTAAATATGGGGTTTCGTCTTGTTGGCCAGGCTGATTTCAAACTCCTGGCCTTAAGTGATCTGCCTGCTGTGGCCTCCTAAAGTGCTGGAATTGCAAGCGTGAGCCACCATGCTCGGCCTGCACACTTTTAAATAACCAGATCTCACGAGAACTCACTCACTGTCCCAAGAACAGCAAGGGAGAAATCCACTCCCATGACCGTATCACCTCCCACCAGGTCCCTCTCCCAACACTGGGGATTACAATTCAACATGAGATTTGGGTAGGGACACGGAGCCAAACCATATTACTGAGGAACAACTTAATGTGGATAGTTTCTGTGTATGTGTGAGAATACAGTTTTCTCATAAACCATTCTATTTTTTAAGCTCAACTATTTTATCTTCCTTAAAGATAGGGGGGTTGAAAGTTGATTTTATAGTTTGAGCTCTTGTTATTTTTCAACCATTAGCCAATACATATAAGTGGCGATTATTTAAGAAGAATAACATAATAATCAAATACTGGGAACTATAAGAAGCTTAGCATTGTGGAGTTGGAAGGGACAAGCACCTGAATTTATAGTCAGCATTTATATAATTGTTCTGCCCTCCTTAACTGTAAAATGGCAAAAGTAATACTTGATCCATAGATTTATTTTAAGGATTAAAAGATAATGTATTCATTCAAAAATATTTATTAAGTGTTTTGTTTGTTTGTTTTGTTTTTTCAAGACAAAGTCTCATTCTGTCACCCAGGCTGGAGTGCAGTGGTGCTATCTCGGCTCACTGCAACCTCCGCCTCACTGGTTCAAGCATTCTCCTGCCTCAGCCTCCCGAGTAGCTGGGATTACAGGCATATGCCATCATGTCCAGCTAATTTTTGCATTTTTAGTAGAGACAGGGTTTCGCTATGTTGGCCAGGCTGGTCTCGAACTCCTGACCTCAAGTGATCTGCCGGCCTCGGTCTCCCAAAGTGCTGGGATTACAGGTGTGAGCCACAGCACTTGGCCTATTGAGTGTTTAGTATGTGCCAAGGCATTTGCTCGTTCAGAGGATATATCTATGTACTAGAAAGAAGATCCTGGCTTTACTAACTAGAAGGGAAAATAACTTTATCCGGTGATGACAAAGGTGATAAGTACTTCCACAGTGCTCACTGGGACAAAGTGTCAGACCTTACACAGTACCTGATACTAGGGGAGAAAGGGATGGACCTGATGTGTCTTGGGTGTAAAGTATACCCATTATTTAATCCTAACAACAATTCTGTAAACTTGGTCTTATTTTCCTTCCTTTTACAGATGAGCAAACTTGTGTTCTTGTAGGTCTGTGTCAAGTAATGTTTGTTAAATAAGTTAATGTGTAAACGGAAACGTGGAACAGTTGTGCAGCTTGCCCCGGTTCTTCAGCAAGTTAGTGACAGCTGGGACCAGAGCTGTTTCTGACTTCAGCCCAGGGGTCCTTTCATTATTCTATACTGCCTCTCAGAGTGTGCATACGGGTGTGTGTGTGTGTGTATGTATGGCAGATATGAAAGTTGCAGTCTTATATATGCTACACTTATCGATATAAAAATTATTTCACAAAACACAAATAATAGTGAAGTCAGGGCTCCTAGTTTAATCCATTTTAGTGCCTATCACTAGTTACCGGTATATTCAATTATCCAGATAGATTGACTTTGTGCTGTGGATTTAGTGTACTAAATAACAGGATCCAGATCTGTGAAGTTTTCTTTTTCTGGAAAACTACTGGATGTGAAGCAATTTAAGCCAGAATTCAAGGCCATTCATCCAAAATGTAAGGTGTTCTGAAATAGAAGGTGTATATATCACTTTATCTAATGTGTGGGTTGTGTGGGAGACTTTTCTTTGCAAATTGAATCATTGGAGACCAATGATCCTATAACTGCATTTGAAATCCTTCAGCTGGCAAACCTTTGGTAGTTTTAATTTCTTTCTCAAAGAAAACATCTGTTATAGGTGTCTGTAGTCTAGTTGTGTGTGGGCTACCATTTTAATTAGTAAAGCTATAATGGCAGTCTTGGGATTTTGTAGAAACTCTAGTAATAGATAGAAGTGAACATTTCTAATCCTTTATTATGATCCCATTATCAATTTCAAGTCAGTTTCTTCCCTATGCCATCTATCCACCAACTCCCAGCTGTCTTGAAAGAACATAAATAATATTTTTCTAACTTTATTTTTCAGGAATTACTGTAAGTTCGAGGGCCTCTTTCTTTTTGCTTGGAAGGGAAGCTGGGTCAGGAAAGCAGAGGAGTTAGTTTTGGAGGGCCCTCCTTTTGTGCATCATTTAGTTGCAGATCTAAGCAATGTCTTTAATCCCAAGGAAACGATACAGCACTCCTCCAGGGTTTTCGGAAGGTATTCACTAACACTACCTAACTATGTCCCTTCTGTAATTTATGTGGACTCTAAACATTGCTGTAATGTACTACTAGAGAAATACAAGATGTGTACATTTTTTCCTTCCTTCCTTCCTTCCTTCCTTCCTTCCTTCCTTCCTTCCTTCCTTCCTTCCTTCCTTCCTTCCTTCCTCCCTCCCTCCCTCCCTCCCTCCCTCCCTCCCTCCCTCCCTTCCTTCTCTCTCTGTTTCTTTATTTCTTTCTCTTTCTCTCTCTCTCTCTCTCTTTTTTTTTTTTTTTGACAGAGTTTCACTCTTTGTTGCCCAGGCTGGAGTGCAGTGGCACTTAAATGTCAACCTGACTTCCACTTCTCTCCAGTCTGCAATAGTCTGCCCAAATTATTAGAGTTTTAAGACTTTTAAGTTTTACTAGTCCTTCCAGTACAGAAAGGTGTTGCAGCCCCAAATAATGTGTATGTCGATGCTATCACTGCAGCGCTTTGGGTTGACCAACCTCATCCTGACTTCTGATCTGGAGTCTACTGTCATAGAAAGGTATAATATGTTTATAATTTTTCTCCCCCAATATTTCTTTGCTTCTCCATGTCAGTATTTCTCCACTAAACGCTTAGATATGTTTGATTTTACCCTTGCAGCTCTGTTATAAGGCAGACAGGCCTGAGCTGACACACACAGTTTCTCTCATGACAAGGACCAATTGTGATTTATGACCATTTACAGGATGCTAGTGATGTGGGGAAGGGTGTGTTTTTAGCCAGCAAGGCTATGTCCTTTCTCTTGGAAATAAAGAACATGTTAAAAATAGGTAGCAGGGTTAAAAAGAGGAAGCATCACTGTAATTTTCTGTTTAGTGAAGAGCCCTTAGGCTAACTTTCTATAATGTTCAGCTAACGTGTTTGTATCTTCCAATCATCTTAACAAATATTTATTGACTGCCTGCTTCTTGCAAGGTGTTATGCTGGCTGAAATGAAAGTTTTCATGAAAATTCTAATGTATAGAATTAGGAAGTTAGAAAGGGGGGTTATTAGCATGGGTCTTTGTCTGCTTTCGTTGAACAGAACCTGTTATGAAGTAATAAATTTTCCTCCAAAAATTTGGTTTATTTAGCAAGCAACATATCAACTAAAGATGAAAGAAGTAGAAACATTTATTCCCTTGTAATGTTAATATGAACCTTTGTTTTCATCAGAAATTCCTGAAAACCTAGATTATAGTATGTTACAGTACAACCTTGGGTTTGGCTTTTAGCACCAAGGATAAACAAAGATTTATGAACACAAAAGATGCTGTGAAAGCTCAGATTCCTGCTACACTTTGAATGCCCTATAGTTCTCTAAACGGTCCTAAATGTGGAAAAATCAGGCTTCTCGTTGGTTAGGACCCACCGACTCCATCATTGTAATTACTGTGATATAACCTGTAGGGTATGAGTGATTAAATAATTTAATATCACTGGAAAAGTTACTTGTTATTTGTTTGATTTGTATATTTGCAAGCAGTTCTTCATTTCTCATGACAGTTCTTGCATTCATCATTTACTGAAGTGGGGTTATGAGTTAATAAGTTTTTTTTCCTCATTATAAAAATTCTCAGAACAAGTCAAGATCTAATTAGACATCTTCATTTTATTAAATCGGACCTCTTTACAGAGCCTTTTTAGAAGCCCAGGTAACACTTGTTTTTATATATCATTGGCCCACCATAGTCACATGACTATATCTTGATGCAAAGAAGATTCTGAAGATGTAATTTTTTAGCCTTGGCATATTAAAAAAAATCAGAATTCTGATAGTAAGAAAAACATATTGTTTAGTTGCCCAAGTTGTGCCTTTTTTTCCACCTCTGATTTCTTCCCAATACTTTGATGAAGTACTCTCATGAAGTACTCCCAATACTCTGGCAATTTTCTGTTTCTTGCCCAATATAAAGTGTGGTGTTTGCACTTCATGCCTGAGTCTTTCTTTCCGAGAAAAGCCTCCAAGTCTTTTGCAGCTTTCAACTACATTAATTTTACAGGTCTGTCCTTGAAGTATAACTTTAAAAAGGTATTTTATGCTTTTTTTCTTTTTTTTTTTTTTTTGAAATTTCACCTTTTAATTGTCAATTCTAATTATCTGTACAAACTGATTCAGGCAGAAACATACAATGCTGAGAGAAGAAGGGACCTTGGGACTGAGAACTTAGGTTTACTGACTGAGAGAGGCAGAGGTGCTTCCCAAATAGAAACTGTGGCTGTTACCAGAAGAAGGGAACATGGATGCCAGAAAAAGAGAGGACACACATCCAGTTCTGGAAGGTTTATTTGGTTTTCATTAATAAAAATACGAAAACATTTCCCTGGTTTTCTGCTCTTAATCTTCCTTTAAATACATCAACTAGACATCGTCGATATAGGTGGTTCTTGTAAGATAAAACCTCTGTGGCCCCATGCGGGTTCTCTCCTGGTATTTATACACAAAATTGCCCATGTCTCTTAAAAAAGAGAACATCTGATTTGCCTTTAAGAAAAATGTGGGGTGGGAATGAGGGTGAGTGAGCGCTTTACGTTTCATGCAGTTGCAGACTTTTTGGAGGCAGCTTTTACTGTCTGGGTCATATTTTAATTCCTGATCCTGACGTGGAAGAGAAACCTGATGTTAGCGTCTGAATGGTATTCTTGATAGACTTTTAGTTGAATAAGTAAGGAAGGGTGCTCCCATGAGCCAACCTTATTCAGTGTCCCAGTTTCTGAGCAGCCCAAGGTGCCAAAGCCTAATCTAGGATGAGGATGGTTTGTGTGGAGCTAGTGAAACTACAGCTCCCAATCTCATCCAAGATTGTTGTTTTCCATTTGCTGCTGAACAGCTGTTTGTTTGGCTTTCCAGCAGCATGGATATGCCCACATAATCACAAACTCCTAGATACTGAGGCATCTTAATGAGAACATAGCCTGATTTTGGAAGGAATGGAATGAAGGAGGCCAAGTGAATTGCATCAGGGTAACTGGTAGAAAAACTGGCATTAGAACCTTGATTCTGTGCTCACTGTCCAGCACTCTGCTCCAGTACATGAAACTTGTCAGAGAAAATGAGATGAAGCGCCATGGTTTCCTATGCCCTCCATGTTTGTTTGTGGTATTTCAGCAACCTAAAATCTACTCATGGATCTGTCAAGTTTTAGATTTAGTAACAGGCTCATTGACTATGGAAATAATTGGGCTGGGGGTAAGGTCTCTCTGGCAGATTGAAGTAACTAGAGCAAGAGTAGATGGGTTATTGTGGTGGAATGAGGGACACTGGCTAGTTTAAATCACATTTCTGCAGTTTGTGGTTGGCCTTGGAGCTCTTTTGTCTCTGTAGTTTATTAGCAGACAAGCTTTTCCCTGCTGGAGCAAAAAGCTACCTACAATAGTGTGAATCAGCAAGTAGGAAGTATTAGTCATGTGAACTCAGATACTACCTATTGCCAAAGGCATGATATATTCATATCTTACATTTTATCTTCTCTGTGACCATTCATTACATGCAGTGACAGCATACTTAGTCTTCTGTGTGGCTCAATTGGGGGCATATTTGGTCTAGTCCAAGTAATTATATGTAACATAAAATTACATACAGCACAGTCAGCAAAGAAGCTGTCCTTCCTTCCCCTATCACTAAGATCTAGGGTGACTCTGGAATGCCACTGTGTGAACATTTCTCACTCTTGTGAGTATGTTTCTAAATCCCAAATCAATCTGACAAAGGATTTTCTGTGAATTTCTTGTTAATTTCTTGACATAAAAGCTCTTATGAACATACGTAATCCAAACTTAATTCTTTGTTCGAACCAAAATCATTTTTTATTCAAGAGGGAACAATTATATGAATCTAGATTTTCCCAGTAAATCCATAACATACAGAGCTGAAGTTAAAGTGGAACCCGAGGTAATGTGAGCCCTGGGTAAGGTAGAATAAGAATGGAGAGGCAATAGGTCAAGAAAGGAGAGAATGATTCATTTCTTGAGAAAGACGAGCAAGGTGGTCAAATAGATTTGCTTCTCAACAAAGGGTGTAATTTAAGCACTTAGTTTTAGTTTCTTTTGAAGCTGCCTTCCCTCTTTCCCATCTCTCTATTCCAACATAGCAGAGTTAGAAGGAAAAAAAAAATCAATGCAAAACAACCATTTACTTATTTCCCAGAGTAATACTTCTCAAATTTTAACAATGTGCATACAAATCACCTGGAAATCTTGTAAAATGCAGATTCTGATTCAGTAGTGGTCAGTGATTCTCAAAGAGTGTTCCTTGGAGCAGCCATGTTGGAACCACTGTGTGCTTATTTAGAACTGAATTTATGAGCCCCACCTAACCTATTGAATTAAAATTTTATTAGATGGGCCCATAAACTGTTTTAGGAAGCTTACCAAGTAATTCTTATTCACCTGAAAGTTTGAGACTCACTGACATAGAGGAGATTCTCTGGAGTTTTTCTGAGGACTCTGGTATTTTCTACTGTCATTGGGCTTACAGTATACAGTTGATCTTCAGCAATGGAAACAGTTGGACAGAGATCTTTATTTAGGCTCCTGAATGGCTGTCGGCATCTTGAAACTTAACTGGCTTCATTAAAGTCTGTATTTCTTGGTCCTTTGACATCTATTATGATAACCCTGATATTTCTAAAGCAGACATGCCACTTCATGGAATCACAGACCTCATAGAATTCCATGCACTTCATGGATTCATGCACGTTAGCACAGCTAGACACCTTTATGTGACAATGGGTAATACTTACTTCAAAAGATAGGATAAAGGAAAAACCACCTAAAATTTCCCATAACAAATTTTTTTTTGCAGAGTTTTCAGGGGTATGGATACTATATGGACTTTATATCTTTATATCAGCTTAGTCCCAGTTAATTGCCATTTTCAATCATATTAACGGCCATTGGTCATTGCTATCCAGTCTACGACTGGCTGGTTCTAATGGCTACAAGCATGCTTAGCAGTGCCCTCATGAATGTTGCCATTATTGTTGAAAGAGGAAAACATTTTAATAATAGGAATTGGATTTTCTCAGTATTCAGTATTTGCAAAAGGTGGATGTAACCTCTTATGACGTCTCAACAGCTATTACTTTATTTTTTAATTTATTTTTTAAAATCTTATTTTCACACCCCATGATTCTGGAGCAGCTATAATTTTAATTTCTGAAAGTTTTGATGATTTCCTCCAAGGCTATAGCTGGAGAAATGCACATTGTCTATTATTAGTAGCATTTCTCAAATTGTTTACAAGGCCTGTAATATAGATGGGCTGAGACTGAGTTTATGCTTTTCCATTGAGAAATTTTGGTCTTGCAGAAAGAATCCATTTGTTCTGTAAATCTATATAAAGCAAAGAGAAGAGTTCAAAATTTATGAGGGAGCCCAACAAGTGTTCCAAAGAAGGTTATTTAAGTACTACATTTAGGTGCTCATCTAGTATGTTCTTTCTACCAATACATAGCTTAAATACAAATAGATCTAAGAACCTTAGTTAAGATGAAAGGGTAGTGCATACCATGCTATAAAATCTCTCATATGGAATTCACATAAAGTGTCTGCTGCAATTTTGTAATCTTTCCAAAAGCAATATAGTGTGTCTACAGCCCTTATTTACAACTTATAGAAATTTACTCATTTTATGCAGAAAATTGGAAAGGAGCAGATGTTTATTCCTAAGCTAGAATTTTGAAGGCCAGCAATTAAAATAAACATGTCTCTGCCAAAACTTGAACTAAATTAAAAAATTTAGCATATAAATTAAAGCTCACTTAAAACTAAATTTATCAAGGAAATACATTTGTTTTGCATTGCTGGTTTCAATTATTCTGAAAAGGCTTTTATTTTTATGGAACACTGAAGATTTTTAAAAGTTTCAAACAATTTATCGGACAATTGCACCATTTAAAATGAGTTACAAATGTCTTGCTTAAATGTGTGAGCTATTAGCACATATGACCTTATAGAGAGACATTAAAGCAACCATATCCTCAAGTTTATGTCTATATTCCCAGGGGAGTACAAGAAACTGGTCTGTAGACTTGAAATAGATAAAGCTGTGGGCTGAGGATAATGCAGCACTCTCTTCTATTCATTTGTTCCTTTGGTCAGGAATCTGAATGTTGAGACATCTTCAATAAATTATGCATACTGAAATATTTGTGCTCTTAGCTTATTGCCACAGAGGAAAGGAGGTTATTTCCTACTTTTTTAGTATCTCTCTGTTTTCGTCTGATTTGTACAATGTTGCCTAATTAATCTTTCTTAAACACTTTGCCTTCCACACATTTTGCCTAAAACCTTCATTGGCTCTTGTAAGATGTGCTAGCTTTCTAGGGTCTCAGTTTACTGTTGCTACCCTACTTAAATGAATCTCCAATGCTTCCTAATTGTTACTGCTGGGCTTCAACCAATCCAATGACTTTCCTTTCTCTGACATACATCAGGTTTATGCAAAGTAGTTTCTTGGCTTAAGTTAGCCTGTATTTCTACAAAGGTCCTGTCAGATCATCAAATGTGACTGTTTCTACATATGGGCCTGATATCTAGTTTAGAAATTCTATGCTGTAAATGTTTTAGCTTAAAACTCTAAAATTTAACCAGTTTTTTGAATTCTATTATATTACGTGCTTCTGGAATAAATCTAAACACAATGAAATCCTTTCTTGAAAATTTAGGGATGTTATACACAATATAAATAAGTTGTAAGACAGTGATTTCTACTAGACAGTTTAGGTATTAAGAACTATTTGCCCTTCTATTAAATTGACCCAGGCTATGCCTTTCTAGTGTTTTTGTATACTCTGATTTTTTTAGTGGCTTTTATGTTTTCCTAATTGTTTTCAGTGTCTGTCTTTTCTGCTGTACCTGTATCCAAATAGAAGTACTTATCTTTCTAATGTCATTTTTCAGTTTGTTGTAGGTTAATAAACTTAGATTTTTTAGCTTAAGTAAAAATAAATAGACTTTGAATAAGATCTCATAAATGAAGTACTTTACTTGGAACTTTTTTTTTCTTTTATCTGTTTGGATACCTTTATTATTGGCTGACTTCTGACTTCTTATCTATGATCTATATAATACAGAATGTTACTAAATAACCTCCAAGCAAGTAGAGCATTACTGTAATTTACATGGTAAGGGTGTGGGAAGCTGGGTGGTGATTTGGTATTTTCAGGTAATATACACTCAAATATTGACCTATTGACCTTTTACTCGAAGTCTCCGATAAATCTCAAATCTTCATTTTTTTTTTTTTTTGAGACAGAGTCCTCTGTCACCCAGGGTGGACTGCAGTGGCACCATCTCGGCTTACTATAGCCTCTGCCTCCTGAGTTCAAGAGATTCTCCCACCTCAGCCTCCTGAGTTGCTGGAATTACAGGCAGGTGCCACCACACCCGGCTAATTTTTGTACTTTGAGTAGAGACACGGTTTCACTATGTTGACCAGGCTGGTCTCCCACTCTTGTCCTCAAGTGATCTGCCCACCTCGGCCTCCCAAAGTGCTGGGATTACAGACGTGGGCCACCACGCCTGGTCTTGCAGCAAATCCTGAAAGCTCACTATTAAGACTCATGATTTTTTGGGGGGTTAGAAAAATTACTATGATTCAGGGCCAGGCGGGGTGGCTCACGCCTGCAATCCCAGCACTTTGGGAGGCCGAGATGGGAGGATCACGAGGTCAGGAGATCGAGACCATCCTGGCTAACACTGTGAAACTCCGTCTCTAGGAAAAAATACAAAAAATTGTGGCGGGCGCCTGTAGTCCCAGCTACTCAGGAGGCTGAGGCAGGAGAATGGCGTGAACCCGGGAGGCGGAGGTTGCAATGAGCCGAGATCACACCACTGCCCTCCAGCCTGGGCAACAGAGCAAGACTCTGTCTGAAAAAAAAAAAAGAAAAAATTGCTATGATCCCCTCTCTCAAATAAAATTCTGGTGACTTTTCTTTAACTCACCAAAAGTAGATACATACATTTTTCTGATTCATTGTTTGAAGACAAGCCTTAAGATATTTTGAAATAAAATTCCACAAACATTACACAGAACTTGTAGTTATGTGAGGAGAGCAAGATTTTTTTTTTATCTTATTTTTTTAAATTATTTATTTATTAATTTTTTTTTTCAGACGGATTCTCTCTCTGTCGGTAGGCTGGAATGCAGTGGCATGATCTAGGCTCACTGCAGTCTCCGCCCTGCTGGGTTCAAGCAATTCTCATGCCTCAGCCTCCTGAGTAGCTGGGACTACAGGCGTGCGTCACTACACCCAGCTATTTTTTTTTTTTCTCTATTTTTAGTAGAGATGGGGTTTCACCATGTTGGCCAGGATGGTCTCCATCTCCTCACCTCGTGATCCACCCACCTTGGCCTCCCAAAGTGCTGGGATTACAGGCGTGAGCCACCGCGCCCAGCCTGTTTTTGTTTTTATTTTGTAAAACGGCCTTCTCCACGCTGAAAATCTCTCTCTTTTGCTCTTTTATCTGTCATCTCCTCCCCACTCCCACACCCCGTACTCCTTACCCAATCTTGCCACTGCAGGACATGAGATAGGATGAAAGTTGGAAAATAATAATTTATGGCGAAAGCCTGTGTTCCCTGCTTTATCAAAGTAAATTGTAGAAAATTAATGTTGTGACAAGATGATTCTATTTTGATAAATAAAATCATTGAAAAGCTATCAAGACTCACTGTTTCTCTGCTGAGAGAACTTTTTTCCTCTCTATTCTGCATTCGTATTCTTGGCTTTCTTCCCAATTAGTCTCTGCTAAAGAGTGATAATTAGGGAGCTAGGATTTTCACCTACCTTGTGAACAGTAAAAATACCCATTTTTTCCACCACTGAAGCTATGTGTATTAATACTCTATGCTTTCCGAAAGAGAATCCCACACTGCTGTGATTCCTGCTTAAAAAAGGAGGTAATCTAATGCCAAAATAAAAACAATTTTACGGTAGTTTTACGAGCTCCCGGGAACAATGGCCACATGATGTTCGGTTGCTTGTTTCGTGTCTGATGACTGAGTTCAAGTACATCTTAGAGGCTAAATTTGGTTTAACATATTTTACATCTTCTCAAACTCCTTATAACAAGAGCAGTAAATTAAAATTAAATTTCGACCTTAAGTGGATTGCATGTTTTGCATAGGTAATAATATATTCATATGGTTCAAAAATCCGAAAGCGTAAATGAGTACATAGTAAGAGATTTCCTTCCTACATCCCCATCTTTCCAGCTCCTTTTACTCCCCGTCCCTTCCCCGTGAGAACTATTGTTACTTGTTTTTTATGTGTCCTTTCAGAGTTTTTTCTGCATATACAAACCTAAAATAAACATAGATTCTTATTCTCCTACTTTTTATAAAAAAATGTAGCACATTTTATGAATATTTTGCCACTTGATTTTTTTTCTTGCTTAACATAATATAGTTATTTCTATATACATACATAGGGACGTTTCTTAATTTTTTATAGCTGCATATCGTTTCCTTGCACTGAAGTACCATAATATATGCATATTTCACAATTCCCTTATTCATGTATATTTGACTAGTTTCAAATCTTTTGATATTATAAACAATACTGCAAAGAATATTATATATGCATAGTTTTATATGGTAGAATAATTTCCCAGCATTGGAATTGCTAGGTTAGAGTATGAGTATTTGAATGTTGATCAACATTATCAAATCACCCTCATATAGGCATTGTGCTTGCTTATGCTCTTACCAGGCTTATATGAGATTGTTCCTTTCTCCTCAGCCTTACCAATAGAGCATGTTGTCAGCCTTTGGCATTTTGCCAATGTGATAAATACAAAATAACACAGTAGCAAATTTTTAACCTATGTTTTTCTTATTATGAGTGAAGTAAAATATATTTTCATATATTTGAGTGATGTTCCTCTTTCTATACACGATTCGTATCTTTTACTTTTTTCAACGTTCCAATATTTTGTTGATCTTTTTATTATTTATTTCTATAGGCTTTGTCTAAATTGCGCCTTTTCCTGTGATAGAAAGTAAAAAATGTTTCAGAATTATATCATTTGTATTTTGAGTATCATCTTTTCTATTTTTGTTTTTGTTTGTTTGTTATTTTCTGAAGAATTGGTTGAATTTCTCTAGTTCATTTTTCTTCGTGTCTTCTGGATGTTTAGTCATAATTAGAAAAAGCTTCCCCATTCCAAGATTACAAAGGAAATCTCCTGGGATTTTTTGTACTTTTGTGTTATCTTTAGTATCACATAAATCTCTGATTCATCTGGAATTGGCTTGTAGTAAGAAGCTTATTTTTTCTTTATATGACTTAATTATTGAATGGACTGTCTTTTCCCCACTGATGTAAGATACTACCCTTATTATACACTAAATTCTTCTCTATATTGAGCAGTACTTTTGGATTTTCTATTCAATCTCATTTATCTGTTTATTTATGTGTCAGTGTTCAGGGACTATATGTCTTAACATCTAGAATTTCTAAACTACCTTTAAAAACTGAAATTGCTAAGCTGTCTGTTTTCCTATTTAAAAGTTTTTCCGAATATTCTTCTTTTCTTCTTTTTGCTTTATAAACTTCCAGATTAACTTGTTTTATTCAAACAACTGGTGTTTTAAAAATAGGATTTTATTACATTTTCAAATTAAATTGCTGTCTTTATGATGTTGAAATTTATTTTGAAAATTATATTACCTTTTCAGTTGTGTAATTCCCTTTTTTTCCTCTAATGGTGCTTCAAATCATCATATAAATCTTGCACATCAACTTTATCAACTTTGTCTTTTAGTATTCTATCTTTTTCATCACCATTGTTAGTGATTTCTATATGTTGATTTTGAATTCTATTTTACCCATCTTTTATTGCTTGTAGTTGTTTTTCAGTTAATTATCTTTTATCTTCCAGGTGTATAATCATAGCCTCTGTAGTAAATAATTCCTTTGTTTTCCTCTTTCCAAATTTGTATAGATCTGATTTGTTGTGACTCGTCTAATTGCTTTGGATCGTACCTAGGGATCAGCTTTAAATATTATCGGTGATCATCTTTTTCTTGTTTCTGACTTCTGGGATTCTAAAATTTTATCATAAAGCGTGATGATGGTTTTTGGTCTGAGTTGGATGTATTTTATTATGTTAATGAAGTATCCATCTGTACAGTCCTAGAGTTGTAGCTGGACATGTGAACACCTCCTTAAGACATGCATTTCTCAGCCCAGCTGGTATTTAAGCATGCCGTTGTGATTCACGTGTGCCCATGTTCTTGCCATTGTAACGTAGGTTAAAGTGACACATGCCATTTCTTCCACATCCTTTCTTTTCCCTTCTTGCTGGCAGGAAACCAGAAGTGATGGCAACCCAGCCTCAACTATGTAAAGGACAACAAGGCTCTCAGGGATGGCAAACCACGAGATGGAGGGAACCTGGGTCCTAGAATCATTTTGTGGAACAGACTAGTCCCCTGGAACAATTTCCAATTGTTAATTGCGAAAGAAAAACAAACATAATTGTTTTTAAAGCCATTTTATTGTTGAGTCTTTTGTTACACATAGCCCTTTTATTACCATGAATCCACATTTATAGTTGACCCTTGAACAATGGGGTTGGAGGGTTAGGGGCAGCGACCCCCAGTGCAGTTGAAAATCTGCATATAATTTTTGACTCACCAAAAACTTAAGTACTAATAGTCTAATATTGACTGGAAGCCTTACTGATAACCTAAATAGTCAATCAACACACATATTTCATGTATTCATGACACGTTTTTCTTAATTTTTTCTGTATTTCTAGTCTGCACAGCTCCAAGCAATTTTTATGTATATTTATTTTTTAAAATCTGCATGTAAGATTTTTGGAGTTCAGACCCATGTTGTTCAAGGTTCAACTGTAGTCCTCTTTTCATTTTAGGTTATTTTTTAAAATCAAGTGATTTTTTTTTTTTTTTGGTCAAAGACCTTTTTTGTCTATGGAAATTATGATGTGCTGTGTATCTCTAGATATATTAATATAAATTACATTAATGATTTTACAATATTTGACCATTCTTGCTTTCCCTGGAATAAGTCACATTTCATATAATGAATTATTTGTTCAAGTGCTTCTGGGAATGTTTCATGATATTCATACCTAAGATCTGTCAGCTGTTTTTGTTTTGTGCATTCTTTATAAAGTTTTGGTATTAGTGTTTTAGTGTTACTTTCTTTTGTAGAGGAAAGAAGAGTTTTTTTTTTTTTTTTTTAATTTTGTTTTTCTTTGTTCTGGGGCTATTTTAAAACACTGGAACTCACTGTTCTTTAAAAATGTGGTGGAATTTTCCTAGAAAACTTCCAAGGCCTAGAGTTTTGGAATATTAATAATTGGCACATTTCTCTAACTCATTTGTTGAAATCAGATTATTTAGAGTTTCTATATCCTCTGGGATCAGTTTTGGTGAATTATACATTACTAGAAAATTACGTATCTCATCCAGGTCAAATTTATTTTGGCATAGAGTTGAATAAAATAGTCTCTTTTGGTTCTTGTATTTTTCTTTGTTTTTGTGGCTTTTAAAATTCTTATTTTCATGTTTGTAGTTTGTTCATATTTCCTTGAATAATTTAGCTGTGCTTCATACATTAAATATTTTTCTTAAAAAACAATTTTTAAAATTTATTCTATTTTTTCCCTAACTCCATAAATATTAACTACCCTTTTCTCCTTTTCTATTGTTTTTTATTCTTTTCTATAAATTTGATTCAGAAGCTCAATTCCCTTCTTTTCATTATTCTTTTAAATTTTTTAATAAAAATTAAATGCTCTGAGTTTTCCTTTGGGAAATGCTTTAGCTATAGCTCATGAATTCAGGTATGATGTTTCCATTAATAGTATATATTCAGATATATCAGTTTGCATAACTCTTTGAAGAGGGAATTGTTTTGTAGGGGGTTTTAAAACTTCCATGTGAGAAAATTTTTATTTTTCTCCAGTTTTATCAATTTCTATATTTAGTATATTATATTAAGAGTATGTTTTCTCTGTTATTTCTAGAATTTGCCTATTTCTGAAATTTTCTTTATAGCCTCATATGTTATGAATTTTAATAAATATTCCATATATCCATAAATATGGATTGTTGAAAAGAAGATAGGTCTTTTCTGATATAAAGTATTTTTGATGTATCAAACATCCGTAACACATTAATGATGCTACTCTGTTCTCATAGCTTGAAACAAGAGAATTACTCTCTTCTCACTAGTGTGTTTCTGTCTCTTGTTTCCTGTAATTTCATGTTTGTGCATACTTTGCTATTCATAACAATTTTTTGTGAATTACATCCTCTTGAGTTATACAATGTTGTTTTTTGCATCATTTTGGGCCTAAATTCTTGCTTGTCTAATATGAAAAATAAGTCCATCTATTTGGATTCTTTTCCATTTTGCCAGTATATCTTTGTCCACATTTTAATTTTAATTATTGTGAATCAATAATTGTAAAAGCTATTCTTTTAAACAGTATTGAGCTTGGTTTTACTTTCTCATTCAATCTAAATATCTTTGATTTTAACAAGTAAGTTTAATCTATTGATACTGATATAGTTGGTATGTTTGTTCTGAGTGCTGCCATATATTAAATTTCTTGCTTTCACGTTTGCTTTATGTTCTTTAATCGTCTTTCATTATGTTGTCTGTATACTTCCCTTTGTTTTAAGTATACTTCTGATATGTGTGAAGGTGACATATTTATTCTATTGGCTCTCTTTATAATTTTGTTGTTAACCTTTTATAAAATATGTTTGTACTTCTGTCAGTTTTTTTGATCTGCTTTAATGTTATTACTTGATTTCCAGGAATTTTAGTAAAATAATCAACAAACATTTTCAACTTCCTAATTTCTTTTCCCCTCCTTCCCATTTTTTAAAATTGTACCGGTTCTACTTGGTAGAGCACATAATACTAACATTCTTTTTTGGTCATTCCAACCCTCAAATCTTTTCCATTATTTCCCCAGTCATATTTATTTGGCTGAAGATCACCTACTATTGTCATCAAGAAAGATTAAATCATTTTTGTATGTAAAAGCTGTTTTTTTTTTTTTTTTTGCATTTATTCCTAAAGGACAACTTGACTCAAACTTTCTTTTTCTGAGGATCTTGTAGATGGTGCTGTTAATACATGTTGCATGGTGTTAAATGCAACTGTAGAGAAATCTGATTTTCATCCTTATAAATAATTTGCTGTTTTTGCTGGGCTGCCTTACATATTCTTTGTTTATCGTTGGAAGTTCAATAACTGTCTGGGTTGTCTATACTGGGTTAGTTTTTCCTTGCCCCCAGTGTACCTTTCAATATGTATAGTATTCTTTTATTTCAAAGAATTTTGGGGAGCTTATATCTTTAAATTGTCTTTATGTCTCTCTGTTTTTCCTTTTTAAGTACTGTGTCTTTGTCTGTTAAGGC
The DNA here is from genome assembly GCF_043159975.1 of Macaca nemestrina. Taxonomy (NCBI): domain Eukaryota; kingdom Metazoa; phylum Chordata; class Mammalia; order Primates; family Cercopithecidae; genus Macaca; species Macaca nemestrina. The sequence continues at coordinate 122,696,653 of NC_092132.1, read as the reverse complement.
TGCTATCACAAATTATCATAATCTAAGTGGCTTATGAACAACAGAAATTTATTTCTTGTAGTTCTGGAGGCTGAGAAGTCCAAGATCAAGGCACTGGCAGATTCTGTGTCTGGTGATGGCTGCTTCCTGGTTCATAGATTCTGTCTTTTCACTATATCCTCACGTAATGGAAGGAGCAAGGAAACTTTTGGGTTCTCTTTTGTGAGGACAGTAGTCCCATGCATAAACGCTCTGCCCACATAACCTAATCACCTCCCAAAGTTCCTATCTCCTAATACCATGGCCTTGGAAGTTAGGATTTAACATATGAATTTTAGAGGGACATAAATAACACACTCCAAATATGTTTGTTGTATTTACTTTGCCTGTCTTCTATAACTGTCATCTAGTCTCTCATTCTTTTCAAGTCTTTATTTATTTTCATTTTATTTTGTTCTCCTTTTTTTTAAATTAGCCTTTATGTTCCTTATTCTATTTTCTGTAGTTTTTTTTTTTTTTTTTTTTTTTTTTCCGCAATTTCACCTTATTATTTCTTGAGCTCTGATGGGTTGTATTTGAGTGTTTCCTCTGGACTTCCTGTTTCTTCTTCATGATCTTCCTTTTTTTTTTTCCTTTGGTGGAGTCTCACTCTGACGCCCAGGCTGTAGTGCAGTGGCACAATCTCAGCAGCTCACTGCAACCTCTGCCTCCCAGGTTCAAGCAATTCTCCTGCCTCAGCCTCCCAAGTAGCTGGGACTACAGGCGCATACCACCAGGTCTGGCTAATTTTTTGTATTTTTAGTAGAGATGGGGTTTCACCATGTTTGCCACGATAGGTCTTGATCTCCTGACCTTGTAATCCACCTACCTCGGCCTCCCAAAGTGCTGGGACCACAGGTGTGAGCCACTGCGCCTGGCCCATGATCTTTCTTTTAAAGGCAGTTGCTTCATTTATTTTACAATACTAATGACAAAAATTTTGGTTAGACTTTTCATTCTGTCATTGAGGAAATTCTTGTGCTCTTGTCTGTTGGTAAGTGTTACTGCTCTTTCTCCAATTTTTTTCTTATAGTGACCTTGTATCAATGTTGTTCCATCTTCTTTGCTAATACTCAATACTGAATGAATTGGGTCTTCATGCCTTAAGTATATTAGCAGAGGTGTTTGTGAGATGGGAAGATTCAAGCAGCTTTCTAAACTTCACATCTTAAAGGTGCTCTCATTAGGTGCTTCCACAGAGACAGTGTCCTTCTGCTAATATGGCCCCTTGTTCAATCTGTCTGTCTATTAATCAATCAATCAATCAATCATCTCTCCATCCATCCATCCATCCATCCATCCATCCATCCATCCATCCATGCATCCATCCATCCTTCTTTCTTTTCTGCCTCTCTACTTTAAACTGTATTTAGGAGGCTTCAGCAGCCAGTCGTACTCACTGCTATACTCCTATTTTTTTTGTTTTTTTTTTTTGAGATGGAGTCTTGCTCTGTCACTCAGGCTGGAGTACAGTGGTTCAATCTCGGCTGACCGCAAGCTCCACCTCTCGGGTTCACGCCATTCTCCTGCCTCTGCCACCTGAGTAGCTGGGACTACAGGCACGTGCCACCACGCCTGGCTAATTTTTTTGTATTTTTAGTGGAGACGGGGTATCACCATGTTAGCCAGGATGGTCTCAATTTCTTGACTTTGTGATCCGCCCACCTTGGCCTCCCAAAGTGCTGGGATTACAGACTTGAGCTACCACGCCCGGCTACTCCTTCTAATTTTTAACACATGGTGAGGTACATAGGCAGAAGAAGATACCAATAGTATCTTCTACTGCTATTGTAACGTCTTTTCCATGGTGGTGTATTTTTTTTGGTATTTTCTGAGAACTGTTCCTGGTAAGCTACTTAACCTCACTTTTCACTTCATTTTCTCCTTAATTTATTTCCTTTTGCTTCTGTCAGACCTTTGCCCTATTGGCAGGATAGTTTAGTATACCAAAAATACAGTTTTAGCATTTCAGGGTGCAACACATGTTGAGAAAATATTTCTGCCAATATCTTTGGAAATTTGCCCTTGAAGAACCAACTATTCTCTGTTTCTTTATAATGGTTTTTCTCTACAATATCAGTTGCTTTTGGGAGCCTATACATGCTTGGAAGTTTGAACATTATATCTGTTCTAAGTTTTATGATTAAGGAGTTTTTTTTTTTTCCTCATTTTATCTTTTCTTTTTGCTTTTGTATAATACCCAGCAAGTGGAAGTTTCTTTATTCTGATGCCTTGTTCATACTGGAATTTGAAAACTGACATTTTGGGATTAATTTTGTTTATTTTATTAGGTTTTTTTTTTGTATTGGTGGTCATGTATGTAGTTTAAAAGGACGTGTGGATTTTTAGGCGATAAAATTAGCCAGGGTTTAGAATGGTATGGTGGGTAAAGCATGTTTACTTTTTTTCCTCCATTTTTCCTTTTGAATCCTGATGATTGTTATCTAGTTTTCATTTTTGGTAAGTTCTCCGCATTCATGGACTGCTTTGTTACCATTGTGATCATAAAATGCTTGAATTTAGAGTTCTATGTGAGAAAAGTGATCCTCGTTGTGCTGTTATGACTAAGCATACTGTGTACCACAGTTAGGAAGTAAAACACACTTTGCTTCCTAAGATAAATTTATCTATATGCATCTATCCATATATCTATCAATTCATCTATCTATCTGTCTGTCTATCTATCTATCTCCTGTTTATCACCTTATCTAGCACTATTCCCTCAAATTAAGGAAGGCTTGAGCTCTTATAAGTTGCAAACTCTCTCATTGAAACAATTCGTTCCCTGAATTTTGCAAAACTAACATCTACACGTTTGTGATGACCCTTGAAGATATGATTAAAAAATGAAGAAACTGTTCTACCATGAATAGGCTAATGGTAACTTTAGTAGCCTTGTGGGTTTTTTCTGTAAATACCCGCTGTGCCCATTTGTCAAGGATCCTTGCAAATATTTAAATTTTGTAAATAAAAAATACCTTTCAAAGAATATTTTTGTCTCTGCATTTTTCTTCTACCAGTGACATTTCACTTATCATAGAAATGAAACCCAGAGTTATTGCTATATTTATGAAAGGATGAATATGTAATTGATTAAGGATGTCAATTTAATATAAAACTTATAATTATGGTCATGATAAAGTCTTGAATTGTAAATATTTGTTGTGTTTATTGAATAGAATACAATTAGAGAATAAAAACCTGTAAAAAATGTAATATTAGAGGTAGAAACAAGATAAAGTTTCTTTGACAAAAAGGTGCATGTGCATAGATTTAGGTCAGAGATTGACGAATTCTTAAAAACAAAGAAAAGACCAGGTGCGGTGCCTCACACCTGTAATCCCAGCACTCTGGGAGGCCGAGGCGGGTGGATCATGAGGTTGGGCGATCGAGACGTGGTGGTGGGCACCTGTAATCCCAGCTACTCGGGAGACTGAGGCAGGAGAATGGCGTGAACCAGGGAAGTGGAGCTTGCAGTGAGCGGATATTGCACCACTGCACTCTAGCCTGGGCGACAGAGCAGACTCCATCTCAAAAAAAAAAAAAAAAAAAAAAAAAAGAAAAATTGAATCAATTTAATTGAGATAAATGATCCATGATTAGGTTAAGAGAAAGTCTAGCTATTCAATTCAGAGTTCACTTGAATATATGGGCTGCTTTCAAGTTTTTAATAAAAGTACAGAGCAGCTTCCTAACAGAGGTGTGAATAATGATAAGTTTATATAAGTCTCTGAAACAATGTTAATATAATTGAATCAAAGAAATAAATATGTAATAGTCTTCTATTTAAATTTGTTCTTAACAGTACAATTTCTTATTTAACTTCTGTATTATGAATTTAATTATTTTTGTCAAGATTTAAAAAAATCATCATTATAACCAGTTGGCACCATAATTACTCTTAGGGAAGGAACTGTATTGAGTGCGGGGAACAAAACTTGGTAAGTCGCTTGGGATTAAAGGTGAGCGACTTTGAGGATAGAGCCTCCTAGCAGGGTCATTCTGCATGAGAAAATGGGAAGTGTTTATTTTGAACTACTACATGGGTTGGGATTGGAGGCTCAAGGCAATCTTCTAGGTATCAAAGGGCAGGGAGGTTTTACCTGACATATGAATTATTGTTTCATGTAAATATAGTTGAAAGTCATATATATTTAGAATTTTAAATACATAGTTTTAAGACAGTGCTTTTAATTTTTAAAGAAAACATGTGTCATTTATTTTTCCCAAAGCTAGTGGAAGTTTCTTTGTGTCCTGATAGCAATAGCATGAATGAAATTGACATGAATAATACTTCCAGTTAGATTTTCATAACCTGACAGTTTCATAAATACCCAATATGTAATGATAGTCAGAGGGAGAAACTGTATTGAGTGTGTATTTCAGGAGAGATTGTCCTCTGGGGCATATACCAGCATCAGACAGCTGCTTTATGGAACCACCCACCAATTCCCTTGGGTTTTTGTTATTATTGTCTGTTTTTTTATATTTTGTTCAGTTTCTAGGGTACATTATTTTCTTTGTGTTTCTTTTTTATTTGCATGATGCTGACCAAGTCATGTTCATAAATCACATATGTTAATATCTACAGTGCTTTCATTGGCCTTCAAACATTATCAGAGAAGGACAAAAAAAAAAAACAGTAAGATTTACACTGTAAAATTAGCCTCCACTTACAAATTCTTTTATCAGCCAATCCTTACCTTAATAACATATATTAGCTTTTTAAAAAGTAAATATGATGTCCCTCAGCTCTGGCTTTTTTCTGTGTATTTTTATGTACCTTTAGAAAGTTTCATTGAAATATTTAGAAGACTACTGTCGAAATACTGTTCTAATTGTTAAAAGGCATAATCTTTAGGGTAAAGTCTTGAAGACTGGCAACTTTAATCAAACAGTAATGCTATCAGATAAAGATCATAACTCTATAATTTAAAATAAGCTATGCCTGAAATGTTCAGAAAATGTCAGAGCTAGAACATTTAGTACAGTCTCTATTTCATGGGTTAAAGAAAATAAAGCTTAGAACAGTGAAAATACTTCCTCAAGGTAATACTTACAGTTCGTGGCTGAACTGTTAATAAAAGTCACAACCAACTTTTTCATCTCTGCTTTCTTTTCTTCCTGTTCTATCATTTTAAGTTTCTTAAAGGAAAAGCTTGGAGAAAAATAAGTATTGATGATAGAGCAGATACAGGATTTTCGCCGGGTGCGGTGGCTCACACCTGTAATCCTAGCACATTGGGAGGCTGAGGCGGGTGGATCACTTGAGGTCAGGAGTTTGAGACCAGCCTGGCCAATGTGGTGAAACCCTGTCTCAACTAAAAATAGAAAAATTAGCTGCGTGTGGTGGTGCATGCCTGTAATCCCTGCTGCTTGGGAGGTTAAGCCAGGAGAATCACTGGAACCCAGGAGGTGGTGGCTGCAGTGAGCCAAGATCACACTACTGCCCTCCAGCCTGGGCGGCAGAATGAGATTCCGTCTCAAAAAAAAAAAAAAAAAAAAAAAGATTGTGTTAACATGGGGGTCTGGGTGAGAAGAGAAAATTTATTTATAGGAGGACATGTAGGAAGGGCACTGAAGATCACTGTTTACTATTTTGAATTGTCCCTCCTCCGATCTTACAAAGTGGGACATGCACTGAGTTTCCCATGAAACACTGAGTTTTCCATGAAAAGTGAATGGGGAAGCACATTCACTTCCCCAAGAACAAGCCGTATCATCCAATGCTATTTGCACAGAACTCACGGCTTTATATTTACTGTCCTAAAAGAAGTGATTTATAATCTTTTAAAATTTAAAACAGTTTAATTTTTGGTGATGCTTTTTTTTTTTTTTTTGTCATTTTAATGCCCCCTCCAAAGTGTTGTAACCTAGCTGAATGAAAAGTGGCATTTTCGTTGTTATTGTCGGTGATGATACTTTTCATGGCAATCTTAGAGATACCTGGGAATATTCCAAGTTCTTGAAAAATCATGGTTGGGAATTACCACTCTGGAAACATATTGCCATGGTTACTGTGTTAATGCTGTGATTAATGTGTCTTTTAGTCTTGTATGTGTGTGTAGATATAGACATCATTTTATATTCCAGTTTGGTTAACATGTTTGATCTTTTTCTATCAGTCAGAGACATAAAAATGTCTTGACTCTCTTAAAAACAAGATAGTTCCCATTTTTTAACCTTATGGATATCTGTTGCTGAGGATCATTTTTTGTAAGGAGTTAAATACCCAGAAAACTAAAGTGGTCTAGAAGATAACTGCTAGTTCTACATATGTGTGTGTGTGTGTGTGTGTGTGTGTATATATATATATATATATATATTTTTTTTTTTTGTCTGAAGTTGTGTTCCAATTTACTTCCTTTAATCACTTAGTATTAACAGAACAGAGTGTTGATTATAAATAAGAATTCTACATCCCCTGTCTTTCCCTAAGTACCTGCTTCGAATAACGGGTTCAACTAGACTCAGTAGCTAGATGTAGTATGTGGAATGTGGATTCATTCGCATCAAGCATGCTTCTCATAGGAATCTTTTAATGCACTCAGTCAGTCACCCAGGGCAGTCAAAGACCTAAGCTGCTTTGTACTTTACAGCAGGAAACAGTCACTCCCATAAATACTGTGCACTCCCAAGTAAATCTGGAATGTTTGCAACGGGATTTGTGTACCATCCTCAACTCTCTGTTTTCTGTGATAAAGTCTTTGTACACAATTGTTTGATTGTTTTTATCTCTTGATACTCATAAATAATGCCACTGGAGAAATAAACCTAAGACATATCCAACTGGAACACTTTATATATAGAGGTACAACATTTCAACAACAGAAGCCTTTCTTGTTGAGGGGATCCACATTCTGAATACTCTGGAATGATTATTTGAAATCAAGAAAAAGAGCCAATGAGAAACAGCGAAAGCAGAAATATCTCTAATAAGGAAAAATATTTCTACAATGAGATTTTTCTTACATAATATATGTGATGATTAAGAGCATTTGCTTATATTGTAGGTTCTTGTTACATCCGACAGTAAGTTGAGAAAACACTGGTTATTACGGTAAAAGATGCTACGTGTGTATGTATGTATATGTGTATGTATATGTATACATATATTATTTGGATATTCCAATCAGTAATACTTACTGCCTTGGTGAATGCATAATTGTCTTGAGAAAATGATTATGTGTATCAGTGTGATCTGGCTAAAACAACTCTCTCCAACTGATCACCTGGTTTTGTTTCATTTCCCCTGGTAATCTGGTAGGTGGCCATTTCTTTTCTTTCTAGTCTATATTCCCTTCTAAAGATAAAACTTGGTCAAACATATCTATTTATGGTAACCTGTCTTTAAGATAGTTTCAGGTATACCTTCTTCCTTTAATCTCATTTGGTTGATATGTTAGATCCTTTCCTATCAGCCAGAGAAATAAAAATGACTTCAGGGTCTTAAACAAAATTGTTTACATTCTTTAATTAAATTGTCATTTAAAGGAGAGAAATGCTCAGAAAATTAAACTGAGTATGGAAGGTAACTGCTAATTCTACATTTCTTTCCGGAAATTGTGTCTTCATTTGTTTTTTAAAAATCATTTAGAAGCTGTGTGGCCCCCAGAGAAGTTCTCAGGTTTGTGGAAAAGAAATAATTACATCCCAAAGTTAGGGGTAAGAGAATGGAGCTCTTTGTAGGGACATGGATGCAGCTGGAAACCATCATTCTTAGCAAACTATCACAAGAACAGAAAACCAAACACCGCATGTTCTCACTCATAGGTGGGATCTGAACAATGAGATCACTTGGACTCAGGAAGGGGAACATCCCACACCGGGGCCTATCATGTTGAGGGGGGAGGGGGGAGGGATTGCATTGGGAGTTATACCTGATGTAAATGACGAGTTGATGGGTGCAGCACACCAACATGGCACAAGTATACATATGTAACAAACCTGCACGTTATGCACATGTACCCTACAACTTAAAGTATAATAATAATAAATAAATTTAAAAAAAATTATATCTTAGAACACCTAAGTAATATGGATCTTTGAAAGCATCAAATTGCTGCGGTTACTTTAGAAAGGTCATTTTTTTAGAATGCTTATACTACTTTTCCCCCATTTTGAAAGTCAATTGGGGTTTATTTTAAGTAAGTATTGATGTAAATGATGGCACACCCTCTTCTGGGGCATAAATGCTGGAGGATGAGCCATAGTCACGCATGATGTGTGTCAAGATAAGAAGAAATGGAAATTTATCTGCAGAGACTACCATATGATGTATGTGTAAATTTTCAGTCCCTGGGATTATGATTTTTTTTTAGTAAAGACAAATGTTTTTTGTTAGTTAGATCCTGATTTTTGGCATGATTTAGTAGGAGAAAGGTTTTAGTTTAGACATAGCTTTTCTTACATCTTGTGCAAAATTGTCAGTTGTACGGAGGGTAAACACTGCACTCTGGAAAGGCCTTCTGGAATGTCCTTATTTCTGTGTGAGTGTGATGGAAAAAAATAACTTTGAAAAAATACATGTTTAATGAAAGATATTTCCAGTTTATTCCTTTTGGATTTTTATTTAACACTTCTTTGTATCTCTCTGATAGCATGTATGAAAATGTATTTTAATGATTTAATTATCTCTCCATATTAGATGTTCTTGCTATCTTTGTCATATGACTTGTTTATTTTTCTATTCCTGGTGATAGGTGGAGTGACTGATACATTGCAGGTACATTGTATACATTTTTGAGTAGATATGTATATGATTAATTGACATTTTGCGAGTCTTTCTTTTCCAACTTTTATGTGCAGGATGTGCAGGTTTGTTACATAGGTAAACATGTGTCATGGTGGATTGCTGCACAGATCATCCCATCACCTAGGTGTTAAGCCCAGCATCTATTAGCTATTCTTCCTGATGCTCTCCCTCCCACCCCTCAACAGTGTGTGTTGTTTTGACAGGCCCCAGTATGTGTTGTTCCCACCATGTGTCCGTGTGTTCTCATCATTCGTCTCCCACTTATAAGTGAGAACATGCAGTATTTGGTTTTCTATTCCTGCATTAGGCAAACGGTTTATTTTTTTATTTTTATTTTTTAAAGAAAAAAGAAAGACATGCTATGAAATGTCCTTGGACCTAATTCAAGAAATGAAAGAAAGGCAGAGATCAAGGAAGAAAGGAATGATGCGGAGTTTATGAAAGTTAGATGTTAAGATGACAACTGAGGGTGCTTCTTTTCTCCTCACCCTTGTTTAGCCAGGTGCTTACTTGACAATTTGTAAATTAAATTATTCCTTGAACAATACTTTGCACAAGAGTAAAGGAATGTTTCATGGATAAAGACAGGCAATACCTGGAGCTAATCTCTGTGGATAAATATGTTTATTTTGATTCCTGAAGCTGGGATGCAGAACTGATAGAAGGAAGCCAGGGGGGTTTTCTCTGCTCCACCAAATAAATCACATATGACTAGAAATTGCAACCAGACAGCAATCTGTGAAGCAAGCGATAGGAGCTCCACCGTCTGGTGCCTGCTGTGGATGTCTGGCACCCAGTGGTACCAGATTTGGTGTAAGTGGGGCTTCTGTTTGGGAAACTTTGCCAAGTTTTTTTTCTTGAAAAGTGGATTTTGGCTTTGTTTCTGCATTCTTGTATGGGAATAAAAAAATCTCATAATTGCAAATGTGTTTATTATGCCCCAAACATTAGATGTAGGCTATTATTTCCATAGGATGCTGTAATCCTGTGTGGGTACATTTGTTGCTGCGTTTGACACAGTAAAGTTGTGTTAATGTTTTTCATCCTGCTAGCTGTTAGAACTAAGATAGGCATAATTCCTAATTTATCTGTGCCCCCCCACCTTATGCATATATTTAGGTAGTCAAACATTGGGAGTTTCTATAGAATATTTTTAAAATTTATCTTTGGAATCTCTTATCCTTGAAAATGTTTTCACGTTCAAGAGTGTCACCTCCTATCAGATCATTCCGTTCCCTTGACCCTCTCCCTCTGACAATTTTCACATCTTTCTTCGCAGGAAAAAAGAAATAAACTAAAGCTATGTTATGGCTTTCTTCACTCCTCTTCATTTTGGTTTGAACATTTGAAGAAAGCATTGAATTTTTTCTTCCTTTTTCTTTCTTTTGCCAGAACCCGTGATGCTATTCTCATGGGGCACATGTGAAACGCATGTTGCAGTTCCATCTCTCTTGACCTTTTCTGTGTTTGCTATGTAATATTGCATCTCCTCAGTTGTCCAGGTTATCACAAGAAGTTGTGCTGAATTTCTACTTGATCACCTTCTATTTCTTACTAAGTATTCCTTGTTGCATCATGATCCCTTTCACCAGGGTTTCTCCTGTGTGAACTCATAGGTTACTATCTACATTGCTGCAAGAGACTCCCAAATTTTCCATCTTTCTCAGGTTTCTGCCCCGTCACTCACTCTTATATCTTTCCAAACATCCACCAAGTTCTCAGGGTTTCAGGTTGAAGTTGAAGCTCGTTAGTGTGACATACAAGGCTCTTAGGACCTGGTAGTCTCAGGCTCTGGCTGCTTCCCTAAAACACTGCCCACTGAGACCAGGTCTAGCTAGTTTTAGTTCCCTATGCCATGGTATGCCACTGCAATTTTCCATGTGGGCTTACTTTACTCCCAGATCTCTCTATCCTCTTCCTCTTCATGTAACTAATTTCTTCCTGGCTCTTTGACACTGGGTATCAGTGTCATGTCCCCAGTGTCTAATGTGGATGTCTTTCATCTATTCTCCCATAGGCTTGGATGCATCTCCTTCCTATCATCTCACTAGTATTGTTCACTGTCCTTCCACGGTGAGCACAGAGTCCTCAGGGTCTGTCATAGTATTGTTTGCAAATGTCTACTATGAGTAAATGAGTCTAATAATTTTTTATTGCTTTTAAGTGCTCTCTTTTAATTCACTGCCTATCAAGCCTTGCTCTCTTTGAATTATATTTATATCTAAATGTTCATAATAGCATCAGATTTAATTAATTGTACCCTTATATTGACTCTCAAACATGACCAAGATTGTTATTATTGACTCTATGTTCAGACAAATAACCAGACACATAGGGTAAAAGATTTAACCCATAATCTACATGACCTAATGAAAAGAGCTTAGACAAGAACCAAGGAGCAACAGGCTCAAATGTCAGATGCCTTTGCCATATTACCCCCATTTCTTTTTTTATAGTTAGTTAAAAATGTTAACTTTTTAAAGGTTAATGTGATGCTGCTAAGCCCTCTCTAGGGTGATTGATCAGCTTAAATGTAAACTATTTTGGTGACCGTGATATATAAAGTCATAGTGTTGAAAAAATTTAACAGTAGTTAGAATCATTTTGAGAAAACAACATTGATATATGAAAATATTCACAATTGAGAAATCTTATATTGATGAACTTAGAGATTATACATTTTGGTCTTGAGGTGGAACTCAGTAAAACTGCTTAACAACTTAAACTTGAGCTTATAAAATAAGAAATAAAGATGATATTTTGTATTTTAAGATATTGAGTGTGATTTCCTCCTGGGATCTATCACTATGAAAAGTGATTATTGGTTTAGAGTGGTTTTCTTATTATTTTGGGTTTTGAAGGAGCACAGTTCATCCTGTTGGTCTATGTTAACCAAGGGTAGGTAAAGAGGACAGAGGACACCTAACAAGGGCTCAGGTGTTATCTGCCTCAAGTGAGCAGTGTGAGAAAAGCCTTGTGTACCAAGAGGAAGTTTGTCATGGGTTTGCAGAACTTTCAAAAACAAGAAACATTATTTCCACTTTTCGTGTGGTTCCTCTCACTTTTTAAGCCTCTTTTTTCTTTTCCTTCTTTTAGAGGTGGAGTCTTAATATGTTGTCCAGGCTGGAGTATAGTGGCTATTCACAGGCATAACCATTACATACTACAGCCTCTGAACTCCTGGCTCAAGTCATCCTCCCATCTCAATCTTGAGTAACTGGGACTGTAGATGTGTGCCATGGTGCCTGGCATAGCCTCTTCTTTAATTGTAATAGACCTGCTTATCATGCATGAAATGATCTACAAACACAAAGTACTCTATTATCATTATATCTTTGGAGTACTGTGTCCTTTAAATGTATTTTCTTACTGTAACTGACTACCTAGGCTGGAGGTCCTATCTCTAATTTAGAAATGAAGAAAGTCAGACCTACTTGGATTGAGTGAGCATTCAAAATACATTCAGAAGTGGAAATAATTTTAAAAATTTAAATGGCTTCCAGAGGTCATGTAGTCTCTTTTCTCATATAGTGGAGAAAACAGATCTAGAGAAGTTCAAGATTTCCCCAAACTTACGTAGTTATTGGCCAAGCAGGAGCTAAATGTCATTCTTCCCGGAGTTTAGTCAATATTTGCTTGGTCACTTTTCTTAGTAGAGTTTTTTCTTCTCCTTGCACTCATAAACACTTAAAAAAGTGAATTGATAGTGATTGTATATATTATATAATTAGGTAATATTAGCTGGGCATGGCGTTTCATGACTGTCATACTAGCTTCATATATTAGAAGAAAAGTACAAATTGTGTAGCTACTCAAGTGTAAAACGTAGAGAGAAAACCTAGAGAAGACATGAAACTCTCTTCTTGACTAGTTCAGGCTGGGGATACTATGAATAATGGTATGTTCAGAAAGAATGAACAAAATTGCTGTAGTAACTCAATTTCAGGAGAGTTTGACCCTGTCAGAATAATCTACTGTATTTGCATGAGAAATATGAAGGAGTCCACAGGAAAAATGATGTGTTCAGGGTTCTTTTCCACTGTACTGGAGCACCTGAGGAGCTGAAGAGAGAAACTTGTGTTTCTTCTTTGAGTGGCAAGTGTGTTAGTTAATATCATCAGGCAGAACATGATTTCCAAGAGTTTAGTTTGGTCCTTCACAAACTGAAATACTCTGAAGTGCCTGATTTTATGCAAATTACTTTTGGTTGTTGTATTGAGAAATGAAAGGATGCCAACTTTTTTTTTTTTTTTACAAACCAAATACTAATTAGCATTACCAAATTTATCTGTTGAGATACACCACTTATTTGTAAGAGAAGCTCTTTGACAAAATCAAAGAATTTGAGTAAATACTTCATATTGGCTATATGAGACCTTGGAATGCCATTGTCTTTTTTTTCTGTAGAATTTGTGTAATACCCTCCACTTCTTTGCGTTGAATGAGATGCATGTAAAACAACCTTGTAAATTACAGCATTCTAGGTCAGAGGCTGGAAATATTTTCTGTAAAAGGCAAGAGAGAAATATTTTATGCTGTTGTGAACCATAGTTCTCTGTTGCATCTACTCAACTCTGCCATTGTGGTGTGAAAGCATCCATATATAGTACATAAACAAATGAGGGCTGCTCTGTTCCAGTAAAACTTTATTTATAGATACAGAAATTTGAATTTCATGTAATTTTCACCTATTGTGAAATGTTATTTTTCTCTTGATTTTTTTTTAACCATTTCAAAATATAAAAAATGACTCTTAGCCCACAGGCTGTATAAAAACATGTAGATTTGGTCCAACGTCTGCAATTCACTAGCCTTTCTCCAGGTGATTGCCTCACTATGAAACAGTTCCAAATGTAAGGGGATTAGGAGGTGATGGTGGTGTTGAGATTGCATTTACTGAGCCATCCAGATGATTGACTCCAGGCTCTCTCTCTCTCTCTGATACTGAGAACATGCCTTGGCATATGTTCCCAGCTAACATATGAGAAAACTCATCATCGGAGGAATAATTTTCTGTTGTTTGTTTCTGGGAGTTGGGCAGAATATCTAAGGTAGTGGAAGGAGGATACTGCGCCACACAACTCACAGAGCTGAATTGATACAGATAGGTAGTGTCAGCATTTCTGTGCAAAAACAAATGTTTTAAAGTTTTGAGGTCTCAGCACTTTTCCAGGCACAGCATTCTGGATCTTGGCACATGGACTCCCAGTTTCAATAGCAAGTGCTCACCTTTCTTTTTGCTAGTTTTATTCCAGAGCCAATCTCTTTATATTAAAGAAAGCAACTGAAAATGGAAAACTCATTGAGCTTAAAGCAGCCAAAGGAAAAATATGTGCTCATTTTAAGTTTTTTCTTTTGCAACTGTTGGCCAAATAGGTTTATTTTTAAAGAATTTTCACAATTTACAAATGTTTGCCTTAGGACTTTGTGTAATGGCGTTGGTTTTATACAGCTATTACAGTTAGGATGAAGAGATTTTCTTCACAAAGATGGTTTTGGAAAATGTCTCATCACACAAGTGGTAAGTGTAGTTGCTGTAATTTTATTGAAGAAAAGAAATGACTACTAATGGGAATCACAAAATAGTGAAATTGATGATCATTTCTGTTTTTATTGCCTTTATTTTAAACATAATAATGACAGAGTCTGAAACAAGATTTGGAGATTGCTATGTATTTAAATATTTAATGCAACAAGCATCCCACTTTATTATAGGAGATAGAACATTGACTGTGCCTAACCTAAATTCCTTTTCCAAAGGAAAATAATTTCCAAATTATTTTCGTATTAAAAAAAGGGGAAAAAGAAAAGGAACAGTCTGACTGCTACAAAGTAGAGGTTACAGCTTCAGCTTTGTAATTACCTATTAATTGATATCTGTGTATGTAAGTATAACAAACAAGGTTTTAAATAGTGAAAATTAGATGATAGATACTAAAGGAAACAATTTCCTGAGAAGTATTAGGTTAGATTGTACAGATGTAAAATATATGTCAACAACCTGGCAGCAAGTAGTCTTGAGACCTTGAAGTTCACTGGGAGTAGAAGAATTATCTGCTCTTTGAATAGTCATAAAAACTACCTAAGGCAAACTTTTGGCATGTAACTTAGGAAACTTAAATAGTTTCTCATGCTGTAAGACACTTCGATTTTACTAGATCTAGAATGAGGTCTGGGAATGTATATTTTTACAAATCTCCACTGGTGAGCTGGGTCAAGTTTTTGCAATACAGAATTTGAGGCAGATAATATTACGTAGGAGGTAGGCGATTTACTGGGGAGTGCTAGAAGTACCAATACCAGTGGGGGAGTGGAAAAAATTATGTCTGTAGAGGAGAAAAAGCTGAACTGCAGAGCAGTTGCAATAGAGTCCCATCTGATCCTAAGGAGCCCTGGAGCTGGCATTCCAGGCCCTGGAGAGTTGTTCTGGAATGAGGCAAGAAACAACAAACAAGAAGTTGTTTCTTCCCCTTCACAGATGTTTTTCCATCTCCTCTAATTTCTGACCATTCTGTGATGAGACAACCAGAGTCTTTAAAAAATAAATACTTTGCTTTTCTGCGATTAAATGGTTTGATGAAAATTAAGCCCTAAGCATAAAGTGCTAAATAGAATAAACCCCTGGCACATAAAATGGGTAGGTCCTGATATCCTCTTTTAATTCTTCAAATGTATAGGTAGATCCTGATACCCTGTCTGACCTGTAGTCAATTACACTATATATTTTCCTCTATAAAATGTATCACTCGCTACATTCACTAACCCTCCATTACTGAATGGGGCAATGATTCAAGAACCCCCCAGTGAATGCCTGAAACTGCACATGATACCAAGCCCTACATATATTGTCTTTTTTCTATATGTACATACCTATGATGAAGTTTAATTTATAAATTAGGCATAGTAGGAGAATAATAGCAATAACTAATGCAATAATAAAACAATTATAACAGTATGCCAGCATCATTACTCTCGTACATTGAGACCATCATGAAGGAGAATAAAGGTGACTTGTACAAGAGCACTAGGATATTATGATAACCCAGACATCTCCTCGACGGGATCCACTGGACAAAGGGATGGTTCACGTCCCAGGTAGGAGGGGGAAGGACAGAGCGGGACAGAGGGAGACTTCATCTTGCCACATAGAATAGTGGATACTTTAAAAATTATGAATTGTTTACTTCTGAAATTTTCCACATAATAGTTTCAAACCAAGGGTAACTGAAACCATGAAAAGTGAAACTGCAGATAAGGGAAGACTTCTACAGAAAATATTTGGGCCAGGTGCGGTGGCTCATGCCTGTAATCCCAACACTTTGGAAGGCTAAGGTGGGTGGATCATCTGAGGTCAGGAGTTTGAGACCAGCCTGGCCAAAGTGATGAAACCCCGTCTCTACTAAACATACAAAAATTGGCTGGGCATGGTGGTGCACACCTGTAGTCCCAGTAATTTGGGAGGCTGAGGCAAGATAATTGCTTGAACCTAGGAGGCAGAGGTTGCAGTGAGCTGAGATCTAGCCACCGCACTCCAGCCTGGGTGACAGAGCAAGACTCCGTTTAAAAAGAAAAACAGAAAACATCGGTTACTCTTTTAGACCCATTAGGAATAAAAACCAAAAGTAATTGGTTATTTACTACATAAAAATATTACATAGTATTAATTCATATTTATGTTTGATTGCATCACTTTTTTAAAAACTTTTGGCTCAAATATTGGTAGTTTTCAAGGAACTTTTGTGCAGCATTATATAAATATGACAAGCAGAAAAACCAAAAGGGTGCATCAATGTACAAAAGCTGGTATGTTAAATTGTTATCGTCATTAACGATTCACTGCTCCTTGCTAAATTCATAGCTCACACAATTAAATTTATGCCTCATAAAATTACAAACTATTACAAGTCATGGACTTTAAGGCTGCTCACCAAGTTATCCAAAAGGTCAAAGGTAAATGCCAATGTACTATTCTATGCTAATTTTTCACAAATTCCATTGATTGATTCTTATTTATGATCCTGTTTCATAAAACTCAGGGTCATATAATAATGTTCTATTTCAAAACATGTTAGTATATTTCAAGGTCTTAGAAAAGGTATTGAAGTTTTTTGGTGAGCCAAAGAGAACAGGAAAAATGATGTTTTGTCTGTAAATTCCATGTTGACTCCAAGTCAGAAGAGACTCTAAGGGTTATCTGGTTCTAGGCTGTTAGTTTTGAGGTAATAACATTTTCATTTACAAAAAGAACATTGGTAAAGTAGTAAAGGCTTATTTTTGTATATATACTTATTTACACACAGATTATACCCGTGAAAAATGGTGCCCAGGCAGTTTGCTTTCATTGATCTATGTTAGGCGAAGGTCAGGAGTAATATTGACATAAGTAAATATTGGGGTAGAAGGCAAGACTTGGAGGTGGGATTTAAACAAATAAACAAAGTTATTTTTCCTTTTTATGCTACTTTGCAGGAAGGTCATGTCAAAATTAAAATATATTCTGTTTTCTGCCTTGGCAAGTAACATGTATTATGCCCATTCACATGTAGGTCTTGCCTGCTTTGGCAAATACTTACGGAAGAAAGTGTAATTTAGAAAGAGAAGAATGTAATGATATTAGACAAAATAGGGTCACAAAGTTTACAATTGGAAAGTGATTTGTAAGTTAATAAAATTACCTAGAGCCAGACTCTACTGTCTAAATATACCATTGAATGTAAACGAGCTTTTCCTGAGCTAGTATAGACAGGTTTGAAAGACTTGGTCTTCTCCAGTACTCACCTCTTACCAAGGAGGAAAAGCGCCCAGAAAAAAAAATTCTAAAGAATATTTTTGTATCATTTACTTATGCCCCATCTTTTTCTAAAATATATTTAAGAGAGTTTATCAGAATACATACTATGTGAGAAAATAACATAAATAAGGAAATCAAGACAGAATGTAAGGTTTTTGAAAATGAAGAAGAATCTGGGGAATCTGAGGATAAAGTTAACACAAAAAGTGCTTGAGGTTCATCAGCTGAATGATGGATACAAATCTGTAAATATTCTGAGGGCCAACTCTAAGAGGAAAACACAGTTATTTCAATGTTTATAGTTATCCTGGAGGAGCCCAATTCTTTCTCTAAGTGGGACCAGAGAAAAATTTCCCCTTTGTCATCAGAAAGAGTTCCTACAGGGTATAGGGTAATCAAGAACTCATGAAGTTGTGTGTCTGTAATGCCCCTTAAGTAGTTAGATGATTGCAGGCCAAGAGCAATACAGTCAAAATGATTTTACCAGAAAGAAAAAGCAGTCAGTCCAAAAACAACTTTCTTGTGGTTTGATTAATCCAAAATTGGTTAGATTATCCAGGAATGGAAATCTGCATAGACTTTAGGCACACCTCAATAATTATTTCTGTAACCAAGATTCTGATCATTGTTGAGAAGTAGTGAATTCAAGCTTATGCTCTCTGTACTTCGTGACAAATCCCTGGAGTGCATCACTGCTATGTTTTTAGTGCATGTGGACCCATATGCCTTTGATATTTGCCAGGCTGGGGATATAAATGACATATAAAGATGTTCTAATGAGGGCTACTCACTCTCTTTTTTCTCTCACAGACACATTCACTCATGCCCATGTATATACAGATAATCATATTAATAGACATATATACACACACATAACTATTGAAGAATTTGTTGTTTAAAAACATGTTCCAAATTAATGGGGAAAGATAGATTGGCGAACAGATGGGCTTCAGACAATTTGCTATCAATTTGGCTAGAAATCAAGTTAGATTCCTATCTTACAAGATATGCAAAACATACAAGGATTATGAATTTAAATTAGAAAACAAAGTATTAGAAGAATATATGGAACATTTTTATACTCTTGCAGTAGGGAAAGATGCTCAAAGCAAACATGAAATCCAGATCCCATAAAATAAAAATATGAAGTACTTAGGCAAAACCAAGAAGAAATAACAAACTTTGGTAAGACACTAATGATATTAAGTGTATAAAAGTTAATATATGTAAAATTAAAAGAGCAGTGATAAATTTGGAACATATATTTTAAACATACAACATGAAGAAGCTTAGTATCTATGATTTTTAAAGAATGTCAACATATTAATATACAGGAAAAACAGCAGAGTAGAAAAATGAGTATAGAAAATAGTTTTTTCTTTTTGAATTAATTGAATTTGAAACAGCGAGTTTTCTCCTTCAAGGAGTAGGACTTTTCACAAAGCTTCAGTGGATTCTTCTAAATACTGGAAATGGTATGAAGAAGCATGTCTCATCTTTCTGGAAAGCAATTTGGCAATATGTATCAAACCTTCACATTACAAATGAGCAGACCCAACAAATGTTCATATAAAACTCACACCTAAAAATATACCAGACATAAAGGCAAAGCTATATATACAAAGGGTGTTTACAGAAGTATTATTCTTATGTCAAGTGTGGAAAAGTCTAACTGACGTCTACATGTCCAACTGAAGAGGAATTATGGTTTAACAATTCAAGAAGATATCATGAAACTTAAATTATGTTTAATGTTAATTATATGGGAAAAGCCTTGATGTAAAGTTGTAAAAGTAGGATACAAAATTATGTTACACACACACACACACACACACACACACACACACACACACACACAGACACATTTTACAAAAGCCAAAATAGATGTATGATATGTATTTTTTACATATGGAGAGATATAAGTATACACATTATAAATACAAGTTAATACTTTGTGGTCATACAGAATGTCTCTATTTTTTAAATATATTTTCAATAATTTTGACATTTTAAACCATAATATATATCAGTAGTGTTATTTGAAAAATAAACAGAATGTAACTCAATATATATGTAGTCAATAAATTTATAATTTTTAATGCAGAAAAGTATAAATATTTAAGGAAATTCTGACCTAAAACGCAGTTGAAAACTTCTAAGGCTCTACATCAATATGCAATTGCAATAATAAATAAAGATGTTAGCAGGTAGCACAATAGTAGTTGGTGTATTGGAACTAGAATTTCATCACATTATTTGTAAGACATCTAACATGAGTCATTTGATTTCCCCAATATTTTCCTTGTCTTATTCTGGGATGATGATACCTCTGTCATGAGACTGCTGTGAAGAGTCAGTAAGATGTAATCAGCCAGCGAATGTTAGGTGCTCAGTACATTTTAGTTCTTCATCCTCTTTCTCTTTTTCCTCTAAACACAGACACCAGATGTAAAAATGTTATTTATTATTTTTCCTAGCACTAGTAAGGAATTGAAAGCTTTGTTTTCCATACAAACAGTGCCCTGTTCTCGGTGATGACAGCAGGGGGACCTTTCTCACTCCTCTTCAGGGTGAAGGTCAGTGGATTCGTTCCAGTTCATTGACTGGTTGTTCACAGCTGACGTTATCACGATTAGACAGTGCTTTGCCTTACCAATTATTTAACATAACTGTGCTTCTATCGTTGCTCATAAAAACTCTGGTTTGGATACTTCACTCACTGAAAGCAGCAGAGGCAAATCAGCAGGTATACATACGCACAGCTTCAATGCCCAAGATATTGGGCTACTTTTGCTAGTTAGCCTGTGGTCCAGTAGCCCCCCCCCCACCCCCCCCACCATCTATTTTTGGAACCTATACAAATGGAGAAAGGTACATTAGGTTCCTCCATTTTAATCTAGTTATTTTTAAAAAAATATCGTGAGTATGAATTTTAGGCTATAAGTTTAATTTTGTTACATGGATAGATGGTGTAGTATTGAAGTTAGGACTTTTAGGGCAGTTATCATCCAAATAACATATATTGGCCAGGCACAGTGGCTCATGCCTGTAATCCCAGCACTTTGGGAAGCTGAGGCAGGTCGATGGCTTGAGGTCAGGAGTTCAAAACCAGCCTGGCTGGTCAACATGGTGAAACCCCATCTCTTCTAAAAATAATAATTTCTCATTATTTATTCCCCTCCCATGCCTCTACCCTTCTGAGTTTCCATTGTCTATCTTTTTATACTTTATGTCCATGCGTATGCATTATTTAGCTCCCATTTGTAAATGAGAACATGCAGCACTTATCTTTCTGTGACTGACTTGTTTCACTTAAGATAATGGTCTCCAGTTTCACCCATGTTGCTACAAAAGACATGACTTCATTCTTTTTTTTTTTTATGGCTGAATAATATTCCATTGTGTACCTATTACATTTTTTTTGTCCAGTCATGCACCGATGGACACTTAGGTTGATTCCATATTCTTTGCTGTTGTGAGTTGTGCTGTGTTAAGCACACAGGTGCAGGTATCTTTTTGATATAATGATTTCTTTTCCTTTAGGAAAAACACCCAGTAGTGAGAGTGCAGGATCAAATGGTGGTTCTTTAAACTTTCTAAGAATCCTTACAAAATCCCGCCGCTGTAGGTATAAAACAGTATGTGGTCTCACTTAGAATAAAATGGAGACATTTTAAGAATGTGTTGTTTGAATCCTGGCCATGTTCTTTCCCAGAGGCTACAGTTTGATGTAGTTTGCTGGATGTGCCTGTGGACACTGAACTTGACTGGCTATTGGATTCCTGACTCCTGGAACATTTTGAGGAGTTGCCGCTCTTGTTTTCTTTCATCTCCCACCCATCTCCAGAAAAGTCCAGGTTATGCCTGTGGAAAGGTTACCAGCCAGAGGACAAAGTGTGAGGGCTTGCCTGGTACACGGTACATGGCAAACCCAGTTGCCACCCACGTGCCATACTTTGCACCATGCTCCTGATTTGTATGGGTTCCGTACATGTCACGATTTCTAAGAGTGAACCTCTCTGCCCCCCCGCCCACATGACTCTGCTGTCAGCTTTCCAAACAATGACAGGACAGCTGCCTTTGAAAGATGCAAGTTTTCCATTCAGAAAGATGTAAATTTCTTGGTCCTGCAGAGGCTAGAAATATCTCTTGTTTGGGTCATTGGACTTGGGCTAAGTAATCTGCAAGATCTTACACAATGCTACTTGAATATTTCCTCTCTCTCCAGCCATTTCATGACTCCATCCTTTCCATGTGTGTGCCTTACCATCTTTTTAAGCAGAGCACTGGGCTGGGCACAGTGGCTTATGCATGTAACCCCAGGCTTTGAGAGGTTTGCATGAGATCAGGAGTTCAAGACTAGCCTGGGCAACATAGCAAGACCCCATGTCTACAAAAAAATAAAAAAAGTAGCCAGGCATAGTGGCGCGTCCCTGTAGCCCTAGCTGCTTGGGAGGCTGAGGCAGGAAGATCACTTGAGCCCAGGAGTTCAAGGCTGTAGTGGACCGTCATCGTGCCACTGCACTCCAGCCTGGGTGACACAGTGAGACCTTTTCTCAAAAAAATAAAGAAAAAGGGTACATATTGTAATGGCAACAGTGAGTCTATCTCCTCCCCTTTCTTGGGCATCAGAGATAAAATAATGACAATGACATTTGCTATAATTATTTTAAGTTTTTTAAAATCATATGGCCCACATATAGAAAGCAATTGTCAGGTTATCTTCTAAAGGATTTGATTACTAGAAGAGATAAAGTGGAAACTTTTTTTTTTTTTTTTTTGGTTAACTGCATTTAAAATTTTAGGAACCAGTAGATTCTTCTTCAATCTTAAACTTCAGCACCTGCTAAAAATAAGGATTACATATGAAAAATACCATTTCCCCCCAATTTTCTCCGGATGTTACTGCAAAAATTTACTCACTCTCATTTGGGTCACAGGTACTGATAAATGTGTGTGTTTCCAGATGCTGCACCAGGACTGAACGTGTGGAATAGGAAATTATTCTACCTTAGATACATATACCCTCCTCTCCTGTTTTTTCAATCTAAGCCTCCCTAGCCTCTTAGGTTTTTGTTTGTTTGTATTACCCTCCCTCTTTCCTGCTTCCAGCCATCCCTATTATGACTCTAAGGGTCCCATGAAAGATTAGGTCATCTGTGATGCTGGCAGAGGTCTGGAGAAGTCCTCCACCTATGTGGGCGGCATGGACACCTGGACAGAGGCCAAACACTTCTTGAGCAACTTGGTAATGGCCTTCTGAAAAAAAAAATGCGCTCAGCCAATGTATTACTAATTCTACTGGGGGAATTTCCAAGTCAATTTCTAGGGACTGAGAGTGGTACAGAAGGATGAGAGTGTTTAGGTACACTTTAAATTCACAGTGTATGATGTGCCCTGACCACCTCCATCCTCCACACACCCACTACTTACTCCTAAAACAATTTTTTCTAAGCCAAAAGTGGTTTATGACAAATTGTATGTTTGCAGATTTGGAGTCTAAAGAGGAGTAGATTTATTTAAGGGGCATATTTAGTGTTAGTGAAAGCTACACTTACTATGCTAATTGCAACTTAAATTATAGAGCTTTACAAACTTTATCACCAAAAAACCCCACTGTCTTCCCTTGATGTTAAATTGTAGGAATTTAAAGTAATTTAAATTTCTATTTTTTCTACATTTCTGTTTTTTGTATCTGTACAATATGATTACACTTGTGAATGGTTAACAAAAACTGTATACTTTAATCTTTAAATGGAACCTCAGTGCAATATTTTGTAGGCATTAAAAATGATAGGCACTTTCATCAAGCTATTAGTTTTGATTTTGTTGATTTTGTTTGTTTAGTTCTTTGTGGTATACCCTGTAGTTATAATGAAATGATGTAAATCTGTATATTCGCCAACACATAGATGTATTTCTTTTTAACTACTTCAACTTTTTAGCATTATGCAGGAACTGCTGCTCACTCACTAATTATCCCACAACCCCCCCAAGATGGCACCTCCTGTTTTCTAGCAGATCAGAATCAAAACTTTGGAATCATTTCTGTTTCTCTTATACCTCATATCCAATCCATAAGAAATTTGCTGCATATATCTAGAATTTGGCACTTCTTACCACTTTAACTGCTACCGTCCGCCATCTTTTTCCTGGATTATTAAAATAACCTCACATCTGTCCTTTTCTCGCCATTTTATCCTTTATTCATTAGCCAGAGTGAGCCTTCTAAGACCGTAGTCAAGTCATACAACTCCTTTGCTCAAACCCGCCACGGACTTCTGACCTCACTCAGCGTAAATTCCCAAGGTCCTTACCATGACCTTCAATGCCTTTTATCATCTGGCCTCTTAATGCCACCTGATCTCTTTTTCTACCACCGTCCTCAGCTCACTCTGCTCCAGACATAGGGGCATCACTGATGTTTCAGAGGTACTGCAGGACCCTTGCCCTAACTGATTCCAGTGCTAAGAACGAGCTTATTTTGTATATGCATGGCTTAATTCCTTACTTTCTTTAGGTTTCTGTCCACATGCCACTTTCTCATTGAAGCCTTCCCTGACTGCCCTGAATGAGTTAGAATCCACTCTGCACCTGGCAGTTCAGACATTTTTATCTTGGCTTATTCTCTATTATCCTAGAGATGTCTGTCTTCATCCCCAACACCTAGAACAGTGATGGACACATAGTAGCTACCTCGTGATTATATTTGAATGAATAAATCTTTATGCATCATTGGGTAGTAGACCAAATCTTGCACATCAGTCAAATAAACAAAACCAAAAAC
Source organism: Macaca nemestrina (assembly GCF_043159975.1). Classification (NCBI taxonomy): domain Eukaryota; kingdom Metazoa; phylum Chordata; class Mammalia; order Primates; family Cercopithecidae; genus Macaca; species Macaca nemestrina. The sequence continues at coordinate 122,672,302 of NC_092132.1, read as the reverse complement.
AAAAAACTTAGTTTCTATGTCAACCTGCCACTAACTAGGCATACTTCCTTTTGCAGGTGTTTAACATCTCTGAGTCTCAAATGTCTCAAGTATTAAAATAAAATACATTGAACTAGACAATTTCAAAGGTTCCTCTTGCTCTAATAAAATACTTTACATGAAACTAATCACCATTCCACTAATATTTGTTCAATATTTTCTATGACAAGGCCATTCTTCATTATATATAACTCAAATAGATAAATAGCACTTGCTATTTGTCATATGTATGTATGTACACATACATGCACACACAATTCACCCTCTCCCACAATATTTCTGTGTTACACAATCCTCAGTCCTATTACCTCTGAGACCCAATGTACATAATTAAATACCTCAAAGTACAGACCTCTGAGACCCAATGGACGTAAATAAAATGTAAAATCTTTAGAGCATGTTGGACAAATACATGGTTTTTGTTCTTCCTCTTCCCAGGGGCAGACATCACTGTGAGATTATAGAACTCTTCCCCTGTAGGCCAAGACTAGGTCTAAGAATTCTTCTCAGACTTCTAGGAAAAATACCAAACTTAATAGAGTTGAAATTAGAGATGTAAGATAGTTTTTATTCCAGGTTTAGGGTATCTGAGAGCCTAGAAGTGGTATGAGATAAAGAATTTGATACACCTTCTCTAGTCTTTTTGCTTTGTTTTCCTTCAATTCATCCTTCCAAGCTCATTGTAGATGTCACTTCTCCTAGAATTTTCCCCAAAATCCAAGGCTGTGTTATGTGGCCCTTCTTATCTGATTATCTAGGGCCCTATTTTCAATTACAGAATTATGTTACATTGTAATTTCTTTTTAATTTTACCTTGACTGCCTCATGTACCTGACTGTGTTCTCTATAGGTTCAGACCATGAATTGCATTTTGAAGACTGAGAGCTGGGCCTGATTTATTAGGGACCCAGTAAATGCTGACTTATCGAACAGATAAGTAAATGAGTGAATGACACCCAGGACAGAATCTTTGGTACTGCTCTCCTGCCTAGCACATTTCTCCAAGGAAAAATTATCTCCCATATATGACAAAAATGTACCTTTCTCTTGGTTAAATCCAAGAGAATTAAAGGTAAGCTGCCTTTCAGAGAATTTGGGGTTAACCCACACTTTTAGAATAATGTAACTAACTTGGATGGGAGCAGGCTGTATGCTTTAGATCAATTAGGCCACCTTCTCGTGCCTAAGGGAAATTGTCTCTTAAGGTCTGTTCTATGGCACCTAGTCCCCTAAGATTTGACAAGAAAGGGTTCCATGATTCAATATATTTGGAAAACATTGCTCACTGGCCTTTCCCCTTGGAATCTGGCCACAGACATCAGCTTATTAGAGATTCTGAGTCATTTAGTAAAGAACTCTGTTTAATTTTTTTAAAGCCAGAATTTTTCATTTCTTTTGAACTTAAGGATAATATTCAACATTTTATACATATATATGTATATATATGTATAAACATATGTATATATGTATAAACATATATATGTATATATGTATGTATATATATGTATATATATGTATATATGTATATATGTATGTATATATATGTATATATGTATATATATGTATAAACATATATATATATATGTATAAACATACACACACATTCAACTGGACTAATGCTTTAGGAAACAGGGCTTTACACAAATAGAGGCCATTTAATAGCTTTAAATAACATTGTAGCAGCCATATGGCAGTGAGCAGATTGGATTTGGAAAGGGGTAAAACCAGTAGGGAGGATGTTGTAGAAATCTAGATAGAAGAGGATGAGGCCTATAACCAAAGTCCTCATAGCAGCCATGAAGAAATGAAAATGTTTATGCAAGAAAGAAACTGATCTCATTACTGAAAAGTCTTTTGCAAGAGTAACTAAGGTGGTTAGAGAACAGGAGGTTGGTACTGCAGGGCTTCCCCTCTTCTGCCTTTCAAAGGGAAGAGCTTGACTTCATTTTCAAGCCAGCAGGGGTTCTTAACATAGCTGAGTGTCTATCTCTATTTAATGCACGTATAATGCCCTGTTGTACTGATATTCGTGATAAAAATCAAGGTATTTACAGTCATTTAAAATTTCTTATTCTCAAAGCATACATTGATTTTTTTAAACTAGGCTTCTCTGAACCAGGTATGATAATGTACATTATTATCATACTACTAGTAGGCCTCTCTTTCCAGGTCTTTCAGTGAAATCTGTGTGTATATATGTACGCACTTCCTAAGGTGTTGTTGCAAAGAACCACAAACTGGGTGGTTTAAAAACAATAGAAACCGAAATCAAGGTGTTGGCAGGGTCATGCTCCCTGTGAGGTTCTGGCAGATTCTTCCTTGCCTCTCCCTGGTTTCTGGCCATGTCTGTCAATCCTTGGTATTCGCCGGCTTGTGGCTGCAATGCTCCAGTCTTCACCTCTGTCATCCGCTGGTGTCTCCCTGTATGTCTGTCTCTGCGTACACATTTTCATCTTTTTGTAAGTTTACCAGCCAAATTGGATTAAGGGTCTAACCTACTCCAGTATGAATTCATCTTAACTCATTACATCTGCCACAAACTTATTTCCAAGTAAGGTCACATTCTGAGGCACCGGGGGTTAGGACTTTAACACACCTCCTTTGGGGGCCCAATTCAGCCAATAACTACATCTGTGTGTGGTGTGCATGTATGTGTATGTGTTTGTAAGTGTGCATGTAAGATACACCAACAAAGATGCAAAGACATTTGTCTTCCCACATTTACTAGTAGTAAATAGACTCTACTCCCGTGAAATTACCTTTACCCTTTCTCTCTGAAGGATGGACAAAGCCAGGTCTGATAAAGCATTAGAATTTGTCATGGCTGTTCTTCATGCGGCAAACCAATTATGTGGCCACCCGGGCCTTTTCATCATGCTTGGTACATTCACAGAAGGTTATCTCACAATGGAGTTGGTAATGCAACACCAATTCTAAAAGGTTATTCTGATTAATGTATTCTTCTTGGTTTAGCATTTTTTTTTATATTGTTTATTTCAGTTTCCCTTTTGTGATCTAAATATATTTTCTTTCAGGTTATATTGCTAAGTGGTTTTGAGCTAATTTTATTACTTTTTTGATGGCAAGGTCTAGGCAGAGTAGCCTTTCTGAAAGGCAAGCTTTACAGACTTCTCCAGGTTCATAAATATTAATAATGTGTAACTACGCCTCTGTGTGCTAAAACATTGTTGTGGAGATTGTACAAGGAAGGCATTTTATGATTTCATGGAGACATGGAGTAGCAAGAAAATGGAGCAATGACATTTGGGGGGAGCATAACATCTAAATGTTAATATTGTGTACTACTTGCTGAGAATGAGAATTTCTTTTCTTTTGATGCTAGTATTGTCAGTTGCACGAGAGTGTTTTCTTTTTCAATTTGTACTTTACTTCTTGTAGCTATTTTGTTCTTTATAAAACCGTTAGAAAAGAAGCCAGCTAGTATTTTGAATAAAAGAGTTGGGATTGTACAGGGCAGTGTTTTTACTCAGCTTTCCTCAACCTTTTGATGAAAATTCCAGTTCAAAATGAAAAGACATAGGCACTACCTTCTGAGGGAGTCTGTGTGACCAGGCTATCATTCTTAAGAAATGGATTGAAACTTCTTAGTATACCTCATAAAAAATTTAGTTAGTTATAAATATTTTAGACTGTTGCAGCTGATATCATTTGCCTTGTGGGAAAAAAATGAGGCTGTTTTATGTTAAGTGTTTTGTTTTTTCTCTATTCTTTCTTTTTATATATAAGGCAATGCAAACACTCTTACTACCATTGTTATGATAGTGTTTAAATAAGTAGACCAAACACATGCGTGGGACTGAAGAGTGAAGTCAAGAAATGTTTGAGATACCTCTTTTAAAGTAAAGGTGTGTTCTCCAATGTTAATTTTGATTTCATTTTTTTACTCTATATTCAAATGTTAATTTCAATTTCATCTATAGCAGATGGTATCCTGCTTTTACTTTCTAAAGGGATTCTTCAAGTAAGCTTTCAGTTGTCTTGCATTATGAATAATTAGAGAAATATCCTGGTTGGTCCTCAGGGCAAAGCTAAAAATAGAGTTCAGTGATGTTTTCTATAGTTCTTACTATTTTTAAATAGAAGAAAATGATAGGCAAGAAAGAAAAGGCCATACTTTACCAAAATGCCCATGACGCCTTTCTTTGCTAACAAAAAATTGCCAAGCTTGACAGTTTGCAAATAACTCTCTCTTCTCCATGAGGGTAACTTGGAATTTGATGTGTGTGCATCGTGTGTGTGTGTGTGTGTGTGTGTGTGTGAGAGAGAGAGAGAGAAAGAAAGAGAACAAGAAAGAGAGGGACCACAAAGGCTCTGACGTTAACAAATGCAAGAGGAAGAGCAGTAGATGAGGGCAGAGGTGTGGTGAGCAACTGATCTGGCAAAGTCTCGAAAGTTAAGACAAGAACTCTGGATGTTACTCTGAGATGGAAAGTGTTTCGACTTAGCAATCCCATACTGAGTATATATTCAAAAGAAAACAAATTGTTTCACCAAAAAGATAGATGCACTTGTATGTTCATCACAGCACTATTCATAGTAGCAAAGACATGGAAATCAGCCTAGGGCCCACCAACAGCAGATTGGATAAAGAAAATGTGGTACATATACACCATGGAATACTACATAGCCATAAAAAGAATGAAATAATGCCCTTTGAAGCAACATGGAGGCCATTATCATAAGCAAATTAATGCAAGAACAGACAATCAAATATTGCATGTTCTAACTTACAAGTGGGAGCCAAACACTGGTTACTCACGGACATATAGATGGCAACAATAGACTCTGGGGACTCTTAGAGGCAGGAGGGAACAGGGGGAGGGTTGAAAACCTTCCTGTGATGTGCTATGTTCAGTACCTTGGTGCCAGGATCATTTGTACCCCAAAGCTCAGCATTGTGCAATACACCCAGATACTAAATCTGCACATGTACCCCTTCAATATAAAATAAAGGTTGAAAATAAATAAATAGGTAAGTAAATGCATTAACTTTTTTTTTCATGAAAACTAACAATAAAAAAACCTGAGAAGACAGACCACAAAAATAAAGAAATATGGAATACATTTAACCTACAAAGGAACAATATCCAGAATACATAAGGAACATCTAAAACTCAATCATAGTAAATAACATAATAGCAAACTGAAAAATACTTCAACAGATATTATTCAGAAAATGTATCCTAATGGCCAATAAACATTAAAAGGTGCTAAACACAGTAGCAAAGACATGGAAATCAGCCTAGGACCTACCAACAACAGATTCATAGTAATCACGAAAATGAAAAATAAACCATACTGAGATGATCATTTTTCATCCAATATTAGCAAAAACCTAGAAATTATGACAATAAGTTTCAGGTAGGATGAGAAGCAGTACTGCTTTGGGGTGTACAATTGCTTTGGAAATAAGTCGGCATTAGCTGTAAAGTTTGAAGATAGACCTGTTTGCAGGTTAGTAATGCCAGTCCTATATATGCTGCCTAGAAACTCCTGTACATGTTTACCAGGAAGCATGTATAAGAATATTCCCAGAATTACTGTAATGGCAAAAAACTGGAAAAAACTGCAACTATCCACCAAAAGTAGGATACATAGATAAATCAATAGACTGATAGATTGGCGCATAGATAGGAGTGATATACAGCTGTTAAAAATAACTGTAATGCAGTGTTACTCATCAATCTGGATGAATTTCAAAACCAAAATGCTAAGAGGAAAGTACAAGTAGCAGAAAAGCCCATATACATTATTCCATTTCTGTAAGGTGAAAACAAGCAAAATTCAGCAACATAGTGTTTTGAAATGAATTCATATGTGGTAGAACTATAGAGAATTTTAGGAGAATGATTAAACGAGATTCAGAATAATGGTCACCTGTGGAGGGAAGGAGGGGGCTATGGTTGAAGAAGGTCATGCTATCCACAAATGTATTGTTCCATTTTTTAGTCTGATAGTAGAAAGATATTTGAACGTATTGTTCTTCCAATTGTGTATACATTTTAATATGTTATTTTGTAAATATATGTTGCATTAAAATAAAAAGAGGAAAATAGGAATGATATAGAACCACCAATGACAGACAACTTTTTTAAGACTTTTTTTTTTTTTTTTAAACAAAAGCTATTGACTTCTACGGAAAATGTTGTTTGACCTATTAACACGTGATTAGGTTCCTCTCCTTCTCCTAAAACACTAAAACTTTTCCCTATCTTGTCTTGTATTAAATTTACGCTAGCTGCAATGCTAGATAACCTTCCTCCATGCCAGGTCTTAGTAGATTAATAATAGATGTTTATTTCTTGCTCAAGTGGGGGGAAAAATGAGGTTATCAATAAGTAGCAGCTCATTTTCAAGTGGTAATTCGGGTACCTTGTATCTTTAAATCTGGTGGCTCTGCTATTTTCAACATGTGGCTTCTAAGGTCTCTGTGCGAGGAGAAAGAATGGTGGCCTGCAATGTGGGACATTTTCATGAGCAAGGCCTGCATTTTCCTCCATATGCCATTGACAGAACTCAATGGCATAGGCCCACTAACTGATAATGAGTTGGCAAGTGTTGCCTAGCTGTGTGTGCAAAAGAAAAAGAGATTGATTTTTAAAAATAGCTTAGCCATTTTATCCATCTACTTCCCAAATATCCATTTAAATCTTTGTTCTGTGCTTAGGACCCATTTACCAAGGGTGACAGTCCAGTCCTGTCACTGTTTAGAGCTCACATAACAATATCTCCAGGCAGTGTGCAATCTTTTCCATCCATCGTGAATGTGCCTTCTTGCAGTCTTGCAATCTCTGACTTAAAAAGACAAGTTGTCTCCCTTTCACATCTTCCCCTTTCCCCATAGTGGGAGACACATGACATTCACTGGTACATGGAAAGAATAGTATTCCGCAGGAGGGTGGAAGGGGTCTTTTCCTAGCAGTTCTCCTTGGCTCTTATGCCTGGAGTCTAGTGCATAGCCCCGTGCCTATTGTATGGCTGCACTGTATCAGAGTTCAATGAGTTCAAGTATGTACTATTCTCTGCTCATAAGAACTATATAATAGTTAATTGCTGATAGTGTTATTATATTACAACAAACTCAAGTGCCAAGTGTCTTTGACTTTGGCTGAAATTATATGTATGCTAAGACTAGTTACCATGGTCATCATAAGTTATAAATGGTAATTTTTTCTATTTATTGTTTAATGTGTGTGTGTGTGTATTTGCACATGCACACATCCAGGAAACGTTATTACTTGATACATACTTTTTCTTGTAAACAACAACTTATAGTAACTATGGAAGAAAATTTAAAGGGTCTGTGGCTGGAACATGCTGGAAAGTCTTGCTTTAAAGCTCCAGCAGATCCTTTCTGTACTAAGGCATAAAAACTATAATTTTTCATCTGCCCAGAATAATAGAATTATTTACAAAAGCACTGAGAATTATGCTTTATATGACTTCTAACCTCCAAGCTTCTATAGGAACATTGTAGCTTTGTAAAATTTGGTGCCTTTCCTTGGGGTGGGGTGGGGGGTAAAAGCTTTGTTTTGAAGCCAAGGAATAGTAAAGAAAACTGCTATGTCCATAACATTAAAATCTTATATCCTCACAATGTGAACATGCAAATTAACTAGCAGAGTCAGACTCAGACTACATTTTAGAAATTGCTGAAAGATTTTTTTTCTGAGATTTCTTTGCATTTTGGTTATCTCTTATTGGTCAACCCCACGTCAGAGGTTAATGGACCTGGCTCTAGATTAATATACATGTGCAGCTGTTGTTAAAGGGCTGCATGATGGTATTCTGAGCCTCTGCTCTGAGCTGTGTCCTAGATATAAAGAATGTGCAGCTGGCTGTTTGTGTACTTCCCCTGACCCTGTTCAAGGATTAATGAAGAGATCCTCTGTCTATAGTCCAATGTCTATTGGGTAGGGACCAGAAATGATTGAACATCTTTTCTTCATGATACCCTGCACCAGTATACATGAAAATGGGAACCTAAAAGTACTTTCATAAGCACTTTGTGGAACTTATTTCTTCCTTTAAAATGTTCTAGACACCTTATTGTCACCTCTTGGCTCCCTCTGGTTTCTGTATTTTCACTGATACATTGGATCACAATGGCAGAGCCCTACCCTGCACCCAACCCAATAGCAGGAAGGTTTACTTTCAGCTTGTTCCCTGTATGCTCAGTTTCCTGGGGATTTATTGCTGTTTTCAGTTGTCCCTATAGGCTGGCTTATCATGAAGTTAATGAGCTTGATGCCTTAGGGCTCCTCACTGACATAGACCCTTCCAAGCCCATAGGTCTTGAATCTTTGATAAGGCAGTCTTTGTTCTGTATGGTACTGCATTAACTGAAGCACACATAGGAAGCTGTGGTCTTACTTTGTACAGATGTATTATTCTACACTGTGAATACTGTAGTAATAATTTTTGATATTTTCCTTGTAAAACAAAAGAGAAAACAAAACAAAATACAGAATTGAGCTGCTTTTATTCACTGAGTAGTGTTTCAAATCAAGCTAGCTTTCTGGCACTGTGACATCATGGCTTAGCAAAGAGTCCTTAGAGTTTTCTAACTTTCAACAAAATGGGAACCTTAAAGAATCTATTTTCTGAAAAATAACGTTTCACAGTAGGAATGAAAAGGGAGGGACGATTACAATATAACTAACTCAATTAATTTTTAATGAATTGAATTATGAATTACAGAGTTAATCCTTTTCAGAATTTTCCAAGAATTAGGGAGAAAATGAGGAAGAAAACTTTACAAGTAGAGTTAAGAGGAAGAGGTAGATGAATGCACGATCTCGCTTTTATTTTATGACTATTAGGATAGAGATGTTTGAAACCTGCTGAGCAGCTGGTGGAAGGGGAAGGCTTCAAGGATAAATAGTAGATGACCATGTTTGTCCCCCCACACAGGGAATGGCCTGCACAAACACACTTGATTTGAGGATATCTCATGAGTTCAAAGCGCTTTAACTACTGAGCAGGTTGAATGGCAGGTTGTAGGAGTAGTGGCAGCCAGTGTAAAACTTGGTGGTTCAGATGTGGGTGACGTGATTTGCAAATATAATTACAAAGTGATATGAACTGTTAAATTGGACAAGTTTAGATTTAGGTGACAGTAGGACTTAGAAGAGATATCTCTATATTTCCTATGCTAAGCTGGAAGTAATAGGAGAAGACTACTTTATCCAACCCCAAAAGTGAGACTGTTTTACTGATGGAAACATCATCGTCTTGACCACGAGAAAAATCCAAGCTAGAATCCTGGCCCTGTAGTTTACTAGCCAAGATTCTTCGCGGAGCATTAATCTTTCCTTATGTATATATTGAGACTCCGTCATGATACCTACCGCTCATGTTTGCTGTGAGCATGAATGAGCCGAGACACATTGAAGAGCCTTGTTAAATACCTGTAGGTACTTAATAAATAGTATCTTTATTATTATCAGGTAAATGGAAAGAATTCAAAAGAATGGAGAAAGAGAGAGGAATAGTAAAATATCATGAGAGCTGGAGGTTATTTGAAAAATACATTTTAATCAATTGATGTTATCAATCAAGCAATCAGGAGATTACCACAGATACCCAGCATGGGGACAGGACCGCAGAAGGATAATTTGTGCTGCCTTTCTTGGCGATAACTACTTTGGTGGAAATTCTGTATCCCTTGTACTTTGACAAATCAGGATCAACTGTGGTCGAATCTTCAAGATATTTTTTTTCCTGAATGAACTCTTACTAGTTGGCATAATAGTTAAATGTGCAGGAGGGAAACAGGATGAGAGGGAATGCATTTTTTGGTTTGGAGAGAACAAAAACTGCCCTAGGATAATGTTTGAATACATGGCCACAGCAAACCCAAGCTTTCGGGTAAAAACACTAAAAAGGCTAAAGCCTCTCAGCATAACTGCTTTGCAGATTTAAGTGTTTGCTTTGAGAATATGTGAGCAACTGAATTTTCTTAAATTTATTAAAAATGACCGTATGGGATGGAATTGGCCAATCAGATAAAAACAGTTCAAAATTAGAGGACATTTTTCATCACTTCATACTTTTGCCATGTTTGCTACATGAACGACACTGTGCTTGGATGCTGAAAGTGATGCAGAAGAGTTAAAGACGTGGTCCTTACCATTGATTTATTGGATGCAATAGCATATTACAAATATTTTCTCTTGCTCTACAGGTAGGCCTGATATAAGAAGTGTTGGCTATGAAGAATAAGTTGGAGGTTCCTCAAAAAACTAAAAATAGAGCTACGATATGATCCAGCAATCTCACTGCTAGGTATAACTCAAAAGAAAATAAATCAGTATATCAAAGAGGTATCTACACTCTCATGCTTGTTGCAGCACTGTTCACAGGAGCTAAGATTTGGGATCAACCTAACTGTCCATCAACACCTGAATGGATAAAGAAAATGTGGTGCTTATATATGATTGAGTACTCTTTAGCCACAGCACAGAAGGAGACCTTGTTATTTGCAACAACATGGATGGAACTGGAGGTCATTATTTTAAGTGAAATAAACCAGGCACAGAAAGACAAATATCACATGTTCTTACTTATTTGTGGAATCTTAAAATCAACAATTGAACTCATGGACCTAGAGAGTAGAAGGATGGTTACCAGAGGCTGGGAAGGGTAGTAGGGGCCAGTGGTTGGGGAGGTGGGGATGGTTAATGGGTACAAAAAGGTAGTTAGAAAGAATGAATAAGACCTACTATTTGATAGCACAGCAGGGAGACTATAGTCAATAATAACCTAATTGTACATTTTAAAATAACCTGAAGAGTGCAGTTGGATTGTTTGTAACTCAAAGGATAAATGCTTGAGGGGATGGATACCCCATTCTCCATGATGGGGTTATTTCACATTGCATGCTTGTATCAAAACATCTCATGCACCCCGTGAATATATACACCTACTATGTACCCATAAAAAAAGTGTTGGAAGCGTGTTGTAGGATTTCACACACGGCACTGCCTGGATTTGTATCACGGCTCTCCTATACCACTCTTGTCACATAAGCGAGAGACACACAGTCTCATGTGGAGTAACAAATCTGAAATGGAAGTTCTTTTCCAGTAACTTAATTAGTTCAATTCAGTGTCTCTTCATCATCATCCAGCATTTCCTGAGGGTACCTGTTTTGTGTAATGTGGTAAGCATAGTCTCTTCCCTTATATTCTTTCAATTAATTACTTTTTCTAGAGTTTAGGCACTTCTGCCAGAGGGAGATGCCTATGTGGTCACAAGAATATTTTTCTCCCTGTCTCCACTTTGTTTTGGTGACCTTGGCCGTGTTAGTTGGCTTTATTAGGCTTCCACTTCACAATCTGTCAACTCGATTAATACAGGCCTCCCTGGAATACCTGGCTGTTTTGTTTAAGATGAATCTAGGAATATGACTTGTTTCACATCCACATGTCATCTTGAAATGAGCTTGTCTGAGTCTTGAGAGTTGAAATATATCCCAGGCTTCTTGGCTGCTGATGTATATTTACTATTTTAACTTAAGTTATCTTTTTAGTCTGAAGGCTGAATGACTTCTTACAGTGATCAACACAAAGATTATCCGGTAGTCTTTGGTTGAATTTATTGTCTTGACTTCAATACCATCTATCAGCAATACTTTGCAAGGTCAACTTTTAACCATTTTTGTTGTTCTTTGCCAAACATTGCATAAAATAAAATATAATCTTTCTTCTACCATATTGTAATACTATTGTAAAAAATTAAATGATTTCCTACTATTCCAGTTTATTCTCTGTCAACATTCTTTTCATACTAAAAAGGTTGGTTTTAGCTTATAGATGAAACGTTTTTCTCCAAACTTATTTATGGTAATAACAACAAATACTTTTCTAGTGCTTAGTATATTCCAGGCATGATTATAAACATTCTAAACACCTTCTGCCATTAACTCACTGAATCCTCACAATATTCTTATGGGTACTGCTAATTGTGCCCATTTCACAGATGAGAAGATTGAGGGCAAAGAAGTTAAGTAGTTTGCTTATAGTCACAAGTGATTGGGCCAGTGCTTGAACCAATCATCTGAAATTTTGCCTTTAACTCTTTCACATTTTGCCTCACTGTTAGATTTTAGTTCTTTGTTCTGTATCTGGAATGCATATAACCATACAAGCAAACACAAATTTTTATTTTTTAACTTGTAATATTATGGCTGACCTAGAGCATTGACATTTTTAGCCCAAGACCTAGATACAGAAAACAGGAGATCATATGTAAAGAAAATAGAATAAAGGTCCTTTTTTTCTTATGCAGAGCCAGCCCAAGACAAAATTTTGTAATAGGTTGAAGTATATCTTTGGCATCTTTTCACCTGTCTCTCCCTCTCTCAATTTTTGGCACTCCTCCTTTCACTTTCATCTATTTTTTGCTCCACTTTGATGAGCAGTAGCCTGTCTAATCCCTGAGAGTAGCCCATACCTCAGACAGTGTACTCTAAGTACAGTGAGATGGGAATCAGCGTACCCTACCTCTGACCGTCGAATTTCTTCTCTCAGATTCCAGCCTGAGAAAATGTACTGAAATGCAAAGGTTTTTGCATAAAGATGTTTATCACAGCAACTTTCTTTTCAGTAATAAAAATTCGAAAACTGCCTAAGTGTACAATATTGGAAGGATGGTTAAGTAAATTGTGCATTATACAATACAATGCAGCATTATGCAGCCATTAAAAACTATGTTTATGAAAACTTTTCAATGACATAGGATAGTACATACGTTTAAATGCTAAGAAAATTCAAGTTGAAAGTAGTATAATATCAACTCTAGAAAATACATATAAAGCAAGGAAAGAAAAAGCTCCAAATATGAATATACAGACTGGATATAGAGTGATTATTTATAGTTTATTCTGTTTTCTAATGTATTAGTTTTATAGTACAGAAAAAAATAAATGCTCAGTTTTTTAATAAAAAAACCTTCATTCACAATAAATTGCAATTTTTTTCTTAATCCTCCTAGATATATTGCCATTTTCACAAATGATACTTGCCAATCCCAATGTCTTTAATTAGTAGGATTGTAAGCAGTGCAAGAAAATATAGAAAAAGGCTGAAGAAGTGTAGAGGGAATATATTCAAAGTATGTAAGTTGAAATAGAGCAACTGCAATGGAATTCTCATATCACTAAACTTTTCTTGCTTTACACAAATTTTATCCCTTTAATTCAATTTTTTTCTTTTTCTTTTGTGCTTTATATTTACAAGTTCATGTTTGTTTTGCTTTCTATTTTTTTTCCTCTCTGTATTGAAAGCAAAGGCAGTAACTGGAAGAGGGGACAAGAAACGGGGCAAGGATACACTGAAGGCAATATATATATATATGTGTGTGTATATATATATCTCTTCATAAATGGTGGAATTATAAATGGATTACATATATTGGATAGAATTAAGTGTTTGCAAATTAAGGATTGTTTATATTCTTTTGCAAGCCATATTTTAAAATCTATTTGTTTGTTTGTTTGTTTATTTTTGGAAGCCAAACCAGCAGTTGTTTAAAATTCATGCATCTGCATAATACATGAAGACTACATAGATGAGCTTTCTGGAGATTTCTCCTTGGCACATTTAGTTTCTCCACTTTGCTTGTAGGAGGGATGATTCCATTCTCTGGGTACAACCTTCCACCAGGAGAAGCCATTTTCTTTCCTGAAGGTCATCAACCTGCAGCCACAGTAGAAGAGGAAACCAGTTGCTGTGATTCCAAATAGAATTTCCCAGGAGATGAAATTCCCTTTCCTAAACATGAATTGATTACAGGAAAAGAAGAAAGAATGTAATTCGTAAGATTGGGGAGCTGTTTTCTTAATCCAATTTCTCATGCCACCTAGATCAATATCATGTGAATTGCTTCCACAGGGGACTGTGCTAGCAGGGAGGTGTCTGTGGAAAGAAAGCAGCACTGTGCTCCAACGAACTATTATTATTGTTTTCATGTCACAGAGTCTACATATGCATGTAAATGTTTGTATAGTACACATACACAAATGCAAAACTGAATGTCTAACTAATGTCAAGCACGGTCACATACACCTACACTCTCTAATTTTCTGTCCAAGATGGTGATCTGTAAAAGAGAGGTGAGCTGTAAGAGCTGAATGATTAGAAAATAAATTCTAAAACTCAAGTACACTAAAAGTAAAGTAATCAGTAGAGAGAACTAAGACCTTTAGGATTCTGATGCATCCATCACTTGTAAGTAAACTGACAATTCTGTTTTCTTGCAATTCTCATTACAACAAGCCACAAGTGACTATCTACATTTTTATGCTAAAATGAATGCTATTCTACTGAATGAGCATTGCCTAATATTGTGAGTCTTTTCTTGGTCACACAGTAATATTTGCTGATAGGGGATTTGACATGTCGTAGCTTTCTTCTAGTTTTGTGGACATTTCTTGTTTTCTACCTCCCTGGTTCCCAGAGTGCTTATATAACTTGACAATATCTTTTGGAGCAATTTGAAAATATGAACCTCAGGTCATTGGAATTTGTATATTCTAATAAAAACTGGCATAATAATTCAGAAGTGGAATTCATTGAAGAATTATGGGTTCCCAAACGCTAGTCAAATTATTTTTTATAGAGGTGGAAAGTGTCATTCTTTTTTAATTTCAATTCCCGAAGTATAGATTAAGACAGCAGTATTCTAGGTCTTACACAATCATAGGAGGTGTGGGTAACATTGCAGGAGAGGAGGAAATAATATTTGTTGACTGTGTACTATCGGCAAGACATCTTACTAACAGTTTAATACTCTTTGCGACTCTGAGCCAGTTGGCTCTCTCTGTATATTACTTTTGGAAAAGCTGAAATTTGTAAATTAGTCCCAAACTCTAGGTCAGAGGGTAGGGGAGTGAAGGAAGGTTTCATTAAATAAATGACCCTTGGGCTAGTAATTAAAGATGAATATGAGTTACCTGAGTAACAGGGGGAGGGAGCAGTGTTCTTAGTAGGGGGAACAACATTTGCAAAGAATCTTCAGTAGGATGGAGCTTAAAAATAAGACAAACATGGCTGAACGACAGAGAGTGCAGGAGAGCACTACATAAGCTAAGAGGGAGGATATAGGCAGGGGCTAGATCAGGCAGTGTTTGCTGGCCATTTTAAGGAATTTTAAGACATGGGAAACTATTGAGAAGCTCGGATCAAGAGCTGTAACATGACCAGATGTGCTTTTTCAATACATTATTATAGTTGTAGTGTGGAGAACTGTGTGGACACAGATAGACTCTCACTTCAATCATCTGGATGAAACAGTGGTAGTTTAGATGGATATTTGTGGTAGAGATGGAGACAAGTAGAAAGTTTGGGGATTAGGGGCAGAATTAATAGAATTCACTGATATGAAGATGTGAGGAGGTGAGGAAGAGGAAGATGTTTAAGGTGACACAGAACTCTTGATGGCATGATAAAATGGATGGGGGCGCTGTTTATGGAGATAGGGAATGCTCAAAGACCTGAGTTTTATGAATTTGTTCATATTTCTAAATAAGTGCTTCATTAGGAGCATGGATCACCTATTCGGTTTTGAACATGTATTTGCCATGGCTGTGACTCATGTAAAAGAAACGTGAAAAGGCATTTGGATCTAGACTCTAGAAGAGAAATCTAGATTCACAGATTCGGGAATGAGGGTGGATGAGAGGTGGAGAATTACGACAGTTATTAGCCACATTCAGGAGAATGAGCCTACAAGGAGAAACAGAATAATCCGATGGTTAGGAGGCAACCAGGAAGATGACTGTTTTGTGGAAGGCAAGGTAATTGATGTTTCAGAACGTTTTTGTTGGTTTTTGATAATGTGGAAGTTATGGGCAAGAGAATGCTTAGGATGCTCAAAGACCAGCAAGAAGAACAGAGTGACTGGAGCTAAGTGGGCAAGATGATTAGATTTAAAGGTTGATTTTAGGTGTGATGAGAATGCATTAAGAACTTTTGAGTGAAGAGGGGATATGACCTGCTTTACATGTTCACTGGACTACAGTGACAGACAGTGAAGAAAGCAGGGATGGAAGGGTTGGGGAGGAGACCAGTTAGGAGACTGTGCATTCAACATTCAGCTAGTATTTATTTAACATCTAGTAAATGCCAGACATCTGTAGTCTAGGCTTATCATTTGGACTTGGACAAGGAAGAGGTAGTCAGATTTGAGATATATTTTGAAGTCACAGCCATTGGGATTTGCCAATGGACTGAAAATCGGAATATGAGGAGGAGATGAATCAAAGATGATTTCAAGGTTTTTTGGCTTGGGCTATAGAATTGCAGTGGGACTGAGACTGGTAGCCATAGACAAGGAACAGAGGTGAAAAGGGAAAGGAGCATGAGTTCCGTTCTGGATTTGATAAGGAAATGGTAATTTTTGTTTAAAAGATTCTTATGAGGATAAATGAAGTAATGTCTGTAAAGGACTTTATAAAGAGTGTAAACACTTAGCACAAGATTGTTGTTATTATTGGAGTGAGCCATAGTGAAAACCAGTATTCTAATTTGTTGGGCCACCTATTGTGTTTTATTCTTGGCTTTGTCACTAATTTGCTGTGTCACTTCGAACAATTTATTGGTTCTTTCTGAATCTCAGTCTCTTCCTCTCTGAAAGTTTCCAAAGTGAATATCAGATATGGAATTGACTAGAAGATCTGGAAGATCCCAGTCAGCTGTAACACCCCTATGATATAAGGCTGATTAGTAGTATCTCAGTATTATTTTTTACATTATTGATATTGATATTTTCCTTTTACACAGAAGCCACCTTTGAAAGCAGATTTATTACATTTTAATGAGCGTTGTTAATTATCTCATTTCAGAGATAAAAATGTTGGAGGGCTTTAATTACATTTAAAGAAAAACAGCAAAAATGAACTCTCATCATGAAAATCAGTCATTAAAAAAAAAAACCTGAGAGATGAGAAACTATAACAATTATCTACCCTCCCAACATGTATGCAGCTATTTTGAAAGTCAACCTTTGGTACTCTATTGTAAGATTTTGGAAGGTTACACACAAACTTAGAAAACTGTCTAGAGAAAAGCCAAGGGATTTTGAGTTTTAATTACTTCTTTTAAAAAGTAAATTGTATTTAATTAAGGAGCCATAACTTGTCTTCTATTATTAAATTAATGGAATCATGCAGTAAAATATCAGTGGAGACTGTGGCATTCACTTGGACAGACACTGCTATTTTAATTATTTATAGAGTTAAATCTATCCAAACAATCGCTGTCATAATGTAAGAGAAGGAAAGAAAAACTAAAAACTAGTCCATCTCTAATTTTTTCATGTATCAGGGGTTTTTTAAGTTTACTTGCTCTTCTTGCCTCCCTGACCCAATTTCGTCCCTGGATTATTGCAGCAATATCAGCAACTATTAGTTATTATTTTAGTTCATAACTATTTGCTATTCTTTGGATCTAAGTTACTAGTGTCTAGAGTGGTTCTGAATGGCTAGGTATGAGCAGTGTGGAGGATTGGAAAGCACATGTTCTGAAGAGGTGTTTACATCCTTCCAGGTACTTAGCTGTTTTGTTTCTAACAACTTAAAAGATGTTAAAGTATGTTATTAACATCTGCCTCAATATAAGTGGCAGAAGCAACATTCCTAGTATGAAAATATGTACTCCAGAGAACTTAAAATTTCCTTGAGCAATGTTAACCTGCTGTTGCGGCCAATGACATATCTTTTACCTAGTGCTAGAACATACTAAGGATGAAATCTTGTGGCATTCCCATGTGATGTAATCTGAAAGTGTGTCTCTGCTGAAATCTCATGTTGAATTGTAATTTCCAGTGTTTGAGGCGGGGTCTTGTGGCAGGTAATTAAATTACAGGGATGAGTTTCTCATGAAGAGTTTGGTACTATCTCCTTGGTACTGTCCTCATGATAGCAAGTGAGTTCTCCTGAGATCTAGTCTTTAAAAGTGTGTAGTGCTTCACCCCTCTCTCTCTTGCTTTGGCCATGGGACGTGCGTACACCCCCTTTGCCTTCCACCATGATTGTAAGTTTCTTGAAGTCTCCCCAGAAGCTGAGCAGATGCCAGCGTCATGTTTCCTCTACAGCCTGCAGAACCATGAGCCAATTAAATTCCCTTTCCTTCCTAAGTTACCCATTCTCAGTTATTTCTTAATAGCAATGCAAGAATGACTGAATACACCATGGGATGCTGCTGATGTGTGGATATGCTCTCACTTCTAATCCCTGGAAAGAAAACCTTACATTACAGTGCATTCCATCTGAGCAGCTGGAACCACTCCTTAGATAGGATCTCAGTGGCCCCTGTAACAAGTACTATGATTATAGTAGACGAGTACAGCTGCTCCTATCTATTCAAATGGAAGAATGAAGGGACAATGTTATAGTTACAAAAAGTGCAAAACTTTAGTGCGAAACTTCCTGGTTATGATTCTAATTATCCTTGTTGAATGTCTGCCATTTTGTAGGCACTGGAGTGGGGGTTGATTCGGTTTACCTTATCTACCTACTCAGATATTTAGGTGGAAGCTGAGGTTCCTTACTGGAGAGAGCATTATCACCTCTTACTCTGAACCCACTGGGCACTGCTAGTTTTGTAGTTCCTGGAGTTGCACTCTGCCTTTTTTTTTTTTTTTTTTTTTTTGAGACGGAGTCTTGCTCTGTTGCCCATGCTGGAGTGCAATGGTGCGATCTCAGCTCATTGCAAGCTCCATCTCCCGGGTTCACGCCATTCTCCTGCCTCAGCCTCTTGAGTAGCTGGGACTACAGGCATCCACCACCACGCCTGCCTGATTTTTTTATTTTTAGTAGAGACGGGGTTTCACCATGGTCTCTATCTCCTGACCTCGTGATCCGCCTGCCTCGGCCTCCCAAAGTGCTGAGATTACAGGCGTGAGCCACCACGCCAGGCCACACTCTGCCTTTTTTTTCCTCCCGACTTATAACTACTTCTCCAGCTCCTGCCCTGGACAGGCCTGCACTGCTCTGGGCATTCTTCCCACTAATGACTACTTATTAGCTCATTTCCTCCAGAGGTTCCACAGGGAAGACTGACCTGTGTAGCCTTACCTGTACCACAGATTTTCTTTCTTGTGTCCAGCTGTAATCCCAATTTATATAAACATGTCTAAACCTGAGACCCCAGTGTTGACACCCCAACATATAACGTCTTGCTAATCACCCTCACATAGCCTTTTAAGAAGGTATTTTGTAATTAAGAGACTTGACACTGCTGAAGGTGATTGATTGTGACTTGATTACTTGCCCAAGGTGCTCAGGGATGTATTCAGATCCATGTTGTGTTTACTGTACTGTGCTGTCTCCAACCCATTGTACATTACACATCTGTAATTCCAGCTGCTCTTGTTTGAACGACTAGCAAGTGTTCAAGTTTCACTCACATGCCATACTCTTAGAGCAAGTAAATAACGTGTTTCTTGAACCTCACTATGTTCTGGAAGTACTTTATTTAACCTTGCCTGGGGCTTAATGAATCCTTGTTCTGCTTCCTAGGGCTTTATGTATAATTAGCCAATGTACCTGACTATACATTTGAAAAGTTGGCCAAATACTATATCTGGGGCATGGGGTTCCACTGCACTGCAGCAGCGAGTATTTACTTACTCCCAGGGGTGTCCGCTGTTCTGAGAGAGAGGGAATTCCTACTCTGCATTCTACCCCACCACCAACTGCAATGTGAGAAGCGAATCACAATTATCTTCTCAATCCCTGAAGTGTTTGCTTCAGAAGGCTTTATTTGATGCTAAAAAAAAAAGATTTTCCCATAGGATCAAGATTGTTTATGGCTGTTAAGAAGACCAAGAGGGGAAGAAAAATCTGTTAGGGCAATGCCAGCTCAAGATAGAAGCTGAAATTATTTATTTTAGCATCTTATTTCTACATACCCCTCTGTTTGATTAGCTAGAAATCTAAATCCATGCAAAGCATTGTTTGTATAACACAATCTGCAAGATCCTTACAATCATAACATCTTCATCTTCCCACCCCTATGTAGGCTTACACAATTGAGAGGAGACAACTGAAGTCTCAATTCATGTCTCACATTTTACATGAAGAACGTCAGCCTTTTGTGTCATTTACTCATTACAAACAAACTATTGTCATAAAAAAATAAGTATATCTGATGACACACTCATAACAGCCTATCTGTTATTTACTCATCTCTGTGAAACTGATAATGAGGTATTTCCCAGGTGACTGTCAGGAAGCAGGTCTGTTAAGGGCAAAGGAGGAAAAGGCACAGGTTGTTTTGTGCTGAAAGAAGACCAGAGAAGTCACTTAAGTTAACCTCCTGGGCACAACTTTTTCCCAAGTTGACCCTGTTGACTGAGGAATGCCGAGTTACATTAATGATGGACACTGTCTGCCCATGATGGAAAGCTGAGAGCTGCACATGTGGGGAAGGGTAGTAAACTCCTCCACTACAACTTTCTCTCCTTCCAAGCTTAGGTGACAGAATATTAATGTCTATTATGCTTACAACATCTCTCTGTCTGGGTTCTCAGGATTTACTTTATGGTCTGTTTTATTTCCCCTTTACTACTATTAGAAGCAAACAGCCAAAAGGATTAATCAAAAATGTTACTGCTTCAAAGAGTAACAAATCATGTTACCTGTTTGAAAGGTGCCCATATATAGTTAAGAGTTTCTGAAGGAAGAAGGGTCACACTTAATAGATTTGATGAGCCCATTGAACCTGACTTCCTTTTTGTTGCCTTGCCTGTGCGTTTATTTCCATTTTGGTATCTTAGTAGTCATTTTCTTTTAGCAAACATCGAGGTTTCAGTCCGTTGGGTCATTAGCCAACTGTTGAAGACAAGGGGCCAGACATATTCAAAGTATGATTCCCATTCAATATCACCATTCTCTTGCAATTTCAAAATTTTAGGCATCCTTTGGATTTTTGCAGCACTTCTTTTATAAGAAAAGGAGTAAATAAAGCCACATCTGTGGGATATGCTTTGAGATGTTTAAAATTGGGAACATTTTCAGGCTGTCTCAGTACTGGAAATTTGTTGTCCATTTTTTTCCCACACATTTTCTCCTTCTTTTACTACTCTTTACCAAAGGTGGGTAAAGATAAGGAGATGAAAAAAATGTTGCTTAAGCTTTTTGTTGCCAGGTCTGTTTTAAGCCTGGCATAGAAGGGGGTTGAAATTTATTTTCATCATTCCGTTAAGGGCTATTCTTGGCTTTCACAAATCTTAGCCCTGGTTCTGTTATTGTTTCAGATAATGTAGAATTTGTCACATTGGCTAAAAAAACAACTCCACTAAATCAGGACATTAGTTTTACATTTCACTGTGCTACATTCTAAAATAAAATGACCATTTGTGCTGGGGATGATTTTAGAAAAGCGAATAAGTAATATGCAGTTTTCCTGGTTTTCTCATGGGCAGACTAGAAAAATGTCACAGCAAGACTTAAGAAATTAAATTCTGAATTTTGCATGAAGAGAAGACTTGAAGAAATCTTATTTTAACTTATACTTCCCTCAGTTTGTGTCCTGTAGGAGGACCCTGTAAAGGGGGAATGCAGAAGGCTGGAGGGAAGGAAAGAGATGGTGTCAATTGTTGTCAACACACAGTAGTATCACATTTTTATTGAGATATAATTTATTTATAATAAAATATGAATTAAAGTGTTAAGTTCAATAAATTTTGACAGGTGTATATACTTGTGAACAAAACTCCATTAAGATACAGATGAATTCTGTCACTCTAGAAAGTTCTTTATGCACCTTCCCATTCTTTCAGAAAATTCCTCACGCCCCTCACTCCTCCTTCTCCTCTACCACTCATAGAGACAACCACTGATTTCTGTCACTATAGTTTTGTGTTATCTGTTCTTGAACTTAATATAAACGGAAACATACAGTGGGTACTGTGTTGTGCCTCTATTTATTTATTTATTTTTTATCATACTTTAGGTTCTGGGACACATGTGCAGAACGTGCCGGTTTGTTACATAGGTATACACGTGCCATGGTGGTTTGCTACACCCATCAACCCATCATCTACATTAGGTGTTTCTTCTAATGCTATCCCTCCCCTAGTCCCCCACCCCCGAAAAGGCTTCAGTGTGTGATGTTCCCTTCTGTGTGTCCATGTGTTCTCATTGTTCAACTTGCACTTATGAGTGATAACATGTAGTGTTTGGTTTTCTGTTCCTGTGTTAGTTTGCTGAGAATGATGCAATCCCATTACTGGGTATATATCCAAAGGATTTTAAATCATTCTACTGTAAAGACACATGGACATGTATGTCTGTTGCAGCACTCTTCACAATAGCAAAGACTTGGAACCAACCCAAATGCCTAATAGACTGAATAAAGAAAATGTGGCACATATATGCCATGGAATACTATGCAGCCATAAAAAAGGATGAGCTCATGTCTTTTGTAGGGACATGGATGAAGTGCCTGGATTATTTAGCTGGGTGTAATGCTTTTGAGATTTATCTGAGTTGTTGCATGTACTAGTAGTTTATATCTTCCATTGTGTGAGTGTGCCACACAATGGATATTTGTGTTGTTTCCAGTTTGGGAATATTATGAATGAGGGTGCCATGAACATTCATGTACAATTTTTTATGTCAATTTGCTTTAATGTCTCTTGAGAGAGTCTCATACTTAGAAATGAGATGGCAAGCACATAAGCCAGATGCATATTTAGCTTTATGAGAAGTGATCAGTTTTCCAAATTGGTTATACCATTCTTCACTACCTCTTCCACACTGAATGAGATATTCTGTGTTCTAGCCAATGGTTTAATGTTATTTATCTTTTTCATATGTTAAAGAGCTTGTAGTAGTAACTCACTGTAGTTTTAAATGGCATTTCTCTGATGAATAATGATGTTGAACAAGTTTTCTTCTGCTTATTGGCCACTTACACATCTTCCTTTGTAAAATATCTATGTCTTTTCATTCATTTTAAAAGTGAGTTTGTCTTCTTATAGATTTCATACATGTTCCTTACGTATTATGCATATGATTCTAATATGGGAATTGTGAATATTCTCTCCCAGAATGTAGCTTGTCTTTTCAATTTCTTAAAGGGTGTGTTTTGAAGAGCAGAATTTTAAAATATTGGTAAACTCTATTTTATCAATGTTTTCTGTTATATTAGAGTTTTAGCATTCTGTCTAAGAAATATTTGCCTATCAAGTTTATGATGTAATCTCTTTTTTCTTCTTCTATGATCTTCAGAGTCTTAGCTTATACATTTAGGGCTTATACAATCCATTTCAAGTAAATCTTTATGTATATTTTAAGGTCAAGATTAATTTCTTTTCCATACACACATCCACTTATTATAGTACATTTATCAAAAAGATATATCTCTCCACATTTAATTGCATTGGTGCCTTTTACAAAAGTCAAAAGTCACTTACTTATATAAGTGTGAGTTTATTGATGGACTTCATATTTTGTTGTCTATTTGTCTACTTTATGCCAATATTATACTCTTAGTTAAATTTTAAAGTCAGTTAGCATACGTTCTCACTTTGTTATTCTTTTTAAAGATGTTTTAGCAATTTGAAATCCTTTATATCCACATATGAATTTTAACTCAGCTTATCAGTTTCTTAAAAAGCTGGCTCAGAGTTTGATTGGAATTGCTTTGAGTCTGTAGGCTAATTTAGAGAGAATTAATATATTTACAACATTTAGTTTTGTAACCCATGAGTCTATTATCTCTCTCGATTTATTTAGATCATCATTAATTTATCTCACCAATATTTTGTAGTTTCAGTGGACAGTATCCTGCATCTTTTATTAAATGTATTAATAAGCATTTTCTAGTCTTTGATATTGTAAATTGTATTGAATTTTAAATTTAACTTTTTACTTGTTTTTAGTAGTAGCAGTTACTTCCTCCTCTGAAGTCCTGAACCCCTCAAAGTTGCCTATGCAGATTGAAATCAACTTTATCCAAACTCTTGTAAATGTTAATATTTTGATGTCCTCCCATGAATCACAAATGTTCTTCATAGCATGCGTCTAAAATGGTGAATCCTTTCTAGAAGGCTTTCAATTTACTTTGCCCAGATCCGCTGGAAGAATCAATTTCTATGGCACCTATAGCTTTACAAAATGTATTTCTTTCATGATAAGACTTGAAAGTCAAAATTACTTCTTGATCTATGGGCTGCAGAAGAGATGTGTTAGCAGAGGTCTTGGGTGAGTAGGTGTCATGTCAACGATTAGTAATATTTTGAAAGGAACCTTTTTTCTGAGCAGTGGGTCTCAGCAATGGGCTTAAAATATTTAGAAAACCATGCGATAAGCAGATATGCTATCATCCAGGCTTTGTTCTTCTATTTATAGAGCACAAGCAGAGTAGATTTCACATAATTCTGAAGTGCCCTAGTATTTTTGGAAGAGTAAATAAGCATTGGGTTCAACCTAAAATCACTAGCTGCATTAGCTTCTAACAAGTGAGTGATTATAACACTATAAGGTGACTAGAATTAACAACTATTTGTTGTATATTTTCCTGCGGGGTCTGACCCACAGACCTTGACTCAGCGGTGGATGAGAGACATACACTGACACAGATATTCTGCCTGTCAGTCCAGCTAAGGGGCTCTGCTTTGAGTCTGGAACATTGCACTGATCAGCCAGTCAAGTTCACATTTATTTAGTACAGATTAAATGATACAGGCTTTGAGTCAACACACCTGTGGGTAATTAACCTGGTCGCCTCTCACCCCCCCACCCCTCACAGAGAGCTATCCTGCCCATGAATGATCAAAAGTTAGTCTTATGACCACATGAGTAAACAAGTTATTTAGGTAAATTCCCTTACGTTCCTTTGAACCTACTTTAGCTATTTACTCAAGGTAAGAATTAGGCTGCATTCAGCCAGATCTATTACTGAAGCTATGCAAACCTTCCGACCTTCCAAGAAGGTTTGTGTCTATATAATATAACTTCATCTTACCATTTTTCTGACCACACTGACTGATCCCTACATTTTCCAATAGCTAGAAGAGCAGAGTTCGAATGCTCCCAACACAAATAATATTTGAGGTGATAGATATGCTAATTTCCCTGATTTTATCATTATACATTGTATACATGTATCAAAATAGCACACTGTGCCCCATAAATGTGTACAACTTTTCTGTGTTAATTAAAAATAATAAAAAGCAAAATAAAAGTTTGAAGAATAAATTAAAAAAAATACAGTCAGCCTGTCCTTTGAAGCTTTGAAGCCAGGCATTGACTTCCCTTCCCTACTTATGAAAGTCCTAGATGTAATCTTTTATCAATAGAAGACTATTTCTTCTACACTGAAGATCTATTGTTGAGTGTAGTCACCTTTATCAACCATCTTAGCTGTATCTTCAGAATAACTTGCTGCAGCTTATGTTAGCATTTGCTGCTTTACCTTGTGCTATTATGTTATGGAGATGGTTTCATTCCTTACACCTCGTGAACCAATCCTTGCTAACTTCAGACTTTTCTTCTGCAGCTTCCTACTTCTCTTGGCTTTCATAGAATTGAAGACAGTTAATTGCTCTGGATTAGGCTTTGGCTTAGGGAATATTGTGGCTGGTTTGATCTTTTATTCATACAACTCAAACTTTCTCTTTCTCCATATCAGCAATAAGGCTGTTTCACTTTCTCATTCTTTGCGTGTTCACTAGAAATAACTGTTAATTTCCTTCATGAATGTTTCCTTTGTATTCACAGCTTGGCTAATTATTTGGGCCAAGAGACCTAGCTTTCAGCCTGTTTTGGCTTTTGACATGCCTTCCTTACTATGCTTAATCATTGATAGCTTTTGATTTAAAGTGAAAATTGTGTGACTCTTCCTTTCACTTGAACACTTAGAGGGTCCTGGAGGGTTATTAATTGGTTTAATTTCACTCTTGTTGTGTCTCAGGGAATACGGACGCCTGAGGAGAGGGAGCGAGATGACGAACAGACAGTTGGTGGAGCAGTCAGCACACACATAACAATTGTTAAGTTGACCATCTTGCATGGGAATGGTTTGTGGTGCCCCAAAACCATTATAGTAGTAACATGAAAGATCACTGATCACAGATCACCATAACAAATATAATGATAAAAATAGAGTTTGAAATATTGTGAGAATTACCAAAATGTGACACGGAGAGATAAATGGAGCACATGCTATTAGAAAAATGATACTGACAGACTTGCTCAATGCAGGGTTGCCACAAAGCTTTAATGGGTAAAAAACACAATATCTTTCAAGTACAATAAAATGAGGTAGCTTCTATGTCCTTGTATATTTCATAGGACTTTCTATGTGCACCATTATGTCCTTTGTGAATAAAGGCAGTTTAACGTCTTTGACAATTTTTTTGTATAGCATTGAGAAAGTTTATTTTATTTTGAGTTAAAAATGTATCCTTGTAAATTTCTTTTCTTTTTCTAAAATTTCTTCTATAAAAAAAGGGCACATGTGCAGGACATACAAGCTTGTTACATAGGTATACATGTGCCATGGTGGTTTGCTGCACCTATTGACCAGTCCTCTAAGTTCCCTCCCCTCAACAGGCCCTGATGTGTGTTGTTCCCCTCTCTGTGCCCATGTGTTCTCATTGTTCAACTCCCACTTATGAGTGAGAACATGTGGTGTCTGGTTTTCTGTTCCTGTTTTAGTTTGCCGAGGATGATACCTTCCAGCTTCATCCATGTACCTGCAAAGAACATTACCTCATTCCTGTTTATGGCTGCAAAGTATTCCATGATGTATATGTGCCACATTTCCTTTATCCAGTCTGTCATTGATGGGCATATGGACTGGTTCCATGTCTTTGCTATTGTAAATAGTGCTGCAATAAACATACGTGTGCATGTGTCTTTATAGTAGAATGATTTATATGCCTATGTGTATATACCCAGTAATGGGATTGCCGAGTCAAATGGTATTTCTGGTTCTAGATCCTTGTTATGCCTTAAAAATTTTTTTCTGTCTAATTGCTCTGGCTAGGGCCTCTAGTTACAATGTTGGATAGCAGCGATGAGGTCAGATAATATAGTAATTATTAAAACTTTCCATATAAAAATCATTGATCCAGATAGCTTCATTAATTCTCTAAACATTTGAGGAAAAAAAAGATACAAATCTTATGCAATTTATTTAAGAAAATAATGGAGAAAGGAACACTTCCTAGCTTGTTTTATGAAACTAGCATTACTTGACGTGAAAACCTGACAAGGACTTATTAGAAAAGAAATCATGGACTAATAACTTTCTGAGCATAGACATAAAAATTCATAATAAAACATTAGAAGATTAAACCCAGTGATATGCATAAAGACAAATTTACCAAGGAATGCAAGGTTAGTTTAATATTTGAAAATCAGTAGTGCAAGTCATCATATTTAACAGAATAAAGAAGAAAAATCATATCATCTCAATAGATGCTGAAAAGCATTTGAGAAAAAGGTAACTCCTGTTCATGATTAAATGTCTCAGCAAACTTGGAATAGAAGGGATATTTCTCATTTGATAAAGGGAATCTATAATAAACCTACAGCAAACAACACATATAATGGTAAAATATTAAAATATTTCCCTGTGGAATTTGGTCTTGCTTATACTTTTATTAAATGCATATATGACATTTTGTAAAATCTCTTTGCCATTATTATATTATTATGACCTGAGTTTAGTTAGATGAAAAATACTTTTCTGGTACTCAACAATTTTTCAATGTCATTTAGATACCATGTAACAGTTTGTCTGTTGCATCTACAGGCTGGGCCTACACCAGATAGGGAGCACACTCCAAAGCAGGACTTCTCTGTTTAGCTTCCCCTTCTCCATGTTTAAAAACTTTAAACTGTCAGAAAAAGACAGGGAAAAATGTTGTATCATGGAACCAACTAATGGTTCTCCTATTAACTCAAGTACTAAAGTATGACTATTTGATTAGGATGCTAGAAGTGAGAATGGAAATAAAGGGATACAAGAGACATTTAAAAATAGATAGTTCTGGAATTCTGAGTGTACATAGAAGATAAAGGATGGAGATAGGATGAATAAAGAATAATAGATTTTGCATGTATTATTTTCTTTTATGAGATTAGTCTTGCCTCCTGTCTTTGACTGGTCAATTCCTCCTCATCTTGTTTTTAGTCAACATTTTTGAGATAATGGTAGATTGACATGCAGTTATAAGAAGTAATACAGAGAGATACTCTATCTTTTACTCAGTTTGCCCCAATGGTAACATCTTGCAAAACTATAATACAATATCACAATCAGGATATTGGCATTGATACAGTCATGATAAATAGCATTTTCATCACTACAAGAATCCTTCATTTTGTGCTTTTATGGCCACAGTGATTTCCCTCCTGACCCCATTCCCTATTTATCCCCTGGCAACTACTATTCCTATAATTATGTCATTTCAAGATTGTTATATAAATGGAATGATGTAGTATAATACGTATTGAGGTTAGATAGAGTGATTCCTCTCACTTCATAATTAATTTTTTCAAATATACTTAGCAATTCTAATTTTTCTTCTCACAGGAATTTTAGAATAATCTATATATACACAACATTTTGCTGAGATTTTTTTATAGGAATTTTGTTAAACTTGTAATGTCAATTATGGGAGAATTTATGTGTTTTTTATGTTGAATCTTCCAATCCATGAACACAATATGTATCTTCATTTACTTACACCTTCTTTGATTTCTTTCATCAGTCTTTTATAGTTTTCAGTATGCAAGTTAGAACTATTGTTATATTTATTATACCTAAGTATTTTTATTTTTTGAGTGATTATAAGTGTTATGGTTTTAAATTTTGGTGTTCATATATATATTGCTAGTATATAGAAACACAATTGATTTTGTATGTTTATCTGGTATCTTGCAACCTTACTGAACTCACTTATTAGTTCTACGCACATTTTTTGTAGATACTTTAGGCTTTTCTAAACAGAAAAAACCTGTCATCTGCATGTAGGGACTGTTTTCTTTCTTTCTTTGCAGTTAGTCTATCTTTTATTTCCTTTTCTTGTCTTCTTGCACTGGCTAGAACTTCCAGTACTATATTGAATAAAAGCAGTGAGAGCAGAAATGCTTGCCTTGTTTTTGACCATAGAGAGGAAGCATTCAGTCTTTTACCATCATGTGTAATGTTAGCTGTAGGTTTTTGTAGATATTCTTCATCAAATTGAAGTTCTCCTGTATGCCTGTGTTTCTGAGAGTTTTTATCAGGAATGAGTATTGAATTTTGGCAAATACTTTTTCTACATCCTGTGTAGTTTTCCAAACTTGGAAACTCTTCTGCACTCTAGCTGCCTTCACATGGGTGAGTGTTTTCATATCACTCTGTGTTCCGCTGTATGCTTTGCCAGAAAGGAGTCCACCTTAAATTTTAAGACAATGCTGTGAATAGAGAAAAGAAAAACTTTCTGCATCATGGAAAACAGGTCAGAATTTGGGCCAAGATTTTACTCCTGGCTCTTGTATAAGGCCAGGGTTTTATTCCTGGCTCCTTCTATCCTTTGCATAATGAGATCATATTCTCTTTGAGTCTGTTTCTTCATTTACAAATAGAAGAAAAATAGCTGCAGTGATGATCAGGTGACTTGATAGAGGAAATGCTTAGTCAATGTAATTGATTTATAGATAGTAATTAATGTGAGAGTAGTTTTCTCCAACTTTTTATAGTCTTTCTTTATCATTTATTGCTTTACCACAATAAGTCATTTGGCAAGGAGGAACACATATATTTCCCTAGAGAACACGCCGATATGAGAACATACTAAGCCTACACTTCTCATTCAGGAACAGGCAAGAGACAAGTATACATCTAGTTCCACCAAGAAAACACACACACACATTAACATACCAGTACTAGTAAGAAAGCCTTTATGGAGATTCTGAAACATCTATTAGACCTTGAAAGATAACTTAGTATTTAGGTGGGAGGAGACACACTTCTACCTACCATGTTAAAAAAGATCCCCTGAGTTGTATCCTAAGCTGTCGTAGATAAGTGTCTTTACCCCTCTGTAACTAGCCTGTGTTCAGGGTGGGATTAGGAGAAACAGAGGAACCAAATGTTCCTATGGGAAGCTGGACCTAACTCACCATTCACTTGAGAGGAAGGACAACAAGCCTCTGTGCAAGCCCCTAGGAAATGTCAGTAGAGTCAATTCCAGAAAAATAGATAAACACTTTGGTAAAATAAGCCAAAGAATAATAGTGATACATCCCAGATTTTCCAGGATATTTCTGATTGAAATTGTCCAATTCATTTTTGGTGATGTTTTAATTTTTGATTTGGGAAGCACAAATACTATACTTTACTTCTATGTTTAGCTTTAGTGATTTTTCTGCCACAAGCAATACTCTAGACTTTAGTTGAGTTTTTCCTTCTTAATTAAATAATTCTTATTTGAATACATCTATGTTTATTTTTAAAAAGGGTTACTGAGTACGAGATTACCACTTGTTATGATCTTGCTCCTTGGGGCAGAACGTGACATCTCATATGTATATATACTTACCTCTCTTGGGCAAAAGCTTCTCCCTTTGCTCTACATGGTCATCTGAACATTCCGTGAAGCATTTCTATCCCTCCAGGATGTTTTATTTCTTGTTTTCATGGATCAAGAGAGACTGTTTTATACATGTTTTCAAATACTTACTGGATTTGTATCCTAAAGGGAGAAAGCAGCAGGTCATTTTTTTTCTTTCAAGGGCTTGCTGTAAGTTGGTCTTCCTCTTAACATGAAGAAAAGAATGACATTCTTCATGACCCCCATTATGAGTATGCTTTAATATGTTAAAGCCCTATTATTAGCAGGCTGTGCCTTGGCTTATTTTATAGAGAGCCCAGGAACAGAAGTGTAGATCAAAAACACTGATATTTTTCACTGGCACAAACTGCAGACACTTTACTTGTTGATTAATTTGTTAAAATGTGTGGCAGAACATTTAGTTATCACGTAGTCATTCTGAGTAAACTAGAGTCCTATGTTTCTTTAACAATGGAAAATTATATTTTCCTTTTTCTAATATCCCAGTGTTGTATGTATGCTCATTTATGTTCTTGGTTTAACAGGAACATTGAACATTCGCTCACTCTGAATCTACTCTAAATCTTGTGTTTGTGTATTTTCACCATGGTAAGCCATAATATATAAAGTACAATTAAGAAAACCTTAGCTGGGTGCGGTGGCTCTTGCCTGTAATCCTAGTACTTTGAGAGGCCAAGGCAGGTGGATCACTTGAGGTCAGGAGTTCCAGACCAGCTTTCCCAACATGGGGAAACCCCATCTCTACTAAAAATACAAAAATGAGCCGGGCATGGTGGCGGGTGCTTGTAATCCCAGCTACTCAGGAGGCTAAGGCTGGAGAATTGATTGAACCTGGAGGTGGAGGTTGCAGTGAGCTGAGATCATGCCATTGTGCCATTGCAATCCAGCCTGGGTGACAAGAGCAAAACTCTTTCTCAAAAACAAACAAACAAAACAAAACTGTAAGTAATCTTCATAAGTAAATGATATACACTTAAATACAAATTATCACATTTATAAAAGAAATTTTCTATATTTATCCAACATCGGTCAAATTCCTTAATCTTATAACATTCAACACAAGAACAAGAACCACCACCAAGTCCACATTTATCTTCTCTATCATATTTAAGATATTGCAGGACTGGAGTATCTTCTTAGGATATACTTTCATCAGAACAGATAACCTATTACATCAGAGATTCAAAGAAGTAGAGCGGGAGAGAGAAGGAGTTTTATATATATATATATATTTTTTCCCCCACAAATGATGTCATCACCTCACTGTGCTAATGGGGATTGCTGCACTTGAGATTATGTGCCTTACAAAATAATTTACTTTAATAATGACTTTAAACAGCTGATATTTCCGATATAGAAAATAAGAATTCAGCTTATTTATATTCTGGAAAGAACCATATCTGCTGCTTAGAGTGAAGCAGACCTGCAGTTTACACAACAGTTCAGAATAATCTTGTTTACCAAGCTCTTTGGATAAATAGAAAAATATCCACCTTATCTTGAGTTGCTATGGTAATCAGCTGAATTAGTTTACCACTTAAGCTCTCTGTAAGATGATTGGTGCATCATCTGTGAAGATGACTGGAATGTTAGCCCACGGAAGTTATAACTTGCCCAACGCTGTTCAAATGACTGAGAAGAGTAAATCAAGTATCTGTTGGTACTCAGTTCTCAGGGAGCGGTTTACACATTGAAAAATCAGATCCAACACATACTAACCATAGTTTCTCACGTTATGATTTCTGGTGGAATTCCTTTAGACCCAGTCTTATTCTTCAAGATACTGAATTTTTGGGAACTCTAAGTCAGTTTCTCCTTCTTACATAGAGACTTGATGTTTCTAACTGGTCACAACCTTGGGTTCATCAGAAGAATCGGCTCCCCTTGTGAGCACAAATAATCTCAGTGAAGAGAAAGACACTGTCATAGAGTCAACATTTATGGAATTTCCTGGAATCCACAGTTATCTTAAACTCTGTTCCACTTTCTCTGGACACCAGCTACCTTCAATAGTGCCAGGTTCAATGTCTAACCATGGAGTATGTCATAGTTGGACTGGGTGAGTGCAGATGCAAATGCATGAGATTTTGAAACAACACATTATAAAAATTTCAGGTATGCAAAAGGTGGGAGAGAACATATACTCCTTACCCTGCTTTAACAATTTCTCAACATTTTGCCAATTTTGTGTCATCTGTTCCCCCCATTCATAACATTTTTTGCTGAAATATTTTAAAACAAATCCAAAACATTATTTCATTTTACCTGTAAATACTTCAATAATTTACATGGGTTTTTAATGGCTTGCTATTTATTTTCAGGGTATCTTTTAGTATCTTTGACCTCTGTGACAGCTCATCTTGCAAGGTGGCCTATCTCATTGTCATAGAGCTCTAGCTGAAGCTCATTCATTGTTTTGTGAACCATGAGGCCAATATTCTGTGCTGACCCAGGTTGGGCCAGAAAGACAGTTTTCAAGACGGCACGGCTTCTAGGTCTCTGTCACAGCTTGTCCACTTTCTTTGGTTGTCAGCTACTAGAACTACGGCAGTTCATGCTGGGATATAATTTTTCATAGGGCACAGAAAAAGAGGGTGGCATTAGGCAGAATCAAGAGTAGGAGCTAAGAAAATGGAAAAGACAAGGCAGAAAATATGCCAGAGGTGCATATTTAAGGGATAAGGGGGGAGGAGTCTCTGATGTTGAGGATGAGTCCCCTTGAAGTAGGGGTGCACAAAAGAGTCTCCCCACTTGTGAATTACTAAGGACACCAATGGTGAACTAATTTATAATAGGTGTCTCCTGTGACTGAGAAGGCTGAGTGGGGATTCTCAGTAAGAAAAAAGCTCAGAGGCAACCAAGTTGTATGGATCTTTAGAAAGGGAAGCAAGGAAATAGACAAAGGACAACTTCACTGAAAACATTTATGAAGCAGTCAGTAATGCTGTAACTTCTTTTTAATGAGAAACAGCAAACCTTAAGGGGAAATACTCTGGGGTGTTTATGTCCAGAGTCAGCAAAGCTCCAGGGTTATGTCTTATTCAGATATATTCAGGAGTACTGGAGAGAGAGAATACCCCAGAAAATAGGTGTTGGCATCTGTGGAAAGGAGAGAAAGGCAGACTGTATTCTAGAGTCTTAAGGATAAAAATAGAGTGGAAAATGTAAAATCATTTTGTGAATACAGGACAGCTGTTGAGGCTTGGCGGATAGGTTGGGGTTATCTAGAAAAAGTTCCCAGCAATCCAAAGAGATGTTTTATCCTCGACACTGTGTCATCTGTGCTTTGATTTAGAAAGGTACACACACACATTTGTGAGTTAAGAAAAACTCCTGATACTAAATTATTTATAGTTAAGCCTCTAGTAAAACCCTGAATTCAAAAATATTTGTAGTAGAGTATAAACATTCTTCTTGTTTTGTCATTTATCTTGGTAAAAGTCAAGTTGCTGCAGCATGATGGTTCTGGTACTGAAATGGTCTGAGGAAAGTGGAGGAGGAATGGAGTTACATGTTTTTGAAAACTTGTTTTGTGAATTTTGAAATAGTTTTAGACATACATAGGCATTGCAATAATGCTACAGAGAGTTCCCACAGGCCCTGTTACCTAGCGTCCCTCATGGAAAGCATATAACATAATCATAGCACAATTATCAAAACCAGGAAATCAACATTGGTAAATGCTATTAACTAAACTATAGATCTTTTCCAGATTTCACTAGTTCTTACATGCACTCATTTTCCTTTATAGCATATAGTTCAGTGAAACTTTATCACATGTATAGATTTGTGTAACCACCACTATAATCAGAATGGAGATCTCTTCAGTCATCCCAAAGGAACTCTCTGGTTCAGTCCCTTTGTAGTTTCATCCTTTCCCCAACCTAATGCCTGGCAGCCATTAATCTCCATCACTAAAAATTTGTCGTTTCCAGAATGTTATATGAATAGAATAATAACTATGCAACCTTTTGAGATTGACTTTTTTTCCCATTCAGCATAACCCCCTGAGATTTATCTAAGTTGTGTGTTTCAGTTGCTGGGTAAGATTCTATTTTACGGATGTAACACATTTTGGGTATCCATTCATGTGTGTTGAAGGGCATTTGTGGCTTTTCCCCCAATTTGGGGCTATTACTGAAATTACGTTTTACTGTTTTTCCCTAAATATATGAATCTGAAAGTGCATCTGTATCATTTAAGACTTAATTCCATGTGGAATGAATTTCTAGAAGCATTAAGAAGAAGTTACCAGTATTCTCAGGATTGCTGTGATGACTAATTTTTAGCTGAATAAAATATGAATACATCTATTCATTTTTGTATGTGTCAAGAATGTGCTGAGAGTTATAGGAAAGCAGAAAGGTAATAATTGTTACAAAATCATGAGGAGTGCCCAAGTTCTAAAAAACCCACAAAGCCAAAGAATGCATGGTTGTAGTTTCAGAATTATCTTCTCAGAGAGTGCCAGAGCCAATCTTCTTGGTACCTGAGGGTAGATACCCAACTTCTTGTTCCTCACTTAGACTTTCTCCTGTAGTTGGCTTTTCTCCGTGAAGGGTCCTGTTTCAGCACATTGGACAGAAAAATGCAAGCACAGTGCAAAAATAGGTGTGAATGTAGTACTGATTCAGGTACCAGTGTGTGTTTTGAAAGTTAACTCTGCTTTTCTAGTGATACTTACTTTAGATAAAACTTAGGTCAAGCCTGTTCAAAACTGTGACCCCAAGGCGATTATTCGACATTATAAACACATGGTTTCCAGATCATTCATTATTTTATTTAACTTCGTGAGTACATAAAATTTTTATCTCATTTGTGAGTCTTGATGCACACAATTGACTAACTGTGTTTGGGTTATTTTCTCTTCCACATAGGGAAAAACTATCTTTCATGATCTTTCTCCCTTTTCAAAGCTGTTAAACTTTTATCTTCTTGATGATGATCCAGTGTTTCTCATCATGCTTCTGTACCTATATGTGCTACTGTTGTGTATTTGTGTGTGTTCATCCTGCCTCTCCCACGGAAAGTTCCGTCCTCTGTTCTTCATCACCAAGACTCTCTACACAGTAAAGGCTCCATCTGTTTTGACTGTTGACCTACTGAAGGCACATGCCTTTGTGGACAGATTCAACACAAGGTTGAGGAATAAACCTAGGCTTATTTTCCTTCAGATTTTCTCAACAATCCTTCCATCTGCTAGTAGTATCTATTCTCTTCTAGCAACTTTTTTTTTTTTTTTTTTAAAGAATAAAATTGCCTTGGGCTTCTAGGACCCTCTGGAAAACTAGGTGTCAGCATGGAAAGTAGGTTGGTCTGATCAAAGGAGTCCTGGTATGGGAGGTGAGAAGACCTGGGATCTGGTACTGGATTTGCTTCTCACTCCTAACATGATCATGAAAATATTTCTGCTTCCTCCCTTATTAGCAAAATCAGGTAGATATAAAAGGCTCTGAAGCAGACTGGGTTGTTGTAATGGCAAAGGGGGAACTCGAAAACTTCTGGACTGAAATGTGGGAGTCACATCATTGTCCATTGCAGACATACCAAACAAGCCACCTTTAATTTAGAGCACAGGCTTGTGAGTCTAGTGGCGCTGTTCAATCATACATTTTAATCTCTATAAAATGTAATCTTCTCCTATGCATAAAGGTAGTACCAACGGCGCTTGAGTACCTCGAAGAGAGTTTTGCCCAAAAAGCAGCAGGCTTATTGTATGATATGTCCATCTATGGAGGTCCTGGCTCAGGCTGAGCTGACCATATGAAAGACTGTTCTAATGCAGAAAGGTTGGAAACCTGTTAATTACTTTTTAAAGTTTAGGGTTGCGGAACCTATTTTTATAGCAAGACAGACTTTCTCTGGTATTGGCCCATGGATGGGTAAAAGAAAATAAATGCTTTCACCTTTTAAAAAGGGGTAAGTGTAGCACTGTCAGCATGGCTCAGTGCTCACTGTCATCCTGCTGCTACATCATGTGCTTGATGCACTGTCGTTTGGGTGATCACATCACATTTAAGTCATGGTCATTTATTCCTAGTGTCAGAGTGAAGGAGTTCTGTTTGTCTGAGTTTCAGCATTCCTCAAACTGGGTTTCAAAAAGAATTTCTTCCAAAAGAATTCATCAAAGACTACCGTAATTTCATACCAGGGAGAAAACCGTCAAAATATATCATGAGTCCAACTACAAACCTAGCTCAAGCCATCATAGTCTCTCATCCAAACTACTCACCTGACTTCCTAACTAGGTTCCTGCATTGACTCTTGCTCCTCCATAGTCGGTGCTCCACACAGCAGCCAGAGGGATCTTTTAAAATTATAATTCTGTTGAAAATATAATTCCCATAGCAAAGCCTTTGGCAGTTTTCTCTTAGAAGTGCATGCAATACAAATGACTTGCTATGGCTCACAGGAACCAAGCGTGATCTGGCCTGAGTCAGTCTTTTCAACTTCACCTCCTGCCACTCTCCCCTTTTCTGGCTTTCCTCCAAGCACACTGGGGTTCTTACCTTTTTCTGTATCTGCCTCAGGGCCTTTGCACTTGTAGTTGCCTCTACTGGGTACTTCATATTCCCCCAGATTTTTGCCTAACTCCCCCACTTCATTTATGATCAACATATAATCACTCCCTCATTCTTTCTTTATTCTCTATCCGTCACCATGCTTTATTTTTCCTCATGACTCTTATATATCTTAGATCATAACATATATTTATTTATTGGCTTATTTCCTGCCTACCTGTCTAGAGTGTAACCTTCTTGAGAGCAGTGACATTGTCTTTTTCATGCTGCATCCCATGCCTATAGTGTCTGACACAGAATAGATTTTTGATTAATAGTGTTTGAACGGGTGAAAGAGAATAGAGGTATCTGGCATAAGGGGAGTCAAGTCAGCCTGAGGTCAAATCCAAATATTGTAGATTTGGGATATTAATCATTTATTAGATACATAGTTTGCAAATATTTTATCCAATTCTGTAGGCTGTCTCCTCACTTTGTTGATTATTTCTGTTGCTTTGCAGAAGCTTTTTAGTTAAATTAAGTCCCAGTTGTCTGCAAGGAATTTAGACAACTCAAGAACAACAAAAAACAATCCCATTTAAAGGAGGCTTTAAAGTATATGAACAGACATTTCTCAAAAGAAGATATGCAAGTGTTCAACAAATGTGAAAAAATGCACACCATCAGTAATCAGATAAATGCAAATTAAAACCACAATGCAATACCATTTTATACCAGTCAGAATAGTTATTATTAAAAAGTCACACACACACACACAAAAACCCAACAGATGTTGATGAGGATGCAGAAGAAACAGAACCATTATACATTGTTGGTAGGAAGGTAAATTAGTGCAACGCCTGTGGAAAACAGTGTGGAGATTTCTTAAAGAGTCAAAAATAGAACTACTATTCAATCCAGCAATCCCACCACTAGATATCTACACAAAAGAAAACAAATCATTTTATTAAAAAAAAAAAAGGCACCTGTACTCGTATGTTTATCACAGTACTGTTCACAATAGCAAAGTTATGGCATCAGCACCTAAGTGTCCATCATGGAGGATTGGATAAGGAAAGTGTGGCATATATGCCGTAGAATACAACTCAACCACAAAACAGAATGAAATCATATCTTTTGCAGCAACAGGGATGAACCTGGAGGCCATTATCCTGAGTGAAGGAACTCAGAAACAGAAAGTCAAATATTGCGTGTTCTCGCTTATGAGTGAGAGATAAACAATGGGTACACATAGACAAGATGGAAATAATGGACTCTGGGGACTCCAAAAGCACAGAGGGTGGGAGGTGTTTGAGGTTTGAAAAATTACGTAGTAGGTACAGTGTTCATTCTTCAGGCAGTGGTCACACTAAAAGCCCAGACACACCACTACCCAGTATATCATGAAACAAAACTGTATTTGTATCTGTTACATCTGTTCTAAAAATCCGTACTTTGGTTGGGTGCGGTGCCTCATGCCTGTAATCCCAGCACTTTGGGAGGCCGAGGCAGGTGGATCATGAGGTCAGGGGTTCGAGACCATCCTGGCTAACATGGTGAAACCCCGTCTCTACTAAAAATAGAAAAAATTAGCCAGGCGTGGTAGCGGGTGCCTGTAGTCCCAGCTACTGGGGAGGCTGAGGCAGGAGAATGGAGTGAACCTGAGAGGCGGAGCTTGCAGTGAGCCGAGATCTTACCACTGCACTCCAGCCTGGGCAACACAGCAAGACTCCATCTCAAAAAAAAAAAAATCTGTACTTTACTAGTGGGCGTTTATTGGAATATGAAACATTTCAGTTCAACTTTGTAAGCTTTAGTCTTTGTGTTTTAAAATGTGTCTGATGCTGTCTTCTTCATAGTTTGTTAGGAGCACTAAATGAAAAGTAGAAAGCCTGCCAGAGAGTGATTCACAAACATTCACTCAGTCTGAATCTATAAAGCTGTTTCTGAGCGCTGACTGTAAAGTGCACTAGAAGTTCAATTCTTTAGGTTTTGTCATTTTGTGACAGGTTGATGTGGAACTCGAGGGGTTGGCCAAAGCCCTCAGAGGGTTGTAGGCCATGAAAGTTCGAGAATCACTGGGCATGTCCAAGCAAAATGAAAAATAGTCAAATTGAAAAACAGATGTGCTTGTGCCTCCTAATTCCCAGCAGGGGCTCTTGTCTGAAGCCTCAGAAGGCTCCTTTGGGTTTCTGTGAATGTTGTCAAGGGCGCCAAGGATGCTGGACTTGCATTTAGATGCCCAGGCCTCTGTGCTGGAAATGATGGGAAAAAATAGGAACTCTTGAACTTGAGCAAGTATTAGAATATGTGAGGTAATGGAGAAGCCTCTTCCCTCATGCCCTTGCTCTTGTCAGGCCTGTTTGTTAAGGTCCAGGCCCTACTTCCCACTTTTGTTTCCTTTAATTGCCCTTATGAGACCACATCCAAAATCCCAAGTCCTGCCAAGTGAATGCAGTACTTAATGATTTGACTACTGGATGTCTGGTCTTGGAGAAAACAGTCAAGAGCTAGAGCAAGGCAGAGAGCAGCATACCTGTAATACAGTTCATTAAAATAATGCAAACACTTGTGTAATATGTATGAGGTGCTAGGTAGTCTGCCAAGAACTTTTCATCTATTAATTTGTTTAGTCTTTACAACTGTTCACTCCACTTCCTGTTAGGGAGATAGCTGTTGTTGGACCCAATGTAGAGATGAGGAAACACTGAGGACCAGAGAGTAGACGTCCAAGGTCACAGAGTTGGGCAGATGTGGGGCAGAGCCCCAAGCTCAGGCATTCTGGATCCCAGGCCCATGTGCCTGTTTGGTGGATGGGGAGCTGGCACCAGCCCTTGTGTCCCCAAATATCCTGGCTGCATTGTTCCCTTGTTCTTAGTTCATTTGTGTTGCTGTAAAGGAATATCTGAGGCTGGGTAATTTATAAAGAAAAGAGGTTTATTTGGCTTGGAGGTCTTCAGGCTATACAAGAAGCATGGCGCCACATCATTTGCTTCTGGTGAGAGCCTTAGGAAACTTCACCCATGGCAGAAGGGAAAAGGAACAGATACTACATGGTGAAACAGGAAGGAAGACAGAGCGGGGGAGATGCCAGGCTCTTTTTAACAGCCGACTTGGAAGGGGGTGTGTGGGGAGACTCTTGTGGGAACTAATAGAGTGAAAACTCAGTCATTACCTTGAGGACAGCACCAAGCCATTCATGAGGGATCCACCCCTATGACCCAGATACCTTCCACCAGGCCCCACCTCTATCATTGGGGATTAAATTTCAACATAAGGTATGGAGGGGACAAATATCCAAACTCTATTATTCCCATGAATAAAATCCTCTATTAAACTCCAGGAGAGAGAACTATGCACCTCTCAATCCCAAGGTGAGCTGGGATTCAGGATTGGTTAAAACTTCATCAAAACCATCCACACTGGAAATCACATCTAAAATTTGAGTAATTTTATGGTTTACAAAGCATATCCACATCCTTGATTTATTCATGTTCCTAGCTGCCCTCTGAGTCCGAGGATCTTTTCACTTTTCTCCTATTATTCAATGTCATTACTGAGCCTCTGCACTGACCCCACGGCTGCCTGTGGTACTCTCTGTGCTGCTGCATGTCTAGAGCGATCCTGGTGGAAGCATGAAGCCAAGCCAGCCTCTCTCTGGTCACCACCAGCACTTCATTCCTTATATATACCAGGCATGGGAATGTTTCTTTTGCTTGTTAATTTTTGTTCTTGCTCTTATCTGCATTTATCTTCCTTCCTCCAAGTGGACTGCCAGACCCTGCAGAACAGGGAGGGGAATTCTTTTTTCCTTTATTATTCTTTCCTCAGTTCCTGCTGTAGAGCTGTGCATCTAGTCAATGCTTAATAAATGCTGGTAAGTTGAATGATGAACACTGAACATAGAAACGCACAGTTACCTGGCTCGCTGGTTTTGTAAGAATAGGGATAATAATAGTAGCAACTAATATGTACAGAATTGACTGTGACATTATTTAAGGGCTTTGCACACATTAATCCATTTAATCCTCTTGATGACCCAAAGCACTACTGTGCTGAACTGCATTTTGCCCATAGAGAGAGGACTAGTTTTTGGGAAGCCAATGTGCAGAAGGCCTTGTTTCACTACCCCTAAAACAGTGCATGCGCAGGAGGACTGTTACAGCTGTGCTTTGGAAAGTCCGTGGATGAGGAAATGTAGAATTGTAGAGTTGTGGGTTGGAAGTTGATTTAGAAGACACATGTAACAGAAGTAACAATCTTATCAGACTTACCAGTGTCTTCCACTTATTTCCTTAACTTCAGATGCTCAGGAAGGACAGCACCTACAGAATGCATCCACTGCTGAAAAATGAGAGCTGTTTCTTGTTGGTACTCTTTAGGGGCATTTTAGCATAGTGGTGGACTCCAATGTTGACTTTTCTTTTCATTGTCTGTTTGATCTTGGCGGATTCTTAAGGATCTCTGGATCTGAGTTTGTTCGTCTGTTGATTGGGGTTCATGGTAGCCACTTCTCAAGGTTGTGATTAAGGTGAAATGAGATGCTATGTGTGCAAAGGACCTGGTAGCAAGAATGACATGGGAAGGAGGGCTCGCTCAATAAACATTGCCTGTTATAGTGTGCTGGCATTACCTTAAAATCCTTAATAAACTGTAAGTTTTGGATGAAAGTCAGAAGTGTTGGGTTAGTGAAGCATTCTGCTACGGATTGCAGGCTTTTTCCCGGTGTCACACTGCATTGAAAATGCTTGTTCGGAGACAGCCCAGAAGGGTAAAAAAAAAAAAATTCTGGAAAGCCTGGCGTTTTGTGCAATGTTGTAAGACATTTATAGTTATTGAGCCAAAATTTCCACTGTAATAGAAAAAGCAGTTGCTTTTAAACTTCTGGTCCAATTTAGTAATTATGGGTGAGTTAAAATGTAGGCCATTTGAATTGGATTTGGAGGATCAAGTAAGATTGTGTCCTACAGTGGGGATGACTCATAGAGGAGGTAGCTTGACATAGTGGA
The DNA here is from genome assembly GCF_043159975.1 of Macaca nemestrina. Lineage (NCBI taxonomy): Eukaryota > Metazoa > Chordata > Mammalia > Primates > Cercopithecidae > Macaca > Macaca nemestrina. The sequence continues at coordinate 122,630,151 of NC_092132.1, read as the reverse complement.
AAGAGAAGCTGATAAGGAGCCAGGAGACCCAAGTTCCTGGCCTAGATTTGCACAAATAAACTGTAATAGCCTTCGGGCAAATTATTAAACATCTCAGTTTTCTATTCTATAAAATGAGAGGGCTGTGTTTGTGAATGGATCTTTCAACATACTTAAGATTATACCAAACAGATCACTGAAAAAGAAATATGTTATCTACAGTCGTTAGGGAATAAAGTATTCTTGCTAGTGCAATATACTTATTTGGAGAGGATTACAACATAAACAAGAACCCGCGAGAATACATCAGTGCCAGAATGATACAGACATAAGCAGACACCTGAGGCTCTCTGATACTCCCAGGTCATTGCTATGTCCTAGGAAAACATAGCCATGCTAGTTACAAGACTTTTCTGATGATGCGTCTTTATAAGCAGATGATTTACTGGGAACTAGAGATAGAATTTTTCAATGATTTCCATGTTATGGATGTCCTGTACTTGGTCTTATGCTCTGCCACATCTTGAGAAATAATTTATTGACTAAATTCAAGATGGCAAATGTAAAAACTCATTCAGGTTAGCTAGCTTGTTTACTTGTTCTTGGCATTCTTTCTTCTTATTTCAGTTGTAGGCATGAATCCACATTTTGGGCTGGTCATCTTTATAATAGGCTTATGGTTTTATAATATCAGATTTTGAATGGTAACATTTTCTGCTCTCTGTGTTGCCTATCACCTGTAGAATTAAGATAGGTCAAGTATGGAACAGATGGATTGAATGATTCCGTAAATTATTCACTGACATTATAAGGGTACCTCCTGTGGCACAAATAGAAATATTCCTGAGAGTTGTAAAAATTAAATGTTTAAAAATCGAATCCAATTTTCCTATTCGCCTGCATTAGAATTTCTAAGACATTCTATCTTCATTTCTGATTGATTTTCAATTAGCAAAGGTTCCTGCCATTTTAACTTTAAATTTGTTAGTTCCCCTTTTTCCTCCAAGTGGTTAATGATCTGTGAACAAATACTGGAGCAAATCAGAGATGCTTCTGTGTAGAGTCACCCTGTAGATATTTCTGGTGTATAAAGGAGTGAGCTACCTGGGAGATGAGGAATCTTGGTCCTAGTGTTTTCTCTGACACCACAGAGGTGTGCACCTTTGAAGAAGGTCTTTTTGCCTGTTTCAGGCACCATTCTCTCATTCGTAAATTATGAGCTCCATTGATCCTGTCTGGCTTTGATATTCTACAGACAGTTGAGTGGGGAAAGGAAACTTTCTCTGAATTGTAATCTCTCAATTTTTCTTTTCATAAATTAATTTTCTTCAAGTGGATTATACCTATCTGTAAGTGAATAACAGCCTCCATTTATTATCCTTATTTTTATTTTTATTTTTGACTTGCAAATTCCTTTTTGGATGGATTAGATTGAAAATCTTTGGGAGGCTCAATCAGCCCCAACAGGTTTATTCATTCTTCATTCTGGATGAAGAAGAGGAAATAGTTTAAGATAGATCTGACATGGAACATTAATTTGATTGAAGCCTTTCTGTGTGAGGAGTAATTGTAGCATCTTCATTGCCATAATGGAGAGATTAGCATGGATTAGATTAACCCATGTACAAAGGTTGTACAAATTGATTGCTGTGATTTGTAGGCTGGGCTGATCTTTATAGTCACTGGCATGACTTCTTAAGCAATACAGTCATGATTTCTTTCATGTGGTTTAGATGTGGCAACAAGAAGAGCACATTTCCCTCGTTACCAAAACCTTGTGTCTCCCAATGGGAACTTGGCATAGACTCAAAAACACAAGACGTGTATGTACAATATTAAGGAGATGGCACTGGTCGTCTGGCCTGCTGTCTGAGATGAGAGCACACATTGGCCAAAGACAGAAGAGTTCCCAAAACAGATGTTCAGAGAAGATGGCTAGAATACTGTCAAAATGTGGTCTAGAATAATTATGAACATAAGCCTAAAAAGGTAGCCAAGATATGGCTCTGAATTATAGCCAGTCATGGGATTATTACTTAACTCCAGTTTAGTATGTTTCTTGCCAAGTATGTGCCAGACCCTCTGAAACAGAATCTGGTGTTTGCCAGCAGTGCTTAGCAACTCTATATTTTAAGCCTAAATTCCAAATAAAAAAAAAAAAAAAAAGAAGAGTAAAGAATACTAAATTGCTTTCTGACGGGAGTAAGTTGTATTTCAAGCAGCCTCAGAAATCTTTTTCTCTGGAAGACACATTGTGTGGCTAAGAGGAAGAAAGGGGGCACTTCTCCCCTCTGCTGAACCCACCTGGACTTGGTCTCTCTCCTAAGGCTTTCACTGCAATTGAAAGGCTTTTTCACTGCACTAATATCTCTCCCAAGGTTTCACTGCAATTGGTACATGTGTTCAGTGACTATTAGAACTTAAATGATCACTCTCATCCCACCTCACTGATCTCATCTTCCAAATTTCTCCCTCTTGCTTTCCTATTCCAGGGAATCTGTCCTTGGTCTTCAGATGCGCTGAACATCTTCTTGCTTGAGGATGTTTGCTGCCTTACCTTACTCTGCTGGAAAGCAATTCCTTCCAATGGCGCAAGTCTCATGTTATTCATGAGGCTTCCCTGGCCACCTCATTTAAAAGCAGTACCCCACCAGCATTCCCTATCACCCCCACCCTGCTCTGTATTACCTAATAACACTAATGACCATCTGGCAGATTATATCTTTATTTGCATATTTATTATCTGTATTCTCTCTTTAAAATGAAGATAGAGGCTTTGTTCCAGTGACTGAAACAATGCCTGGCCCGTAATGGAACTCAATAAATAAATGTTGAAATAATGAATGAATAAATGGATTAGCCTTTAAGTTGTATTCCTTCATACACATTACATTGGGGTTTTCTAGAAGACAGTATGAAAATTTCACTTAACTTGTGACTCAAGTATGGAAAGAACAGTAGAGATCAGAGGTTCTTAAACAACTATCCATGAACCCAAAGCTGTGCTTTACAAAATTTAACGTGCATGTGGATCGACAGAGGATCTTGTTAAAATGTGAACTGTGGTTTAGTAGTCTAAATTGGGCTCTCGGGTTCTGTGTGTCTGACAGGCTCACATACGATGTGGATGTTGCTGGTTCTAAGATTGCACTTTGAGGAGAAAGACTCTAAAGTACCTGTAGAAGGGATTCAAGGGGTTCACAAAGCCAGAGTTTTGAATGTCCAGTATCATTGTTATAGCAAAGAACTGAAGTGCTAGTTTCTAGAAATTTCTGGTTTATGCAGTGCCAATGAACAGATAATTTATTGGGCATTCATTTGCAGAGCTTTCAGCTATTAACTATACATGGTTGTTGTGTAGGCAGACATAAATATGGGTATAGGAGAATTTCCTTTTCTGAGGAAATAATAGAAAACATTCATCAGTTTGTCAAAAGGATCAGTCCAAACAATGGTGACAGCCATTGTTAATGGATGATGACATTAAACAAAAGAAACTTTAGATATCAAACCAAAACACATCATAACCACATTGTTACAGTAGTGACAAAACCAACACATATGTTTGCAAATATCTTGGGAAGATTGTGTTTTATAGCAACAGATTTTTGCTAAACAAACAACTAACTTTTTAAGTTAACATTTGCTGGAGATGATATTTTCCCAGGGAAGTATTTAAATGCTTGGAACATAAATATCCAAAGACAAATATTTCTTTTCCCCTAGTCACTGGAAAGGGACCCCAACTGGAAACATTGTCTAGAAATGAATATTTGGAAACTCTGAGGCCCTCTGTAAATGCCATTACAGTAGGTCATTGTTCTTCTAAGCTGAGGCCAAAATGCCCTCAAAGGGGCCTTGGTGTAGAAAAGCTGTTTTCAGGCAAAACAACAACAACAACAACAACAACAACAGCCCATCAAGAGCTGTATAGCTTTTCAGTCAGGAAACTTACCCCCAGGTGGATGTTTGTCAGCCAAGGAGTGTGGGCCATTTAGGCTCAAAAGTAATTTGGAACAACTGAGATGTTTTATGTTAGATGGTCCTACTAAATAGACATCTAGCACAGGGCTTAGCCAAACTCTAGAAGGCCTTGCTTGGTATGGCATCATGATCCTCATAATTGCTAAAAATATTACTCATAATCATAATGGCTGACATTCATTGAGTCTAAATAAATGCTAGGCAATGTGCTACTAACCTTCCATACGTTTACTTATACAATATTTATAAAACTAATTCGGGTGGTACTATAAGTTTTTGTTTTGTAGAAAAGGAAACTAATGCATGGATACGTGATTTATGTTGCTCAAGGTGATAAAATTGCTGAGCTGTAGAATTGGGACTCAAATTCAGATATGCTGATTCCAGGGCTCATCCTGCTAATGATTGTGCTGTACTCATGATCATAACAAATTGATTTTTGGTGACCTTGAAACCCTATTTAGGAAACTAAATGTTAAGATTTTTGGTTGAATTTACCCTCAGGGTAGAGAAATCAGGTTTTCATAAACTTACTGTCATCAAATTAACTATCCTAAATTATTTTTCAGAATAAACACTCACTGCTTGTTAAGGAAATCAGAGTGAAACTTTTATTCATATGAGCTAAGAACTTCTGCATTCCCATTTCATGGAAACGTGGATTTTGCATGGCTCTGTAGCATGGCAAACGTAGCTTGGTGTGCAAAAATACCCTAGGGTAAAGATAAATGCCATTGTTTTCGAAATCAACCACTTGTCCCTAATGCTCAATCTGTGCTTCTGAGAATTTGCAGAGTTTCAGTGCTTTAATGTGTGTATTGAACAGTGCTTTCTGTTGCAAATAGCAGAATTTGCACACGCTAGTTGAATCAGAAAACAATAACGTAACAACAGATATTAATAAACACCTAGAATCTCTGGGAGAGTGCCAAAGAGCGGGGTTCTGGGGCTACACAGCCACACCTTAGGACTTCTCTCTAATCATACGGCTTCTCAGCACCTGTGATGCCAGGACTTGGCCTCCCAAAGCTGAGGAACCAAATGCCTCACCAACTGCTCCTGCCAGAAAACTGGTTCTCCCTGGTTTGGTGCCCATACTCTTTGAATTTTCTGGCTTCAATAACTGGACTCATGGTGTGAGAAAATTCCAAAATGTAGGAAGATCTTCAAAGATGTTGGGCAGTCACCATGAGGAAGCTTCCAATGTTGTGTATTTCAGATCAGTGTTGTGGCGTATCTTTCCCTTTATCACACGTTTCCTTCATTTTTACTCCCTTTGAATGCTAAATCTTTACAGAGAACAGGGACTCTGTTCATTCAGTCCCCAGAATGGCACTGTGTTAAGTCCACAAGAAGGCTTTTCATGGACTTTTGGTGTCTGATCATAAAGGAGAAATAAGTCTTAAAAAGGCAGTGCAGGTGATGTGGGGAATTTGGTGTTTAGCATTTTTAACTTGAGAAAAATGATAAGACAGACCAGTCAACACACAATGGGCAAATGGAGATAGGTGATTCTAACTCAGAAGTGCAGACAGGACTCCAGGTTTGGGTGGGAGTTGTCCTTCAAGGATTGGCAGTTGAAGCATTGACTAGAGCATGGATGTGTTTTCTGAGCAAGAGCTATCAATAATTAGGATAGAAAACTGAACATGGAATCCTGAAGACCCCTCACCCTGTGCCAAAGTCCAGGTGCAGAAAAGAAAGGTGAGCTTGTGATGAAGAGCAGGCAGAGTTCAGAAGACAGCCATATTATTTTAGTGTCATAGGTATTAAAGGAGGCAATTCATGAGAATTGATTGCTTTTTTCTCACTCTTTATTGAGATATAGCTTCTCAAATGTAAAACATGATTTGAAAGAGATCAGTAACCACAGCCTTACATTTGTGGTGTGTTTTGTACTTTTCAAATTTGTTTTCAAATCCCCATCACTTCATTTAAGTTCATTCAGATAATTAAATTGAAAATTACTTTCTATGTGTGGTTAAAACAATCTTGCATTTTTTTAAAATCTAACTTAAACATGAAAGAAAATTCAGATGTCTGTAGTTAATCACATGTCTGAAGAAATTACCTTAAAATTTCTTTTTTTGAGAAAGAAAGAGTATCATGTGGTATACAGAGTGAAGACATGAATACCTCCATTGCACAAGTTTCCTGCTTAGCTGGGAGCTGGTCAGGCCACCTCACCTCCCATTTAAAACATCCTTTAGGACTAGGTATGGAGCTAATGTTTTAGATATGAAAAATAATTATTCACAATGTATTACTATGAAACATATGTTCATAGATCCTTACGTTTGTATATAAAACAAGAAATCACAAAGCTTTATTCATGCAGAAAAAATTAATTTGAAAAAGCCCACTGTATGCCAAGGAATATTCTTGATGCTTGGAGGTTTGGAGTTGAGGTAGCAATGGGGAGATAAAATGAATATGGCTTGCTTCTTGCTTTCTGAAAAGAAATGAGGTTCAATTCTGACTTAAGAGACATAAACAAGGAAAAGTATACTCTCCATGCTGCGTATGTGTGGCTTAGGCCTTGGCTTGATGAAGGGAGATTTGGTATTTTGTTAATGTAGGAAAAACTAAACCAAAGTGTCTTTTCTATTCTCTCATTTAACAATAGTCAACACAGAAGACTTCTGTGACCTCTAGTCACCAAGAAGTGTGTGGGGATTTCTCACGACCAACAAATAAACCATCAGTTATGCAGCTGACACTAGCTAGGTGTCCTCTAATTCAATGCAGCTCTGACACTGTCTACCTGGAGATAGAGTCAGATCCCTCAGTTTGAGAGCTCAGTCCCTAAGACTGTTTCCTCGCCTCACTTCAGATGCCAGTAACAAGCCCCCGTTTGTTGCATCTGTGCTTCCGGCCAGCTGGCTATCAATTGGGGTTCCCACAACGTCCCCCTTGGGTTTGATTAATTGGTAGAGTGGTTCACGTAACTCAGGAAAACACTTACTTACATTTACCAGTTTATTATACAGAATATTGTAAAGGATAGAGATGAAGAGATGTAAAAGGTAAGGCATGGGCGGTGGGAGACAGAGCTTCTACGCCCTTCCTGGGTGGGCCATCCTCTGGGAAACTCTGTGTGTTCTGTTACCCAGAAGCTCTCTGAACCCAATCCTTTTGGGTTTTTACAGAGGCTTCATTATATAGGTGTGATTGATTAAACCACAGGACCCTGGTGATCAACTTACATCCCCAGAGGTTGAGAGGTGAGATTGAAAGTTCCAAACCTTTAATCATGCTTTGGTCTATCCAGTGACCAGCCCCCATCCTGAAGCTACCCAAGACTGGCAGCCAGCAGTCAACTCATTGGCACACGAAATACATGGTTTGGAGATTCCAAGGATTTTCAGTGTGGTACTCCAGGAAAGAGGATGAAGACCAAACATGTATTTCGCAATACCCCAGGTTATGGAGGCTTCTATTTCAGTAGTACGAAAAATACTAAATTATGATATGAATTTTTTTTATACCAGCAAAGCAGTTGCATTTGTATCTTTAAAATACAAGTGCAACTTATTTTTAGAGATGTATTGCATTTTAAAGATGCATTTCATCACTATTACAGCCAAATGAGTTGCCCGGGCATTAGATTTTCTGTTGGAATGATGGTAGGGATTTAAATAATGATTATCTTCTCTTTGACCTGGTGAATTTCTTACTATCCTGCGTATAGACACAGTTGGATTGTACTGACTTTGCAAATACCACACAACTGAGGTTGGATTTCTGTTGTCCTTTAATCAACCGTCTATGTAATCCTCAAATTGTTTTGTTTTGCTTAAAAACAGAATGAGTTTGGCAAACCTAGAAAAGTACACAAAGGATCATCCATGGATATAGGATGGAAGATGTATGAATACAGACCAACAACAATGTTTATTTTAATAATTCTAAAATTGTTATAAGTTGTCATAAGCTTATTTTCATAATTAGAGAATAGGCTTCAATTTAGACTGAATGCATGTTTGGCAAATATACTAATGTTATATATGTACTTCTCTTGTTCAGGGCAGTCACTTATTTTAAGTAACATGTTTATCTTTATTAAAATATGAATTTCATGCGGTTTTACAGCAAGATTATTGGTTAAATCAATATTTTCAATTAATAAAATTAGTGACCTCATCATCAAGAGCAATAGCTAGCATTTGTTGAATCCTGACTATGTGCCAGGCATTATTTTAATCACTTCATATATTTTAACTCATTTAATCTTCACAATGACTCTACTATATAGAAACATGTATTAACCCAATTTTGAAGAGGGTTGAGACACAGATTTTAGGTAACTTAGGCAAAGTTACATATCTAGAAATTACAGAGTCAGTGGTTGCAAAGCTTGTGCTCTTAACTTCTATATTATCCTGTATCTGTAAAGATATTTACTAACCAAGTGAAGTGTCCTTAAAGCATATTTTTATAGCATAAATATTGGGAAAAAATTAAGCTAGATAAAGAAAGAAAACCCATCTCCTACTACTGAATGAGAGCTCTGTTAACATTTTGAGGTACACATATTTAGGCCTTTTCCCTCATTTACACACATTCACATAATTTGTATTATAAATGCTCTTTTAAATTAATTTTATTCAATTAATATATTTTAAAACTTTCCCCGTGGTATTATTTTAGTATGATTTTTAATGGCTACATTAAGATATGAATGTTTAGGCTTGAAATAAGTTTAAACAAACCGATTATCTTCTTAAATCTCCAGTCATATTTCCATGAAGGATGCCAGCTCTTAGAGTCATGGAAGCAAAGAACAGTACCCCTCAGGACCATTGTAAGAACATGTTTTCTTTGAGAGTTCTCAAGACTATTAGCACATCTGAGGACATTTTCCTAAGGATTCCTATTGGTGTTAGGGCACACTGAGGGGATATTTTAATTTGTAGTGATTTGTTGTTGTTGAGCAATAAACAGTACATACCTCTTGAATTTGCTAAGGAATGTGTGAACATACAGTGCAGGTAACATTACATTAGTTAACTCTCTTTAACTTTCAAAGCTGATTTAATGAAGGCATTTTAATGCCATTTCACAGATGAGAAAATGAAGTGCAAAGCAGTTAACTTGACTAACAACAAGTAAGTGAAGGAGACGTAATTTCAGCTCTAGCACAGACAATCTGTCTCTTATAGTGAGGCAGTGTAACAATACATATGTGGAGGAGATTTCTAAAATTTCCAGTGTATGTTAAGAAAACAATATATTTTATGATGTTTTAGAGAAGAACCACCCATTATAACCAACTAATAATGAAATTGTTCGTCTTCCTATGCTGTCCTATTTTTCCCTTGTCAGCTCACTGACCTAGGAATCAAGAATTTTTGGTTCGAATACTCGCATTTCCACCTTTCTGGGTCTCCAGTTTTTGTCTTTAACATAAAAGGTTAGAAAACCTGAAAATCTTAAAGTCTCTTCTTGGTTCAGAGGGATTAGCTTTACGGAGTTGTAGAGCCTGGGCAGATGCTTTATAAAGTGGTTTAGAGTCAACTGACCTCATTGGAGAAAAAAAGTAGTAAGTTCTTCACCTCTACACAGTGCAGACTGAATGTGGAGAACAGAATTTTCTTAGCTGTGTCCGTAGCAGGCTGTTACTGATGACCCCCATAAGATGTTCTGAATTCATCTTGGAGGAGGGGGCTGTGACTTTCAGGTTGGCATTGGGTCATCCTGGGTAAGAACAGGACTGGTGGTATATGCTGCCAAATGTAAAATTATATAACTGCCCAGGAGAGCTGTCACACATGGAGGATACTAGAGGCTGCCATGACAATATTAGCCAAAAAATGATAAACAGCAATGTGATAGAAGGAAGCAAGTCCAGCATCCTCACTCTATAGTAGAGCCCCGAGTAAGTGAGGAAAGTTGTGCAAGTTTGTAAGTTTACTGTGATGGTTGTGGATGGAATTAAAGTCTCCTGACTGCTTATCTAACCTTCCACCTATATGTGTTTATGCTAAATGTCATGGGCCTTACATCCTTTTGTTTCCATTGCTATGATGGTTCTGGACTGTAATCCTATAAGAATATGATCACTTAGTGAATTTATGTTCATTATGTTTCATATGCAGCCTGAAATGCCTCTGGTTTCTTTATTAGCAAATCAATGGAAAGCACTTCATAACCAGATTCAAGATTAGACAGCAAAGATCTAAAGACCCAGATTAATATCATTTTATGGCATACTATGATCTTTTTGAGGGAATTAACTAATTACTGCTCAAGGTTGCATATTCAATAATATGCAAGTGAAAGGATATAAACAAAAAGGTAGCAGTAAATAGCTGTGTTTTGGATTCCACAAGGCTTGTGTTAGATAAGGTCTTATTCAGCATAGTATGACGTGGTAAAGAGAGTACATTGCCCACCAATACACATTTCAGGCATTATAAATTGGGAAACTTGCAAATGCAAATAAGAAAGGATGGGTAACATCAATATGGTTGGTGAAAAAGAGATCTTAAGAAATTTTTTTAGAAAGGATGTGGGACCCTAAAACTATTCAATAACAAGAAATCATAACAAGAAACTAGCAGTGACAGAGGAAGGGTACTGGCTTGTTAGATGTGGGCTCACAGTTTGGCAATCCATCTCTAAACCCCATCACAACTTATTTATAATAATAATCTTGGTGCTGATCATCATAATCTGGGTATGCAGATTTACCTACATAATTTTATGCAAATCGGTTAACCCTTCTGAACATTTAATTCCTCATCTGTGAAGGAGTTACACAAGAAAACATTTATTGGTTTAAATTACTGTCCAATAGAGAATTATTTAATTAGTATCTGCAGCTCTGTTAGGAGGGAAAATGATGATGTTTTATGACTTCAATATATAACTTCATTTCTTTGAGTTATGTGACAATCATGCTTTCCTCAATTATTCATCAATACTCTCCACTGCTTAAAGTTGCAAATATCTAGGACTGGGCTACACAAAGGCAACTTAGAGATAGCCCACCCTTCCCTGCAAATTTTACTGATAAGGGTGATGTGGTCCAGAGACATGAGACACCTTGTCCAGGGGTGGTTAATGGTAGAGCCTAAAGGATGAGCAGGCCATTATTCTCAGCACAGAACTCTTTTTCTCTTGTAGAAAAGATAGCAAATAGGCTGAATGCGGTGGCTTACAACTGTAATTCCAGCACTTTAGGAGGCTGAGGTGGGCGGATCATTTGAAGTCAGGAGTTGAGACTAGCCTGGCCAACATGGTGAAACCCCATCTCTACTAATAATACAAAAATTAACCAGGCATGGTGGCATGTGCCTGTAGTCCCAGCTACTGGGGAAGCTGAGGCACAAGAATCCATTGAGCCTGGGAGGGGGAGGTTGCAGTGAGCTGAGATGGCATCACTGCACTCCAGCTGGGTGGCAGAGTGAAACTGTGTTTCAAAGAAAAGGAAAAAAAAGGAAGAGATAGTAAATAGATTTTCCTCCTCTTGCCAACTCAGATCAATTGATAGTACCTGCCAGTTGAGAAAATTTGTAAGGCCATAGTACCCAGGTACTACATAAGACTCTATGGCTATTAATAATTAATTATCACTATCGATAATTATTCATTAGTACTGTCTGCTATATTAGCACCATAGGGAAATAGAAAGTGTTTGCCACCTCCTATCAAGAATATTCTTTAAACAAACTCCTTCAGGATAAACATTCAATATTTATTCTGCCTTTCTTGTATCTCTGTCACTCACAATATTACCTAATGCTGTCTAAGGTATTCTGTTCTAAGAGAAGTAAAATGTCTCAGTAGACCAAACTTAGATTTGATCATTAGGAAAGATGTCATTCTCAGTGTCTGGATCTTCATGAGGTTTTCTTGAGCCGTTTTTCATTTCACCTGCTGCTAGATGTTTTAGGCTGCTGTATTCGCATCTGGTGGCCTATGTCACTAGGATCTCATGGCTGTGAGGGCAGTGTCACAGCTCTGAGTTCAGGCTGGCTCTAGTCTTGCCCTTTGTTACAGAGTCATGGAATACAGTGGGAGATGAAGAAGGCAGCGCTCTTGCCCTCCGTGGTTCTAGTAACTTAAATTCAACCCCTGGCAGCCTACTTCACATTCTGATTTGGGCTTCTGATGTTGAGTGCTGAGGGAAGCTTTCTGCATTGCTTACATGTTCTAGCTCCCTGGTTGGCTCAAAGGAGTTGTGATGGAATTTCTTGGCATACTTCAAGCCAGCAGCAGCCAGGTTGGCCTTTTCCCTCCAGTTCTTATAGCTTTATAGGATTTTGGGAGAAAGTTGAACTGGAACTAGTTACATGATCTTTTTCATTTATTTGAGTCTTAGTGCTCATCCCTGTCACCTCTTATTATTTAGAATGAAAAGTGCATTACTCTTTGAGGAGCTAGAATATAAGTTCAGAAACCTAGAACACATATTAATACACAAAACTTTTTCTCTTTTCCTAACTGTTCAAATGTAAGACAGTTTTATGTTCAAACTAAATGAATGCCTATTTATTCCTGCAAGTAAATTTCGTTATTTTCTAGTCCAGGCTCTTTGTTTTACAGATGACAAAATGGAAGCCCAGTGCACAGGAGGATTAAATGACTTGTTTGATGGCACATGGCCAAAGAAACAAAACAGAAAAAAAGAAATCAGAACTTGTCAGTTTTCTGCCTAGTGCATTCCAAATCACATGACACAACAACTATTGGTTTTAGAATTGGAAACATTTGGTTAATTTTTTAACTGACTACTTAGATTTTAAAAAATTGTTTCATTAATAGGTTAGTAAAAATTTAATACTGCTGTTCATTGTAGGGCTTAGTAAGCCATTACTATGATAGATCTTTATTTTTGTTTTCTTTAAGTCTGTATGGGACATTGAAGTTTTTCTATGGTCTCTGGACTTACATCGTGGCCTTGCAGACTCTCCTGTTTCACCTCTGCCTGTTTCACTTACTGCCTTACTTTGCAGTAATCTCCCTCATTGGGAAGTCTGGAAAATGCCAAATGTTCACAGTGAGGCTGTTAAAACTTCCAGCCCCATCCAAAACCTAGACTTGGAAACCATTGTCGCATTGGTTTCTGAGTCCACAGATAGCAAATGTAACAAGTCAAAAATGGTGCCTAAGGTTGATCCAAAGAGACTTTAAAAAGCCCTACTCATGTTTCTAATTCTCTCACCCATGTAATTCACAGTCTTCTGTCCACAGGTAGTGTGAGAACCTAACCATATTAAATTTCAATATTCAGTAAATAGCTCATAACAAATCATATCTGAATTAGAAAAGCATATGTAAAGAAGCAATAGCACCAACTAGCACTCATAGGAGATTATTCTAGCTATGTTATAATGCCCTTGGCAATAACTCAAGTTCTGTTCTTTCAAAATGTAAGGATTAGGTGTTCTTGAGGCAGGAAAGAAAAACAACCCTATTCTTTGCAGATGGAGAGAAAAATGAAGTAGATTGACTAGCAGAGTCACTTTCATGGAAATTTGGAGCTCTGCTGCACAGTTTTAGTGTTTAAACAAGGTTGCAAGTCCTTGGGGATGACATTTTCAATGCTGAAAGAGAAACACCTGATAGAATTGAGTCTCAATGAAACAGAAAACCTGCTGAATTGAAAAGGGGCTCCACTCAGTGACTAATTTTCTAAAGTGAATGCCCCAAACTGTTAATAACTGTTTTAAAGCAGTTGGATGACTACATTCAAGATAAAAAATTTTATGAGAATAAAAATTGTCAATATATCTGATTTTGGTAAAACTAAGCACACAATTTAAATTTATCTTGGAAAACCTTAGTAATTATTCGAATTACTTGAGAATCTATTGCAAGCAATCTAAATAAATTGTTCCAAAACATGTCATTGGAGCATGTACTCAAGAAGTAAGCTTAAATAAACAAAAACAAAACTATATTTATCCTTCCTCTTTTCTGTGTAATACAATCCATGGGAAGAAAATAATAAGTTTATTTTCTACTTGCGAGATTTGGGGATGATGATGCTTTTTCTAACCTTATCACCATTTGTCGAGATACAACTTTCATTACTTTCCAGTACCACCTTTGAATAACATCTTCTTTTTTAGTATATTCTCCCTTCCTCCTTCTGTCTCTCCATTCTTTCTTCCCTTCCCTTCTCTTTTCTTTCCATATTTCCTTCCTTCCTCCTTTCTTTCGTTCTCTCTCCCTCTGGAATCTCTTCTCTTAACTTTATGTTTTCCTTAAGTGATCAGCTGTTTTTATACTTCTCTGCTGGTTCCTCCTAACAGAACCTTTGCAGATTTTAAAGTACAACCATAAAGAAGAAAACACAAATAGAATCTTCAGTGATTTCACAGCAGAAAGGCATGGTTTGTATTACTTTCTCTCAGAGGGATTTTTAAAGGGGTAAATATTTCCAGATGCCCCAAATCTCTCTGTTATATTTGCTGACAGAATCAGCAGCTCTTCCTTCTTTCTCTCTACAGTAATGAGTTTATGGACAAGGATAGACCTTCTTTATACTGCTCTGACAACAGACGTTGTATAAACCAGGGATGAGCTACTTCAATTCATTTTAATTCAAAAAAATAATTATTGGATACTTACCACGTCTAGGATATTGTTAGCTGTTATGAATGATACAAAGATAAAGCATTTCTCTTCCTCTCAAGGAATTTGTAATCTAGTATGAGGTAAACTGTGTAAATAAATATTCAACCCTGGATGACTGCTACAACATAGAAACACACAAATATTTAGGAACTCGGTAGACAAGCAAAGGAAGTAGAATAGTAAAGATGAATGTCTCCTATTTGTCAGCATTTTACTTTAGCTCTGTATTGTTTTGGGATATATCAAATAATGTCTTTTTAATTTAGAGTTATTGTTCCTTTATAATAATAATTATTATATTATTGTCATAGGTAGTGTTTGGTTGTGTCATTTATGTAAATACTTGTGGAGTAGTAACATGATACAGTAGTCTACCTCAGAAAGATTTATTGAGTCTATAATGCTGAATTATAGTTTTGTAATATGTTTCTAAATTCTTTGAGATGGAGTCCCACTCTGTCACCCAGGCTGGAGTACAACAGCACAATCTCAGCTCCCTGCAACCTCTGCCTCCTGGGTTCAAATGATTCTCCTCCCTGAGCCTCCCAAGTAGCTGAGATTACAGTCATGTGCTACCACAACCAGCTATTTTTTGTATTTTTAATAGAGTTGTAGTTTCTACATGTTGGTCAGGCTGCTCTCAAATTCCTGACCTCAAGTGATGCACCTGCCTTAGCCTCCCAAAGTGCTGGGATTACAGGTGTGATACACCATGCCCAGCCTGTAATATGTTTCATTCCAACTTTTAGATAGCTTCTTTATCAGGTGCTGCAATAAATTGTTTGCCCTAGATTGAGGTGGGGAGAGAGCCCTCTTAGGATGAGCTGTCACATAGCAAAAGATAAGACTTCCTGGATCAGTTATCTAAGACACGTCCCCTAATCGAGACAGACAGTGCTCCATTTTGACAAATAGGCCAGACTTTTACGTGTGCATATTTGTTTTGTGTGTGTCAGAGTGAGGGTGAGGTTGAGGAGTCAGTCTCTTCTTATTGGAAGTGAATCAGGCATAAAAGTGATAGAGCGCTTGAATGAGATGATTGCCGTTGAAAGACAAAGCAATTAAGCAGATTTCAGACTTTAGAGAGCCTGTCTTTCGGGAGCTATCCACGGTACTGAACTGCTTCTCCCTATTTTGCCCTGTACCCTAGCAAAACAAACTTTCAGAGATTTTAAAACCACAAGACATTTAAAAAACTGGCTTTGGTTACTCCTTGCTAGACAAATTCTCTAACCTGTGTATTTTTAATACTTGTTATTTATCTAGTCTTGGCTAGTTCAGCCCATTTTTTAAACTATTACACATTCATCCATTTATTTATTCAACAAATATGTAGGTATGATATTCTGTGTGTTGGGCAGCCTCCTAGAGGTTAAGGTGCTTAGATTTCTTATTATATAATTTCTTATTATGCTAATTATTATTACTTTTGGTTTTTCTGGGATTTACTCTAAGGAAGCAGATTTAATGACTAAAATAATTAGGGGATTCTACTTGATGTGTGTTGTATGAAGAACTTGGTTTCTGGCCCAAAGATGATACTTTGTTTACATACCTAGAACAGCCCTTTGGCGTATCGTAGACACTTAAGAAATTGTATTCACTTGATGATCAGGTTTATTGTTGTGGAGTGATTTTCTATGAAATGTTATAAGGAAAATATATATTTTAAACCGACAAGTAATCTTGGCAAAAAAATTTTGAATGACTATAAGAAAAATATTGTTCTAAGTAATCTAGATGGAGCATGCACCTAGCTTTAAAGAGTCTATAATTGACATGTTGGGACATTCTTGTATGTTAAGATCACATTACAGGTTGACCAGAAAACTGGGAAGAAATAGACCAGATATTTCCTGCTCAGGCTTTTACATGCATAAAGAAGCTCAGTGATCTTTTTATTCAGCCTATTCTGTATTCAGGTAAGATACCTATCACCCTCACTCTTCTCTCAACCTGTCTCAAAAAAAAAAGGGGGGGGTGGGAGTTTTTCTTCTAATATTAGCAACACATAATCAAAGAACGTGGAGTAAATTCTTTTTTTTTTTTTTTTTTTTTGAGACGGAGTCTTGCTCTGTCACCCAGGCTGGAGTGCAGTGGTGCCATCTCAGCTTACTGCAAACTCCACCTCCCGGGTTCACGCCATTCTCCTGCCTCAGCCTCCCGAGTAGCGGGGACTACAGGCGCCCGCCACCACACCAGGCTAATTTTGTTTTTGTATTTTTAGTAGAGATGGGTTTTCACCGTGTTAGCCAGGATGGTCTTGATCTCCTGACCCCGTGATCAGCCTGCCTCGGCCTCCCAAAGTGCTGGGATTACAAGCGTGAGCCTTCGCGCCTGGGCAGAAGGTGGAGTGTATTCGTAACTGTCCTTTTGTAGTTCTTTGTTCTAAGAATTTGGAAAGACAAGTTAGTCCTGACTACCGTGGAAATGTTGGTCTTTTCCCAACCAAAATGGGTATACTTCTGAAGGAGAATTCTTTCTTACCAAACAGTGACTCAGTCCCTCTGCAGGGCACAGAATCAACAGTATTCCTAGTGCTTGCAAGGTCAGTGATTATGTAGGGTCAGTATAGGTAAACTCTCCATTTGCAATCTGTTGTTAATGAAATGTTATTCTTGCTGAAGTTCTGAGACAGACTGAATCTGAGCAGAATAAAAAAAGTGGAATCAGTCTCAGAGTTCTAGCTTCGACACCTATTTCTGTGATATGCTTCCTTATTGACATGTGGGCTTTGAAACTTGGTAACATCCAAATTGTATTATCACTATCTTGAAAATGTCTTTGTTTCATGAAATTGTGAGACTTAACCATTTTTGTTGATATCTCAGTGGAAATCAAATCTTGAGAACTAAGAGCATTGGAGGATAAGCTCCTTTCCTAGAGACACTTACTCTACTTTTGGTCATGGACCAAATTTGGAGTTATTCTTGTGGATTTTTTTCTCTTGTTCCTTAAGGCAGTGATAGATGCTTGTTTAGTCACCATAAGTTGTGAGAATATGTGGTCTCAATAAAGACCCAGCAATACCTTGTTTTTCTACTCGTTATCCAGCCCAAAAGTTTAAGATCTAAATGTTTCCTGGCGAGAATGCAAAGAAAAGGGAGCTCTTATACACTATTAATGGGAATGTAAATTAGTGCAGCCATTATGGAAAATAGTAGAGAGGCTTCTCAAAAGGCTAAAAATAGAACTACCATGTGATCCAACAATTCCACTATTGGGTATTTACCCAAAGGAAACAAATTCTGGGAATTGAAGAGATATCTCCTGTTTATTGGAGCACTACTTACTGCAGCACTATTATTTATTTATTTATTGCAACATTATTTATTGCAGCACTATTCACAATAGCCAAGATATAGAATCCACCTAGGTGTGCAAGCATGAATGAATAAAGAAAATGTACATATACACAATGGCTTACTATTCAGTCACAAAAATGAATGAAATTCTGTCATTCACAGCAATATGGATGAGTCTGGAGGGTATCATGCTAAGTGAAATAAGTAGGGCATAGAAGGATAAATACTGCATGTCCTTACTCATGTGTGAGAGCTCATAGTAGTAGAGAGTAGAATTGTGGTTATTAGAGGCTGTGAGGGGGAGGGGGAATAAAGGAGAGGGAACAGTTGGTTAAGGAAAGGAGAGGAGAGGTTAAGATTTGGTGCAGGGTTATAGCTAGACTAGAAGAATATGTTCTAGTGTTATGTGGCCCTGTAGGGTAAATACAGTTGGAGATGATTTATTCATATTTTCAAAGATCCGGGGGAGAAGGTTTTCAGTGTTGCCAACACAGAGAAATGATGAATGTTTGAGGTGATGGATATGGTGATTACCCCGATTTGATCATTATACATTATACACATGTATTGAAATTTCACTCTGTATACCATAAGTATGAACAATTATCATGTGTCAACTAAAAATAAGAGGGAAAAGTTTCAAAACAATATCTGTTTGTTGATTCCATCTGTATGACTTAGTGATAATGTAATATTTTGCTGTCTTGCCTTGTCCTCAGACTGGATTTTATGATTAATTTCTTTGCCTTTGACTGATTTGAATAAGAATATGTTAAATGAACAGAGAATCTTGACCTCCATTCAGAGGCTGAAGGATTCCTTAATTTCTTTCCTCCATTTGCTTGGGAATCAGTGCCATTGACTGTTTGCTTTTAGTTAATATGGTTTTGTTTGCTTAATATAGAATATGTGCAATTTAAGTGTCATATGTGCATAATAAGACTTAATCTTTCAATTCTATGACATAGCATAATTATTTCCATTTTATATATGACAAAGTTAATGTTTAAGAAAGTTAAATAACTTTCTAATTAGGAGTCAGGATTGAGAATCCAGACACAGATGGCTCTGACATCAGAATCATTGCTTTAAACCACTCTTATTTTCTGCTTGCTTTAATATTCCTTTACTTCTTCCATAAAGTGCCACATCAGAATATAGAACAGGTTATTAACGGAAGAAATATTTCAATATTTTGAGTATTTTGGGTGAATGAAAAAATTATAGAATTAAAAGCTGAACATCATTTTATTTGGCAGTTTCATCATTATGATTTAAAATAAATGCAGTTTTTGAAGTTTCCTAATTTATTCTCTTGAAATATATTTGGATTGCCACATGCTGTATATTCTAACACTTGGTCCTGGTAGGGTTTATTTGTATATGTGTGGATGTACTTTAAGTATAAATATCTCAATGGTTTTAACAAATATTGGAACTATGCATAGGCAAACCCCAAACAACTTTTTATTCAGTATTGTCCATGTATCTCTAAACTTTTGATAGAAATTTATTCCAATAATGTGGCTACTACATAAGTTGAAGAAAGTCAAACTGAAGCAAAATTTGAAGACTTCTATATTAGTGATCAGTTTTAGGTGATACTTACCAAAACCTAGTTTAGGATTAGAATAGGCTATGTTGACATTTTAAGTGAGACATATCTGTTACTCTTTTTAGAAAGTTAAAATAAATTCTCATAATGAAAAAATAAATGATAATTTTAGATTCTGTGAGAGAATTTACTAGTTTTACAAATTAGGAAAATAATATTCACAGCATCCATGATTCCAACAAGTTAACATGTTGGTATATTTCTTTCAGTTATACACATACACATGATTAAAATATAATTATATGAATTTATATATAATTTTGTATTCTTTCTATTTGACATAATAACATTGTCTTATTTTGCATTTTTATGATTTTCCGATGAGATATATTAGCCATTTCTGTTTTTTGAGTTGCCTGTTTTTTGTGTATGCATAGATATGTGTACATCTGTATATATACACATATATGCACACATATATTTTTTTGTTTTATAAAAAAGATAACGTATTTCTATTAATACCATCACAACTCTGATCCTTCTTTCTATTGTGGAGCTTCTATGCACATATTAAAATTTAATTTATTAGAACAAATCAAGGAAGAGGTCAGTCTGAATAAGATGATATTTGTAAAATTCTTGCCTGTATTACGTATAGCAACTAGATCTACTATATCCCCCACAATTTGAAGCCATGTTGAACCTATACAGGTTAATTGATGCAATTCCCTTGGAAACCTCCTCATCTGTTGGCCTATAATGTTTTAAAAACCTTGGAACAGTCTCGTTGTTTTAAGTATATCTCCCAGTTTTCTCCTTTAATTTGTTTGATGGTGTTTTTATTTTCTTAAGATCATCTTCAGCTGAATCCAGACAACCCTACTACGTGACCATAACAAAAAAAGCAATGAGGAGTCTCTATACTCTTTATTTTCATAGGAAAATATTCTAATATCCACTAATGCAATTGAAGGATAGAGCAGGTGGTGGGGCGAGGTAACATCTGATGTGAGAACCAAGACGCAAACAGTTCTTATTTTTACTCTGGTCGGGTGAAAACAAGCAGTCATTACATGTCTAAATCTTGGTTATCTTTGAAATCATTTTCAGCTGCAGCAGTAAGTTGTACATGCTTGAGCATTTTTAAAGCATGTCTTATGGTGACCAAATGTTTCTACCACATTTATCTCAGTAAAGTTGACAGGATTCTATTAGGACGATCTTCACCTAATGAGATTAATATTCTAATTGTAATTACCCTCTTGGAATGCATATCTCTTCTGGGAATTAAAAGAGCTTTAAGTGGTGTTACTAAACAAATATTTCTAAAGAATAATCATAACGTTAAATGCCTCAGAATAGCACAATAGGCTTTTTAGTTAACCTGATTTGTAATATATTTTTCATTGCAAAACTTCTTACTCTGGAAAGTTTGGAAAAATGAGGAAAAAGAAAAACAGAAAAAGTCAAATGTAAACATATTGTCACTACCTAAATAAAATCGGGGATAACATTGTGATTTAAATTTCTCCAGTCTCCTTTCATTTTTCTTTTCTTTTCTTTCTTTCTTTCCTTTTTTTTTTTTGATGGAGTCTCGCTCTGTCGCCCTGGCGGAAGTGCAGTGGCACTATCTTGGCTCCCTGCAAGCTCCGCCTCCATTCTCCTGCCTCAGCCTCCCGAATAGCTGGGACTACAGGCGCCTGCCACTACACCCAACTATATATTTTATATTTTTTTAGTAGAGACGGGATTTCACCGTGTTAGCCAGGATGGTCTCAATCTCCTGACCTTGTGATCCGCCCGCTTCAGGCTCCCAAAGTGCTGGGATTACAGGCGTGAGCCACCATGCCCGGCCTCTCCAGTATCCTTTCTATTTCAATTCTTACTCAATTGTTTGTTTGTTAACTAGATTGGAATCATACTGTGCATATTGTTTTATAATTTGCTGTTTTGTCTGACACTTGGAAAAATTATTTTAGAAACAACTTAGCCAGTTTTGTAGATGAAACGTTATTTTGTTTCATTTGATTTTTTTTTTAAGTTGCTATTACTTCGTGAAGTTAGTGCCTTTTTTGTTTATTGGCTATTCTCTTTTTTTTTCTTATAAATTATCTATTACATCTTTTAGTCCATAATAATTATTCAGTCATCTTCTGTTTAAATATCAAGTATTTTTCTCATTTGTCACTGTAACATATAATCTATTTTTAAGACCAGAGCATTTTCTTGACAGACTTTTGAAATATTGTGTGATTTTATGGCTAGAACCAGAAACATTAGTTAGAATTTCAGAATCATTTGATCAGCTCTGGCTTTGAGCCTCTGATTCTACTTTGCAGTCTCCAAATCAATCTTTGGTATCCTTCTATAGAGATGTAAGTTGTTATCACCAACTTAACATGAAATTGTAAAAATTCATAACAGTGTTTTCTAAAAATGATTTATTTGATTTATCAAAGAAATATTATCTTTGATAATATTTTTCAGTATTTTTCATATTGCTTAATATCAGACAAGGGTTCTTATCAAAGTCCTTATTGTTTCAGCAGTTATTTGCATGCCATTAGCAGGTCATTCATCCCCCTCCACTTTGAGGCTCAAGTTCTTCGCTAGATTTGATTTGTTGGAGGGAGTCTACAAACTCTTTCACTAGAAAGACATGATCTGTGTGCTTTGCTGCCATAGTAGGCCTATCTCATGGCTCATTCTCTGTAACACTAACTTCCAGGAAAGCTCTTGTATCAAAATTCTTCACCGGTATTAATCAGTGTCAATTATTTTTTTCACCTTGTTGAAAGGTTAAATGCCAACAGAAATTTGTACTTCACAGTGCATTGGGTCTTTCTCCATTTATATTTTTCAAATGTGTAGCATACTCTTGCTTTTAGTCATCTATTATCCAGTGTTCTTTTCAGAAAATATTTTTAAAGTTCATTACATACACACAGATAATAGTGCAAGCAAGTTTCCTCCATGTTCTACTTTCCTTCTTCTGACTTTACTTCATGCTGCATTCCTTCACAAATAGTAACAAGAATTTATTTCTACTCAGAATGAATGTTCCTCACAGTGGAGCGAATATGCCACTACAAAATGCCTTCTACTCTGTGTTTTAATTCTTTGTATATACAAGCAAGTTTTGGGTGTTACATGTGTTCATAGAGGTATGAAATTGGGAGTCAGAGATTAATTTTTTAATTTTTTTTATAGTAGAGACTCCCAAAAAAAGGCACAGAAAAATGGTTGATATCTAGTAGGAGTTATTTACATGCTGGTATTTCTGATGCTTCCTATTTGTTTCTTCTGAAAAAGTCACCTTTCATGTGTCTCAAAACAGTACACCTGTAAAACCACATCCTACTGGGCATAACTCTACAACTGCTTGTATTCTCAATGCTTGTGTTGCATGCTTTTGAACCCTAAGAGAAATCAGCAAGCTATAAACCCAGGACCAAGAAGAGCATATATCTCTTGGAAAAATAGCATTTGAGTGATTGAATAAAACAGGCTGTTTTGGGGATCATTCCAAATGCAGGGAACAATACGGATCTGTGATACTTGAGTGAATGTTGGACTTTGTAGAATATCAAAGATGTTCTGCTTTTCATATACAGATTTTTAAATAAAAGGAAATAAACAGTTTTTAAAATGTTTGTCATTAAATGGGGGAGGTCATCTGTAACTGTCTTTGTTGCTTTTTGTGGGCATCATAGCATAGAAGAGTTCTCCTGGCTTAGCATTCCAGTATTGCTCACATATCACCTATATGCTAATTTGAGAGCTTTCATGGGTGCCACGAAGGATGAGTCAGAATGATAGACGGTATGCTGACTTTTCTCCTCTTACTGAATTTAGTCTGATCTGCTAGTGAGAGAAATAAAAGGGAAACAAAACAGGGAGCATAATAGGGAAACCTATTTTCTCCAGATGTTGAGATACTTAAAAAGTATTTGTTCAGTGTACCTGCAGCTATAATCTTTCCAGAAATTCAGGAGATGTCAGGGCTAGGCAGGACTTTAGAACACTGCATAGTAAACTCTTGTTTTGGGGTTGGGAAAATGGAGGGTCAGAGTTAGAATAATTGCCTAAAGCCACACCAACAGAGAGCTGGTAGTGGAACCCCTGTTTTCTAGTCACCTTCCTACTCAGTTGTACTACAAGTTTATCCTAATTCAAGTAAGCTTAGACATCATCTTGGATAACTTTCTGATTTACCAAATCCACTAGTGGACCATACTGAATTTGCTTCCAACATGAATACTCTTCATTTCTCTCCCTCCACACTGCTACCTACCAAAATCCCATGCCTTGAATGTAAATAATCTTACAGCTAATCTGTTTGCTTCTGTAACTTCCTGCTACTCATTCCATAAGCAATAGAAGAGGCAAAATGACTTTTTAAAAAGTATAATTTGATCATTATTCTCCTTTACTTAAAATCCTAGGATGACTTCCATTGCACTTAAAATTCCAAATTTCTTTCCATGGCCTAAAGGGTCTACTTGATCAGTGTATTATCTTTCTCTAGAACTTAATCTCCTACCTCTGACCCTTGTGTCCTATGCTGCAGCCACTTTGGCCTCCTTTCTTTTCCCCAAAATTGAAGACACATTGCCATCTCAGGGCCTAGGTGTTTGCAGTTAGCTCTGTTTGGTGTTCTCTTCTCCTAGCCGTTGACATCTTTCAGCCTTCTGCAGAGATGTTCCCCAGCTACCCTGCCGAATATTGCCTTTCCCCACACAATCCTTTCCTTATGCTATTTTTTCATAGCAGTAACTGCTATTTAATTTTATCTTTATCTATTGTCTTTTCCCAGTTTCCAACTAGATTGCAAAGTCCCTGAGGGCAGAGGTCTTGGCGTCTTTTACATTAATAATATCTCCAGTAACCACCAGCAATCTGCACATAGTAATAACCTGAATATTCCTTTAATGAATGAATAAACTGAAAACCCTAAAGTTCAGTAATAGTGACCTCTGTAGAGTTTTGGAAATATTCCAAATATGCTTTCAAGCATCCCCGCCTGTCTAATGTATCCTTTGCTCTCTTGGCCTTCTGAGATCACTTTTAATTGGCATCCTCTGAAGTTGTTACTCTCAGTCATGCTGGTTGATACCCAGAACGAATAGGAAATGGACAGGCATTTTTTCTGTCCATCTCTAAACATCTCTGATTGGGCCTAATATACCTCTCAGGCCTGCTCTTCTGGCCAGGACCCCTCTGTGTGTGGGAAGTAGGAAGACACAGGAACACAGAACCTGTAATATATTGGAACCTGTTCTATATCTCTCTATAAAAGACAGTTATTTTAAGGAACGTGATTGATGGGGATGGCAAGTCAAAAGCCTGTCGGGGAGACCTGTGGGGTGCAAACTCAGGTAGCAGTTGATGCTGCTGTCTTGAAGCTGACTTTTTTTCTTCTATGAAAAGCCTCAGTTATTGCTCTTAAGGCCTGCCAAGTAATTGGATGAGACACACCCACATTGAAGGTTATCTCCTTTACTTATGGTCAACTGATTATAGATGCTAACCACATCTAAAAAATGCTTTCATAGAAACACTTTGATTAGTGTATGATTAAATAATGGGACACGATAGCCCAGCCAAGATGACAGAAAACTACCCATCCCATCAGGCATTTGTGGGATTGGAGAAAGGAAATACTTCTCCTAAAACCCATTGTTACTACTGGGATTGTTACTGCTGAGATACACTGAAGAGGAGAGTTTTTAGTTTTTAGTTTTTAGTTTGTTTTTTAGCAGAATTCAAACTTAAATATAAAATCAACCAAATTGTCAGAAAGGATTGAAGGTTGTCCTTTCAATTCTGAGTTTTTTATGTAAAATTATTTTATCATTAGCAACAAGTTTTGAAAACAATGATCAATTTTATATATTAGTGACTTTAGGTAATGACTAAATCTGGATTTATCTTTCTTTATAATAAAAAGGTCTGATCAAAATATCTAAAATTGAAATAAATATTTTCTTATTTGTGCTTTAAGGTAATTGTAGTATAATAATAGGATATTATATTAATATTATATATTATATAATATATAGTTATAGCTATTATAACATTTAGTTATTATATGTTATATATGATATACATAATATATTGTACATATTATATAATATTTAGTCATTTTAGAATAGGAGAAACATTTTAGAGTAGAATAAACAAGACTGTATCATGAAATTGGAGATTTTAATTGTTTTGTAATATTAAATTTTACCTCTCATGAGAATAGTATAGATAATTATTATGGATTATGAAACAGCATAATTAGTTGTAACAGTTTTACCTTGAAGAAAATACATCTATTTTATAAGCAGAAAACTTCATTTTGTTTTCTTTAAAATTAAGTGAATACCGGCTGGGCGCGGTGGCTCACGCCTGTAATCCCAGCACTTTGGGAGGCCGAGGTGGGCGGATCATGAGGTCAGGAGATTGAGACCATCCTGGCTAACACGGTGAAAACCCGTCTCTAGTAAAAATACAAAAAGTTAGCCATGCGTGGTGGCGGGCGCCTGTAGTCCCAGCCACTCAGGAGGCTGAGGCAGGAGAATGGCGTGAACCCGGGAGGCAAAGCATGCAGTGAGCTGAGATTGCGCCACTGCACTCCAGCCTGGGCAACAGAGCAAGACTCCGTCTCAAAAAAAAAGGAAAAAAAAGAAAAAAATACATGAATACCATCTCTACTGTCAATGTATCATGGACGATAACAACTATGCTATTATTTCTGCACAGTATTGTTAAAGAATTCTGACTGAAAATATTTAAATGAAATACACATACACACTTTGCCTTCTAATGCCCATCAATCATTGCCAACATTGACTTTTAATGAAGACACATAACCAGAGATGATTTTTAAAAATTAAGGATAAATTACATTAGAAAATTTAGCTGGAGCAAATTATATATGATTATTATTAACCTGAAGTAATTTATATTCATTATATTGCCAAATCTTGGTTATAATAGTCAAAAAGGAAAGGTTCAATGATAATGATCTAGAGGTAGAACACATGCTGTCAACTGGAGAACTGTAATTGTTCAGCATCTTAAGTGTATTTGTTGCTTAATTATATATATAATTTCTACAGCAAGTGAAATGATTTACATGATTATCAAATAACTGGATTATAAATGAAACCTGATATTAAGCTAAATAAAATATTGGCATATAGTGTTCATTTATGAACTAATATTCTTACCTCTAGCTTCATTTACAAATTAATTATGCTACAAATATATTAGTGTTCCACAACTCTTTCACGTTTCCATCAATATCGAGTTTATTCCATTACAATGTAAAATAAAAAAAAAAACAACTGTAGAACAATTACTTCTGCTTCAGAGAATATAGATTACCTATCTTCCAGTAAGATGCTGCAATTTATTTAGATAACTGCATTTATTGCATTGATTTTAAAAAATTACTCAATATACTTTCTTCTTTGCTAATTCCTGGGGAAAAGAAATCCCTTTCATTTTAATCCAAATGACCATTAATCATATTGTAAAGTGTAATAATTAACCCTTTTTTGAGTGTCGGAGACACATGAATAGTGATTTTATTTGGTTTCAATAATCAAGTAAATTAAGTGATAAAATGGAGGCCATAATTATGTGATCTTGTTTTCTGGTAAGACCAACCCATTAATGTGCATGTAAAGATGCCTGTCATCAATTTAACAGCTTTCTGAGTTTAATATACATTAAGAGTTTTATTTTTGGAACAACTTAGTAACTTTTAGAAACTTGACTACAAGCATTGGCAAAGGTTCTATAAAATTCTGTCTACAGAGTATGTGGAACACAACCTTGGGTCATATCTCCAAGGAAAACTACCACGATTAAAGAGAAAATGCTTTGTCAAATTTACTTGTTATTGTAATCTCATTGTGTAAAATGCCAGCCCCATTCTGAGTGGAGACTTTAACTTGGCTTCCCCTAGAAAACAGGAAATGAAGGGCCCGAAAGAACTAGAAGCTGCCTCTCAATTTTCTTTCAACCTGACAAAAGCATTTGCATGTATCTGTGCCCCTCTCTTGGCTACACTCTCAGCTTTGATACACTACTTGAGCACGTGGAGGTTTACCTACCAAATGTGACCCTTATATGAATAATATGAGACTTTTGTATCAACAGTAGTGATGGTTTTTGTTTTTAAGTCACATTTTATTGTAAGTCTTCTCTACCTCTCACTATATGACAAGTTTAGTGAAGGTAGAGTCTGTGGCTATCTTGTTTATTATTGTTTTATATCCTGGAACTATCATAGTGCTTGATCATAGAAAGGGCTCACTAAATATTTATGGAAGGAAAGAGAGGAAAGAAGGGAGAGTGAAAGAAAAAACATTCAATGTTCTCACTCTTAAACCAAGAAAACAATTGTTTACTTTATTTCATTGTAGTAAGAAAACTTAACGTGATACTACCTTCAATAAATTTTAAAGTCTGCAGTACAGTATTGTTGACCATACTAACAATATTGCCTAGTGCATTTTTAGAATTTATTCGTTTTTCTTAGCTGTAATTTTGTGCCCATTGTTTAGTAACTTCAAATTTTCCTCTTCCCTCAGACCCTGGCTACCCCCATTCCACAATTTGATTCTGTGAATTTGAACATTTTTGTAGAAAACATTTTTGTAGAAAATATTTTATGAGTGGAATTATGCAGTATTTGTTTTTCTGTGACTAATTTGTTTCACTTAGCATAATGACCTCTAGGTTCATCCATGTTGTTGTATGTTTCAGAATTTCCTTCTTTTTTAAGGCTCAAGAGTATTCGTGTGTGTGTGTGTGTGTGTGTGTGGCATTTTCTTTATTCATCTGTTGATGAACATTTAGGTTGTTTCACAGTCTTGGCTATTGTGAATACTGCTGAAATGAACATAGATTTTTAAGTGATAAAGAATAAAGCTCTTTTCATTTTTTAAATGGAATTATTTTTTAGAAAATATTTTGTTCCAATTTTATGATTTTTTTGCTATTCTTTCATGATTAAAAGTTATGTTTCATTGTTATCAGGTTGTATATTTACATATATATATTGTCTGATGTTAACAATGGCATGTTTACTTTCTTTGTGTAAGCTGATGTGCGGAAAATATTTTCCTAGCTTTTATTTCACATTATTTCATATTTTATTTCAATCATTCATCTTGCATATTTTGGCTTCCTTCCTTCCTCCCTTTTACTCAACTCAGAGTGAATAACTTTTAAGATAAAACAAGTTTAACAGATAATTTAGCCAGTTCACATTTGTTGTAATTCATAATATTTGTGTTTGTTTGTTATCTCTTCATTTTTGAATTATTTTGCTTTTTAATACATCTTTTCCCCATTTATTCCACATTACCTTCCTTCTTTATTATGATTTGAGATTCTTTGTGCTGTTTTTGTTCCATCTTTTTTCAACTAATGAATTACAAAATTTGCTTCTTTTTATTGTTTGTCTAGTAGTTATTGTTAAAGTTTTGAGGCCTGTAAGTAAAAAATTTTATATTAATACATAGACATAAATCAGTACTAATATTTTGTCTTGAACAGGACTTCATCCTTAGAATACTTTTTCTTTCTACATCATCTGCTTTTAAATAATCAGATATCAAATCCAGATTGCCATTGTTTCATTTTTAAACTTTGCAGCAGAGATTTTTTAAGATGTGAACATAAGTTGTCTATTTTCTTTGCTGCTCGTTATTTTGTGTTGTCTTTCTCTTTCTTGGATTATTTTTTGTTTTGTTTTGTTGAATCAGTAATCTTTTCAGAAAATCCCTGTAGGTGTTAAATTTCTGAGCAGTTATGTATCTGAAAATATCTTTGCTCTTACATTTGGTTAATACTTTGGCTAGATTTAGAATTTAAAATTATGAAATGTTTTTCTCCAGACTTGTGAAGATATTGCAATATTTGTTTCAGCACATGGCCTTAGAAATGGGATATCTATACCAATCTTATTCCCATTTATCTGTAAGTAATATACCTGTTTTTAATCTTCTCTGAGATATTTTGGAATTTGCTCATTATTCTTGGAATTTTGAAATGTCATCAAAATATGTCTAAGTGCTGGTATTGTTTAGTAATCTTCTATACCTCAGGGGAAATTTCAGTCTAAAGATGTATATCTTTTCCTTCAGTTTTTTTTTCTCTCTCTCTCTCTATATACACACACACACATATATACACATATATACAAATATATGTGTGTGTACATATGTATACATATGTGTGTGTGTGTATATATATACCTTTTATGTGTTATTAGACAAACGTTGGGATTTCTGTTTCCATTCTCTGTCTTAACTTTTTTATGCTCCCCAGGCCATGATGTGTTTGTCCTATAATCTGGACCAAAACCAAGGTACACATTTGTAGCTCACAAATTCTTCACTAGTCACCATCTCTGACTTTATCCTAAACGAAATTTTATTTTATTTTTAAAGTGATTATATTTTAGATGTTTCTTTTTATAAAATGCCAACCAGTTTTTCTTAATGGCTGTAATGTATTGAATCCCTTAAGCTAGTTCATTATTCCTATTTCAAGATTTTTTTCTACTTCTTCTACTAAATTTTTTTTTTTTTTAGAACTAGTTGTCTGCTGTTTGCATTGGAGTAGCACATACAAGCCATGTGTCCTGAACTTCCATTTTATTTTTCTACTTTAGCCTTCCCTGCAAATAGGGTGGAACACATACCGAATTTTGGCCAGTAGAACAAGAAAAAAGTCATGTATACCACTTCCGGGTCTTACTTCTAACATACTCCCCAGCCATTGGATGAAGGAGAGATAGTATGCTTTTTCTAGATTCTAATCACTTGATTGATGGCAGGATGCAAAGAATACAATGGAGGACTCTAATTCATAGATGATGGCAGAGTTGCTATATGCAGGAAACTGGATCCCCGAATGACTGGAACAAAACTGCCCTTCCTGTCTCACCTCCTGCCAACCTGCACTGGGCTTTGTTGTTAATATTTTTAGGCTGTGTGTTTTAGCAACTAGCCTACCCTTCTTTGAATGCATGCTCGCCTCACTTTCTTCCTGCTATTTTTTCTCTATTTGCTGGTATTTGGTTTTCTGTTTATATTTATCACTAAGAGTCTAAGTCACAATTTGTTTTTATTCTTTGAAGATATTTATACATCTGCATCTTATGGAAAGGATAGGGGATTTAGCCAGGTGATATGTATAAAAAGCATGCTTTCTGGATTTGGAGACTCCTAAATGCTCTGTTTCTGACCCCAATTCTCTCTTTTAGAATTTTTTTTAGGGTCAGATCCCCTCATCTAGTACCTCTGCCTTTAACTGCAGTCTCATGAATCCAACTGCTGTTCAGCACCTTCAACTCAGATGTCTAATAGGCCTCTCAATCTTGGGAGACCCGTAGCTGAACTTCCACAGAAGGATGGGTCTGCTCCTTCCCTAGTCTCCCCATATCAGCAGACGATGGTACCCTTCACCCTGTAGCTCACGCCAACCTTGGATTCATCCTGATACCTTTCGCGTCCTATTGTCTACATCCAGTGTATGAACTAGTGCTCACTTTTATGACCACCTTCAAACAAATGCCGTATCTGAGTCTCTCTCACCACTCCGCAGCTACATCCCTAATCCAAGTCACCGTCGTCTTTCACTTACTCTGTTGCAGCAGCAATAGACCAATCTGGGCTCTGCTCCCATTCTTTTCACCCTATGTTATTATGTATTCAGCAGCCTCAGATAAACTTAAAACATAAATCAAGTTCCATCACTTCTTGCAAACAACAACAAAAACACCCCTTATAATGGCTTTAAGTCCTAAGCATGACCAATACAGCCATATGGCATCAAGCTCCTGCTTACCCTTCTGACTTTATGTTCTATAATTTCTATAATGTCTATCATTGTTCACTGCATTTCAGTCATATTGGTCGTCTTGTTCTTTTGGGGGATGTGTTCCCACCTCAGGACCTTTGCACAGCTGTTTCCTCACCTAGTAGCTCTTTCTCTAGATATTACTTGGCTTCCTCCCTCCCTTTAATTGTTTCTGACACAAAATGCACCTCCTTGGAAAAGGGTTGCTCTCATTCAGTTGTCATTCACTGCCCCTCTTTATCCCTTTTCCCTGCCCTTTATCTTAATAACATGTAACACCACCTGGTGTGACCAAGATAGATTTGTGTTTGTTCTTCTTCTTCAGAATAGAAACATGACCAGGGTATGGGACTGACCACTTCTCCACCAGCATATCCTCTGAGGGTGCTGAATCATTTCTGTTACACAGTGGGTGCAGAGGAAATGTTCGTTACCTGAGGCTATATATCAAAGGGCTTCATGAAGGTTGTGCTTTACTGTCAATCTGGAGTCAGATAATTCTTTTCTTTATTTCTCCTCTGTTTTCTTTGTAGAGATCATGAATATCTTAAGCTTTATGGTGCCTCTCTCTCTATAGTTTGGCTATGAGCCTCCCCGAGGCAGATGGTTAACTTTATTTAGAAAGAGGGTTTCAGGACTTTATTCTAGTGATAAATACTGTGGCTGCTAGTCATAGAATAAACAAGGGCATGAGAGAAGGCAGCCAACTAGACCAGCTGTTCACACCATGGTCCTTTCATAATTATCCTGGTTACTGCCTCTTGGCTGTGTGTATTGCTTGACTCCAAGTGTGGGGCATCTTTTGTAGAGCTTTATCTGGAGCTGTTTTAGGGAGAATCAATCTCACTTCTAGTAGATTTCTCCTGTGTAAGTGTGGGCTTTGATTTCCTCTACTTCTATTTCTACTAAGCCCATTACTGATATTAATCCCTTCTACTTTCAACCTGCAAGGAATTTTACTTTTCAAATTTCCGATCAGATAGGTAAAAATTTTCCCCAATGTGCCATGCACTTATTCTAAAATAAGATTTTTTCCTAACGTCAGTAAGATTTGGTGTACAAGGAGAGACAGATATATATGACTTAAATTTTGTCTTCTTTGCCTCTATTGTATGTTACTGGTTTTATCTTCTGTGTTGTTGTTGTTGCTTAACAAATGTAGTTCGACATTTGTATCTTATCACTGTTTTCTTAAAAATAATTTAAGTGTTGTTCTGCTCCCTTTTATAATTTAGAAAAGATATAAAAATGTGGACCATGCCTTTGATCAAAAATTATTATGAAAATTGTTGTTTAGGATTTGAGGGTGCAAACGTTTATTAAGAGATTGTAATTTAATGAAAGAGAAGTATGAATGTTCTTAGAATTGAGGTGTCATATGCATTAATTGGATTACTAGATGGCCCCACTGATTTCCTGTTTTTCTTGTTGTGTTAATCTATATATTGAATTAAGCACCTCAAACTGTGAGTTATTAGATCTCATATATCTTCATCCCTACAGCAGTTTCTCTAAGCTCTGGTCATTTCTGCTACTTTGGAATCTAAAACTGCTTCATAACTTCCTAGATAGAAATAGAATATGTGGGTGCTCAGAGTATCAGATAGACCCCATATATAATAGCTATGAAATTTCAGGCTCTGTAATGGATTATAGGATATTTTTGAACCTTGATAGGCTGTAGGATTAGTTGCTTAAATACATAGTACCATAGATTGCAAGTGTTTAAAAATCTTGATGCTGGAATTCATTAGAAAAACAGGAATGAATACATACAGTTTGAGAGGCTAGAACAGTGGATTTTAAATGCTAGCCTGTATGAGGGTGCCTTGGAGGGCTTCTTAAAATACAAATTACTGGTTGTCATTTTCAGGGTTTCTGATTTACTAAGTATGGAATGGGCCTGAGAATATGCATTTCCATTAAATTCCCAGGTGATGTGGCTGCTGCTCCTGAGATAACATTTAGAGAACCACTAGATTAGACAGTCTCACAACAGGGATTTCTAGGGACAGCTTAATGGTTACTTCTTGATTTGAAACTGGAATACCCAATTTGGGGATTTTCCAGTCTATTTCATTTTCTTCCTTCCTTCCTTTTTTTCTTTCTTTCTTCCTTCCTCCTTTCCTTCCTCATTCTTCCTTTTTAATCTCTCTCTCCCTGCCCATCCCCTTTCCTCCTTTCCTATCCCTTTCTGTCTCTTCCCCTTCCCTCCCCTCCCCTTCCCATTCCTGTCCTCTTCTCTTTCTTTCTTCGCTATTTCAGGCGCTTTATCTCTTAAGCACTGCACTGCTTTGGGTTATCCATGTAAGCTTAGAAAGAGAGCAATAGAAAAGGAATTGAAATGTAAAGCAGATATCAAGAGAGCAAAATTTGTCGTTAAATTGGATCCAGTAATTATTTGTCTGTTTATTCGTAGTCCAAGTGTGATGATCAAAAATGCTTGACAATCAATAGAAACGCATAGGTTTTTCAAGTTGGATAGGACCATTGAAACTACCTGGTGGAAACACATCATTGTATTGATGAGAAAACTGAAGCAAGAATTTGAAAAGCATCTGAGCCAGTGTTTTCTTTTCCACATTCTCATCACTCTCTGCTGTCCACAGCTGCCCCTCATGGCTATACTATATGTTGTGAGTTATGTTTTGATTACTTCTCTATATATTTATCATCATAGTTTACTAAAATTGTTAATATATATTTTGCATATAAGCAAGGATGAACATTTCTAGTTCTTGAAAGGTAAGAATAAAGTGATTACATATTACCTTGAAACAGTATAGAACAGTTTTTACTTTAAAATATATTTTTCAATTTTTGTGGGTACATAGTAGGTGAATGTATGTATGGGGTATATGTGATACTTTGATGCAGGCATGCACTGCATAATAATCATTTTCCAGAAAATTAGGTATCAGTTGCTTCAAGCATTTATCCTTTCAAGTAATGCTCTAAGTCTGTTGGCATTAACACAATTTTTACTTTCTGATGAGAAAGTTGCTGCCACTTTGATCATTGACTTTGTTACAGGAATTTTCTTTTCTTTTCTTTCTTTTCGTTTTTTTTTTTTTTTTGGTTTTTTTTTTTTTGTTTTTTTTTTTATCTTTTGAGACAGGTCTCCCTCTGTCTCCCAGGCTGAAGAGCAGTGGCACGATCATGGCTTACTGGAGTCTCAACCTCCTGGGATCAAGTGATCCCCCTGCCTCAACCCCCTGAGTTTCTGGGACTACAGGTGTGCACCACCATGCCTGGCTAAATTTTGTATTTTTTGTTGAGAAAAGGTTTGTCATGTTGTCCAGGCTGGTCTTGAACTCCTCAGCTCAAGTGATCCACCTGCCTTGGCCTCCCAGAGTATGGGGATTACAGGTGTGAGCCACCATGCCTGGCCAGGAATTTTCTTGAATGCTTCAATATCTTTATTCCATTTAACTCTCACAACAATCCCATCAAGTCAAGTATCATGATTATGCTTCATCATTCATTTCACAAATTAATAAGCAAAGTCTCAGGGGATTGTCACTTCCCAACTTACTACATACTAGTGAAAAACCAGTTTGAGCTCACACACAAACTTTGAAACACTCTTCAAAAGCAATGTTTTCAGCACCTAATCTTTATTGCCTCACATAGTTTTATACAGATACAAAATTATGAAATGTAGCTGGAGCCAGGAACTATGACGTGGAATATACCTGGCATACACATGGTCTCTGTCTTTTCCTACATCTGTGAACTTGTTGAAGCTTTAGATGTCTTCCCAGCCCATTGATCATGAAGACATACTCACTGATGAGTCATCTTTACTAGTCATCTCTAGCTACCTGGAATAAAATACCCAGTGCAGTATCTGGGATCCAGTGGGTGTCATGGGTCAGTTAGTTCTACAGGCTCAGTTCCTTTTCTGGTTGCCTGAGCTTGGAAAATTCATAATATCTCTTTGGACCTCAGTTATTCAACTGTGAAATTGGGCTGTAGGCGGGCTTGAAACCACTTTGTAGATTTTTTTGGGAGAGCTAAATTAGGTAATGCACATAAAAGTGTTTAGTGCAAGGTCTGGCACATAGGACTCGTTTGCTAAATATTCTTAGGATCAGATGAATAACTGTCATGAAATATTTTGTTAAACATTGGGATTGTTCATGGGGAATATTATATGGTTGTGTGTGCCACTGGCCATGTTTCTCCTAATAATTAATAAATATTAAATATTTTAAAATTAAATATTAAATAATTTAAATAACTAATTAATAATAATAAATATTAATAAATACCTTTGGCAAGTATATACTATGTCTTCAAAATCTTTCTTTTCAATTTAATGTTTCCATTCCATAAATGGAATAAGCAATGTTTCTTAAGGCTCATTTGCATGTGGGTAAAACTCAGGCTACAATAATTGTCAAGGAAGCATATTTCTCTTGTTCTGCTCCTATCCAAATGGTGCCCCCCTGCAAATCTTTTTTCCCAAATTATTCCTGAACACCCAAATAAAAATGGTAATTTTTCTTTCCTTTTCTCCTGGATTGTTATTTTAACATCTGCTGGGAGGACCCACACCCTGGACTAGGCTAGTAATGCACAGACCATGGTTTTGATGTCTGTGCAAAAGGTACAGCTTTGTCTGTTTCTCTTCAATTTTTTTTTCATTGTATGAAAATATAATATAAAATGTACTATTTTTAAGCGTATGATTCACTGGTATTAAATGCATCTATAATGTTGCGGAACTATCACCAAAATCCATTGCCATAGCTCCTTTAATCTTACAAAACTAAAAAGGTGAACTCTTTACCCATTAAGCAATAACTCCCCGCTCCCCCTCACTTAAGCCCCGGGCACCACTATTCTACTGTCTGTCTTTATGATTTTGGTTATTCAAACTACTTCATATTAAAGTGGTATTGTGCAGTGGTATGCCATCTTTTTGAGACTGGCTTATTTCACTTAGCATTATATCCTCAAGGTTCATCCATGTTATAGCATACTTCAGGGTATTTTTCCTCTTTAAGACTGAATAATCATCCATTGTATGGCTATACCACATTTTGCTCATCCATTCATCCAGCCACGGGTACTTGGGTTGCTTCCACTTTTTATCTATCACGAATAATGCTATAAACATGAATGGACATATATCTCTTTGAGTCCCTGCTTTCGGTTCTCATGGGTATATATCCAGAAGTAGATTGCTGCATCGTACAATAATTCTGTGTTTATATTTTTGAGGAATCACCATACTGTTTTCCATAGCATCTGTACCATTTTGCATTTCCACCAACAATATACAAACATTCCAATTATTTTCATTCTCACCAAAATTTGTTACATTTTGTTGCAAAAGTAATTGTGGTTTTTGCCATTAAAAGTAGTTACTTTTGCACCAGCCTAATTTTTTTTTGGAGTTTTTTTTTTCTTTTGATAGTAATGGGTGTGAGGTGGTATCTCATAATTTTTATTTGTATTTCTATAGTGGTTAATGATGTTAAGCATTTTTTCATGTACTTGTCAGTCATTTCAGTATCTTCTTTGGAGAAGTGTCTGTGTATTCAGCATTTGCTTATTTTCAAATTGAATTGTCAGTGTTTTTTGTTGTTGAATTTTAGGAGTTCTCTATATATTCTGCATATTAATTTATTATGAAGTATAGATTTGGCTTTGATACCACTAATGTCACTTCTTCTTACCTTCGAAGTCACAGTACCTGTAATGATTGCTTATGTTTAGCAAATTAACATCATTAGACTTTCTCTGTCATTATTTAACTCCTTCATCCTAAGACTCAGGCATGTGCACCTCAACTGAGGCCAGGGATGTATGTCCCTGCTGTTGGGGGAACACCTGTCCTTAGCTCTGATTCCCTTTCTCCAGGGTCATCTCTATCCTCTCTTCTGATGAGGGTCCACCCCACGGATCCTAAGCCACATCCAAGTCACCTGAATTCCAGCATGATTCTTACTTACATTCTTAAGTTTAAATGCTTATAATTAATAAGAGGAGGAAAGGAAGAAACCTTTCCTCCTCTTATTAAGTACCTTTAAGGAAGTAGAAGAGCTCTCAACATTTAGAAACAAGCATATGAATTTCCATATTATTACCACCTTATGACCAAGATGTCCTGACATGTTTTACATTTATATGGTCCTGTAAAAGTTTTCTAAATAATCTGGAGCATATTATTTCTTTGTATCCCCACTTTGTGAACTAGACAAGGTAGATATTAAAATTCCGAGTCTCAAGAAGTTTGAATGATTTTTCTTAAGCTTAGTCAGCTAATTAGGAGCAGAATCAGGACTGGAATTTAGGGCTTCTGGCTCCACTTTATCTCTGAGGCTTGTGCTATTCTACTGGGATATCATTAGAAGAAATGCCAAATGAATGCCATCGCCTCTTCAGCCCTAAACACAAAGCCCAGTTAAGTGTTTCCTTGACATTTTTCCTGACATCTATAAAAATTCATATTTTATTTTTATTCACATGCTGATTGATTTAGATGTTATGAGAATTAGATAAGTTCCAAAAGGCAGAAGATAGGCTATACACATATTTTTAAAAATTTGTCATTGTTCAAACAATATTGAACATAAAATTGAAATGTCCCTCATTATAAAAAATTCTCCAAGAGTGACTAGTTATGAGGTTATATCTTTTGGCATGATGCATCTCTAAGCAATGCTTGCATAAAGTATCTACCAAAGCTGACAGAGCTTCCCTAAGGCCTAAAGAACTTGGCAAATGTTGTTGAACAAAAATGACAACAATGAAACTGTGTAGGAGGATTCTGCATTAGTGCACCTAAGAATGTTCTCTCTAATTTGAGCACTTCTCACCATGGAATAATGCTTTTGTTCCTCTCTGTCTTTTTCTGCTGTCTCACAGAGACTCCTAACAGGGGTCCCGGACCAGGCTTAGACACCATTGGGATGGACTAGAGGCATTCCATGGAGGTGACCAATTACAGCCTAGCTACACACTCCATTTTCTTCTAGCATCTGAAATTATTGACTCGAGCCCATTTGTGGGGTCACCAAGTCACCTTCATATAATATTTATTACACGTGCAAAGTCAGAACATATGGAGAGCATTTGCATTTGAATGGGGAAACATGCTGTTAGATAAATTAGAAAATCTTCTTTACATTTGCATTTTTCTTCATTTAAAAAAATCAGTCTATGATGTAGTAGAGCTGGGAATATCCCCTTTTTAGTTGACTTTTCTTCACTCTATGTTTAAACTTTCTAAGCACTGAGGCATGTGATTAAAAAGGAACTATTTTCCTAATACAAACAAAAGCATTAAACATCCTGTAAAACAAAAGTTGTTCATTTTAAGTTGCATTACATAGAAATAGGACATGTTTCAGATTTGTGCAAGCTCATGTACTTTAAAATCAGACTAGTCTGAAATTTCTTTTGTAAGGTATTAGAGAACTTTGGAATTATACCTCTTATTCTTGAATGTACATTCCTCAGAGAATCATCTTTATGCACA
This sequence comes from Macaca nemestrina, assembly GCF_043159975.1. Lineage (NCBI taxonomy): Eukaryota > Metazoa > Chordata > Mammalia > Primates > Cercopithecidae > Macaca > Macaca nemestrina. The sequence goes on along the minus strand of NC_092132.1, from coordinate 122,591,378 downwards.
AATAATATTTATTTTATATTTTTAATCTACTTTAGGAGACCCACTTCATTCTTCTACATGTTAGGTTGAAAGAGTTTTGAGTGATGAAGAACTGATTTTATGGAGCAACTAATGATTTTGCTGTTGCTACTTTTGTGCCAGCAAATATGTAATTCACAAGGATGTTATAAAAAGATATTTATCGAGCCTCTAAAAAAAAGCAATCAAAAGATCAGCATGTATAAATTTCTTAAGACTACTCATGACATCAAGGAAGATGAATCAGTATTAACTTAATAACTCACTAATTTGTACACACTTGTAGTCAGGTGCTGGGTCAAATTAAATTGGAATGATTTGTTGACATGAGGATTTCTGGGTTCATGATGGATTCCTATTAAAACAATTTTTATGTTTTACGCCTTCTCCCACCAAGTAGGTTTTATGGTCTTGTATACACATTACATGAGGGAAGTAGTCCTTTAACATTTTACATGCTGACGTATAGTCCATGTCAGCAGTCCCCAAGCTTTTTAGCACCAGGGACCAGTTTAATGGAAGATAATTTTGCCATGGAGTGGGGTTGGGGAAGGGAGATGGTTTCGGGATGAAACTGTTCCACCTCAGATATCAGGCATTACATCCTCATAAGAAGCATGCAACCTAGATCCTTCACATGTGTAGTACACGATAGGGTTCATGTTCCTATGCGAATCTAATGCTGCCACTGATTTAACAGGAGGCAGAGCTCAGGCGGTAATACTCGCTCACTTGCCACTCACCTCCTGCTGTGTGGCCTGGTTCCTAATAGACCATGCACCAGTACGAGTCAGTAACCTGGGAGTTGGGGACTCCTGTTCCATATGTTATAAAAACTTAGGCTGGGCACGGTGGCTCACGCCTGTAATCCCAGCACTTTGGGAGGCTGAAGTGGACAGATCACAAGGTCAGCAAATTGAGACCATCCTGGCTAACACTGTGAAACCCCATCTCTACTAAAAATATAAAAAATTAGCCAGGCATAGTGGCACGTGCCTGTAGTCCCAACTACTTGGGAGGCTGAGGGAGAATCGCTTGAACCCGGGAGGTGGAGGTTGCAGTGAGCCGAGATCATGCCACTGCACTCCAGCCTGGGTGACAGATGGAGACTCTGTCTCAAAAACAAAACAAAGCAAAAAACAAAACAAAAACTTAAAGAGTTATTTGAGCCGACACAGTTGCATAGACCTGTAGTCACCAGCTACTTGGTGGGCTGAGGCAGGAGGATTGCTTGAGGCCAGGAATTCCAGGTTACAGCAAGATATGATTGCGCTACTTATACTCCAGCCTGGGTGACAGAGCAAGTCCCTGCCTCTAAAAATAAAATAAATTTGAAAAGAATTATTTGGTGATTCAAATATAAAACAAAATCTATCAGATATTTCTGAAAAACATATTGTTACATGTTTTAAGAAGGGAATTAAACTCCTAGACTCTGTATAGTATAGGAGTTCAATACGATAGGTTGATCTATACTTCTAATGTTAGATATGTATTTTGTGCTTTTTATGTAAAATATCTTACATTTTATGGCATTTCTTGCTTTGCATTCATTACTGGCCATACCCAGAATCCTTTCCTTCTAATAAAAGCAACCTCTTTTCCCAAACTTTTACATGTTGTTTATATTTTCAACCCCCTACACAGTTGTTTAGTATTGAATTTGGAAGAATTCGAGGGAATAACATTAATGACAGTGAACTGTGAATTAGGAATCTCATCCTATCAATAGCCAATTTCCCTCCTTTTCGGTTTTGTGTCTTAATAATAGTTCTTTAAACAACAAATGATAAAGTAAGTGATCTGAGCCAATTTCCTCTAGATATGGAACAGTTCAACCAAGCCTCACATAAGCTCACATTTCCTAATTAGCCGCTTAACTGTTGACTTGAGAAACGGTTTACAATACAGGATTATACATTAATACAAATTATAGGTAAAAATTCAAGATCTTGTTAAATCTTTACAGTTCCACTCATTATTCAAATTCTTCATCTTTACATCAAATTTCTCATCTTTACACTCCTCTTACCCAGGTCATCTCCACAATATGTCCAAGAGACCAAATTTGCAAGATATCAGGGGAGAAAAGTGAGTCTGCCTCTAGGAATTATAACTGATACTTCCTTTGTGTGATGAACAGTGATGTTTATATATTTAGTCATATGCTATTAGGGAATAGATATCTCTAGATCAGAGAACAGATTGTGTATTAATCACAGAACATCTTAGCACTAGTTCCTCCAGCCCTAGTTCCTGTGGAGTAACGCGATGAGGGCCAGATATCCATCCCCATGGGCGGCAGTGTTGCACTGCATGAGAGGAACCCTGGAATTATGAAACTTGGAGCTTACACAGGACAGCTGGGCACATCTGCCCTTCTTCCCCTCCAGAGATAGAAAGACTTGTATGTATTCTGGCATGTAAGCAAATGACTCTCAGGGAGAGTAAAAAGATGCCTCCAGGTTTTATTTCATGAGCATATGGCTCCAGAGAGACACATCTCTAAATCTCTCAGGAAAAGTTCATTGTCTTTTACTTCTGAGACATACTGTCCATTCAGTCATTCTTTAACCAAGGTTACCAGTACTCTTTTTGCTAAGAAACCCCAGATCACGCAGAAATGTGAATGTGTTCACAGAGAATTGTCTCTCAATTAATGGTACCTAGTACATTATTATACGAAGTTCTGGGAATATGTGGTAGGGATTGAACCCGTGAACTAGAATTATGAGCATTGGAACTTATCTAAACCAATTAGCGAATTAAAAACTTACACATTTCTTGAGAAAAGAATTTTATAGATTAATAATTACATGTAGGATATGCATATCTCAAGTTGTCTGGGGATTTCATGTTTTGTATACTTTATCTTACAAAATAGATTCCAATTCATATTGTCTGGGTATACAAGCATTAAGGCCTTCCAAAAGCAAAATCAAGCGAAGTGTGAAACAGGAGTGGTATATGGAGGTATAGCAAGTAGTGTCCCTTGATACCCTTGGGGAATTGGTTCCAGGATGTCCCAAAGATACCAAAATCCATGGATGCTCCAGTCTCTAATATAAAATGGCATAGTATTTGCATGTAACCTAGCCCATTTTCCTGTATACTTTATATCATCTCTATATTACATATAATATACATAATACAATGTAAGTGCTATGTAAATAGTTGTTATATTTGCATTGTTTAGGGAATATGACAAGAAAAATGTTTGTACATGCTCAATACAGATGCAATGCTTTGGAATGTTTTGGGGGATATTTTTGAATCCACAGATGCAAAACTCATACATATAAAGGGCTGACTGTATTTAAGTTCCTCATTCTGGTGTGATTAATTTTATATCTTTTTGGTATGCTTGTGGTTCTCAAGTCACTAATGTTTTAGAAAGGCACACTGTGCAATTGAATGCTAAGGCCAATTCTTCACCCCTGATGTCTGGAATAAGAGCCAGATTTCCCATCCTTTTATGGAACTACAAGCATCATGGCTATTAGCAATCCCAGAATAGTTCTACTCCCACGTTGGCTGAGTTTAAAATCTTTTTCTCGGTTATCTTATTTCTAAAGACAGTAAAAAGAGCATCAGAAAAGCATTTGTGAGGCTGAAATACCTCACATACCAATTTTGTGGGCACATTTTTGGACCCTTAAGTTCTTTTTGACAGTTTTCTAAACTCATGCCCAGAGTAGTTTCATTTATTTAATATTTGTCTTACCCTCTACTTACAGGAAATGCAAGGCTCATCAGGTTTTTCTGGGAGTAGCATGACTCAGAGTCTGATGTACGTGAAAAAAACACAGCGGGAATCCAAACACACTTATGTCATTTTTATGTGTTAGAGAGAAACCAGGAAGCATGAATTCTCACTTTTCTTAACGTCTTTACAGTGTCAAAGGGATATTCGTGAAAAGGGGTTGTGGGAATCATTGTTTTGAAGTGCATCCAAGACTAGAAACCTGGTTTATGTGTGCTATTTTGCCTCCCAGTCTAAGCAGCCTTTTTATATTTATTCCAAGTTGAAAAACTGTAAACTACTTTTTCTTTACACATACACAATATATCTTTGTCTGTAATCAGATTAGAGCTTCATTTCCACTGACCAATAGAAGGGCGGGCACTTTTATTTGATTTAAGGGAAACTTGGGGCATAATGCATGTTTTTGAACCTCTGATTGGACATGACAAACAAAAAACTTGAGCTAGACCATGATCATCTGAGCTATTTCCAATGACTTATCTTTGTAATTAGAGTATTGCCTCAAACATTTCCCTGAACTCTAATTACTGTGGATACGATATCACTCAACAGAACTTTATCTTAGGAGCACTAAGAGTGTGGAAGACAGAGGATAAATGTTGTAGTTTCATTTGATTATCTTTGCAGATGCTCACATTTTTTTTTTTCTGTAACCAACCAGTTCTCATTTTGATGAGAGTGTTTGGAGAGATAGTTATGCTGACATTGTAGACTAGGTGAGAGAGTAAGTCTCCCTCTCTTAAAAAAAACAGTGACAATGTCACTTCTGCTCATAGTCTGTTGATCACAATGAGGCAAATGGCCAAACCTGATGTCTATAGGTTGAGGAAATTGTGTATTTGTGAGTAGTAATAGCACAGCAGCCACTATGCCTCCCAATCATACTGGAAATTTCTAAAAAGCAAAGTGGTTTTGGTTTGTTTTAGGTAATAGGTTGATGTTTAACCTATTAAAAAGGCAGACCCTGGTTTGACAGACAAAAATTAATAATTAATTTGGGAGCCAGATACAAACTTAGGTCTTTTGAATTCTTGTTTCTATATTCTTATTTTGGAAGTCTACAGTTTGGTTTCATATGCAGGGGTGTTAGATGAAGGTGTCTTGTTTTGCAAATAGAAACAGTCTCAGGAGATAAATAACAATGGCATGAGAAATTTATGAAGTTTATTTTTAGCAGCACTTTCAGGCAAGGTTTTACCATCAATATTTTCATTGGTACCCAAGAAGCCAACAGAGGAGGCCATGTTTTATGAATTGATGTGGCTACAAATATTAGCCCTGACATTTTTTAAGTGAAAAATGGCAGAAAAGATACAGAACCAAATTAATATAGAGTCTCTGACAGCAAGCAGAGATGGAATCCTTTCTAACAATTATGACCAAAGGTATGTATGTGTGTGTGGTAGTTTTGTTTATACTTGCTTGAATGCTGTCCTTGTTCCTTTTTTTTTTTTCTTCTCTCTTTTTTTTTTTGGAGTTCTAGCACCAAGTGACTGATGGCTTCCTCCAAAACAATGTCAGCAGGACGAGGATGTATTGGCAGGGTATCTTTTGAATCAGTAACCCCATACTGATCCTTGACCTAATTAACAGTCTGCTATAGGCATCTTGCAGTTTACTGCTACTGCTATCTCAACATCAAGAAAATGTTGGTTACAAGAAACTTAAAGGGTGTCCCACTCAAGTCATTATAAATTCAGTTTTATTATGTTTTATTATGCTAAAATCATGTGAACTATAGCTGGCTGGAAGCCTGAATACTACATTGTTTTATATTATACAACGTTTATTGGAAGAGTTTGTTTGCTTTTAAAGGAATCCATCACTATTAGTCTCGTGGCGTATTTAACATCTGGTCGGGTCAGTTCAATACTTGGAAATGATGTGTTGATACATGAAATTTCTAGCAGATTTTAACACATGCCTTTGGATGTAAGTAAACACTTTTGTCCACAATAAACAAAATGTAACTGAGCAAATGAAACATCATAATGCTTTGAAAACTGTATCATACTGACTAAATCTATGCCATGATTTTACTTTCCACTGATGGAAAGAAAAGTAACTTTGATTATTGCAATGTGGGCAATTCACTTACATTGTCTTATTTAACTTTCATGAAAATCTTCATATAGTAGCTATCATTATTCCATTTTAAAATGGGAACAGAAGCTTAAAAATGGAATAATTTAAAGACATACAACCTAGAAGAGGCAAAGCTTCTGAATATAACATCTATCTAACTCCAAAGGTCTTGGTTCTTATAAGAATCCATTCTGTTTTATGTCTGTGATTGTAAGCTTTTAGCAGTTTCTCTTCTTCTATTTCTAGGCCTAGAAAGGTGCAGAAACTGCTTTGAATTCCCCAGGGGCCTTGTCAGGCAAAACAAATATATTGAAAATCACTTTGACCATTTCTAAATCCTTTCCTGGATCAGAGTTGGAAGTAGCTGCTACATTCATATGCATTGGTGATGCATTTTCATCAATGGCCCCGACTTCTGGGTTGGCTGAGATCAATAAATCTTAGCAGTTTATAAATGGAAGAAATAGCTTTACATATCTTGTTGTCTGAATCCCTTTGGATGTTTTAAAAGAGGTGATTAAAGTAAATTTATGTTTCTACAGATGCATGTAAAGCTAATTGTTTTATTAACAATATAATTGGTGAAAGGAAGTTATGTTTAATAAGAAACAAAGAAAGCATACTACTTCCTAAATATTCACATTAGCCATTTGTTAAATTTGCAATGAGTTTCAGCATACACACATACACAACACAGACCATGTGTGAACATTAGGAAGATTGATTTGTTTAAAAAATCCCCTTCTACACCACATAAATAATATTTCTTACTGAGAGTCACTGATGTGAGGAAGAAAAATAACCACATGACAGGAAAAGAAAAACATTAAATTTAGTTATATTGCATATTTTTTGTGTTTATTAGTTGTTTTCATTAATTGTAGGCAAGCAGGTAAAAAAATCACCTGATTTGAAAATTAATAACCCAGGGCTCAAACTATTAATTAAGGCATATAGCAAATGCCTTTTAAAAGTATTTTTTACTGACTGGGCACTGTGACTCATGCCTATAATCCCAGCACTTTGGGAGACCAAGGCGGGTGGATCACGAGGTCAGGAGATCGAGACCATCCTGGCTAACACGGTGAAACCGCTGTTCTACCAAAAATACAAAAACTAGCCAGGTGTGGTGGCAGGTGCCTGTAGTCCCATCTACTCGGGAGGCTGAGGCAGGAGAAAGGCGTGAACCCAGGAGGCGGAGCTTGCAGTGAATGGAGATTGCACCACTGTACTCCATCCTGGGCAACTGAGACTCCGTCTCAAAAAAAAAAAAAAAAAAAAAAGAGGTATTTTACCCATAAGTTTTTCTAGTTGCTAGTTTACGAAAGATGAGAATACATTCAAAGAGCAGGGGAAGGAGAGTGTCTGAGCAGAGGAATTATTAAAAATGAGTACAGTATTAACATAGTTATCCTTGCAACAGCCTGAGGTCAGGGCTATTGTTTTCGCCATCTTTTGGAGGAAGGAACTGAGGCACAGAGAAGTTTAGCAACTTGTCTAAGATAGAGAAGAGACAGACATGAAAGTATCATAAAAAGGAAAGAGACAGGAAAAGGGGAGGAGAGAGAAAGAACAAAGCTTGGATGGCAAGTTAACTTATGTCATCCACCTTTGAAATTAAAGTAGTCTGTAACTTTTGTCATTACATTTAGAGGCACCCTCTATGACACGGTCATAGAATATTGGTTCACTCTTAGGCATTCAACAAATGCCTATTGAGTGTCAGTCATTTATTCAACAAACATTTACTGAATGTCTAATTAAGTAGCAGATACTGTGCTAGTTACTTGAGCTACAATGTGGGGACGGGGACTCTTTGAAGAGCTTGTGCTTCCTCTCTATGAATGCTAGATTTGTGCTTTCCACCTACACCCTGCTTTTGGAAATCAAGAAAAGTTCACCTCCTTCATGAGACTTCTTGGATTAACCCCATATTCTATTTTCCCCTATAAATAGAACCCTGTTTTTGAGTCATGCACATTGCCAGCTGGGATAAAAGGCTACATTGCCTAGTCTTATACCTAGGTGAACCCGTGGGTCTCAGGTCAATGGGATGTAAATAGAATTTGTATGAGAATTCTGGGACATCCTGCAAGACAGCAGATTCAGCTGGCAGGAGAGGAATTTGCTTTCTGATATGGTTTGACTGTGTCCCCAAATTTCTACTTGAATTGTAGCTCCCATAATTCCTGTGTGTTGCAGGAGGGACCCAGTGGGTGGTAATTGAATCATGGGGATGGGTCTTTCCTGTGCTGTTCTCATGATAGTAAATAAGTCTCACAACATCTGATGGTTTTGTAAAGGGGAGTTCCCCTACACCCCTACACATGCTCCCTCTTGCCTGTCGCCATGTAAGACATGCCTTTGCTCCTCCTTCATCTTCAGCCATAATTGTGAGGCCTCCCCAGCCATGTGGAATTGTGAGTCCATTAATACTCTTTCCTTTATAAATTACCCAGTCTTGTGTATGTCTTAAATAGCAGCATGAGAACGGACTAATACACTTTCCTACCTCTCCTCCTTCTGGCCTGGAATAACATCACCTGGTGGGTGGAGTTTCAGTCACTGTCCCAGGACAGGAGGTGACCTGAAGAATGGAGGTCAGTGCTTGGGTGTGGACTCTGATGACCTGCATGTCCCATTTCAGCCTTCAAATAGCCTCTTTCTGGATTTATTTCATTTGAGAGAGAAGCAGTTTTATGATGTTTGTTACTTTGTTTGAGAGATAAATGTAGTTATATTAGGCTTGTTAATTTTGTTTTATTTTTGTTTGGGTTGTATGATGCTCAATCCAATTCTAATTGATATACCTCCTTCATAAGATAATTTTATAAACCTACTGGAAGGAAGATTGTTCACTGGGCTTTGGCAGGCAGTTACCTAAAAACTAGGAAAAACTGAGCTTTAAGGGACCATGAAAGCCCTTGGCCTGTGGGTTTGCTGGCTGTTTGCTAGAATTACATTTGTTTTTTCTTTTTTCTTTTTTTTTTTTTGTTTTTTTGTGTTTTTTTTTTGAGACGGAGTCTCGCTCTGTCGCCCAGGCTGGAGTGCAGTGACCGGATCTCAGCTCACTGCAAGCTCCGCCACCCGGGTTCACGCCATTCTCCTGCCTCAGCCTCCGGAGTAGCTGGGACTACAGGCGCTCGCCACCTCGCCCGGCTAGTTTTTTGTATTTTTTTTTTTTAGTAGAGACGGGGTTTCACCGTGTTAGCTGGGATGGTCTCGATCTCTTGACCTCGTGATCCACCCGTCTCAGCCTCCCAAAGTGCTGGGATTACAGGCTTGAGCCACCGCGCCCAGCCTACATTTGTTTTTTCTAGTTCAAGGTATCATAACAGAAGGTGGGAAGCTATATTTTTCATGAAACTGATTGCTTTTGTAATTTAACAATCTTGCCAATAAAGCACCACTGTACAGCAGATACACTGTTTTTAGTATCATGGATATTGTACCTGAAAGTAAGTGAAGAAGTGTCAGATAGTTTCCGCCAATATTTGGGCAGTCTTAGGTCTAACTGCTACAATTATGCAAAGTATTTGTCATAGAAGAGCAATGACCATTTGAGTAAAACTTTCCATGTGGTCTTCCACAGTCACTGGGAGAAAACGGGCCTTTTTTTTTTTTTTTTTCTTTCCTTAGTGAGGTGATCCTTTTCTTCTTTCTCTACAAAATAATGTGGAGTTTGGAATGAATTCTAATGAGTGAATAATAGTAAGATTTTTGCATAATCAGTTGGACAAGATAAACACAACAGCATGGTTAAAATTCTTAATGTGAAAGGCTAAGTTTCTGTAGCTTGAATTTTAGATGATAAATATCAAGAATCTATTTGAAGGTCAGCTATCACAAATACAATTTTTCTCTGGCAACACTTGGGTAGCTTTCCTAGGCAAATTTTACTCCAAAAGAAGATAAATTATTTCTGCCTCAACTTTTTCTTTTACTGCTCTTCTTCTTTCTCTTTATTTGATTGTTTGCTTTTGAGAGTCTGGCTTTCATTGCATCATTAGACAGAATTGTGTAACCATTCCCAAAGAGATTGACAGTGTTCATGGCCATCTGTATGGGAATCTTCCTGTGTGTAGGCTGGTCTACATTTTAGCACGATAAAGATCTGGCCTTATATTCATAAGATCCAGCCAGGAAAATTAGTCTTACTTCAGGGTTTAAAGAAATGAGGGTATGTCCCAGGGGGATCTGTCTGTGGCCAGCAGGAAATTTAATTTTAAAAACTAAAGAACATACAATAGTTCAGGCATTGAACGATTTGAGCCTGTGAAGGTGCTTCTACCACATACATTATCATAGCGTTAGTAAGGCCAGAAAGGTCTGAAGTTTGTATGAGTTCACAGATATTTTGAAAGACTCATTCAGCTATTTTTGATATGATTCCATTTTAAAATCACATTGTCTGTGGTGTGTATTTGTGGCATTATATACCACATGTGTTTGTCCTATAGAATTTCCAGGACAAAACCATCTCTGCTCAATAAATGGTGATGAGTGACCGGAGTAGTTTGGGAAATAACTTGCTTTTCACTATTTTGTTACCTGCTTCAATATAGTTCCTGCTCTTTGATGACAATTGACTGAGCTGGAGCCTGCAAAAGTTACTATAGTTGAATTAGTTACATTAAAGGATCAAAATTATAGCTGCGTGGAGCTAAGGTCATGGCAGAACCAAAGAGCTCTGGGCACAGATCTTCCTTTCATGCTCGACTGGGTCCAATAATCCCCTGAGGTTCAGGTCTCTGATTGCATTTCCAGATGGTCTCCTCTGGTGTAAACACCACCCGCGTGCTGTCCAACAGCATAAGCTACCCTGGCAGAAAGCAAAACAGCAGGTCGGGGAGCCCTGGGAATTACACAGTGGGTGGCACCTGTTACCATATTTTGACCTCTCTCATCCCCTGTGTTATACACCCACGATATTTTCAACTTACCCCTTTCCTTTGGTATTTGCAAGGCAAACTCTCTAGTTTCTTAGCATAAAGTCAGCTTCATCCATTCCCCTCCCTAATCTCCATATATTCTTCAAACTAGTGCTTAGATTTCCTGGCTATCTTGCAGATGAATTCTAATATCTACTAGTCAGTAGAATGCATTTGTGTACTTACTCACTTATTATTCAACAAATGCCTATTGAGTGTCAGTCATTTATTCAACAAACATTTACTGAATGTCTAATTAAGTAGCAGATACTGAGCTAGTTACTTGATCTATAATGCGAAGACAGGGCATCTTTGAAGAGCCTGTGTTTCCTCTCCATGAATGCTAGTCTCGTGCTTCCACCTAAACCCTGCTTTTGGGAATCAAGAAAAGTTCACCTCCTTCGTGAGACTTCTTGGATTAACCTCTCTCAGATCTGAGCAGGTTGTCCTGCTAGAATTGTCTTAATGCATACATTTGCAGTCCCTTGTAACCTTGTTAGTCTGTGCTTCTTTCATGTAGATGTTTTAAATTTTTCACAGTGTGTTGTGTTCTTGTTCAAACGCAAACTCCCCAAGAGAGATTCACTTTTGGCACCTTCATTTTTGCTTTTCATTTCCCCTAATACATTGCTGGACACTTAATTGGTGTTCAATAAACATGGTGAATTCATTTAACAAAAGTTATTTTGCACCTACCATGCTCACGGCTACAAATGGACAGCATTATCACAGCAACTGGACATTACATAGTGTGGAATGGCAGATGGACAGACCGTATCTATGATATACTTGGGTAAAATTTTAAATGTTTATTAAAATTTCATCCACTGCCTCATGTCTTATAGCTACAAGTTAATTTCCAAATTTGAATATGTCCATACCTGTTTGTTAAAAAGCTGGAGACGATACTCTGTGAGGGTTTCTGAGGAGCATTTGATAAGGTGAAAAACCACTATAGTCTTGGATTCTTCTCATTGCTGAGCAGAATGGGACGTGCCCTGCAGCAGGTTGAGCGGCTCTACATGGTTTTATGACCATATGTAGGAACCTGCTTCTTCTCTTGAAATGGCTGTTTTGTTTTATGGAGATTGGCTAGGCTGGCAGGTGACAAGGCCAGAGGTGGGCTGGCCACAAGAGGCAGCTGAGCAGTGCGAGTTGGTGTGGTTCAGCCATTTGTCACCACCATATTCTGGCCTCGATAGATATTTTCTATTCTAGAAAGTGGATCAAATCTCACTGCACACCAGTTTCTCACTAGGCTAGAAATGCATGAATGGTGGGGCATAGTTCACTCCAAATCTGATCTGTCTAAATTTTTCTTTCTGGTGAGTTGACTTTTTTTGAGATTTTACACTTTACATAAAAATAGTATTGCAGCCAATCTTTGTGAGTCACAAACCACCTTTAGCTGAGAATATTATCATATCAATTGTTTCAAGGAAATGACAAATGAGTAGTTACCAAAAAAAGAATGAATGAATGAATAAATAAATAAACACAACGGAACAAGTTGTTACTAGACAGAGAAGAAAAAGATTGTTTCACATGTCCCTATTTGGTTATTGAAAATTTTTATTTTTGATTCAGTGCTTGCCTGCCTGCCTGCCTGCCTGCCTGCCTGCCTGCCTGCCTGCCTGCCTTCCTTCCTTCCTTCCTTCCTTCCTTCCTTCCTTCCTTCCTTCCTTCCTTCCTTCCTTCCTTCCTTCTGTCTGTAACTTACCACCTATTTGATTATTTGAAAACATTTTTTATTAGATGCTTGGATCAGCTGGGATAGCTTACATTGCAAGTTACGAGAAATATCAAATTAAACTAACCAGTGAAGATGACAGTTTGGACCATGGAGGTAGGGCTGATTTCAGCTGAGGTTTGCTTCAACAGTTGAAACACTGTGATCAAGATCTGCCTTCTCTCCCTCCATTTCAATCTAGTTCCCTGGCCTTGGCTCTATTCTCAGCAAGTCTTGTCTTCCTGTTCCTAAATTGGCCATGAGCATCTCATTCCTTATTCTAATCCAACAGGGAAAGACATACCTACTTCCTCCCTAGTCTGTGGGGGGAGGGGAAAAAAAGAAAGAAAGAAAAGAAAAGAACTTCTGAGCTTCAATGTGATTAGGCCATTTTAGGTCATATGCCTATCACTGAACTGATCACTGTGGAGGGTGATGGGATTTTGTTGAATGAGTCTCAGTCTTGGCCCTTCCCCCAATACCACCATCCCCTTTACAGCTGTGGCTTTACTCAGCTTCCTTTGAAACACTGTATGGAGAGGAGATGGATGCCTAATGACAACTTGGGTGTCATTACCAAGAAAAAGGGAACTATATGCAAGACAGTCAAAAACTAATCCTTTGTCCTCTGTAGGGTTTCATTTTTAAGATAGCACAGAGTTTGCTCCTCCTCCTCCTCTTTTTTTTTTTTTTTTCTTTTTTGACGGAGTCTCACTCTATCACCCAGGCACCCAGACTGGAGTGCAGTGGCATGATCTCGGCTCACTGCACCCTCTGTCTCCTGAGTTCAAGCAATTCTCCTGCCTCACCCTCCTGAGTAGCTGGCATTACAGGTGCACACCACCATGCCTGGCTATTTTTTTTTTAATTTTAGTAAAGAGGGGGTTTCCCCATGTTGGCCAGGCTGGTCTTGAACCCCTGACCTCAAGTGATCTGCCCCCCTCAGCCTCCCGAAGTGCTGGGATTACAAATGTGAGCCACCATGCCCAGCCACACATTCTTCTTAAAGAGTTTGTGATTTTTTGGGAAATTACAGAGCACATAGCTTTGTGCTTTATTCAGAATGTCATGGAGCTTCAGAAAGCCTTCTTGAGACAGATGTAAAACAATTTTGAGATTTTTGAGAAGTAATTGATTTATCATTATAACAGTCATACCATGTGAAACCTGGCCTACTACTACTAATAAGAAACATCTGGAACTAGTGACAGGGTGAATTTGGGGCATTCTCTCTCTATGGAGAGGACTAGTTCTTCTGAGATTGATGTTGGCAGTTTGGAATCTTTTCCCGGTGGGAAGGAAGACTTAGAAGAGGATAGACAGTTGATATTGCCTCTCCTCCCACAAGCAAGTTTCAGCTTTATCACAGATCACTATGGCTATGCCATTTTGAGATTTGTATATAAACCCTGTACATTAGTGAGGGACTCTCTCAGAGACCACCCAGACTCCAATCAGTGTCCAGTTTTTAGGAGATGGCTTGACCTGGGCAGCTTCCCCAATGATGGAGTTTACAAAGGGTGACAATGACCATATTTTAAATCTGTTGTTACTGTCTTTCAAGACTCCTCTTTTTCTCTTGCTTGCTCTTCACCTTCGTACGTCTGTACACACCTGCCTTTGTTATAACTCGAAAGAAAGCCCTAATTGAGGCATTCATCTCATACAATCCAAGAGTCAGGAACACAGCTTTGCGATGGAATACATTGTGCATTCTTCAGATGTGATTTAATGAATATCCAACTGTACTTAGGGACTAAAAAGAACATTTTAAAATGAGATTTTGCTCTGAATTGGAAAGTAAGTTGAGGTGGGAAATAAGCCAGCCATTAAATGCTCTAGTGTTTTTTTTCCTTTTTTTTTTTTTTTCTGAGACAGGGTGTCAGTCTCACTCTGTTGACTAGGCTGGAGTACAGCAGCATGATCATGGCTCACTGCAGCCTCCAACTCCCCAGGCTTAGGTCATCCTCCCACGTCAGCCTCCTGAGTAGCTGGAACTACAGGTATGTGCCACTATCCCCAGCAAATTTTTCATAATTTGTAGAGACAGAGTTTTGCCATGTTGTCCAGGCTGGTCTCAAACTCCTGGACTCAAGCAGTCTGCCCACCAAAACCTCCCAAAGTGCTGGGATTGCAGGCATGAACCATCATGCCCAGCCATAGATACTTTTTTTCATAATCACAGAGAATGGCTGCAATTTAGGGTCTTTCTTAGGTTCTTCCTTATCCATTTCTTCCAGAAAATTTAGTACTTTGTATTTCTTTCAATAATTTCAACAATGTCATCCTGACTTTTCCCAGAGCAAAAGTTAGAATGGGGATATTAGAGCTTCCTCTGATTCCTCAGGTTATCATTGCAATGAAATCTTGGCCTTGCCCCACAAGGACAATTTGTAGTTGCCTATTGTTTTATAAGACTTTTTATGGAAATTGCAAACAGTCCAAATTATATATTAATTTCTAATATACTTTATCAGGGTATCAGTTTTCCTTTTGCAAGTGTTTTGAGGAGATCAGATTGTTGATGAACATTCTTTGAGAATTTGAACCTGAGAACTTTCTCTTTAGGAAGAAGTTATCAGGATAGATGCAAGCTTTGCAAAGATACGGTATACCAGCCTCCTCCAACAAAGGTTAACAACCACCCGAGAACCCTGGTGTAATTTACCTACCACCTCTTACCTTTACAAGCAGATTGCCCCGTGATGGATAAGTGTGGAAACTGTTCAAACATTGGGAAAGAAAATTGTTAGAAAAGGCACATAGAGAGGAGTGGGATTGGGGGCAAAAGGAGAAGAAGGATGTGTTTTTGACTGGTTAACTTAAAATCTTAGCTATTTGTTTACACAAAGGCTATGCTGATGTCCATATTCAACAGATACAGGTACTTGGCTCAGAAAAGCATATGGTTCCCAGACCATTTGCCAAATGTCCTATCCTTGTTCAGCTTTGGTTATTATGAATATCCTTCTGGAAGCAACTGACACCTAACACGTCTGAATCCTCTGGACCTGTAGTGTTCTTACCCTGAAGTGATTGTGATTTCTGAAAAGAACATCCCTGGAAAATTAGTTTTCAAAATACGTGCAGATAGGCCCATAGAACCAGGAATTCCTACAAGGAATTATATCCTAAGTAGCCTACTACAATGCTTGATTCCTTGGGCACCAGTGGTTGCTCAGTAGGATTTTTAATAATAAAAACTAGAGGGAAAGAACTATTGTTAGCTAAAGTTACCATGTAATAATTGGCTTGGGTATGTCCCTCGGTTTGTTTGAATTCCTTAATGTCTGTTCTCTGCACACCAGAAACTCTTGTGCCACTTCTTGATTAGTCATCTTAGTCTTCTGTTTCCTGAGCTGTGCTCTATGATCTCATGTAAATATATACAATTTGTGATAAAATAATCTCACTCATTCCATAGCAGGTATAAGTGGGTTAACTCTATTAGGAAACACGCTCAAATTTTAACAGAAATTTTTCTATGCTTCAAGGTAACGAGTTTCCCAACAGTGGGAATTTTAAGCATTTTGGCAAATCAGTAGGGGAGATATTTTCAAACCAGCATGATTCTATTTGGCTCAGGTAAAAGTAAGCCCTTCTGGGCTGGCTTGCAGGTGGGTTCTTGAGTCTTGGCATATTTAAAAAGCTGCTGCCTGTTCTTAATAAATGCCATGATATGAGGCACCATGAACAAGCTCAATTTAAACCTGCCCTATCAATAATTTTACTCATAAGTTCTTGGCAAGTATGTTTGTTGTCTGCTATCTGCCTCTCAAGGTTGTCAGTTAGCTAAGCATAAGCCAGCCACATGACACTGAGTCCACATGATTAATCTGACTTGATAATGCTGTTCATCTATGTAAAGAATTGGAAAAAGTAGATCTTCCTTCACTCGCTTGCACGTGCATGTGCACACACACACACACACAAAGGCACACACTCCAGTTTGTTTAAAATATAAAAGGATTAGATGAAAGCATAAAATCAGCCCTCTGAAACAATTAATCCATAGAAGATGCTACATATGCTGGATGCAGTGGCTAATGCCTGTAATCTCAGCAGTTTGGGAAGCTGAGGTGGCAGGATCATTTGAGCTCAAGAGTTCAAGACCAGCCTGGTCATCAACACAAGACCTTGTCTCTGTGAAAATAATTTTTCAAAAATAGCTGGATATGGTGGTGTATGCCTGCAGTCCTTGCTGCTCTGGAGGCTGAGGTGGGAGGATTGCTTGACCCCAGGAGACTGAAGCTTCAGTAGGCTATGATTACATCATTACACTTCAGCCTGTGTAACAGAATGAGACCCTGTCTCAAAAAATTTAAAAAATAAAATGAAAAAGAAGATGCTACATACATTATACACATATAAATTAGCAACCAAATGGTTTCACAGCCTCAGTGATTGTGTTGTTCTGTAGTTTGATGACTTTTGTCTTGCTGCTTCTCCTTGCCATTGATTGTACCAGGTTATTTCCTGGAGCGTGTTGTATACCAAGGTTTATGCAACTGTACATTTAACCTTTCAGTGCCTAACTTTCCCCTTTTCCTATAGAATCACAGGAATTTGACGGCAACATGATATGTTTTCTATCTTATAGTCTGAAGTTAATGCATATTAATGGCATGCTGTTATTACTAGTTAATATTGAAGCCATGAGGATCAGATAATCATTTAAAAAAATGTTTAACAGAGCTCTTTTTTTTTTTTTTTTTTTTTTTTTTAACAATACTTAGTGATTGCCAGTATACTAAATCCTTTATATATGCTTGGTCTTTTATTTCCCACAAATCTGTGAACTAGGAATTATGAACACATTTTATAAAACAGGACTCTGGTTGCATAACTTGCCAAGTCACACAGCTAATGAACAGGAGAGTCAGAACTTGCACTCAGGGTTGCCTGCCTCTGGAGTCCTCCACTAATTCTCATTCATTCTTTAAAAATAGAACAGGACCTCTAGAATCTTGTCATTTAGAAAAGAACAGCCTTTTGAAGATTGGTTAGCATGTTAGCTGGTTGGAGAATATGTAGTTTGTTTATTTGTGTCTCTGACTAGTAACGTTCAGCCTCATTAAATCTAGTAAGCTAAAAGGAAGCAGGAAATGGCTGTACTATAGATGCTTGATATTTCAGCGATGATAATGATGGATAATAATGTGATTTCACAGCTTGGGTTATCAGACCCAGGTGAGTGGATAAGTGGATTCAGATTCATCAAAATCACCAGGCCTAGCTTGTGGCCTTCCTTTCACAAACCCCTTAGGCTGCATATTACCCTTTAATAGCATATTTTTCCAATTATAGTTGTCCTTGCTATTCATTTCAACCACATTACAAGTATAAACATGTACAAGGGAGAGGACAGATGTCCTTCCCTTCTGTATTGACTCTCTTGTTGTATGAAATAATGTTGTGTATTAAATTATTATCTCCGTTTATGGAGTCTGCTAGACTCTGCACTGTTCAGTAGAACTTTCTGGGATGAAGGAAATGTTCAATGTCTGTACTGTTCACTAAGGTAGCAACTAGTTACCTGTGTTAGTTGAGCGGGCACTTGAAATATGGATGATGAAAGAAGAGATGTTTAAGTTTATTTAATGTAACCCATCTAAATTTAAATGTAAATACCCACATGGCTGGTGGCTACCTTATTGGACAGCAGAGATCTAGAATAAAAATGCTGAATGGACCTTAGAGTACATGTAAGGCAACACATTCTTTTTATTTTAGAGGAATATAGGACTCAGAGCGTGAAAATGAGTAAAACCAAGCCTAGGATCCTCATCTCTTGACTTCTAGTTCATAATTTCTTCCACTAAACTTGAAATTGTTAAAAATGTTATTTTGAACTTTAGTATTTGAAGATTATCATAGTAAGGCTTTGCTTATATTTACAAAAGCATTGTAACAGAAAATAAATTTTGAATTACAATTGTGACTTTATTTTATCATATTTATTTTACATTTTATGATTGCTAAATAGGTCATATATTGACATCTTTACACATTTGTTGGGAGCAAAAGAGTTGAAAGTAAAGTTTTCTTCCCATCTATGTTATTTAGCCAGTGATTCCCCTCTCCAAAGGGATCAGTAATAGTTTCTTTGTGTATCTTTTTAAACATTCAGATATATTAAGTATTTAAAACTGTGTATTGTTCTCTTATCTTTTTAAACAAATGGTAGGATATTATGTACACTACACATTCATATTTTTGCATTAAACTTATATATGAAGATCTTTTGATATTAGTATACAACGAGGGTACTTTAAAACAGATACATAACATTCCATTGTACATACCAACTGTAGTTTAATGCATCCCTATCGATGAATATTTACTTCCTTTCCAGTGTTTTCTCTTAAAAGTAATGCTGTAGTGAATAACTCTGGACACATAACTTTCATGTGTGCAAATACATTGTAAGATAATTACTAGAAATGAATGCACTAGGTCAAATAGTATGTACATATTTTAAATTTTGATAAATAGTATAAATTGCTCTCCATAGTCACAGTATTTTATATTCTCACCAACAATCTATAATCTCTATGCCTTTATCAACCCAGTGTGTTACCAAACTGATCAATTCATACCATTCTGATAGGGGGTATCAAATTTCAGTGTAGTTTAAATGTACATTTTTAAAAATTGTGAATGGGCTGGGCATCTTACATATATGTAAGGGCCATTTGTGTTTTATTTATTGTAAAATACGTTTGTATGCTTTGTTCATTTCCATCAGTTTTTAAAATTGACTTACAGGAGCTTTTATATATAAGACAAATTATGCCATATATGAAAAACAAAATGCAAACATTTTCTTCAGTTGTTTGCCTTTTTCACTTTGTTTTTCATGCTGTTTGCTATGGAGAAATTATAACTTTTTATGTAGACAGATTTGCCAATCTTTCCTTTTATAGCTTCTGGTTTTTTGAGTCAAAAATTGAGAGACTTTCCTCATTCTGAGAGTATAAAATAGTAATTATTTTTAATTTTAATTAATTTTTATTGACACCTAATAATTTTGCATGTTTGTGGGGTACCATGTGATGTCCTAATACATGTACATGTTGTGAAATGATCAAATCATGGTCATTAGCATATCAATTACCTTAAACATTTATCATTCCTTTGTTGTGAGAATATTCAAAATTCTCTCTTCTAGCTACTTGTTAGCAGTAGTCACGTTACTGTTCAATAGAGTACTAGAACTTACTCCTTTCTATGTAACTATATCTGCTGACCAACCTTTCCCCATCTCCCACTCCCTCCTATTCTCCCTAGTCTCTGGTAACTACTATTCTACTTTCAACTTCTATGATATCAGTTTTTCTAGATTCCACATGAGTGAGATCATGTTGTATTTTTCTCTCCATGCCTGGCTTATTTCACTTACCATAATGTCCTCTAGCCTCATTCATGTTGTTGCAAATGGCAGGATTTTATCCTTTTTATGGCTGAGTAGTATTCCATTGTGTGTATGCACTGTGTTTTCTTATCTGTTCATCCCCTGATGGACACTTAGGTGGATTCTATATTTCACTATTGAAAATACTGCTGCGATAACATGAGAGTGCAGATATCTCTTCTATATACTGATTTCCTTTCCTTTGGATATATACCCAGTAATGGGATTGCTGGTTCATATATTTTTTAACATTTTGAGGAGCTTCCGTATTGTTTTCCATAATGGTAGTACTAATTTACATTCCCACCAGCAGTGTATAGGAGTTCTCCTTCCTCTATATCCTTGCCAGCATAATAATGATTTTAATATATTTGGAATTTACTCTAAAGATGTGAAGTATGACTCAGACATCATTTGTTAAGCAATCCATATTTTTCCCAGTTATTTGAGATCCCACCTTTATTACACAAAAATTGTAATATATCTTTGAATCAACATCTCACTTTGTAGTTTCTTCCATGGAATCTGCCCATTCTTGCCTGTACCACTTGTTTTAATTATTTTAGATTTTATAGTATACTTTGGTATATTGTAGAACTAGTCTCCCATTGCTGCATTTCTTTTTTAGACTGTTCTTCACCACTGTTGTTTATATTTTGTATGAAATTTAGATTCAACTTGTCTATTTCAAAAACAATTTCTGTTGGTGTTTTTAGTAGGATCACATTAAAGTTCAAGAGTGATTTAGAGATGTCCAAAAGGCATTGAATCTTTCTATCTGGGAACATGATATGCTGATATGCATTTCCATTTGTTTAAGCATTTTTTTTGTCTTTTCTGTCAGTGTTTAATGGTTTTCCTCCAATAACTTTTACCATCTATAATTTAGCTTATTTCCACATTGTCAAAATGGGTCTTTTGTGTGTATGTATCAAAGCTATTGATTTGTATAGGTTAACTTTGGCCTCTTCTAAATTCTCTCATTTTAGAAAAAATATATTTTAGCAATTGGTTATTTTATGTTTTCCAAAGTCCTAAATATAAATGTACAGGTGATGTTAATTGCACTTCTTCCTTTGAAATTTGTATGCCTTTACTTTCTTTCTCTGATGTAGTTGTATTCACTATTTCCTCCAGAACTAGTTAAACTAGAGTAGAAATTTTTGGCATTTTTTTGGTTCCTTATCAAAATTGGAAAAACTTAGATTTTTCCCTTGAAACATAGTGCTGGCATTTAGGTTGAGATAGAAATATTTCATTATATGTTTTTAATCAAGAATGGATTTGAATTTCATCAAATACTGTTTAAACATCTATGATAATAATTTGAGGTCTCCATAGGTTTATTAATATCATAAATGAACTATTTTAGCCTTATAACTTTAAAAGCCTTATTCTTTTAAAGTTTTATTCATTCTCCTCCCATTCTTGTTCACTATTCCTTCCCCATTCTTGTCCTATATAAAAACCCCAGTGGTCCCTGCTGTGAATTCAATGACATCTTATTTCTTTTCCTTGAGTCAGAGCAAATGTGCACATCAGAAGAACAAAGTGTCAAGTGATAATAGCTGGAAATTGAGCTAGAAATAAACAGAAAACATTTTCTTCATTATTATTTGTGTGTATGCTTGTGCTTTTTTACAAGGGAGTAGACCACTGTTCCATGTGTTATACAGTTGTTTTATGGTGGAATGCTCTAGCGATGGAAAAGGAGAACAGAGTCTAGCCATGTAAAGTTACTAAACCTGCTTGGATATGAGTCAAGGATATCCTTTTTGTGCCCAAACTAGAAAACCTTTCCCCTTCTCATATTTTTGAGCAATGTGTTTTATGTTGCAAAGTAGCCCACTGTCTCTTTTCAACTACATAAGCCCAAATAACATTTTATATTCCAGTCAGTCACAAAATGAAAACAGGAAACGTCTTTGAAGCAAGGCAAAAATGTCAGAGTGTCTAAAATATAGAAGTACTTGGTGAAACACTTTCAGCATCTTAGCTCTGCCTCTGGCTAGTCATTTCCACTCGCTGGGCTCAGTCAGTTCTTTCATTAGTGAAACAGAGGTGGCTGAGCACTTCCTGTGAAACTGCAGGGACAGGATTGTGGCCCTCTGGAGAGGGGGCCGGGAGGAAAAGGAACCAGACAGCTGGTTTTCGGGAGCCACCAGATGGGAGCAAATTTCCAAGTCTGCTGAGAAGAATGATCTAGAGTAACAGAATTGTTTTGTGAAGGAGCCTTCCTAAACCAAATGTTCTGAGTGTCCCCGCAAGCAGAGCAAATGAGCACATACCGTGTTCATGGGGAAAAGGACAAATGACTGTACAAATGGAGTAACACACAATTTACGAAAATATATGTGGTCTAAATTTAGTATCAAGGTGATGGGCAAAATGACTTACTCCAATTCGTGATGGTCCTGTTGCAAATTCAATGACAAAGCCAGCCAGTCTACCTAGTCCATAGTATCCAGCAGATGTATCAGTGGAGATGGCCCGAGTGCATGCTGCTTAAATAAGATAAATCATCTGTGAAGAAGGAAAAGGTCAAATGTGCTATTCTCTGTCTTTTTTTTTTTTTTTTTGGTCTGAATTAAATGGAAACCATTAAAATTTCTTCCAAGAAAATAAAAATCAGCGCCTACAATAATGCTGTCTCCTTCTGACCCAGCCAAGTCTGACTGCATTCCACCTGGGCCTTGCCTTTGTCTCTCATGTTTTTATCCCAGAATAAGTAGGCTACCTTGTAGTAAACAGGAAATCTTACTTTGACATCGTACCAGTTAGTCATGCTTGGTACTTGATCCATTGTCTTCTGCCCCAATGTCATAGAAGATAGGTTTTCCCAACTCTCAGATGGAAAATCAGGAGTGCACTACACACACACACACACACACACACACACACACACACATTCATCCTCAGAAATATTTTCACAGGTCCACTTTTCTCTGTGTTACGGAGGTTACATAATTACATCAGTGGATGTCCTACAGTCTATTGGTATATGTAGAGCACCTACACTCTATTAGGTGCTGTGTAGGACACAAATAGAGAGAAGGGAGAGAACACTGCCGAGTCATTAGGGGCATGCTTTCAGTTCCTATACAGCCATGTTTTTTTTCTTTTTTATCTTTTTTAGACTTGGCCTGTGCTTTATTCTTAGTTTGGGTTTAGTATGTATTCATTCATTCATACTGCCATGTGTGTTCGACAAATATTTTGGGAATCCTGCTCTGTGCCAGACATTGTGCTAGGTTAGAGGGATGCAAAGACAAATTAGAACTCCTTTTCTCAAGGAGCCTTCTGGTTATTGTATTCGTGCTAAAGTTTTAAAGATACTATAATTTGTCTGCCTAGAATGTAGTTAGATCTCAAAAGAAGAATTCCTGAGGGTTGGAGGTTTGAGCGGCAGAAGAACGATGATGAAACAGTTTTGAAAGATGAGTAGCCTATTTGTCAGGGAGGTAGGAATGGGATATAGTTTGCAAACTTAATCTTGTCAAACCTTGTCATTCTGTAATGGAGGCATAGTTGTGCAAACTGGAAGTAATTGATTTGCCCAGGGACAGAAGACTTGGTTAATATAAGAAAAGGATCCCTAGGTCCCCTGATTGTTGGAGAATTGCTGTTAGCAGTCTTGGTTAACCTGGTTTTTATTATGGCTTCTCAATAGAGATGATTCTTTCATAAGATCACCTGCAAACAACCAGCTACTGATATATTTGCTTGTATGTGTCATATCTGACTTAAGTACATTTTCTGTAGACAATCTTGTTTTAGGTCATGTACTCATTACTCACTAAGTGCTTGTTTTCTCCATTCTTGGCAATCTAAATTAGTAAGCAACAAACTGACTTGGTGGGTTCAACTCAGTAATATCCAATGAAGCCATTTCTTCCCATTCCGAAATCCTAATTTAGCTGTGGAAAGTTTGGATCAATAGAAATTAAACTCCATAAATGTCAAAATTATGGGTTGATAACCTCTTCCAAGAATCATTGCCTGACCATCAAGTTCCTTCTACCTGACCACTCCTTCCTGTGCTTTTATCACATATTACTCTAAGGAATCATGTGTAATTTGTTGTCTTCCTCAGCTAGACTATTTCTTGAGGCCAGGAAATGCATCATTTTATCCATAGCATCTAACTCAATATCTAATGTGTAATAAACACTTAATAGAAATTTACTTAATAGCCAGATAGATAGTTTAAGATATGCCCTTGATGTAGTCAAGAAGACAAAATGTATGGATACATTTCCTTTTTGTGCCTGGTTCCTCTTTCTGCATTGTCATGGCAAGTTTTACCCTCTATCTTCTTGTGGACCAGCAGCTGCCTTAATTGAGAGTCCCATCAAACCCTGGATTTCATAGGATGTCCCAGACAATGAGAAATGGCTTCAAGACAGAAAATTGTCTGTGTCTTAAAATAATCTTCTCTAAATTATGCATATTAACACAGATATGTAGCAAACTATAAAGATTATTTTGCTCTGAAGAGGAATTCAGAATTAGAACTTGGATGTAGCAGGACACCTCTGTTCTCTTTGCCATAAAGAAGAATAAAACACCTTTTATATTGAATTTCGGTGAACCTTGCAGCCAGCATCTGTCCCATTAATTTTCATATATGGGAACAATGTGGCATGATTACTCACTAGCAACAGAAGTAGCAGTTTTATAAATCTTATGTTGTAGTGCCTGGAAGGGACAGGGTTGTGCTCTCATTGTTTCCATATTCTTTGCAAAATTCACCTTTGCAGTGGGTGGTTTGCTCTTTCCATTCCAGATGTGCACAGAAATATGCAGTGTCACTAAATGTCATGTGGCTTAACATTTCTCCAATTTTCAGCTAATCTACTGAGAAAGTAGTAATTTTTTCTGACTAGTGGTGGCCTACTTCTCCTGTAAGGCTGTCTTTTACAATGAGGGAAATTGGCCTCACTTTATTTATAAAGGTGCACATAAGTCTGGTGCTTTCTGGTTATGGGACTGCTTAATCTACCCTCTCTTTCATTTGATCCTATAGAATTTGGGGGAGGGATGAACAACAGTTTCACTGATGTGATTCAGATTCAATTTGCTAAGAACCTGATTGTGTTTATGACACTAATAAGAAACACTTTAAACCTTTTAATACTGATTCCCAGTCACTCTGCTTCTTCCCTTTCTACTGATGATACTTTGTGATCTACATAGTTTAAACTTTCATTACACAAGGAAACTTCTACTATCACTTGATGTGTATGTGAAAAGGCTATGGGGAAAAAAGGTTTCATTTTTGTTTGAGTTTTATACTTTTCATCGGTCATTGTCAATGTGGCAAGTATGCTCTTTTGTGGGATGATCCAACACTAGGGCTTCATATTCAATATCATGTACAGAAATAGTAAATGTCAACAACAGCTAATGTTCATTGAGTGCTAATCTTCCAGGTACTGTTCAAAAGAGTTTTACCTATTATCAACTCAATTCTCCCAAGAGCCATATGATGTTGGTACTGTTATTATAGATAAAGCCACTTACGCACAAAGAGATTAAGCAACTTGTTCATTGTTACAGAGTTGGAAGTGGAAAGCCAGGTCCTAACCCAAAGGCTCTGTTCTGCACTTCTCTGCTGTCTGCAGGTGGGATGAGAGGTGGGTGCTGAGCTGCCTCCCATGGTGCTGTTTTGAAACCTGCCCATCCCAAAGCTAAGGGAATATCGCTGTGCTAAAGGGTTCAGTCAGCAGCCTTGCCAGCCTAGAACCACCGTCCATGCATGTCATGGGCAGCTCTCTGAGATTTCTGGTACCTCTTACTGGCTTGTTAAGTTGGCAGATTCTTCTCCCCATCTGCTTCCTTCATTATAAAATTCCCATTTCCATTTTGCCTATAGGTAGAAGCTCATGGAACTCAAATGGGAAACGATGATGGTAGGATTTTCCTGCTGAAAAGAGGTATCTCAAAAGGAAAAGATAGTGTGCTTAACATGGAGAAATGAAATCCTCCAAAAGGAGCTTCATGAACTAAATTATCCCGAATGGCCTTACCGTCTGTTGTCAGCATTTTTCTGCTGCCCCTTTGAGCTTCAGTTTACTCACTCATGTGTGGGTCAACTCTACTCACCTGTGAATGTAGAAAATAAAACCTACCCCCATAAGGTTTCGGTGAAGATTAAGTGATGTCATGTTTTTAAAAGTGCCTCTGTAGGCCCTGGTACATTCCAATGACTTGGTGAATGTGTTCTCCCTTTTCTTTTCCAAAGGGAATTTTGAAAAAAAAAAAATGAAAGTGAGTTTTGAGGATCGTAGAACAAGTAATCCCAGCACTTTGGGAGGATCATGAGGTCAGGAGTTCATGACCAGCCTGGCTAACATGGTGAAACTCCGTCTCTACTAACAATACAAAAATTAGCTGGATGTGGTGGCAGATGCCTGTAGTCCCAGCTACTTGGGAGGCTGAGGCGGGAGAATCATTCGAACCCAGGAGGTGGAGGTTGCAGTGAGCTGAGATCATGCCATTGTACTCCGGCCTGGGCGACAGGGCAAGACTCTGTCTCAAAAAATTACAAAATAAAAATAATAAATAAACAAACAAACAGTAAATCTTCTATTAATTCTCCTTTTAGCCCTTCATAGAAGTCTATTCTTCAGGAGCTAGTTTATAACTTATGGTTGGATACACTTATGAAATTATTGGTATGTCAGATGTGATTCTATCAGTAGTCTCCAGGGTTCACAGCTTGTTAGGGAAAAACCTCCTAAAAAGAAGTTCTTTTTGTCTATTCTTCATTAACTTATTTCCCCTGTATAGCATTAAAATGGGTCCTCTTTACATATTATGCTGCTTTCTAAGGGAGAAATACTACTGCCTATTATTACAGTTCTTTTTATCCTGTTTGATACTTCAGTGGTTGATTAACTGTTACTTAATCCTGAAATGCAGAGTAGGTTTTTGCAAGTGGTTGTAGCCTGGTTTTGAATGAAGGTGAAAATGCTGTATTTGTTAGCTCTAGATCAGCAGAGGTGAATAAGGATCATGAATTTAGGAGACTGGCGGTTTTTTATTTATTTATTTATTTTACATAAAAGTTGCTTTGTTCCTAATCAGTGGATTAGAATTTCTTTAATTGCATTCTGACCAAAGACTTTTGGGTGTTCAGTAGGGCAAGTTAGCATGTGTTGCATTTGAATTAATACATTTGAGACACATTTTCTTACTGAAACTGATATGCATGAAGCAGAAAAGATAAAGACTTGAACATACCTTTTTATTTCTTGATTTTAATGTTGAACTTCTATTCTCAGAATGGATTTTATAGGCAACAGTATGCACTTAAATTTATGATCTGTTTACGAGACCTCACTGTATTTTGACAGAGGTCAAAATAAGGGAAATCAATCTTGGTTCTCATTCCAAAGAGTTTTTTTCCTAATGTATTAAAAAGGCTTTATTACACTGTGTTGATATCCATGGCACAGAGTTCCAAAGACATCCCCAAGACAGGGCTTTAAATGTGAGGTTTGAAACCCAGGCAAGTCAAGCAGGGTAAGCGATCTTTTCACCCAAGGTTTTAAAATAACTGCTGGTAAGGCCTTCTCACAAATTTTCATTCATTTCTACCTAGTTAAAAGCAGGAAATTCTGAAAGCAGGTGAATTCTAAAATTACCTTATAACGTGATTTCAGAATATAGTAATACAAAGTGAGAAGAACTCAAGGATGCTGTTTGGATCCTTGAGTACTGTAAGTCCTGAGGTTTGATTGACGAGGTGATGGATTTCTTTTATGGCTGAATTCAGGCTGAAAGGCCTAAAGGCAACACGAGGCAGTTCATCACAAACCCTATTCTCTGTTTTTACATTCTGGTTCATTACCAGCGCCTTCCTCAGTACTTCTATTTATATAATGTTGTTCTGGTGGAGGTTTATGCTAAATTTCTTTTAACTTCAACATCCAACAAATATTTTTAAGGACTAATGTGTGCAAAGCATTATGCTAGGTGTTACCTAAGGCTTCAAAGAACTTGGATGTCAGTGTTGGACTGTAAAGTGCTCACAGGAAAATAGAAAAATCTTGTTTGCAAATAACTGGAACATAATGTACAATGGAATGTGTCATAAGGAGAGTGCAAACAATGCTGTAGGAATTCCAATGAAATTGATCCTCAACTTTCATTGTATTCCCCGTTATGTGCCTCTCCTTAAAAGAAAGAACTTTAAGAACTCTACATCTTTTGGTGGCGATTTCCTAGATGGAAAAATAATGAATATCAAACATAATGTGTTAGGATTGGTGAGGTTGAAGAAGGTCTATGCATTTTATCATTTAGTGAATATGTATTGACTGGCTGCCTGTTCAGTGTCAAGCACTATAGGTGGTAATGTAGCAAGACGTTCATGAACTAATAATAAAGGGGCATCTCTGTATTTCACAAACATTTGCTGAATGAATGAACTCATTACATTTTATTCTCCTATATGGTTCCTAGATAAGTTCTACTACCGAAAGGAAATCTCTTATGGAATCCAAGGTTTGGAAAGGGCTTGAGTGATCACATTAATAGGTTTCCCTTTTATTTGCCTTTTTGAATCTCAATATGGAATAACTTTGACTTATCCATAGTGAATTGCATCTCATTGGTGTTACACAATCTTTCCAGTTTTTCAAGATGATTTTTAACTTATGCCAACCAACATATTAAATATCCTTTCCATCTATGGGATCCATTCCTTTTTCTAAGTTTACCTAAGACTTTCAAAGACATTAAGCCATCAGAACCAAAAACAGAGCTTCTCTACGTCCATGTTGATATTCTCCTTATCTACACACTTTCGTTCATTCAATAAATATTTACTTCCAGAGTGTTAGGATGAGCTATGAGTTACATAGTGATGAATTCAGCAGACATGGCTTCTGCCCTCATGAAGCTTACAGCCTACACCTACAGAGGGTGGGGCTGTTGAAGCAGCTAAAAAACCGTAACTTTTCTACTATTGTGCAATAAAAGAAATGTTTTTCTTGAATTTCTCAGATCATTTCTTGCCAGCCTTTTCTCATGTCACTAACTGGAATGAACTCCCTTTTGTCATACCTGACTATCAACATCTTATACATTCAGAGAAGGCCACATAAATGTTACTAGCTGCAAAAATCTTATTCATGTCTGTGAAATCCATTAACACGTGGCACCACTTCAGTTGGGCTCATCACTTGCTGATTTCTGCTGTCATTATTTGTGAATGTCTAAGTTCCCTACAAGCTCATACTGTCCTTTCAAACATGGATTAAGCCTTTAACATTGTTGTATCAATTCATAACATTGAGGATAATACCCTGTTTCAAGAGGCGCAACTATAGACCCTTTCTGTCCAGTAATAAAGATGTTGGTAAGAGTAAATAAAAGGTCTCATTTATTGATAAACTGGTTAGAATCAAGGAGGTCTGAGCATGACACTATGGCTCCTAAATACTTTCATTCTAGACATATAAAACTTCTAGATGCTTTTTTGGAGATTAAATTCAGACAATTTTAAACTTTAGATACACATTACAACACAAAGAAATGCTCTATTGTAAACTTTAATGGGGGAAGGCCTGTAATTCAGGAAACCGTCAGATCTGCATAATGAAAAATCAGATATTTCTTATCTATTTACACACTCTGATTTCTAACATTCTGAGCAATAATTTCAGTGTTCTAAGTATTGGTTAAGTTTTTAAAGTGTTCCAAATTATATAACTAGGTGACTGATCTCAAAATTAGGCAAGTATTTTGGATTACACAGAGTGCCTAAAAGTGCATTTTTCTTCCTGAAGGGGAAAGCCATGTGCCTAACCAATATTTTCATTCCCTAAGTATCCATGGAATTATGATAGCTTACCCTCATCAGTCACCCAGGCTCCCATTGGTGTGAATTGGGCAATGCTGTTTACATAGCAAATACACTTCCTTTTATACAGGGGTCCACACCCCTGGGCCATGGACCAGTACTAGTCCATGGTCTGTTAGGAATCAGGCTGTGCAGCAGGAGGTGAGCTGCAGGTGAGTGAGCAAAGCTTCATCTATACCTACAGCCGCTCTCCATTACTCGCATCACCATCTGAGCTCTGCTTCCTGTCAGATCAGCAGCCGCAGCAAATTCTCATAGGAACGTGAACCCTATTATGAACTGCACATGCAAGGGATGTAGGTTGCACCCTCCTTATGAGAATCTAATGCCTGATGATCTGTCACTGTCTCCCATCACCCCCAGATGGGACCAATTAGTTGCAGGAAAACAAACTCAGGGCTCCCTCTGAGTCTAGATTATGGTGAATTGTATAATCATTTCATTATCTATTACAATGTAATAATAATAGAATTGAAGTGCATAATAATTGTAATGCACTTGAATCATCTCCAAACCATCCCCCACTCCCACCCTGGAGCATGGAAAAATTATCTTCCATGAAACAGGTCCCTGGTGCCAAAAAGTTTGGACTGCAGCTTTAGTAGATCCAGGGGCATAGTCTTAGAGAGTGACAAATGCACAAACCTTTTCTTTTAAAACAGGCTCCATAGGGATGGAAGAGAGGGAACCAGTGACAATCTGTACGTCCATTTCATGCCAGACATGCTGCTATGTGCTTTCCATATATTGTATCGTTCAGCCAACAGGCATCTAAAGAATATAGAGTCAAGAAGAGTTAAGCCATTGCCACAAGATCACATAGCTAGTAAATGGCTCCAACCCAGTGACTCAAACCCAGGATTTCAAACCTTAAATAAGGCTCTCACTCCTACACTGCACAACTGTATATCTGAGTGTTTATCAGCAAATTACATGGATGTAAATTCACTTATGAAAATGTCAAGATATTGTGAGTCCTAGTGCTTTTAGGAGAGAGTATTTAACTCATTTCAGACAACATATGTTAACTTCACCAAAAGTTTGACTCACTCTTGGTCACTATGATGGTGCAACAACTGTCCACTAGACAAATAACTAACTAGTATTTTATCCTTGCCCCCTGTTTCTTTTGAGAAAGCCACAGTGGACTTCCTTTTGTCTCTGGTTTCACCCTTAAAGGGAGAAATAGTGTTGCATTATCCTTGGAAGGGTCTTCTGCTGACCCATCCTTGATGTTTCCGTCACAGGGTGATGATGGGACGTTTGCTGCATCACATTTCCCTTTGCTTTCATGAATGTGTTACTCGTGATAAAGAATGTCAATTCTTTCTTTAGTAGCAGTTTGCTGTGTCTCCCTGCAAATAATGTGTCAGTTAGGCTACCTATAAATCTGAGTCAGTGATGTACTTCTCTAAGGTATATTTATGTTTTGAATTTATCTCTGAGGAATCTGGTGGGGGGAAATTTTACTTTAATATGTTTTATAAAAAGGTGAGAAAATAATAAAGTGTAATGAAGATAAGATAAATTTTCTAATAAAATAAAATATAGAAGTGTTCAAAATTTTTGCTTTCCCCATATGACTTTGTTTTTTCCCCCAAATGTTACCCTCATAACAAGTGAGTTGGGTCTCTTGGTGGGTATCAACACAGTGACCACAACCAAGGAGGATTTAGCAAGGGGATCTTGTTACTTGTAACAAGTAAGGGGAGCACCAGGAGCAATTCCCAAAGCAGCGACTCTCCAAGCTGGGGAGTGGTCAGATTTTATAAGTGTAGGGTAATAAGGTGTGATCTGATTGGATCCTGCAATGAGGTGTAATCTGACTGGATTTTGCCGTGGGATGATATCAGAGCTTGATCTGTTTGGATCCTGGATCCTGCCATTGTTGTGTCTGCTTTTAATTCAGTCCCTACTCCTTGGTCAGAGGTTGCACTGTTGGCTCTTCCACACATGCTCAGGTTACGTGACCTGAGGGTCCATGGCAACTGAAAAACAAGTGGAACTTTGTTACATAGAAAATTGAACCAGATTGGCCTGGCATGGCTACACAAATGGATGTCTCTATTCAGCCTTATTTATCCACAGTTTTTCCTCCTGCTGATCCCTTTTTCTTGCCTGTCCTCCCTGCCTACTCACTTGCTTTCTGGCCGTTCTTGCCTTTCTTCTTAGCCAGAGCTGTATAGGGATTTAGTTCAGTGTTTCCTCCTTCATTGTCATTGGACAATATTCACTCATCAGCTCCCGGTCACCTCCCTCTCATCACCTGTGACTAGTCTTCCTCCCAGGTTCATTGCCATTTTCAAAGTGAGTCTGCACTCTCTCGCCACCCGTTTTCTTATCACCCACTCTCTATGTGATTACTTGTGATTTGACATCTGCCCATGCTACTACAATGAAATGGCTTTCTCAGAGACTATCACATGATGTTATTTACAAAACCTGATTAGTGCTGCTTATTTTCTGCAGTATTTACTGTTGTTAGACACCACTTCCTTCAACTTTCTCCTCTCTTGGTTCCAGGGCACTATACTAACTTTGGTGGCCATATACTCGGTGCCTCCTTATACATGAGTGGAAATAAGGGGTTCAGAATGAAATGATTCAGTCAGTCTCGTAAAGAGATAGGACACCTATAGAGATTAAAATTCTCAGAGTTAGTAAGCTCATTGCTTTATTGCACATTATGTTGACAAAGAAGTAGAAAGGGAAAGCAAAATCCTTCAATCTATGTTGCTAATTAAAAAATGATTTTCTTTTCTTCTTTTTAGTAAATGTTTGATGGTGTCTTGGGAGTAGACTTAGTAGCGAAAGGAAATATTTAAGCATGTCTTTTGAAAAATATCTTTCCATTTTCTGTGGTTATTGTATATGTAAAAATTGGACACCATTTCTTAAAAGGATTATGTGAAAATTTTATGATGCCTGGTTGGTGAAAGGCAGAATATCCTGAAATATTTAAAATGTAGATTCATATTCTTTCTATTGTTTTGATATAATTAGAATTGTCAACTTTAAAATTATATTGAAAGGCATTTTATTTTATTTTATTTTATTTATTTTTTTTTTGAGACGGAGTCTCACGCTGTTGCCCAGGCTGGAGTGCAGTGGCCTGATCTCGGCTCACTGCAAGCTCCGCCTCCCGGGTTCCCGCCATTCTCCTGCCTCAGCCTCCTGAGTAGCTGGGACTACAGGCGCCCGCCACCGCGCCCGGCTAATTTTTTGTATTTTTAGTAGAGACGGGGTTTCACTATGGTCTCGATCTCCTGACCTTGTGATCCGCCCGCCTCGGCCTCCCAAAGTGCTGGGATTACAGGCTTGAGCCACCGCGCCCGGCAGGCATTTTATTTTTAACATTGTTTTATTAGGTGAGTGCAAAAGTAATTGTGGTTTTTGCATTATTGAAATTTGCCATTTGATATGGAATACATTCTTAAATGTAGTTATGGTATACATTATTTTAATAGGTATTTCTCATTTTTTTTGGTAATGACTTACTACTTGCTGTTTATTTTATGTTTATTTGAGACTATGAAAATGATGTTAGATAAAAAGCAAATAAGCAATTTCCTTATTGTAGTTCAAAATGGGTCATAAAGGAATGGAGGCAACTTGCAACATCAACAACTCATTTGGTCTGGGAACTAACGAACATACGGTGCAGTGGTGATTCAAGAAGTTTTGCAAAGGAGATGAGAGCCTTGAAGATGAGGATTGTAGTGGCCAGCCCTTGGAAGTTGACGACAACCAGTTGAGAGCAATCTTGAAGCTGATCCTGTTAAAACTACAAGTGAAGTTGCTGAAGAACTCAACGTTGACCATTCTATAATCATTCGACATTTGAAGCAAATTGGAAAGGTGAAAAAGCTCGATAAGTGGATGTCTCATGAGCTGAGAGAAAATAAAAAAATCGTCATTTTGAAGGGTTGTTTTCTCTTATTCTATGCAGCAACAACAATTTCTCATATTTTGACTTGTGACAAAAAGTAGATTTTATATGACAACTGGTGATGACCAACTCAGTGGTTGGACCAAAAAGAAGCTCCAAAGCATTTCCCAAAGCCAAACTTACACCAAAAAAAGGTTATGGTCACTGCTTGGTGGTCTGCTGCTGGTCTGATCCACCACAGTTTTCTGAATCCTGGGTAAACCATTATATCTGGGAAATATGTTCAGCAAATCAGTGAGATGTACTGAAAACTGCAATGCCTGCAGTCAGCATTGGTCAACAGAAAGGGCTCAATTCTTCTCCACGACAACGCCCGACTGCACATTGCAAAACCAATGCTTCAAAAGTTGAATGCATGGGGTTATGAATTTTTGCCTCATTTGCCATATTCACCTGATCTCTTGCAAACTGACTGCCACTTCTTCAAGCATCTTGATAACTTACTGCAGGGAAGATGCTTCTACAATCAGCAGGATGCAGAAAATACTTTCCAAGAGTTCATCAAATCCTGAAACACATATTTTTATGCTACAGAAATAAACAAACTTATTTCTCATTGGCAAAAACATGTTGATTGTAATGGTTCTTATTTTGATTAACAAAGATGTGTTTGAGCCTAGTTATAATGATTTAAAATTCATGATCTAAAACCGCAATTACTTTTGCATCAACCTTAATATTTGAAAATTAAATTGTAAAATTGCAAAAAGAAAGCCCATATTAGCTGTTAATAAATATAAAATATATAAAATGTATGTGTGTTGAACTAAGTGCCTTGAGTCTATGAAGCTAAGAAAATGAAGACAACAGCTTTACTAACTTTCCATCTCATTATTGTTATAACTCCTGGTTCCATCATAATTTCATTTTTCCATCCCAACAGAATCTGAGGTGCACTCATTTTTGTGAAGCTGTTATTTTCATCACAATGTGATCTATACCTAATGATTACATTACCTGTACATTTAAAGCTCATTCATAAACCATCGTCCCCTGAGAATATACCTAACATAGAAAATTATATATATATATATATATAAAACCACTGAAGTGCTATAATGATGCCCTAAATTACATATTACTTTTTACAGACATAATTTGTGTTATTAAAAATAACTTCTGCATAACTATTGAGGAATAAAACAGCCACTTATGCACAAGGTGAGGGATATCTGCGTAGTGTCATTTCTGAGCTAGACAAAAAGTATGTTTGGTAATCTATTGTATCTTTTGCTACAAAAGCAAAGTGGTTCCTTATGGTTGGCTGAACCTCTTTGGGTTCTTGTTCTATCTTTCAGCAAATGAAGATGCTAATTATCTTTATCCTAGCCTTTTATAACATTACCTTAGCTCTTCAGAGTCAAATGGAACCTGGAAAATCGAAGTTCCGTTTTACATTTTGCCCTTGAGCATTTCCTATGGTGGGGAGGTATGTGTCTAGATTTGGAAAATAAGCCTGCTTAGTTTTTTTCCCAGCTGGATGCTTAGAAACAGCACCCTCTAGCAAAACCATGCCTAGGAAAACAAAGTATCCAGCTAGGCTTTCAGAGTTACTTGGGGGCAGGACATGGATAGCTACATCCCTGGAGGAAAATTAATACAAGCAGTAGATCCAAATTTATTTCCCATGCAAAGAACATTAGCTGAGAGAGAGCTTCTGTATATAGGTTTGCAAAGCTGTGAGAACAAAGCCAAAGGCACTCCTGGGTTTGCTTTGTGATATAGTCTCCAAATGGATACTATTATGATTAGTCTATTCTGAGTTCCTGAAATGCTGTTGTAACAATGTCAGAGGCCATGTTCAAGTCTAAAATACGTGTGATGATGATCATAGCTGCTGAAATACTCATAATGCTGAAGACATAGTAGCAACAAATTATAATAGGAGAGCACTTTTGTGCAGCAAAATACTTCTGTGGAGCAGAATTAGATCATGAAAATGTTGCATGGTGGGCATTTAGTCGTGAAAGTATAAATCTGTCCCTAATGATTGATGTGAATCAGCTTTCAAACCTATTAGATGTGCCATTTAACCAGACAACATATGCCCATTATTTTTTTGCATGAAAAGCAATTGCCGTATGTTTAATAGTTACTGAATTGTGACTGGCAGGTGTGTCCCACCATAATAATAATGATGACAATAATATCTTCAACTTCAATTCACTCTCCACAAGTCAGGGCAAAAAAGAATAAACAATGATTGTGTGGTGTGTTTGAGTAATATAAAAGTCAGTCTAGGTAATTTAAGGCAAAGATCACTTTCAAAAGCCAGATTTATATATTTTCCCCTTCTCCATTCAAATAATTGTCTTAGAGTTCCATTTCAACTTACTTTAATAGTTACTTCCTGCATATTTGTGATGGATTCTCAAAAACTTTCAAAACCACTTTCACATATTCTGTTACTTAGCCCTTAACAACAATGTTGAATAGGGTAGGAGAGAAACATTGTTCCCTGTTTTTCATTTAGAAAGCTGAGATTCAGAGAGGTTACATGACTGTTTCTGCTCCACAAAAAGAAAGAAATCGGTTGAATTATCTCTGATAAACCCGCCAACCTTAGTGATATGAAAGTGATCACACCTATAGAGTGGTGTCACTGTCAATATTATTCTTTTGGCAAATATATTTTATCTGGAAGTCAAGGGCAAGAAAAGAAAGTTAGAAATTGCAAATTAAGGGCTGTGCTACTGAAAGAACACCGAAAGGGTGCCCCAGCTGGGGTCTCAAACCTATACTTCTCCCCTTCAGCCTGGTGCTTCAACACTGAGTAGATCATGGTGTGCATTTTGAGGGAAGGCTAGTGTTATCTCATTTAGATAGAGTTTTGTGTTGGTGTGACACAGATGGGTTTCTGTAATTAATGTCATGTCCTAGAGAGCCGTGAACATTCCTACACTTGAGGCAATGTTCAAAATCTATTACTGGTCCTTTTCATTATAAAAGAATTTGTTTTGGTCCCCCTAGATGGAACTTAAACTCATTGGGTGTGGTTGAAGAGGAACAAGGAGAAGGAGAGAAACAACATACAATAAAGTTGTCCACCAGTTGTCCCAGGAAAATTTGTTTCCTGCATAGGGGCCATCACAACTGCTGCATTGCAGTCAGCTGGGAGTATCATCTTCCATGAATCTGAAGATGTGATGAAAGATAGGCACAGGCAAAGCCTAGCTTTAAGAGAAACATAAAATGAGGGCTTTGAGACCCTAGGGCCTCTTTCCTTCTTCTTCCCCTTGATGGGCAAAAGCTTTTCCCAAATCATCTTTGTAAGAAGTCCCAGGCCCAAGATGACCTTTTGAAATACCATGATCCAGTAACGTCATCTTCTTCTGCTGTAAATGTGGTAATCATTTT
This sequence comes from Macaca nemestrina, assembly GCF_043159975.1. Taxonomy (NCBI): domain Eukaryota; kingdom Metazoa; phylum Chordata; class Mammalia; order Primates; family Cercopithecidae; genus Macaca; species Macaca nemestrina. The sequence continues at coordinate 122,554,258 of NC_092132.1, read as the reverse complement.
AGGTGATAGATTTCACTTTCAAGATTTCTTGAAGAACATTCAGACAGTCACCCTGAAATGGGTGAAAAAAAAAAATCAGGTACCTCCTATTTCATAACAATGTGAGCCAGGATGAAGCAGTATTTTATCAGGCTTGGCATTCTGCATGCTGAGTAGAGTCCATGTGATCACCACGTATAATATTATGCTGGAGGTAAGTTTCATCTCTTGCTTGGGTTTGGAATGTAAACAATCTTGAAATTGTGTTTGGAAGGAAGGAAACCCTGGGAAATGTTTATTTTTTAAAAAGATGGATTTTTTTAAAAAGCAAATACATGTTCTAATTTACAACAGGGAGCAGATACTTCTTTACTCTTTTGAGATTCTTCTGAGACATTAACCTTAAGCTATCACTTGTGTGTATCAGGAGAAAAGTTGGGAGAGTGGGAGAGATGGGTAAGGAAACATTCTATTTTTATTTTTTATTTATATATTTTTTATTATACCTTAAGTTCTAGGGTACATGTGCACAATGTGCAGGTTTGTTACATATGTATACATGTGCCATGTTGGTGTACTGCACACATTAGCTCGTCATTTACATTAGGTATATCTCCTAATGCTATCCCTACCCCCTCCCCCAACCCCACAACAGGCCCCAGTGTGTGATGTTCCCCCTCCTGTGTCCAAGTGTTCCTTAAATCTCCCAATGATTTATTTCAATCTGTAAAGCATTTCTAAAACTTGAGTTTGTTAATTATCACAAGGAAAAAGAAGAGAGGAAACTAGTCAATCTGATAGACTGGTGATAGTCCATGTAGCCCGATAACTAAGTTGTGACAGAATATCTAACATTCAGCCATTGTTTTTGATATTTGTACTTTTTCTTGTACACTATTTGCTCTGGGACAAAAAGTCATTGGTTTTGAACTTGATTTGGGCAACTAAATGATATACTTAACCATCTGCTTTAGCCCGACCATGACTTCTTAATGAGTTTTCCATTTTATTTGGTTTTGGAAATTGATTTGCCCTTAAAAATAATATCAGCATTTAAAGTAATTTTGCTTGTTTTTTGTCTGTGCAGTAGCTGAATACGCTCTCTAAGAGAATGACTTCACATATGTAGCCTTTGTGAAGATGTGAAAATTGCTGTGCCCTAGCTACAAATGGCAATTCTGACAACAAGAGCTTGAATGTGGCCTTGAGGCGAGGGAAAGACAGAAAGAGTCCACTGAAAGTCAACTTTGTCACCTTAATTTGCAGGCACTGTGGGGAGAAAGGGATACTCCATGGGCACAGGCATCCTCCTGCGCCATATTGGCTGTAGCATTGTCTGTTATATCTGCACAATTGCTCCTTTGATTCTTCCTATGAATCATATGTTAGCAACCCAAGTAGCTGCCATTAGTTCCAGCCATATGGGTGAAGGTAGGGGCAGAGGTTGCAGAGCTTAAACATAGGTATCCAGAGATCATTGGCCCTTCCCATCTCCTGACTGGTTCTCCATCTATCAATCTGCTTATAAGCACATTCATACCACTTAATGCCCCGGTACATAAAACAAGAGCAGTGACTGAAATAAACTCTCAAACTAGCAAACTGAACAAGCTATATGAGACTTCTTGGATATTGAAAATACTAAACATTCTCATAGCTATAGAATTAATTATTTGGAAGATATTGGCAAGTACCTGTTCATGTCTACAATGTTCATCTATTAAATGGTAACTACTATTCTGAAAGTAGCAGTTAGGTTTTATTAGGGGAAGGGGGAGAATCACCACAATCATCTAAAGCTGTTTCGTTTAATGTTACCTGCCAAGATACGTGTCTAATAGGCTGCTGTGGCTCCCACCCACCCTGACCTCTGCACATCACTGAACCTGTATCCTACTTTTAATGATACATATGTCATATCTACAAATTCCTCACGTGTCTCAGGGTGGTAAAAATGTTTCTATTCAAGAGGGACAACTAAAAACACCCATAGGTCCATCATATTGGATAAGCCACTTATATCCAGCTACTGAAACTACTGGCACTACTTGAAAAATAAACTTTCTTTTACCATCTTGTCCACTTACCAGTTCTCAGAAAGTCCTGCCTTTCCTTTCCCCTTTTTATCCGATTAACCCAACTTTTAGCTCTTACATCAAATCTTCTGGAAAGCCTTCTAGACATTTCTCTCCCTCCCTTCCTCTCTGCCATTATCTCTTTTTCAGCATAGGTTAGATATTCTACTGGGCCCTCTCATAGCTTCACAGGCATACCCATGTCAGAGTAGCCAGCACTCACTATTCCAGGAAACTTGTCTGAATTTGTAATTGGATTGTAAATATCTTGAGTGAAAGATCTTCAACTTTTTGGTTGTATTTCCAGTTTTCAACATATGTTGAGTGAATGTATTCTAAATGTAATATTAAGCATGGCCTATACCTGATAATATAAATATGGAAATAGAATGATTATTTAATTTGCCGTGTCTGTGAAGGACCTTTGATGGTATCTAGTATGAACCCTCAACTTACAGTTGAGGAAACTGAGGACCAGAGTGTATTCATTCATTGTTTGTTTATTAATTCATGAATTCATTCATGCAACACATTGCATTGAGCATCCATGTGTGCCTGGCACTGTGCTAGCCACTGAGCAGATAATGCTGAGTAGAGTAGGACAAAAGACATGGTCCTCCCCTCATAGAACTTTCCTCTTAGTGCAGTAGAGACACAGTAATCCAATCATCACACAAGACATTTATGCTCACCGACTGTGCTAACTGTAGACTATGGGAGCCAAATGGTGTGAAGATTTGGCTTAATGGCAGGAATCAGGAAGCCTTTCCTCAAAGGTGTGGTGTTTGAACTGAAATCTGAAGAACCAGCAGAAGGGCAAGGAGGGAAAGGAGTTTGCCAGGCCCAGGCCAGTGGGTTTGAAGCCTTGAGGCAGAGGGGAGTGAGGTGCATTCAATAAACTGAAAGGAGGAAAGTGCAGGAGCAGAAGAATGAGGGATTCCAGAAGAAAGAGATGGTACAAGATGAGAATGAAAGATGGTCAGGGGCCAGTTCTGTAGGACTTGTAATCATTTAAAAATGTGTAGTTATTAACTTAGAACTGAGAGCACTGAAATGTGTGAGGGTCAGAAGAAGTGGGAGGTGGCCTGATAAAACATGCATTTTGAAGAAATATCTGCTGCAGTGTAGAAAGGAGATTGGTGGACAATTGATGGACTAAGCAGGTAGGTGAGAGATAGCCCTCCTGGGAAGAATATGCTGAAGCGAGTGCAAGAGATTTTGGTAGCCTGGAGCGTAGAGAGCACCACTGACCTCTCTGTTTTTTTTCTGACTTTCTCAAAAATGCTATGACCACCTACATTTTATCAAAGAAGGCCTTTATCTACCTATACTTTTAGCATGCTTTGCTTTAGATTTTCCCATTTCTCAGGTAAGGGCCCAGAAACTAATGAATGCTCCTTTCCTGGGGCCAAAAGGTTTTCAGTTTGGGGATCTCAATCACTTTTGGCACCACTGCTGTCCTTAAGGAAGCTGTTATGTAGTCTATGGTGGATCTGAATACCAGGCAGACAGATGACATTTTTATAAAGAGTATGAGGAAACTCCAGAAGTAATGTGAATGGATGAGAGGTCAAGACCACTGCTCACCTGGAAAACCAATGACTGAAGCACCAGAGGAAATAGCCTCTTGGAGGAAAGACAGAACACCCTTTTTCCAGCTCATTGATGGCAAAGCAGGTGCTTTTCTGAAGCAGGTGATGTTCTGAAGATCCAGCTCCTCAGAAACAAGTGTACTTCTGGAATGCAGAGACTCTACCACATGATACGTTTTGGCTGTATTCCTACCCAAGTCTCATCTTGAATTGTACTTTTCATAATCCCCATGTGTCATGGGAGAGACCTGGTAGGAGGTAATTGCATCATGGGGGCAGTTACCTCCATGCTGTTCTTGTGATAGTGAGTGAATTATCATGACATCTGATGGTTTTTTAAGAGGCTTTTCCTCCTTTTCTTGGCCCTTCTTCCTGCCACCATGTGAAGAAGGATATGTTTGTTCCCCCTTCTTCCATGATTGTAAGTTTCCTGAGGCCTCCCCAGCCCTGTGGAACTGTGAGTCAATTAAACCTCTTTCCTTTATAAATTACCCGGTCTCAGGTATTTCTTCATAGCAGCATGAGAGCAGACTAATACACTACCTGTAAGAACTTGGAAAAATGATTTGCTTAGAGTTCCATCTGAACAGTCATATTATTATTAAGATGTATATATCGGGGAAATAGATTTACTTCTTATAACTTTTTGCATTTTGAGATCTTACTGTTCGATGCCCCACATTGATGGAGCCATATTTCTCCACCTGGTCACCAGGCTCATTAGGAGGGACAGATATGGCCTCAGATTTCATGTGCAGTTCTTGTCTCAGCCCCTCTTTTTCTCAAAGATTCCTGCCTTTTGACTACTTTTCTCCAAGTGCCATCTTCCTTCTCTCAGGCTCTTTTGGGATTACCCAACCACCACTTTAGGCGACTCTAGTTCTGTAGGTGACTCTAGTTCAGGATCACAACTTCATGGTTTCTATAAAAATTGCCATCCCACAGACTTCTTCACATCCGTGACAGGCAGTTGAGAGGGGACTGAGGCAAAGTATTGCCCATACATGGAATTTGTGAAGACTCAATCGATGTTACTTGGATTGAGTAATAAAGGAAGTTATTTGTCTAAGTTTGGGCAGCAAGAGAATGGCAGGGAGAGAACCAAAAGCAGTTTTTAAACAATAATCTTTTTTTTTTTTGCTATTAAATACAGCTTGGGGGCAAAGAAGAGGGATACAATTTGTTGAATTTCATTGCTACATTTTTGGACAAGGAAAGAAACAGACTCAAGACTGTTTACAAGTCTAAATGCTGTTTATTTCCCCATATTACAATAGCAGTTGAAAATTATCCTATAATATGCTACAAATACAAGTGTATTAGAGAGTTTATTGTGTATATTTTTGAACATAGTATAATTTATTGTATGATGTTAACACAGTTCTTGGTTCTTATTCTCTGTAAGAACTGGTGTTGCTGTTATCTCTAGATAGGGAGCAAACTTCATAAAATGTAGCATTCTCTCTGCATGCATAGGGGAGTAGCTTTTAAAATATTAGCCTGTTCCATTGTTCAGTTATAAAGTAAAATGATTTTTTAAAGTGCAGGATAAGAGAATTTTTATGTTTCATTTTTAGTTATTGAATTGTCTAGGTAATGTGTTTTAGGAGGGCACTGTTCCTCCCAGAACTTAGGAAAGCAATCATTCAATCACTCAGTAATTTTTAGGGATTTTAAAATAGATATAACAATTTTAGGATGTCAAGTTTTAGATGTCTAGTTTTAACTTGTTTGGTTGAGCTGACATTTGAGTTCAGTCCCAATGTGATGTGAATGGACTTAGCCTTTTACCTCTTCTTTTTTTCCTCTTCATTGGAAACCAGTACAGAGAACACGGTCGCTTAATAAGAAAGATGTTTCCTGCTTTGTTTCCTTTTATTCAACTCAGAACTGCCTGGGGGAAAAGATTGCTTCCTTTCTGAATGTGGTAAGCCACAAAATGGAAAATGTACACACGAGCTCTTTCCTATTAACCTTGGGGAAAGGTGACAGAAATGTGTGAACAATGCTGTTAGCTGTTTAAATGTGCTTTTGTTATTATTAATTTGGTTTAAGGGTTTTGCCTAACAAGTAACTCCCTTGATTTGTGTGTTTCAGAATTGTTTAATTTTTCTGCAAAATAACAATTTGTCCTTCTGAAATTCTTTGTTAGATTTATGTCATTCCGGTTTCAATCTTGGTGATGATTCTTCTATCTGTCATGAGTGGTTTAATCTGCATGTTTATAATTATAGCATATAAAGCCACATAATTCAAGATGGGCCTTGGTATACGATTCCTTTGTATATTTTTGAAAAATAAAGACTGTAATGGCAGTAATTCAGGTGCCTGAGTTGGGAATGTTTAGGTATCATCAAATATTAGCTTTTTAGAAAAATATCCGTGATAAATTAGAAACTGAAATCAGCACATTTTTCTGATTTCGGTTCTTTTGGGGAAACACTGTTGTTTTTTTAATTCGTGGCTTAAGAATTATATTTGACTATGCAAAGACAAATCCAAAATTTTAAATTCTAGTCCAAGACTTTAGATAAATTAGTGAATTAGGGAATCTGTGTATGTATTTTACAACCATATAACCATATATTGATATACATATGTCACTGAAGGTATATTGTAAAAGATAGTTTGGCCAACTGTATTGGACCAACTGCTCTTGAACTCTCTAAGTATAATTGGTTTAAGATATTGCTGAAATCACTGTTTTGCTTATGGTCTCATTCTTTCATAGTCAAGATGACAGTGCTCTAGGAATGCTTATTTCATTTCTAGAATGTCAGCCAAACAGCTTTTTATGATCCTGAGCAGTTATAATCTACCATCCCAAACACACACACACACACAAACACACACACACACACGTACACATACATAAGCACAGAGAATTTTCAGAGCGATTTATGGTGGAAGATCTGAGATTAGAACCCAGGAACTCCTAAGATTCCTTGGTTTTGTATCAAGGGTCAATAAAGAGGCATGAAGTCAGTGAAGTCAACAACTCAGGGAAATATCTCTGAGGAAATGCACAATGGAAGTGGTGGTGTAACTACCTCAAATAAATATTTTTACTGAAACTGATCAGTCATCCCTTTGATCAGGTAAGGCAGGCAAGCCCACCTCTAATTGGATGGTAATTCACTTATCATTATCCTGATTTCAGTGGATCTATGCCATACTCAAGACCTACATTTGTCTATGACCTGATTGTCTTATTGCCCTACACAGATATATAATCAGGCTAGCCTGTGTGAAACTCCTTATGACTCTTATCATCATAATTAGGCTGTTTTGGTCTTTCAAATGTATTCACTCTTTTTGAAGCCATCACTCTTTCACCACTGCCAGCTAACCAGTAGTAATCTCTCACCATGCACTGTCTGTTGCCTTATTGAATCCTCACAGTCATTCTATGGCATAGGTAATATGATTGTCATTGAGGTATCCAAGGTTCAGAGGGATTATGTTGTTCAGGGTCACACAGCTAATTTCTAGTAAAGCTGGGAATCACTTCGCGTCTATATGATTCCATGGTCTATGCACTTAGCTGTGATGTATGTGTTCTATCTCAAATGATCATCTCTAAAATCAGTATCAGTTCACAGATATTTGTGAGTCTCTCAAGAGAACTAGGGAAACTTCTGTAAAGTTAACCAAAGGCTTTTTAATGTTACGTGGTAACTGTGGTGAAGCAATTGTCAATTCCAGTTAAATTAGCTTAAAATCATAGGAGCAAACACGTATCTTTGATGATAAGCCTGGGATGGAGGTTAATGTCTCATCAATTTTGGGTCTCTCTTAGATGTTTGACCTTATCCTAACAACTTAAGCTTTAGGTAAAGTCTGCATTTCATACTCTAATCCCTTCCTATCAGACACAGGTGCTCTTCTCTGCCCAACTGCAATTCAATCTAAGACATGCTTTCTCCAGTTAGCCTCTGGAGAATGTTGTTCCTACTTAGACTCACTGCATAGATCTTAACTCGTATTCCTGCTGGTGGTGCGCATATATGAGCTGTCACTTGACCATGCAGCCACACCTGGAGGCCCATTTCTAGGTTCAGACTCATCTCTGATGCAGCCTGTAATTTTCCCACTAGCATGCCACTCTGTAGGAATGAACCAGACATTGACACATCGTTCTATGTAGCATTTTCTTCAAATTAGAACTGCACTATAAACAATCTTTGGTCGAGGAAAGGCTTTGCTATCTACTCCATGGTCTCTTTGGGAAAAAAGATCTGGTCCCGTTAAGCCGTTGCTTCGTTTTTGCCTTTCAGGGATTATTCATGCTCTGTGTTAAATGTGAACTCTTGGTTCGGTGCATAGGAAATATATACCTAAAATACTTGTGATTTCCACCAAGTCTGAAACAGCAATCTAAAAGCTAATGCATTCATTAAATGATAGAATTGTTAAATTGGCATAAAGTGGTACAAAATCCCATCAGGGCAGGTTTGAAATCTAGATTCCTTTCAGTATGTATTAAACATGTGCATCCATGAGAAAATAGTATGATTAAAAAAAAAAGCAGGGTGTGACCTTGCTGGATTCATATTACCTTATGGAACCTCCAAATTAAGACAAATTTCTAGACATTTCTAACAAGCAGCAATACAATCAAGAAAACAAAACAATGAGGTTCAGTATTTAGCTACTACAAATTTGTCAGAAAATAAGGAGTGGGAAAATAACTTAAGATTCTAGGAAATCTATTGTATGGAGCTGAGGAGAAGGAATGAGTTTAGGTTTTTCTTTAAGTTGTTGAAGAAGGCATGGGATTATCTTCTGCTTGCTTGTCTTCCCTTAGTTTCAATGGGAAGCTTATCAGGCACGCTTATCTTACAGAAGCAAGATAAGAGGACAAAAGAATTTGGAAGATCATGGTGGAAAAAAAAGGAATGTAGTCAGATGGTAAATTTAGTATAATTAAATTTAGAGATGGGTTAACATAATCAGAAGGTAAGGAACTCAATTATGGGATAGGTTTGATAACATAGATGGCTTAATAAAATACAAAATAGAAAGATATAAATAGAATGCTTTTATATAAATTCTGGAGGAGTTTAAAAATGAGTGTTCAAGATAACTTAGAAGGAAAGATATTAATATAAACTTGATGAGGTATGTTGGTCTTGAAGAAAAATGAAAACCTCATTTTGTGAAATGAGTGGAAGAATTCCAGCTGTTTTTCAGATTTTCACCATTTTATTAATATTTTTGGATTAGAGAATTTTAATTATGGAGGAAGGAATTTATTAAAAAGTAAACACAAAATAAAATCAATCATACAGTTTTGGCCAAATTGTTGCTTTTCTTTTACTTCATTTCCTAAAGGGCATTTCTCAGAGTCACTTGAAAGTAAAACTTGAGAGGGTTTTTTTTTGTTTTGTTTTGTTTTGTTTTGTTTTTTAAGTTAGTGGCTGTTTGTTGAAAAACCTTGTTGTATGTTGTTAGGCATTCTTTTACTAAGAATTTTGAATGCACCTCATGTGCAAAAGACTACTTACTGCAGAAACTAGCAGGGTTTCAAAATTAAACTCATCAGTTTTCTGTGATAAGATGATGGTTTGAGAGATACTCAAGAAAGGAGTGTGTGTTAGTAGCTCAAGATTTTTCTGTCTTTTTCCTTGTGTTCTCAGATCCACACTTTCATTTTCCTTTTTTTTTTTTTTTTTCTTTGGAGACGGAGTCTGGCTCTGTCGCCAGGCTCCCTGCAACTTGTACCTCCTGGATTCAAGTGATTCTCCTGCCTCAGCCTTTCGAGTACCTGGGATTACAGGCACATGCCACCATGCCCAGCCAATTTTTGTATTTTTAGTAGAGACAGGGTTTCACCGTGTTGGTCAGGATGGTCTTGATCTCCTGACCACGTGATCCACCTGCCTTGGCCTCCCAAAGTGCTGGGATTACAGGCGTGAGCCACTGCGCCGGTCCTCAATGTCCTTTTGTCAAGAAAGCCAGACGTTCTGTGGCAGGGTAGATGAAAAAGGGCTTGGACCCAACCCCAGCTCTGTTGCTTGCTTGTTGCATTGTCGTAAGAGACCCTCAAGAAGAATCTCACAACATCCAGTGCCCTCCCATAGTCTAGCTTTCCCACTTAATAGCTCCATGCAAGGGGAGCCATTTATATTGCATTAAACTTTTCTCATTGTTCTCTAATTTCAGGGGTTCTTACTACCTAAGAGGGTCACTCCACCATGTGGGTAAGCAGGGTGTCCAGAGTCTGCCCATAGGCCATCAGCATCAGTTTTTCAAATCCTGGGACTTTCACTAAACAACTCTGGTTCTTATTTTAAAAGCAAAACAAACCAAAAAACTGCAAGCAAGCAAACTCCACAAAACCCATCAAAACCCCAAAACGTTTCTTAACCTTAATAACTTGTTCTTTTTCCATGCATATCTAATTCCTCCTTTAAAAAATACCTAAAAAGTTGAAATTGGTTTACCACATATTCCTGTTGGCCCGGGACACATAGTGATTAATATTTTTTCTTTATAAAAAATTGATTGCTTTTACCGTGACAACTTTGACAAAGTCTTTCAAAGAGGGAAAGAAATGTGAATTCAAAAGGATAATGTGGCTTTTATTTTTTTTACTTTGATCCTGTTTTATGAAGCGTTACCTAGGTTAGTATTGCCTCATGATAATCAGTGACCATAAAGGCCATTAGGATGCCTTGATAGATGCCCTTGGTCTCCCTTGACTTTGATTGAAGCATCTTAAAGGCCTGTATGCATGTGGCACAACATCTAACATTGTAATTGCTCACTCAGTAGCTCTGAGCACTCTCTCTTCAATAAATTCTTGGATGCCATGGGGATGGACAATGAACTTTTAAATTATATGTCTGTTGTTCTCTATCACCATGAACTAAATTAATGGGAAATTAGTTCACAAGGTGTATTATGCATTTTCCCTCTTTAAGGGAGGACTCTTTTTCTGACAGCCCTTCCACTTTTATCCTTTTACCATTTTATTTTATTGGCCTCAGTACTGAAATTCCTTCTTTCTTGTTCCAACTACATCAGGAACATTCAATATACTTAGCAGCCTATAGAAGTCTGACAATTACTTCCTCACAGCAGCCTTGTTTCAAGACTAGGTCCAGAATAAATAAAAGTTTTTCATTTTCTGGGTGGCATCTGTTAGTTTTCAACATTGCCCAGAGAAAGAGTTACTATGGAATACCAAAAAAATGAGTTATTTTTTCTTCCTTTTGGGGAGAAACAGACATATAGAAAGCCATGAGTACTTCCTTCATAAACCATATTTTATGTACAACCAGTAAGAGAGAGAGATGATGATGATGGTTGTGGAAAAGTTGTAGTGGGTAAGCTCAATTTATTCAGTCTTCTGGGATAATGTAGGAGTAAAACATGGAAACAGGAATACAGTGTTCATCATAATTATAGCTCATCCATTCAAAGCATTTTGAAAACAGTGCTATATAAACTTTGGATGACAAATAATAAAGCATAGTTAACACTTCTCATTGGTTGTGCATTTTCAAATACATCCAAGTATTTTATCATGGCCATTCATCATTCTGTAAATCAAAACTAGATCTTTGAATTCTCTCCCTTTCCTATTCTCGGATTCAGACATGTTTGGTTTCATATAAAATCTTATGCATAATTCTGGATTTCTTGGGCCAATCAAGTAATAGTATATAATTTAATTTAAAAAACTTTTCAGAAGCAGAAACCTCAGGTTTCACATACTTCTTATTAATCCTAAGGCCTAGCAAAGGGTACAGCTGTAGCTCACCTCAATTATACACTGTAAATATTTAGATTAGAGACAGGAAATAAGTTTTGGGAGTTGCAAGAGTAGAATCAGATGTAGGAGATATTCTTGTAGAATAGAGATAGAGATGGGGTTTAAAATTTTGTATTTCACTGGTAGAGCAATAAAATCAGTACTAAAAATAAGGAGGGGCCGGGCACGATGGCTCATGCCTGTAATTGTAGCACTTTGGGAGGCCAAGGTGGGTGGATCACGAGGTCAGGAGTTTGAGACCAGCCCGACCAACATGGTGAAACCCTGTCTCTACTGAAAATACAAAAATTAGCCAGGCGTGGTGGCACGCGCCTATAATCCCAGCTACTTGTGAGACTGAGGCAGGAGAATAGCTTGAACCCAGGAGGTGGAGATTGCAGTGAGCTGAGATCAGACCACTGCACTCCAACCTGGGTGACAGAGTGAGAATCCGTCTGCAAAAACAAACAAACAAACAAACAAACAACAAAAAACAAGGAGGGGCATGGTCTTGAATTTTCATAGGAAGAGAAGCTGAGAAGAACAAGAATGCTGGCATTTCTTCTGTGAAATGGGTCTGAATGCCTATAAAAGACTAGCAGGTACTCAGACATGACTGTCACCACTTGGCAGCAAAGCAAGGAAATAGTACAGTATTACATTTGTGAAGCTGTTGATCAGAAAACTAGTGTGCAGACGAATTTGTGTGTTTTAAAACATTCCCAAAGTGGCAGAATATTACTGACGTTTGAAACAATAGCACAGTCTGCTATGTTAAAATGGTTATTTCCATTTTTAAATTATATTTTTTAAGTAAAAGTCTTGCTCTCTTGTTAAGTTACAGCTTTTTACTTTTTCATTTTGCTTGTCCCTGTGCTCCTTGATCCATCAATGAAAATGTGATTTTCTATTGGTGTCTTTGATAAATATGCGAGGCTATTTTCATTGCATGAGAAAGCTGAAAGGGACCTTGGCTGGTCATTTGTGTAATTGAATCATGCCTGCGTTTGGGGCAGAATTTTCATTTTATGAAAGAAACACAAGATTTCCCATGATGTTTTGCATGTCTACAAATTTAGGCGAATGGGTCTTTCCTTGGGGTCAGTGAGGTCAGTGGGGTCATGCTAGTGAATTGACTGGTGTGATATTTGCTTAACAAAGGCATGTCATAAATAAGAGACTTAATAGTCAGTTTAGTCAGTTGGCATGTTCCTTCATGTTAATGCTGTTTTTAAAATTTAAAGTAATGGATGAACTAAAGTTTTATCTGCATGTCTGGACTTCTGAAAAATAAGAAGATTTGAGGCATGGTGTATTATAGCAGAAATGTCTTTTAATTTATTTTTAATCGTTTTGGGTACATAGTAGGTGTATATAGGCAAAAACCACAATTACTTTTGCATCAACCTAATATTTACAGGGTGCATGAGATGTGTTGATGCAGGCATGCAATGCTTTATAATCACATCATGGAAAATGAGGTCTCTATCTCTTCAAACATTTATGTTTGTATTACAAACAATTCAATTATACATTTCCAGTTTTTAAAAAATACAGTTAAATTATTATTGACTATAGTCACCCTGTTGTGTTATCAAATACTAGGTCTTATTTGTTCTTTCTAGCTTTTTTTTTGTACCCATTGATCATCCCCACCTCCTTCCACCCCAACCCTCCCACTATCCTTCCCAGCCTCTGGTAACTATCCTTCTATCTCCATGTCTTTTAAAGTGTCTCCTTCATTTCTGCACACATGTGACTCACTGGAGAATAAACAGGGAAATCCTTTGTGATAAATCAGATGTCATTCTGAGACACAGAGCTTCTTATGCTTTTTCTCTTTCTTTAAAATCATAACTGCCCTTCTAGATCAGTGTCAAGCAAATACTAACCAAGAATCAAATGCATAAAAATGACAAGGTTATCCCAGAGTTCTAGTTGTCATTTCCGTAGTTGCCAGCACCCTTTTCCAGGAAAACGAAGAGAGTGGCCAACTAAGTGATGCCCTTGAGGAAGCTGTCTTTCCCCTAATTTCTGGAGAGCCTAGTGCAGAGGGAGAACTGCTGCCTCTGGGAATACTGCTTTTAGGGCATCCCTTTATGCATTCTCCACCATTCCTTCAGTGAAGGAATTTATAAAAGCAAAACTGGGGCCCAAGGCATGCTTTAAGTCTCTTTGCCTCAGCCCAGGCAACTGTATTCTCAGAATTGAGTTCATTAACATTGTCTTCTTAGGAGAAATATCATCTTTATCCAGACTGGGGAGAGAGTCTGGCTTGAGAGGCAACAATTAAGAAGGAATATGTCTTCTTCTATAAAGAAAGGCCACTTTATAATGAATTTCCTTTAGACCATGAGCAGCACTGTAGGATCCAGACTGTCAACTTGTACTTTTGAGCTTAGGAGCGGAGAAAACTCTTCTTGATTAATAATTGAGGCCTAAACATGGCAAAAAACAGGTCTGCCTCAGCACAGAGACCATGCAGCAAGGTGGCGGGCGATGCCTTCGATGGGTTCTCTTTTCTTCCTGTGTCCTCTGTGATTATGTGGCCAGTTTAAAGGCACCTACAGGAGGAGTTTCAGACAAGGAGCACAGGTTGGTAGAAACTAATTTCTGGATTGTGATTGTGTGAGATGTCCTGGATGTTCCTCAGACTTTTGGAGGATGATTCTTGGCCTCGCTTTGTTTCTGTTTTTTCTTCTTTAGGTTTTCATCTGAAGGCAAGTAACTCATGTCCCTACAAGGAAATTCCCATGAGGAATTAGAGATAAGAAAGTATTTCTCAATAACACATTTTCAGAAAGAAGTTGCTGTGTTTCCAGGAGAAGCAGATGGCTGCTATTGAGAGACACCTAGGTTTGTGTTCTGGGAATTTGGCTCCTACTTATGATAGCTGGGGGCAGATTCAGATCTGCAGGAGGTAGAAATAGGCATTAGATCACTCTGTCCTAAAAAAAAAAAAAAAAAAGCCAACCAAAACAAACCTTGGGAAGAAATGAATTGATCACAGAAGCATCCAGAGCTAAGACCAATTAAAAGTCAGTTAGTTTATATGACCTATTGGAAGATTTCTCAACAATCTCGACCTATTGCTTGAGAGAGAATTTGTAGTAAAATGAGCCTGGGTTATGATATGACTTAAGATCACTGACCAGCTATCTAAGCTTGTTAGCGTTACCTAATATTGGGAAGCTTCAGTTTCCCCATTTGAAAATAGGGAGGCAGTAATAACAATTACCTAACTGGTTATTGCGAGCATTAAAGGCGGTCATCAATTTCTGTTTGAGGTTGGAAAGTGTTTCAAAGATTTCTATTCATTTGAGTGGCAAGCAAACCATTCTCATTTCATATTTACATGTGCTTGAGCCTCTTTGATTATCACATTTAAAATATTCAATATTTTACTTTTAATAGTGAATAAAAAGTTTGCTGATTGAGAGAGTGAATAAATGGGTGAATGAAAGAGTAAATTAATAATGGTTGTAACTCTATTAGTTACGGAGTGGATACATACTAGGCCAATGGGGCTGAAAAAATTTTAAAAATATTCAAGAAGTAGAAATTTTTACTTTATAAATATTGCTTGGGAGGCTGAATTAATGATAAAAATAAATGTTTTGCATTTGACATTATCTACCCATATAATTCACTTCTCTCTGCATTCTCTCACTCTCTTAAAGAAGGGCACCACAATGATGATGCTAAATGATTCTTGTAGAACCAGCCAGAGGTTGAAAACAAAGGAGTTCTGACACTTGGTTAAAAAAATGTATGTATACATAAATAAAGTCAAACTCCACTGCCATCTCTAGTCAAAGTGTGTGCACACTTTCTTAAGCACAGGCTGAGATGACTCATTTTACACTTCTTTTTTTTTTTTTTTTTTTTTAACATATTTACCCTGTTTTAATGTGTTGGGGACTGGCAAGAGCAAAGGAAAGAAAAGCTGATTACCATTCAAGAGACACATCCAAATCGAAGAAATCTTTAGATCTGAGAATAACTGCGAAAAGAATACCAAATTCCAGTGTAGCTTTAAAAAGCGCACCACTATGTTTAATTACCTGTTTGATAGAATAATATTTATTTTGGAATAAGAAAGAATCATTTCAAAGTTGATGGCCTTGTAATAAATATAAGCAAATTAAGTTTTTTTAGAAAGCCACTTCAGACTCCAAACATACCAGCAACATTTTTATTGGTTAATTATTTAGTGTTATAACAAGCAAGTTGTTTTCATGGCATATTTCTGAGCTGGTCTATAATCAAACATCTCAGGGGTGGAGAGCACCTTAAGAACCATGCACTTCAGCAACTTATTTGAAATGTGTTTGTTTTTATGTTCTGTATATATTATATTCTTTTGGTTATCTCTCTCTCTCCCCCTCCATGTGTGTATATATATATATATATATATGTGCGTGTGTGTGTATATATAATATATGAAATAGATAATATATATAACATATCGTAAAAGTATATACATATATATTTTAATGCCCACTATATTGAACTTGTAACAAAATCTTTCTACTATAAAGTACTCTAGAGGCATATACTTGTGGCTTATTTTGTGACATATGTTTGGTCATACATCTAATAACAAATCTTTGATCAGGAGCATAATTCCAATTAGAGCAGTGGTTCTTAACAGGGGCAGTGTTCCATCCTAGGAGTTTTGTACATGTATCAGGATTTTATTTTATCATCTGAATGACTGGTAAAAGGCAAGGATGCTGGGTGCCCTGTGATGCATGGGACAGTCTTTCTCAAAAGGAATCCTCCTGCTTCTCCTAAAATATTTGAATGACCCACTGGATTTTGATGTAGGTTGGAAACTGTTTATATTCATCTGAGCCTAGACTTTATGTTACTTAAAAGCACAGAGTACTGTTTCTGCTATTTTAATATGCTCAAAGTTTTCCCAGAAAACAACTTGTATAAATTGACAATACTTAACTTTATTTTGTTCAGAACTTTTCCAAGAGATGCTCAATATTTCAGAAAATGACCTATCTAAAGGCAATAGTGTGTGTGGTATTTAAGATAGAAATAAAGTACAGACCGTCAGTCTGCATGCAAGCTGTAGTTATTGAATTCCCATGATTCTTATTATGGGTACAGGCACCCAGGACTTTGCTATGTTTTCAAATATAGTTTTTTTTTCTATTGCTATATATGGAAATTATTATAATTTTATTTTGAATTAATACCCTTATATCTTTTTTATGTTATACTTGGGACATTATGTTGATTTTTAAATTTTGTATATAGGTAGGTTATATTATCTATACATTTCAAATTATAGATGATATAACCTATTATGTCTATGATAATGAAAGAGGCATTAAATTATGTACAAGTGCAATCAGGGGTTGTGTTTGATAGGGCCAAAAAGTCCTGAAATAAAAAAGTAGTATACTCAGGGAAATTCGCCACATCTTCTAGTACAAGTAGAATTATGGGGCAATATATTATTTATCGATTATCGTACAGTAATATCACCACAAACTGAGTGGCACACATTTATCATCTTAGAGTTTTCGTGGTTCAGGAGTCTGAATATGGTTTAGCTGCAAAATCTGCAAGGCTACAATGAAGATGGTGGCCAGAGTTGCAATCTAATTTCTAAGCTTGGCTGGGAAAGGATCTATTTCATGCATCATGTGGTTCATGTAGAAATTGAGGTCCTTGAGGCCTGTTGGAATACAGAGCTCAACTTGTTGCTGTCTGTTGGATAAAGGCTTCCTTTACTTCCTCACTGTGCAGCTCTCTTCAAACTTGCTTCATTGAAGCCACAAAGGGAGAAAGTCTGTAATCAAGACAGAATGTATCATCTTATGTAATGTCATCATGAAAGTGACATCCCATTATCTTTGCTGTATTCCATTGGTGAGAAGTAAGGTGTAGATTCCATATGTACTCAAGGGACAGAGATTACACAAGGGACGACCACTCACCTGCAAGGATAATTGAGGAACATTGTGGATTCTGTTCAACACGGCCAACTTCATATCGCAGTGTTAGGTGGAGGGGATGAGTTATTGGGATCAGAAGATAACTAGTGTGTTCTGTAGTCTTTATTCTAATGAAAGATAACTTTACCCATTAATGTGAAGTCAATTGTACTCAGAGAAAAGCGACAACTAGATTACTAGAATGTAATCTAAGTCTTGTAAGACTACAAAGTCCTAATTTGACGTGCATTTATCTGACAGGCATTTCTATAGCATTGGAGTCCAGTGATGCAGGGATGGGTTATCCACATTTTCTGCCACTCAGGATCTTTCCATCCAGGTGACCCAGCTAGTTCTCAGGCCCATCAAACTTTGATCCAGGTTCAGATCTGGAAGAGGTAGACAGCATTTTTATAATTCCTTTTTTTTTAAATTTTTATTTTTGTGGGTCATGTGAAGGTTTGTTATATAGATAAACACATGTCACGGGGGTTCGTTGTACATATTATTACATCATTGAAGTATTAAGCTCAGTACTGGGTAGTTATCTTTTCTGCTCCTCTTCCCTCCTCCTACCCTCCACCCTCAAGTAGACCTGAGTGTCTGTTGTTTCCTTCTTTGTGTTTGTAAGTTCTTATCATTTACCTCCCTCTTATAAGTAAGAACAAGCAGTATTTGGTTTTCTGTTTCTGCATTAGTTTGCTAAGGAAGATGGTCTCCAGCTCCATCCATATTCCACAAAAGATATGATTGTGTTCTTTTTTTATGGCTGCATACTATTCCATGGTGTATATGTGTCACATGTTCTTTATCCAGTCCATCATTGATGGGCATTTAGGTTGATTCCATATCTTTGCTATTGTGAACAATGCTGCAATGAACATTGGCATGTATGTATCTTTGCTGGTGAGGTTGCAGAGAAAAGGGAACCCTTATACACTGTTGGTTGGAGTGTAAATTATTTCAACCATTGCAGGAAGCAGTATGGCGATTCCTCAAAGGGCTAAAAGCAGACTACCATTTGACCCAGCAATCCCATTACTGAGAGCATTTTAAGAGTCAAATGTATTCATGACACAAATGTGTATTGAAAATCTGATATGTTCTAGTCATTGTTTTATAGGGTTGGGGCAGAGACTATGCTTTTATGAAGCTTACAGTGAGTGCCGACCACCATTTTAGCTTTTGGGGGCCTTCTTGTAAGAAGGGTAGAGTAGTTAATGTAGACAAACATGGGTTTTGGAAACATACAGCCAT
The DNA here is from genome assembly GCF_043159975.1 of Macaca nemestrina. Taxonomy (NCBI): domain Eukaryota; kingdom Metazoa; phylum Chordata; class Mammalia; order Primates; family Cercopithecidae; genus Macaca; species Macaca nemestrina. The sequence goes on along the minus strand of NC_092132.1, from coordinate 122,535,639 downwards.
GGATTAACATTATATTTCTGCTTACCAGCTGTGTGATTTTAGCTTACAAAAGCTACTCTCTGATTGTTTATTTCTTCAAGTGAAGAAAAGGGTCTAATAGTAGCTATCACACAAGATTTTCCATGAAGAGTTTGTGAGATCCTATATATTAAGCACCCAGTGCATAGGTGTTCTCAATGTTAAATCCCCTCTCCTTCTCTGACCCATCAGTAAAACAGACTATTACAAATTGCATATGAAGACTTTGATGTTTAATGTCCTCCACAAAGTTAGGCAAAAGTCATATATAACAAATAGTTAAATAATCACCTGGAACAAGGTCTCTTTAGTTCTTTTTTAAATATTAGATCTTATAATTATTCTTAGCATTTCCTTTTCATTATTTTGCTATGGGTAGCATGGCCTGATTACTCAGTTATACAAAATATTCGAATGGTTTAAAGGAGTATTTGCGTTTGACAGCATAAATAATATTGTCTTTGAAAATGTATGAATATAGATAGAAATCAAGGGCCTGGAGTATATGCATTTGTCTATCTTGGATTAATCTAGTGTATCGAGTCACAAAATTTAGTTGATAGAAGGGATAGAGTATTGGAAATAGAGTCCCACAACTTTGTATCAACTTAGAAAATTATTCTTTTATTTAATATTCATTCATTCATTTATTCAACATTTTTAAGTTTCTGTTCCAGGCTCTGAGTACAGACATATGTGGTTTTATTGCACATTGCATTATCATGCTTTGCAAATACTGTGTTTTTTACAAATTGAAGATTTTTGACAACCCTATGACAAGTCTACTGTGCCATTGTTCCAACAGAATGTGCTTACTTTGTGTCACATTTGGGTAATTTTGAAATATTTCGAAAGTTATTATTAATCTGTTATAGTGATCTGTGGTCTTTGATGTTAATATTGTAATTGTTTAGGAGCACAACAAACCATGCCCATGTAGGTTGCAAACTTAGTCAATAAATGTTGTGTGTAACAGTTGCACACCAACCAGCTGTTCCCCAATCACTCTCCCTCTCCTTAGGCCTTCCTATTCCTTGAGACAAAATAATACTGAGGTTAGGCAAATTCACAACCCTATAATGGCTTGTAAGTGTTCAAGTGTAAGGAAGAGTCACACATCTCTCACTTTAAACCAAAACCTAGAAAGGATTAAGCTTAATAAAGAAGGCATATCAAAAGCTGAGATAGGCCAATAGCTTGGCCTCTTGTTCCAGTTAGCCAAGTTGTGAATGCAAAGGAAAAGTCCTCGAAGAAAACTAGAAGAACTACTTTAATGAATACACAAATGATAAGACAGTGTGACAATCTAATTGCTGATATGGAGAAAGTTTTAGTGGTCTGGATAGGAGATCAGCCACAACATTCTCTTAAGCCAAAGCTAAGTCTCTTCAATTCTATGAAAGATGAGAGGTGACGAAGCTGCAGAAGAAAAGTTGGAACCTAGAAGAGGTTGGTTCATGAGGTTTAAGGAAAGAAGCCATCTTCATAATATAAAAGTGCAAGGTGGTGCAGCCAATACTGATGTAGAAACTGCACCAAGTTATCCAGAAGTTCTAGCTAAGATTATTGATGAAGGTGGCCACACTAAACAAGAGATTTCCAGTGTACACAAAAGGGCTTTCTTTTGGAAGAAGATGCCATCTAGGATATTCATAGCTGGAGAGAAGAAGGAAATGGCTGGCTTCAAAGGACAGGCTAACTGTCTTGTTAGGAGCTAATGCAGCCGATGACCTTAAGTCAAAGCCAATGCTCATTTACCATTCTGAAAATCTTAGGGCCCTTATGAATTGTATTAAATCTATTCTGCCTGCACTTTATCAATAGAACAACTAAGCCTGGATGCCAGCATATCTGTTTATAGCATGATTTACTGAATATTTTAAGCCCACTGTTGAGACCTACTGCTCAGAAAAAAAAAATACTCTTTAATTTACTTTATTAAAATATTAGTGCTCATTGACAATACACCTGGTCACTCAAGAGCTCTGATGGAGATGTACAAGGAGGTGAACGTTGTTTTCATGCCTACTAACACAACATCCATTCTGTAGCCCATGGACCAAGGAACAATTTCAACTTCTAAGTCTTATTTTTGAAGAAATACATTTTGTAAGGTGATAGCTACCATAGATAGTGATTCATCTGGTGGATGTGGACAAAATTCATCAAAAAGCTTCTGGAGAGGATTCATCATCGTAGATATCATTAAGAACACTCATGATTCAAGAAAGGAGGTCAAAATATTAACATTTAGAGGAATTTTGAAGAAGTTGATTCCAGTCCTCACAGATGACTCTGAAGAGTTCAAGACTTCAGTGGAGAAAGCATTTGCAGGTGTGATGGAAATAGCAAGAGAATTAGAATTAGATGTGATGCCTGAGAATGTGACTGAGTTGATGCAATCTCGTGCTAAAATGTGAATGATTGAGGAATCGTTTCTTGTAGATGAGCAAAAGAAGTTTTCTTGAGATGAAATCTGCTCCTGATGAAGATCCTGTGAGCATTATGTAAATGACAACAAAGGATTTAGAATATTACATAAACTGGCTAGATAAAGCAGTAACAGGGTTTCAAAGGTTTGCCTCCAATTTCTCAAGTAGTTTTATTGTGGGCATCATGCTATCAAACAGCATTATATGCCACAGAGAAATCTTTTATAAAAGGAAGAGTTAAAGCAGCAAATTTCATTGTTGTCTTTAAAAAAACAATTAGCACAGCCACCTCAGGCTTCAGTAACCAACATCCTGAGCAGTCAGCAGCCATTAACATCAAGGGAAGACCCCCTACCAGCAAAAAGATTATGACTTGCTGAAGATTCAGATGATCATTAGCATTTTTAGCAATAAAGTATTTACAAATTAAGGTATGTACCTTTTTCAGATATGTTATTGCACACTTAATAGACTGCAGTAGAGTATAATTTTTACATGTACTGGGACACCAAAAAATTCAGGTGACTTGCTTTATTGTCATGTTCACTTTATTATTCAGTTCACTAGAACTGAACTTGTAATATCTCTAAGGTATGCCTATACTTGAAAAATAGTTATCAGTAAGATGTGTCATGTATGACAAATCCAGACAAGACATTTCTTTTGGAGAAGCTGAGTTGTTTCAAAAGTCTTCCTTTTATTTGAAGAAGAAGCAGAGTAGCCCAATCAAGCAATTTTATTTATTTTGAACTTACACCATAACTTACACTTTTGTTTTTCAGCAAGTAGTAAGGGAGGTGGGTTAATCTGAAATGAAATATTCTTAGATCCTGCTGTTCAGTTGGATGGAGGGCATTAAAGATAGTTATTACTTAAGATCTCTGTTGTTTTGAAATTCCCATTTTCCTCTGACCTAAATTCTATGATGTAAAAGAATTCCAGCCACCACAGAGATAGACTGTTTTTCCTTATTTAAATGCTTTAAAATTTAGTTTTGACTGGATGGTCTCTTAGTAGAATTCTTGTGATTCTGTAACATCTTAGCATCTTTGGTTGGCACTTAGAATATTCTCCCACAGGCATATTTAATTTGCCTGTATGCTTGTATTCCTCATTAGCTTATTTCCTCTGGAGAGTGAGACTCTGTTTCTGCATGTAACAGTTGATCAGTAAATGTTTTGATTATTACTATTTAGATCCTGAAAATGAACAGGCTCCTATTCCTTTCCTCTTGGTGCCGCCAATGAATTTTTACATTCAAAAAGTAACGACGTGTTATCTTGGTTTTTGTTTCTGGGAAATATTAGGAATGCTTTGCTGCAGATTTCAAGGGAATCCTATTTGGCACTAGAAATTATTTATTTTGAGGCCTCATGTAAAATAAGCTTCAGGATTTTGAACAACTGTGGGCCCTGGAGAGAGTAATACATAATGAAAACTGCAACTCAAAGAAATAATGAGGGGCCTCTTTAGGAATCAAGGTGGTAGTTCTAGCTCTTGCAGTGTTATAATCAAAGAGTCAATAACCATTTTTGATCTCTGATCACCAAAGCAGGCCTCAGAGGGGCCAACTGGCCATGCAGCCTGATCTCAGAGTAATGGCTCCTCCTATTTCAAGATTCAACTCAAACATCAATTTCTGTAAGAAACCTTGGCAGAACTGCCTTTTCTACCACCTCCAAGTCAATGTGACCACTCCCTTCTTTTTGCCTTCTCTTTCTGTCCTGAAGAACAGAATTTTATCAGTTAAATTTATGTAAAAATATGAAGCCCACAACGCTAGGGTGATCTGAAACACACAGCAGATGGAGGTAGCCACATATATATTAGATAATTTCCCAGTTTATAGCATAACAGTTAAATCATTGTAATTTCTTATGGAATGTATGGTTCAAACATTACATTTATCCTGTATTGTGTGCATTTAGAGCAACCCATTTGACATTTTTTTTTACATTGTACTAGAAAAGTTAATGAGGCTACTGAAGAGAACCAAAAGTAGGAATTAGAACTGAAGGTATAGCAAGAATTGCTAAAAGAAAGGAAATACTGTATAAAGGAGAAAAAAGGCTTTTATGGAGTGATTTTAGAGTAACACTATGGCTTTGTAAAAATGCACATCAGTTTATCAATTTTGTAAGCCAATGCTTGGTGGGTATGGAATTTTTCCATGATCCAGTCTCAAATAAGCAACAAATAAGAAGAAATAGTGTTTCTTTCTAGAATGTGTTGTCAACCACTGAATTTAATGCTACCAATAGATGCAGACTCATGAAGCACAGTATGATTTCGATAAGATCTAAGCAATTATCAAATCAGAAATGGATCTCTCATGCTATAAAATTACACATTTAAGCAAATGATTTTAAGATAATTGACTTTCAAACTATTTTTTGGATGTATCAGAAGGATTGGTTGTGGAAATAACAGCACAGTAAATGAATAGTTACTGGAGGACATGAAAGCAGAAAAAAAAATCTGAAGTGTAAGGAGATGCAGTCAGGCTGTTTATAAAATACATTTAGATACAGAAGAGGTCACTGTATGGAAAACCTTTAGAACCACCGTTGAAAGAAAAAACAAATGCCCACTTCCCAATTTCAAGTTCTATTGGGATTGTTTGTATTATAAAGAGTTGACTCATAAATTCCTGCCAAGGATTATTTCCCTATCCAAACAAAATGTCCACAATTCATTATGAGAGAAGATGATACCCATAGCTTCTGCTCTCTGCAGTGGCACTCTCATCACATATATTGGTAAGCACAGAGGTGCCAAGCAGAAGCAGGCGACAGTTTTCCTCATAACATCCATAGTCATGCTGTTCAGCAGATAAGCCTAGTACGGTTAGTATGTCCTGATTTTTTTGCTAAATCCTGGGAAAAATGAAAAGAATCTTTCTTATGCAGCTGTGTTTTGCTGCTTAAATATATTAGAAGGAATACATATAGGAAGCCTGTTTTCAGTATACCACTGTATTACTACATGGTCCTGAATTTCTGGGATCTGAAAATAGGGTTATTAATATTATGGAGAAAGTCACACTGCCAGGTAATCTGGTTGAGATGGAGACAGAGCATAAACCAATAGAGGTGTACACATATACTGAGAATTTTGACTGGTTATTGGAAACAAGAAACATATGTATTTGTTTACATTAGTAAATATGATTTTTGCTCAGGATATGAGTAAGAATTAGTGAGGAGGGCACAATATTAAATTATTTTCCTTAGTAAGGTAGCATATTAAAAATTAATCCCTTCTATTTGTCAGTTTTCCATGTCCAGAGTTAATTGAACAGTTGTGTTAACATTAACACAACATTGCTTGCTGGCTACCAACAATAATAGCATGGAAGAATGTTTTAAGGCTTTGTCTTCCGGTAGAATAACTATAACCTCGCTATTAACAATGTAGAAAATGTAGAAATGTAGAAGGAAGCAAATAATCACTCATCCAGTGATGATCCATGTTAATGTTTTCGTGAATTTCTTTCTATATTTGTTGTTTTGCCAATTTCACACAGTTACTTTTTAATATATACACCATGGTTAAGTTTTTGTGTGATTACAAAATAAATTCATGTTCAATTTTTGAGAAAAATAAGAAAACTAAGAAAACAGTATAAAGAAGAGCATGTGTGATTCCTAGAAAACAGTAAAAATAATTTGGAACTATTTTTAATGACAAGGGTAGGCAATCAAGTTTGCTAAAATGAATAGTACAACCAGCTCCAGTTATAAATAAATTAATATCTTTTTAATGTGTCTGTTGTGTGTATTCTGCAGCTGGCTCTGAAGTAATTTTTAAAGGAAGCCTCATATGTGTTCGGAGGGGGGCAACATGATTCGAATATGGTAGTTAGCCAATAGGCATCATCAATGATTTGAATGTATGCTCTAGCCCATGCATCCTTTGGAAGCTACTAAGCTTCTCTAAATCTTGGAGAAACAACACAGTGAGAAACCTGTCACTAAGCTTTTGAGGATTCCTATCTGGAAGAGGACTGTTAACAGTAAATTCAGGCTGCAGTTGATTTTCTTTCCATCATGAACATATTATCTGGGTCTAGTGAATTACAAACCCTCCTCTTGGCTTCACATTCTCTCTGATGGCTTTCTACACATTGGGTTCCTCTTCTTGCTATCACGGTAGTTACTCAGGAGACTTACCATAGGTTTTCTTTGGTTTAGATCAGCTTAGGAAAGAAAATAAAACTTAATCGGTGAACAGATTTCTTTGGTATTTTCCATATAGTATTGGGACCCCTGCTTGTTAGTTTTGTCCTGTTTCCTGTTACAGAAAAGGCTGAAAATCAGCATGCAGATGAATGAGATAGCAGATGGTTTTCCCGTGATAGAGACCAACGATTTGTGGGATAAAATTAGTAACGACAAGCATACATAAGAGAAAAGGCAGAATTAGAGTACAGTATTTTAAAAGCTTTCAGGCACTCAATAAATGCTAGCTATTGCTAAAAGAAAGAAAGAGAAAGAAAAGGAAGTCCTGTGTAATACATCAGTAGAATTTTAATTTTCAGTTATTATTATCTGAGCTTTATTTCTCAACTCTCTGACATAGATTTAGGGGTGGTGTGGATATTCTTAGAGTGGAAATTATTGAACTCTTAAATTAAAGTTACTCTAGTTCCTAACTTGCCCTGTAACTACACATATAGAGAAGATCACTCTCATAGGTGCTAGTAAGTAGGAGATAAAGGTTTTAGGGGGAAACAGAGAGGGATACTCAGAACTGGGAGCAGTCCTAAGCTAGACCTTCAAAATGATTCACGTCTTAGAAAATATGATTTATGAGAAGTTAGGTCTATAGGGTCATTTTGCCTGAGGAAAGATGGCTATAAGGGTCTTTAACGATAAGAGTCAAATATATGAGAAATTGTTGCAGGGAGGATGTTGACCAGCTATTCTACAACTCGACTGGGGATAGAAATAGCTTTAAATTACAATGTGCAGAATTTAGATTAGATAAAGGAAGTAAGCACTGAAAGAGTTGTTAAAAGTTAGAATACGTTTTTCAAGTAGGTTATAAAATTGTTTTAATAAAATTGTTTGAGTTTATTGAAAAATAATGAAAACATATATTACATATATAAATATTCATATATTATATATCAATATATAAACCCAATATATAAACCCAATATGTAATTGATATATTACATATCAATATTTATATATTATACATGTGTTGATATCTTACATATTAATATTACACATGTGTTGATATATTACGTATCAATATATTATACATGTGTTTATTATATGTGTATGTGTCTATGTATAAAAAGAAGATAGGTTTTTGACCTCAGCAGCATTATAACTTGATAATCCTTTTATTTTAGGACTCACACTGAAGTAGCTTTCAGATACTGTTCTAGAAGGTGTAAATTAAGTATGTTGACAATACCCCAAACTACTGGATGATATTTGTAGTGAATTTCACCCTATATCAATACAGAAGGGTGTTGCAGTTTAGCAAAAGAAAAGAGAATATGCTGTGTTAAACCTCTACTTTCTGAATTTTAGGACAGTGTGGAAGTTTAACATTTTCAATTTTTTTTTTCTTTTCTTAACTGAAAAGAAAGTCAAGCCAGCAATATGTTTCCGAGAGAGCAGTGATGCATTTCACAACACTGATAACTGTCTGCTTGGCTTTTTGAGGCTTCCAGGGTTCAGAATTGTCTTCTCTTGAATAGATCAGTGCATTTTTTTCCTTCAGTTTTTCTCCTCAAGCAGCAAAACAGACCATTTAACTTTCAAATATTTACAGCTTGCAAGCAGATAAACTTCCCAAATTTGTTTTTTTTTTTAATGAAAAGGAAAACAATTAGCCACAATAATCTATAATATGATATATTTGAATCAAAGTTATTAGATGCCCTAGGGTCTTTTCATGGCAGATTTCATATATACCACCATTAATAAATCTGTTATCAGAATTATGTCTTTCTCTCTGCTGATAGTTAGTTTTAGACTAACATATTCATACTTCCTTCTGATGAAAAACATTAAAATTTGAATAAGGCATATTAGAAAACCCTAAAGCTCTGTATTTACACAAAGGAGACTCATAAATATTGGTTTTTCAGGGGAAGCATTGTGTATTAATCCATTTTGTACCACAGGGAAAGCCTAGTCACACACGGGGCTTCATTAAAACATGATCTGAAGAAATATTTAATGGTTGAAATATAAGGTCTTATTCTGAATATCTACCTTCACTTTATAATAATAGAAACTCAACTGAAAAGATTCAGTAGGTGATTTAAAACATCCACTCACTTTAAACATGCTGTCTAGGCCTAGAAAAGTGACATCATGTTCCAAATGTTACAAATCCAGGGTTTTTTCTTGATGTCTTTCTAAATGGATTGTTTACAGTTTTTATTCTCCTGCATATATGATCACACTTTTCTAAGACTATTTTGTAGGTGTATCTTTTAATGAGAGAACCTCATAAATAAACGTCCTGAATTTGAAAATGAGTGAGAGGAGCCTTCAAGTTTGTGGACTGAGCTAAACATGTGTCTACTCTCCCTTCAAACATCCCATGGAAATGGCAGTAAAGACAGAAAAAAGAGAATCCTTTTCTGAATATACCGAGGAACATAAACTCCATAGAGCAGAAACAGGAAGAGGGGCCTCTGCTAAAGCTAAAGGAATCTTCAGGAGGGAACCCAGCTGGGCTCTTCATTCCGGTTAGGAGATACAGAGAGCAGCCGAGGTCAAAAGCAAAGAGAAAGTGAGGTGATTGGCCACAGGTTTGAAAATGACTCAGGTTTTTTTCTTTCCAACCCCCTGCATGTCACTGCACATTTACCCCCAGAAGTAAAGCAGGAGAACTCTGCAAAGGGAACCAACAATCTGCATGGGAGGGCATTGCCTCCAAGTGTGTGGGCTGCTGACCAAGTGCAGCCCTCTACCTAGTTCTGGGAGTTGGAATGGAGCTTACTGGTTTGCATGTTCCATGTAAGAGCTAAAGCAAAGCACATCTTGGAGAAGTGAGCCAGGAAAGTGGATCAATCCACACCAACAACCTATATTAATTAACCTGATAATTAATATGTATATAAAGTTTAAAAAAAAAAAGAAAGGAAAAAGGGAAACAACCTTGAGACAGGATTTCACAACCTCTGAATTGGGCATTTTGGGCAAGATACTCTTTTGTTCTGGAGAAGTGTTCTATACATTGCAGGATGTTAAGTAGCATGCCTGGTCTCTATCCAGTTGATGTCAGAAGCAAGCAACATCCATCCCTGGCCACTGTGAACGAAAATGTCTCAATATCTAGACAAAGACATTGCAGCATACTCTGGAGGACAAAACCAGCACGAGCTGAGAACCACTATCCTAGAGAAAAGAGAAATGCTTTAGAGAAGAGATCTTTTCGAGCTATCTACCTTGGTATCGTCAGAGATACTGAAGAATTAGAGTCTCTAAAATAATTTTCTGATACGGAAAATGAAGAAATCAAAGAACAGAAATAATCCATGGAATTTTAAAGTTTAATTAACAAAATTGTTGAAAAAATCAAGGAAATCTTCCAAAAGGAAAAGAAAGAAGAAGGTATAAGATGTGAAAAAGGGGAAGAGACAAAGAGAATCCGTTTTGGAAGCTGAGGGTTTGTCTAATAGGAATTCTAAAAGCAGAGGGAAAAAACACAATAAATGAGACAAAATAATTATGACATTTCCTAGTGTTGAAGAAAGGCACATCCTCAGAATGAAAGGGCCCAAATAATGTTGAGAACAATGAATTTTAAAATACCTGCATCAGACACATGCTAATGAAACTTTAGAATACCAAGACTTAAGATCCTAAAGATTTTGAAAGAGAAAAACATAAACCAACATTCTAACATAAGAATGACAATCATAGTCAAGTTTTCAATCTGCATCTTGAAAATGCCAGATGATAATAGGACAGTGCCCTAATGTTCTGACAGAAAACAAACCTAATGCCAAATGGAATTGAATAGGAAACTCAGAAATAGACACATGTTAATATGCTCAATTGATTTTTGACAGAGGTACAAAAGTCATTCAATTGTCTTTTCCACAAATGGTGCTGGACGCCCAATGGCAAGAAAAGTGAGTCTTCACCTAAGTCTTACACCTTACACAAAAGTCAACTGAAATGGATCACAGACTTAAATATAAAATATGTATTTATAAAACCTTTAGAAAAAAAATGGGAGAGTATCTTCCAGATCTAAGGTGAGCCAAATAATACATCGACTTAACACTGAGATCACAACTTATAAATGGAAATGTTGAAAATTTGGACTTTATAAAATTAAAAACCTTTGCCCTGCAAAAGACCCTTTAAAAAGATGGAAAGACAAGCTACAGATTGGGAGAAAATATTTACAAACCAAATACTTGATCTAGGACTAGTAACTCAAAAGTCAACAGTAAAAAATTTTAGTAACAATCTATTTTAGAAAATAAACAAAAGACACAAAGAGATATTTCACCAAAGAGGCTATACATTTGGTGAAAAAGCACATGAAAAGATGTTTGAGGTCATTAACTATTAAGAAAATGCAAATTAAAACTACAATGAGGTATCACTATCCAACTATCAAAGTGGTTAAAATAAAAAGATGAGTGATAAGACCAACTGCTGGCGAAGATGTGGAGAAACAAGATTACTCATTCATTTCTGGTGGGAATGTAAAATGGTACAGCCCATTCTAGAAAAGAGTTCAATTTCATAAATAAACTAAACATGCACTACCATATGACCCAGCAATTGCATTCCTGGGCTTTTATCCTAGAGAAGTGAAAACTTGTGTTCACATAGAAACCTGTACACTAATGTTGAATGTTCACAGCAACTTTAATTGTAATAGCTGCAAACTGGAAACATCTCCAGTGTCCACTAATGGGTGCATGGTTAAACACATTGTGATACATCCATACCATGGAATAGTATTCAGCAATAAAATAGAACAGGCATGCAATGGAAAGTTACATGCAACCGCCTGGATGAATTTCCAGAGAAATATGCTGAGTGAGAAAGGCCAATCTCAAAAAATTACATAATGTATGATCTAATTTTTATATCACTTTAAAACAATAAAATTAAATGAAGAACAGATTAGTGGTTGCCAGGGGTTAATTAAGGTGGGAGGAAAGTGGTTGTGCCTATAAAAGTGCAACACGAGGAACGCTTGTAATTATGGAATTGTCTGTATCTTGACTACGAGTGTCAATATCCTGGATGTGATATTGTGAGATGTTACCATGGGGGCAACTGGGTAAAGGGTAAATGGGATTTGTCTTATTTCTTACAACTGCCTATGAATTTACACTGATCTCTAATGAAAAGTTTAATTAAAAAATGTGATAGTGCTTGATTTTATCAGTTGATCAAGCTGCTCTTAGTTGAAATAACAATTTCAGAAGGATCTACATAATGACTCTGCCAGTCACTGAAAACTCTCAATGATCTGTCTTGTGTTTCCTTTCAGTTTTCGTTTTGTTTCTGTTTTAGTAACCTCTTAGAAAAACAGTATTAAAGGAGATCTAGTTCTCTTTTACCAATTTAGGATAACTTCACAGTCTCCGCAGATAAATTGGTATCTGTGTACATACACACAAAAAAATAGGAAATTCTTGTGAGTAGCTTACAGGATAAGTGCTTAATATATAAACAAGGCAGTGCTCTGGTAAAATTACTTATTGCATTGAGATTAAGAACACAATAAAATTATTAAAATACCCTACCACTTTCATTACAAACTTAAAATGTTCTTCCTCTTATCTCTGGGAGTTGGATAATCCCTGTTTATTGTTCTTTTATTTAGCTGTATATCATGTTGGCCATTTTATCACTGGCTCTTTAGCAGGGTGGATGTAGATAGCATTAAAAAATAATAAATGATGCAGTTTATCATCACCTCCCTGTAAAGCACAAGCACATGAAAGATGTGAGTTTCCTTTAAGCTAATGTATTTATCTAATGTGATCTCAACCAAACTCCTACAAAAGTTTATGGTTATGGAATACATTTTGGAATTTGAAAAATATATATAATTCATTTGAAATAAATGTATAAAATAGCTAATTTTCTGTTAAGATATAATGTGTCGGATTATCACTGCTACTTTTCAAAATGTAGTCTAAAGAATAATACTTAGAGTAGCTTTATGCTGAATAAAGAATATGGGGGTAGAAAACCCTAAGAGTATCAAAAGCCCAGAAGGAGACTTTTCTATGTATGAGAGTCTATGTATAATATACTATATTAATGTATGTATTATTTAATATAACCTATTTTGATAAATAATAGTATAATAGACTATATTATATGCTATTATATAATATAGGGAGGAAAGTACCATTAAGTAAAAGATATTGGAGCAACTGGATAACTATTTGAAAAACAATAAACGTAGACCATTCATTGCACTATACACCAAAATAAATTTCATATAGATTTTAAGGTTTAGTGGGAACAAAAAGACATCACACACAAAAAACTGTATCTGAAAGCAAATGTGTTCTCCTTGCAGTAGAATGAAGGAAATCTTTTAAAGCATTCAAATAGAAAAATGTAAAGCGAAACATTAATATATTTGCTAAATGTTTTATATGTAGAAAATCATCCATATATTGAATAGTTATATTAATGATCTGTCATATGTGGTAGATGATTAATATACCTAACATATAACATGCTCATATAAATAATAAAAGAATAAATTTCATAAGAGAAAACAAGACAAAAGCCATATATGTAGATAATTCATCAAATGGAAAATTGTTATACATAAGCAAATTTTGAAGTAAAATAAAATAACATTTTCTGTGATAAAATGACCAATGTTTTTTAAAGGCTAATATTAATAGCTGACCTGTGGGCTGTAAATAATAGTTTATTTAACATGTGACTTATAGAAATATGTAAGACTTTTGGACAGCATTTTTAGAGATAAATGTTCCACACTTTTTGTAGCACTGATTATGTTTATTCACATCTTAAATGCTTTTAAAAACCTGAATACTACTTTATTTCAACATTATTTAAATTGGTGTCAAGTTCTGGCTAATCCACCTACCCAATAGTAAGAACATTGTTATGTAGATCATTGCTATTCTATAAAATGCAGTACCATTCAGTCATTCAAAAATACATTTCCAAAAAATGTTAAGGGAAAATGCCAAAATTATCCTAAGTGAAAATTCAGACAATATTTAAAATTTTAGTAGTCTGACAGATTCTGATATAAAGAAAGGTAATGTAATTTTCATGTAATTGTACCCATGTGTAGAGAAAAAAAGAGCTTCAAGGCAGTATACAACAAAATGTTAAAGATTTTTGTTATTTGCATCTACTATTTCAAAAATTCCTTTTGAATATAACCAACAGTTTATGCACAAAGAATTTAATTGCAATATTCTTAATAATGGTAAAAGTCAAATGTTCAGCAATAGGGAAGTGTTTAAATTACATCACCAAATACTCAGATGATAAAATTCTATGCAGGCATTATAATTATGTCTTTGAAGTGTTTCTGTTTTAATATGTAAAAGTTCTTATGATATAATGCTAAGTAATTAAACCATATGAATGTATGTTAAAAGGCTTCAGGAAAATACAGTAAATTATTTGCATAGGTTATCATTGAGTAGTGAAATCATAATTGCTATTTCTTTCACTACATTGTGGACATTCCAAATTTTCAACTACAAGTATCCAACCTTTGCAATCAGGAAAAAAAATGTTTAGAAAAATCTCTGAGGACTTACATATAACACCAGAAGGATTTATACATTTGTTTAGTTAATGTGGTTAATAAAACCAAAATATTCTTTAAACCATATCTCAGCTTCATTCTTGTCTGCAGATACTTTGGCACTGCCTGGATTTGGCATCATGACCTGCTGCAACTAAAATAACAGTAAGGTGCATTTATACAAAGGAAGAAATGAGAGATTAAGGTCCCCTGTTAGTACTAAGGAGCCTGACAGATTTTGATATGTTTTGTGCACTGGTATCTGTATTTTTATTTGCATTGATTTTTTTTTTCTAAGGACCTTACAGCTAAAGCCAGGTCCCCAAAGAAGTCAGGGGTTTTTGTATTACTCACAACTTGGCGGGAGGCAGAATGTTTGCAATTACTCCTTCTGCTTTTAACTGACTTTGAATCCTGTCCTTTTGGCTTGAGTACCTGGCTTTCAGCCGGGAGAAGGCAAAAAACTCTATCTGTTGGTTTTCAAATGTCATTTCCCCTTCGGCTTTGTTGATGGTAAAATTCTGCCTTTGCGTCTGAAATTGGAAACTCTTCTAATCCTGGAGTCTGAGTGTAATTAATTGAAAGGCTTTCTCTTATCTGTGTCTAGGATCAGCCTTTAGTCTGATCTTCGTTTTTATCCAGGTGCAAAACTCAAATACTTGTACCTTTAGTGCAGTGTCCCAAATTTTGTCCCTAGTTCTGCTTGTGCTATCATTAACTGTCCGTTCTTAATCATATCTACACATGAATGTGGGCCAGAGGCAGCAAAATCTGGATTTTCTCTTCGTCTCTGAGTCCCTGACCCTTGGACAGTTCTTCCTTCTTTTTGGTAGGTTTTGGGTTTAGATTTGTAGCCTAACCTAGTCAACACATTCTTTGGCATGGACAAAAATTATTTCTGATGTGTATATTTCCCAGTAGTTAGAATACCCCTTTGATATATTTATTTGCATTTAATACACAGAAAGAATGAAGAATTAAGTCATATTAACAAGATTATCTTGCAGTATATATATGCTTTAAAGTTCACAGTGACTTTGACATGCTTCTTTCATTTCATTTTCACAACTCTTGGAACATGTTTTTGCCCATTTTCTGCGAGAGAAAACTGAATTTCAGTAAAATCAAATTGTTCTTCCCAGGCTACCCAGCCAGGAACCACTAGTCCCCCTCTCTCGAAATCCAGCATTTGTCCACTAGACCAGAACTGCTTTGAATGACAATAGTGTATGGAAATCATTATAGTAGAATCCCTTCTAAACACATTGTTAATGCTTTGATCAAACATCTTTTTTTTTTTAATTTATTTATTATTATTATACTTTAAGTTGTAGGGTACATGTGCATAACGTGCAGGTTTGTTACATATGTATACTTGTGCCATGTTGCTGTGCTGCACCCATCAACTCGTCATTTACATCAGGTATAACTCCCAATGCAATCCCTCCCCCCTTCCCCCTCCCCATGATAGGCCCCGGTGTGTGATGTTCCCCTTCCTGAGTCCAAGTGATAGTAGCACCTTTTCATTCATGTTTTATTATGTATGTGTGCTGCTCACTTTCTGTGCAGAAATTTCAAGGAAAAGGAAATTAGGCTTTCTGTAATACCCCTAACCCCTGTCCTTAATAAGTTCAAACTCTTTAACATGATACATGAGACTTTCACTATCTGGGTACCCCAGGTATTAAACCATTCTTATCCATGTTTCTCACCTCTAAGCTTGTGATACTCCCTGTCATGCAGCATTTTCCTTTGTTGCCCAAACGTGTCCTGCTTTCAATGTTACCATCCTTGATTTTCATCTGCCTGGTGTCCTTGTGTTTTGGTGGTTGTCTGGTGTGTTAGTGTTCATTAGAATAACCCAGAGGGTTTGTTAAGACACAGCTTCTTGGACACCCACCTCCAGGTTTCTGATTCAGTTGATCTGGGCCCTGAAGTTGCCTTTCTAACCAGTTCCCATGTGGTCCTCTTGTTGCTGGTCTGGCATCACACTTTAAGAAGCATTATTTTACTTCTCCTTGAAGACCCTAACCTGATTGATCTACAGATCCTTTTCCAACTATAGGCATATTTAATTGCTTGTTACTCTGTGCTTTCAAGCTCTTGTTTGTGTAACATATCACATTTTTTTTGTGACTATTTGTGAGTGTCTTCTTGCTTAACTGTCTTCCTTTTACAAGGGATAAGACTTGTTTGACTTGTGTTTAGATCCTCATGCTAACATGATGGGAACTCATGAAGAATTTGTATGAATAAATAATGAATCTGGAAACCTTTGTTCATTTAAAGTTGCTTGTACAGGATGAATGTTTTGCTTCACTGGTTTTCATCATTATTGCCTTTGTTCCCGATCAAATTCTGTTTCTAGGCAAACTGGAAGAGGAAAACTATGTAAACTGAAAATAAAATTCTAAGCCCCCCAACCATCTGAATGGACCCCTTCTCTCAACCAAGGGCATTCCAAAGTTAACCTGAAAAAGTAGTTCAGGCCATGATGGGATGGGGGAGTAGGACATGCCTCAATATTCCCTCCTCCCTTCTGGAACTGAGGCAGAGCTGACCAGCATTAACCTTGAAACAGATTTTCAGACTGACGAGACAGACTTTGTACCAATAAGATACCACATTCCAGCCTGAATCTAATATAGTATCACCTGACAGATAGCAGGCCCTGAAAGAAATCAAAGTATTTTATCTCAAATTATGTTTTTTTGCCATATGTTGGAATAGTCCTGCAAATCTGTCTCTCACTGGAAAATCCCCATTCTGAAGAAAATCCCCTTCCTTTTCCAGGCCTCTTTCCTGATCCAGAAGAAAATCAACTCTGATAAGAAATATTTACAATCTATTCTCTCCGAAGCCTGCTACCTGGAGGCTTCTTCCGCATATGGGAACCCGGGTTTCCACAACCCCTTATCTTAACCCAGACATTCCCTTCTATTGATTCTAGGTCTTTAGACTATAACTTAACTCTTTCAACCAAAATCTTTGAAGTTGTCCGGGCACAGTGGCTCATGCCTGTAATCCCAGCACTTTGGGAGGCTGAAGCAGGCAGATCACCTGAGGTCAGGAGTTCAAGACCAGCCTGGCCAACATGGTGAAACCCTGTCTCTACTAAAAATACAAAAAAAAAAAAAAAAAAAAAAATTAGCTAGGCGTGGTGGTGGGTGCCTGTAATCTCAGCTACTTTGGAAGCTAAGGCAGAATCATTTGAATCCAGGAGGCGGAGGTTGCAATGAGCCAAGATGCACCATTGCACTCCAGCCTGGGTGACAAGAATGAAATGCCGTCTCAAAAAAAAGAAGAAAAGAAAATCTCTGAAGTTCCTCACACCTTGCCACTTCAAATTGTCCCCCCTTTCCAGATCAAACCAATATACATCTTACGTATGTTGGTTGATGTCTTATATCTCGCTAAAATGTGTAAAACCAACCTATAGCCCAACCATGTTGAGCACATGTTCTCAGGATCTCTTGAGGGATGTGTCTCAGGCTACTGGTCATTCACATTTGGCTCAGTATAAATCTCTTCAAATATTTTATAAAGTTTGACTCTTTGACTATATATATATATATATATATATATATATATATATATATATATATCTACTATGTGCCAGGTACTGTGCTTCATATATATTATTGTGTAATTCTCAAAGTAATTCCTATGACATAACTATAGTGCATCTATTTTAAAGGTAGAGAAATGAGGCTCAAAAAGACTAAGTATTTTGTAAATATTCTAAGACTGGAAATAATATTTAATTTCAACATTTTCTTACTCCAAAATGTGTTTCAATCTGCTGCTCTACCCCATCTCTACTAAAAATACAAAACTTAACTGAGTGTGGTGGTGCACACCTGTAATCCCAGCTCCTTGGGAGGCTGAGGTAGGAGAATTGCTTGAATTCAGGAGGCAGAGGTTGCAGTGAGCTGAGATTGCACCACTGCCCTCCAGCCTGGGTGACAGAGCAGAATTCTGTCTCAAAAATAAATAAATACATAAATATAGAAAAATTAACTCTTGCTTGTCTCATGATGGGTAAAGGTGATGGGACAGTGGCTGCCTATCTTCAGATAAAATAAAGGTAATCTCTACACTAACATTACTAGCAGTGGTTCCTGCTCTCTTCTTTCTTTTTGTTCTTCGCATCCAAATTCAATTCCTAAATTACTCCCAGTGTGACAATGATTTCTACTGTGTTTCTCCTTCACTCTCTGCAGATCATTGAAGAGGTAGCTGCAAATGCCTTTCACTTTCATGGCTTTTCCAAAATGTATTCAGATTGGCTGAATTTCTAAATCAAATGCAATTTATTTTCTCTCTTATCCTAACAGAAGATTTAAGCAAAGAGATAAGTAAAATATATTAAAATATTTTGTGATTTCCTTTTTTTTTTTTTTTTTTTTGAGACAGGGTCTTGCTCTGTCGCCCAGGTTGGACTACAGTGGTATGAACATAGCTCACTGCAGCCTCAACCTCCTGGGCTCCAGTGATCCTCCTGCCTCAGCTTCCCAAAGTGCTGGGATTATAGGTGTGAACCACCATGCCCAGCTTATTCATTCTTTCTATTTTTTGTACCCATTAACCATCCTACCTCTCTTTCTCCCAACTGCCCTTCTCAGCCTCTTGTAACCATCCTTCTATTCCCTATTCTCATGAGTTCAATCATTTTGATGTTTAGATCAATATGGGACTTATTTTTTTAAGCATTTTGATTTAATTCTCATTTATCCATTGGTCAAGCTTGGTGTTCTGTATTTGCAAATTTTGTTAGGGTACAGGGTAGTCATGGCTGCAATCTGGAAAAAATAATATTCAAGATAGTGCTGCAGGACTCACTATTCTCATTTCTTTGTGGTCCATTGGCTGAGTTAGGATATCAATTCATTTATTAGATATAGTCTATGCTCCCATTGTGCAAACCTCAGCCTATACTTGGCTACATTCTCTTATAAAAATTTTCAAGTTTTAAAAAAAATTCCAAAGTTAAATTTGAGTTGCAGAAAAGAAATGTGAACAATGGCCATCATAATTATTCCATTATAAAAACACATACACACACTCAATAAAATGTGTTGTTTTAAAATTATTACCCTAAGGTAAGTGGTGAATAGATCCAATAAAAATAAAAGAAATAAAATGAATAAGAACATAATAAGATTAATGGGAGACTACATTCTTTCTACTGACTGGTCACTGGTTTTTCTAAAACTTGGTCCTTTATCTCCGTGGGTCTTTGAGGACAAGCACATCTTAGGTACTTTGTAAATATTTGCTGTTTATTCCTTTTTTGAGTATCACTGTTTAGCTTTGCTTTTCAGATGCATGAAACAGGTAAATTTGAGGCAACAAATAAGTAATTTGTAAATCTAGACACAATGAGAAGGCAATTAAGAATGCTGCTTAATGAAAAAGAATAAGAAAATAATATTGTAGGTAAGGGACAAACTAATTTTACTGATAGTGGCTTTACCTATAGTCCAGTATGTGAGAATACTTGAGTAATTAATGTTAACATTGACATTGCCATCTTTAGGTAGTCATAAGATACTGGTGACCATACACAAAAATGGAATAGATATCTGTGTCTATAAAACTAAAAACTATTCCAGGGAGAAAAAACTCTAGTGAAAAATGGAATTCACCAGAAAGTCACTCAAGACAACGCAAGTACTAAAAGCACTTTATTGTACGATAAGGATGTCCCATTGTTAGAATAATCTCCTAGGGAAGTGTTCAAGGATAGCATTATACTAAGTAGAGAAGTTGTCTTACAAATAGGTAAGTATAAAATCAGAGAACCTACATAAAACAAATCATTCTTTGAGTTGCATGAACTTTAGGAAAGAGTTTTTATCAGCCATGATCAAATAAATTGGACAGGTCATATAACAAGTTAGAACTTGCCAATTTTTTTTTTATAGAAGAAACAGATGTCATCTTCTTTTGTAACCTACATCCTGAACATATCCCATCCTGACTGCTTCATGGCGTATATAAACTCCCACTCCACCCCCTTTTCCCTGTCTTAAGCAAGCCAACCTACCAAGCTGTGTATTTTTAATCACTTTCTATAGCAATCAAGAATTTGCCATCAGAGAAACTCTTTCACTATGTCTTATCTTTCCATGCCTGTTCTTGCTAAACAGATTTAAGATAAGAGCAACTGGCAGTAAGTGCCCTTCCTGAAAACAGAGGTCACAGATGTTTCTACTGAAGCCCAGTAAATGGTTTTGGAAGACATTTGAAATCTTAGTCATATTCAAACCCCAAATACAATTTCTCCTTTTTTTTCCCAGAAATTTCAAAGGTTTTAGAAATATTTTCTACTGGAATGGTATCTCTCATTCTTACTTAAAATTTAGACACTAATGAGTAAATGACAAGTCTTGTTTATAAGCATTAATCATGAAGATGAACATTTGTAACTGACAAAAGATGTTCGAATTTTGGGGGTTTGTAAAAGAACTAGGAATGGAGAACGCTTAGTGTTCACTATGTGGTGATACTCAGAAAAGCAAATGATGATACAACTTTGTCACTTGGAAGGAGCTTCAGACAGGTTCTTACTCTTCTACATGTAACATGTAAGCCTGTTTTGGGGTCACTGCTGAGGAAAACTACTTCTTAAGACAATTTTACAACTGCATTGTTTCAATAGTACACCAAACTGTGTTGGAAAGTATGGCCTAGAATCTGAAAAAGAAAAAAAAGTGACAAAGGAATAATGAAGAGCTGCATGACAGAAGCATTTAGTCTTCATTCCTGTGTTTGAAGCAGATAAAAAGGTATTGAAGGCTAACCAGACTCTGCCTTTTGCTAAACTGAAGAGTATCACATCAAAGGCCAAAGATCCATTTGAACAGGTACCTCAAAAAGTTGTACCAAGTGATCTCTGTGCCCCTTTGGATCATGAATTGTCTACATAACTGCACAATGAATGAACATAAGAAAAATGAACTGGCTGGTGAAGCCTGTCTGGTAAACAATCCACGATCCTGAGGGAATTGTAATTTTTGCAAAATATTCAGCAACTACTTTAGTTTAAATATTTTATATGACTCACTGAAGCTCCAGGAAGATATTACTTTCTTCTCAATATCAGTTCCTGGTTACTGTCATTATTCCTTTATCAGAGTTTGTTTCTTTCTCAAATGAACTTTTAATACATATATCTATCACTGACAATTTTGTAGAAAGGTCATTATATGTTGTTTCCCACTCCATGAAATGGAACTTATTCCATTCAACTTTGTGTAAAGGCTTTTCAAATGATGCAACTATAATTAGGGAAGATGTCAATAAATATTTACAGATATTTATGTTGTATTCAGAACTACTAGAGTGTGTGGTTTAAAAAGAAAAAAAAAATAGGTGAGATGGTGAGACTTAACTACCCTACTCCACCACCACTAGGATAGTAAGAATTTAGTAAGTAAATCAAAAAGTTATTAGAAAGACAAATAAGAGCAAAATAAGCTCTGTGTCATTGAACTAAGAGAGAAAAAAATGTAGAGAGAAGGGGTGAGGTCTATTATCTAGTTAGGGAAGACTTCAGTAGAAAATTGGACTTAAAAATGGACAAAACTTAGGTAGGAGGGTCTTTCCAGGATTTGATAAGATTGGATTTGTTCATCACCTGAGATTCTCTTTTTTGATTATTGGGTCATGTTGTACACATCAACTCTGATTACAAAGTAATTAGTAATCAATAATTATTCCTATATGTGCTACTGGGCAACCACTCAATACATAAAAATATTTAGGTGAAAGCTTTGCTTGCCAAAGTTTCAAAATTTAAATACTTACCAGGCTGTTGTTGCTATAGAAAACAAAGGATGAGACGTTACTACGAAAAGGATGGGTACAAAAATCATTTGAAGAAAAAAAGTACTAATAAAAATATATTTCTTAAGTACTTTAGTCTACAAGTGGCATAATTATTTGTGTGCAATATCCAGAAATACATGCTTCTTGGTGGGTTTTAACAGACATATTTTTATAATAAAAAAGTATATGCCTAATTTATGTTGTGGCAGATTACACTTTTCAAAGACAGTTACACTGATAAATCCCAACCCACATGACCATGTTATAGTTAATGTTGACACTCCTCCACTGGGAGGTATGGACCAGCTTTAGTGACTCACTTTAGTCCAATAGGATGCAACAGGAGTAATGCTACGGTCCAGGTCATAAAAGGGAGGAGAACTTCCACCTTGTTCTCCCTTTCATGATGTTAGACCTTGAAACACAGCCACTACCCCATGTAGAGAAATCACATGGAAAAGCCCATAGAGAGAGGAACTGGGGACCCAGTTGATATTTAGCATCAGTTGTCAAATGTGTGAGTGACGGAGGCTTCAGATGATTCTGGCCTAGAGCCTTCAACTTGATTCCTCCATGAGAGGCCCTAAACATCATGGCGAAGAGTCTAACCATCTACATTGTGCTCTGTCTGAATTCCAAACCCACAGAATGTACTAGCATAACACCTCTAAGTTATTGAGTAATTTTTACATAGACATAATAACAAGATAATATGTCAATCTGGTTTTCATATCTAAATTTATACTGGCTCCAGATATTCACTTAAGAATTTCTCTTGTCCAGGCACGGTGGATCATGCCTGTAATCCCAGTGCTTCAGGAGGCCGAGGTGGGCAGATTGCTTGAGGTCAGGAGTTCGAGACCAGCCTGGTCGACATGGCAAAACCCCGTTTCTACTAAAAATACAAAAATTAGCCAGGTGTGGTGGTGTGTGCCTGTAATCCCAGCTACTCCCGAGGCTGAGGGAAGAGGATCACTTGAACCCCAGAAGCAGAGGTTGTGGTGAGTCAAGATTGCACCACTGCACTCCAACCTGGGTGACAAGACTGAAACTCCATCTCAAGAAATAAATAAATAAATAAAAAGAATTTCTCTGTAATATTCAAATAATATCACTTTCAAAAATGTATCTGCACTTCTAAAAACTCAGTTTCCAAATAGTGGACTAGTCATTTTGCCAAATTTTAGAAAACAGTTTAAAAAAATCACATGTAGCTCCAAATTGTGGTGCAGTTTCCTTGGTTTTGTTCAGTGCTCAATAAGTTGATGTTGCTAAAGGCCGCATCAGTGCCCTCCAACTGTGGAACCTTGGCCATAACTAGTTCAAGCGCTGAAGAACTGACCCTGGGAGTCAATCCATATGCTGCTTTGTCCCACCAAGAAGAATCTCTCTTCTAAGATTTTGAACTAAGAGATTGAAAGTTAAATAGTAGCTATCACTAAAGCTGTCAAGATCATCTAGACTTGTACCATCTCATGCCAGTCAGATGACTGTTATTAAAAAGTCAAAAAGTAGCAGATGCTGGTGAGGCTACAGATAAAAGAGCATGCAAATTCACTGCTGCTTGGAATGTAAATTAGTTCAGCTACTGTGGAAAGCAGTTAGTCAATTTCTCAAAGAGCATTTGACCTGGCAATCCTATTGTTGGGTATGTACCCAAAGGAGTATAAATCATTCTACCATAAAGACACATGCATGCATATGTTCATTGCAGCAGTGTTCACAATAACAAAGACATGGAATCAACCTAAATGCTCACCAACAGTAGACTGGATAAAGAAAATGTGGTACATATACATCATCAAATACTATGCAGCCATAAAAAAGAACAAGATCATGCCCAGTGCAAGAACATGGAAGGAGCTGGAGGCCATTATTCTAAGCAAACTAACACAGAAACAGAAAACCAAATTTCTGTTTTGGTTTGAATTTTCTCACTTATAAGTTGGAGGTAAACACTGAGTATACCTGGACATAAGGGGACAGTGGACACTGAGGCCTACTGGAGAGTGGGAGGAAGGTGAGGATCAAAAAACTACCTACCAAGTACTATGCTTATCAACTGGGTGATTAAATAATCTGTACGCCAAACCCCCATAACATGGAATTTACCTGTGTAACAAACCTGCACATGTATCCCTTAACCCAAAATAAAGTTTTTTAAAAATAAGATCATGTAGACTTGGATAGGCAGCCATTGTGGGCATCATACAAGCAGAAGAAACTGATCTATGGAGGAAACCTATAGGACAGTAGTATTGAGAAAGTATAGAGTCCCAGAGAGAGACAATCCAGTTTCCACAACCTTGACTTTGTTCTTGCTTTATAATTCCGTAAAATTTCCTCTGAAGCCTTCCAGTGAGCTCCTTTTCCACAAACAAGCCTGTTTGACTAGCTTCTTAATATTAAAACCAAAGAATTTCTCAGGCAGCAATAAGGGGGAAGTGGAGTGCATTGGTGACACAAAAGATGACAACGTGAAAATCTTGTTTTCAGTGTCAAATGCTTGAGTTTCTGGAGACAAAACTCCCTCTTCTAAGGAAATCAAACTATTATACATAATCGTCACCTTGTTAGTTAAGACACATTTATACAACATATTAAGGTTTGGAGGGTAGATACTTTATTAATAGGTGGTACTGTTCTGTTCTTAAGTTTATGTTTCTGATTTTTAGAGAAATTGTTCCCTGTTTCTCTTTGTGGACAAAACGGCTGTCTCAGTAGGTTGCATTATAAACTCAGTTGGAGAAAACTGTTTTTATTTGTTGAATGAGAACTTCATTTATTTTGTATAAATGAGCACTACTTTTTGTTATTCACAGGTCATTGACAAGCATTATATTAAGTTAAAATGCTTGACATTAAGGCAATAACATGTACAAATTCGAAAAACAACAGCCGCCTAATAGACACTCAGAATTTCTGTTCATTGATCAACTAAGCATAATATCTTTGCTCTTATGCAAGTGGTTAAAAAAATGGATGGTTATTAGTAGTATAAATCTTGGAAAATTTGCAGAGAAAATATAATTTGTCTAGTCTAAATATATTAAACGGTTTAAATGATATGTTAAATAGTTTAAATGATGAATAGCATGAACAATATTAGCTATACTGTATTAGCCATTAGCCTTGTAACAAATTACTCCCAAGCTTACCAGCTTAAAATAACAAGCATTTATTAACTCAGTTTCTGTGGGTCAGGAATCCAACAACAGCTTCATGCAGTGACCCCAACTCAGGGTCTCCCATGTGGCTGTTGTCTAGCTGTTGGCCAAAGCTGCCATTTGAAAGACATGAATGAGGCAGGATTATCCACTTCCAAGCTCACCGTGTGGCTGTTGGCAGGAAGCTTTAGCTCCTTATCATGTGGGATTCTCCATGTGGCTTCTTATGACATCGCTTCCCTCAGAGCATGTGACACAAATGATCAGAGAAAGACCTAAGTGCATGGCCTCATCTCAGAAATGAAAATCCTTCAGTTTTATTGTATCAACGTGGGTACGATGTAGAAGGGACAACATAGTGTGTGGAAGCTGGAGATGGAGATCCTTGGGAGCCAAGTTGGAGGCTGCTACCATAGCTACATCTCTTGCTAGAGTTCCCATTTTTGCAGCCTGCCATCACCTCACCTAAGATGGAAGAGAATCACTGCCTAGTTTTAAAATTTCGCAGTGTATTCTTTTTCATGTACACGCTCACTTTGCATCTCAATTTTCATTCTGAGCAGTACTTTTAAGAAAGAATTATCTTCCCTTTTAATGTGAGGAAAAACTCCCCTGTGTATAAAAACAAAACAATCATTCACCATCTTTTTCTAGTGTGTGACATGCAGTGAGATTTAACTTCATTGCTTTGTTAGAATATTCTATTCTCTGTGGAGTACCATGTTTTTAAAAAAATCACTCTTCAGTTTCTGCTGCAAAAATAAAATAAAATAAATCTCTGTGAAGTTTGTCAAGTGAAATGGACACAAATATGGCTCAAAGTCTAGAGGAAATAAAATGAAGCCACAATCTCAGTCTATGAAAAAGAGATAAGTTAGGATAAAACTACAACATAAAATGTACAGGAAAAAAAATGTGGCTCTTTAGGAGAAAAATTAGAAAAGTCAGAGGATAAAATACAGAGCAAAAAGCTCACTGATCCCAATGGGGAAACAAGAAACCTCAGAGCTTTTATATGCAAAGTATTTTTGGTGTTTTGGGGCCCACTGATTGTAAGGAAAACCAGGTATACACAGCTTTAGGGCACAATGGAGAGAAAGCTCTCGATATACTCTCGCGAGTCTCATAAACAGCAACATCCTCCAACGTAAATGACAATGAGAGAATATGATGAACTCCTGATGGGAGATGCCACAGGAGGATCCAGCCTTCTATTTTTTCTCAGCCATTTCCTCAAGGAAAAGACTGGGAATTGATAATGCTAAATTGACAAGTCCAAATAAGCCTTCAGGCAAAGCAGATGGTCTTTTTTTTTTTTTTTTTTTTTTTTTTTTTTTACCCGAACCAGTCTCAGATTTCTTCAGCCAGAAAGCCTGTTTTTGCAGACGTTTTACAAATGCTAAGCAAAGTTACGTAGTTCTCAAGAGTTATACCAAACCAGGTTTGCATCTTGGCTCTGATACTCCCTGTGATACTTCAGCAGGCTTACCTGGCCTCTCAAAACCTCCATCTTCTCATATGTAAAACAACAACAACAACAAAACCCTGACACATAGTATGTGCTTTGTAAATGGTAGCTCTTGTTAATACTGAATGGGTTTTGTTTGTTTTTCCCAAAAGAATTGGATGCTTGTGTTTTCAGGAGTTAAAATTCTAAATGGAATAGAAGACTCTGTAATAAACTTACGTCTTGTTAGGGCGATATGAAAATTATTAAACTCAATCCCCCTTTAGCTGCAGTGAAACAATCAATACTGAATTTTTTTTTTTTAATTGATGAACTTCTGATTGTGTGCAACTCTGTTAATTATGTGTATATTCTTGGTCTTGTGATGAAAAGTGTCCAGAAAATGTCTACTATTCATCACTGTGTGCCACCTTCTTTTTAGCACAGAGCTTTTGTACATAGGAAGTTCTCAGCAAATGTCTGTTAAATTAAAGAATCTTTAGGGAGTTACTACAATTTAGGTCTGGAACTCACATCCCATTTTCCTTCTTTTGTCCCACCCATATCCATTTCAGCCATGTATATGCGTATTTTGAGCCCTGGGTCTTCAAAATGACAGCAAGGAGCTAATTAAGCCATTAATGAATTAACTTTATTTTTTGAAGTTTATAACTTATTTAGACTTAGTGATCCTTCTTTGCTTATTAACACCTCTCCCTGTAGGCAGAGAGAAAAAAGATTGAAATGTGAATCTGTTTGAATTCTTAGGCCCATACAAATTCTTAAGTACAGGTTAAAAGCATCAATTTGTAAGTCAATATGACATTAGTCAAAAGTGCTGGTTTTTCTTTATCTGCAGCATCTGTTTCCAAACATATTTGATACCCAGGACTTGAAACTACATCAATTCTTTGAGGAATCTTGTTAGGGCTCCACTTCCTTTTTTTTTTGAAAGTTTTAAAGCATTTATTAATTTATTTAAAAATAGCAACAATAAACTCGTTGTGTCTTAACAAATATTTTTATAACAAATATTTTCCCAAAACAGAATACTGTTAGAAGATTGGCATTGTTACACATTTTGAAAATCTCTTTAAAGTCTATCTGAATGGAAGATAGCTGGATTATTACATCTGCTACTGAATTCGTGCTTCTGTGATAAGTTATTTTTATTAACATGTATATAACAAGCATAATCTCACAGATATAAAGTAGGAAAATAGAAGGAGTATTTTAATAGCCCTTTCAGGATCTATAGTTTTGTATAGATAGTTTTGTATAGTCTTCTATCTACAATTATCTATACAAAACTGTACCAAAAGTCAACATAGAGTAGTTTTTTAAAGGTTAGTTGCAATGTGGGACATGACCCCATGTTTATTAGCTTTTAATATGCTGAGGGCTCCACTTCTACGGGGAGGTAACACTCACTGATGGCAGTGGTTTGCGGGTAGAAGGGGCTTTCGGGTATGTGTGGAAGCCTTGTCACCAGGAGCTGACACCAACAATAAACACTCACATTTAAAAAATGCCAATATTGCATCCATCACCTCCAAAAATTTCCTTATGTGAAAGGTTTTGGCAACTCCTTGCCAGATTTTAAATGATTCATTCTACATTTGTATTTCACAGTTACAAAGCAGAACTTTGCACAACAAATTAACTTGCCAAAATGTTACGTAAATATTGCCAAAATATTATATCATCAAAATATTGTATAATATCTGTGTATTACTTTTGTATTATGTATTTATATGACATAATTTGTGTATTTATTTGCTGGTTATTTAATTTATAAACATAACAGAAATATGAGGGAAAAAAGCCAGATTAATTTTCCAGAATAGATGAGAAATGGAGAAATCTATTGAGTCCTTCCCTCAAGTTCATTGATTATGAGTTGAGTAACCATGATGTGCTAGTATCTTTTCAAATATGTAATTTTTTGATTATATAAAAAGATAAGGTTGGTTTACATCTCAGACAGTTTTCCAGCCAAGTAGAAACAATAAACACAGTTGGATTGTAACCCAAACTTCAACTGTAGGTCATCTCACATAAGTTAGTGGATATTTGGTGTACTATTTGGTAAAAAGTTACACTTTGTGGCGCTTCATCATAGCAAATATTGGCTTTGTTGGCTTTTAATATCCCAAATAAGAATTATCAAGAAAATAGGCTTCATTTTCATTAGTAAGTATTTTGGAGAAATAAAACAATAATACTGCCTTACCATTGTAAGTCATTTTATAGTTTCCAAGGGTTTTCAACTATATCTTTTTAAATAAATTTGAAGTTTATAGCATCCCTTTACAGAGAAGACATTTTACAGCGGAAGACACTGAGGATCAGGGACATTCAGTGACTGCTGGCTAGTCAGCAGCAGAGGCCTTGGACCAGACCCCTGACTTAATCTTCAGAGTTCTTCCATGCTGATGCATGGAAGACTTGCCCAAGGAAGCTGTCTCCATATGAAACAGTCTTGAAAATAAGACAACTTTCAGTCTAGTTTGATCAACATTTATGTAAACATGTAATTAAAAATTGTTCACTTTAACTCAACAGTATGCCTCTGAATGGTAACTGGTTCTTTCTCAGGAATATTCTTGGCTGAATATGTCTGTGCTGTGTCATATGCCTCCTCTTTACATATGACTGTGGGAGGGTGTGGCTGTTTCTATAAACACTGAAAACAGACCTGTGGCTAACAAAGGATTGTGGGTGGCAGCCACTTTTAGAAACCTTGGTGAAACTTTTCAAAAGAATGTTTCCTATCAAGGGGTGCATTGTAC
Source organism: Macaca nemestrina (assembly GCF_043159975.1). NCBI lineage: Eukaryota > Metazoa > Chordata > Mammalia > Primates > Cercopithecidae > Macaca > Macaca nemestrina. Next base: position 122,506,187 of record NC_092132.1, on the reverse strand, counting down.
ATGTGGGAGAATCCCTGTCAGCATGTTGCTCTTCCTGGAGCTCTGTGAGCACTTATTCCCAGCAATGTCCTTTGCTGCTTCTTTCCTTCATCCCTTAATGATCCTAATCCACTCTAGCCACTGTTCATGATGTGAGGTCAAGAGGGTGAACATGGCAGGTGTGGCATTTATGCGATTACATTCTGGTGGAAGAAAATAGGCCATTAAAATGCAAACCAAAAATCAATGATCTGATTAATTGCAGACTGTGATAACTGTAAGAAAGAAACAGAGTGCCCTGATAAAAATTAAGTAGGCTGGCTTATTTCCATAGGGTTCTGAGAAGATCTTCACTCTGGGGAGATAATATTTAAGCTGTGAGCCAAAGGATGACAATGACATATCAGAAAGAATGTTCCAGGCCACGAGACCAATCAGAACAGAAACCATGAGGCGGGAAGAAGCTACATGTCTCTAAATTCTAGTCAGTATGACCAGAGCGTAGAATGAGACAGTCATGCAGCATAGAATGGAATGAGATGAAAATGGAAACAGAGGCAGGATCTAGAATATGCTAGACCTTGAGTTTTCTAAAATGTGTCCAGAGTCTGTTCTCAGTGCAACAATAAACTATTAAAGAGTTTTAAGCAGGGCTGTGAGTTTATCTGACGTCTGTTTTAAGAGGTCATTTTATTTTATGTGAGTGGAAGATGCGCGAAAAAGACCAGTTAGAAGGCTACCAGAACAGTCCAGCAGAGAGATGATACTGGGAGCAACTGTGGAAATGTCACATTTGAGATGCCCAAGAGACATCTCAGTAGAAGATTTCAAGCATCCATTGTATACAAAAGGCTAGAGCTCAAAGGAGAAGTCTGTGTCAGAGACAGATATTTCAGAGTTTTGAACATATATGTGATATGTAAATAGGAATACAGATTAAGAATAGGGGATAGGATCAAACCTTGAGAAATTCAAATTTTTGAGATAAGATATGGAACCAAAAGGTGAAACTGTGAAGGAAAGTCAGCAACGTGAAGGGAAGCGCAAGAGTGTGGAGTTGTCAAAGAGAAGAGGATCTCTTGAGAAGAAAGAAGTGTTTGATTTGAATGCTGCTGAGAAGTCAATACAAGGAAGGCAGGTTTTATAACAGGACCAGCCTCATAATTAGTGCATCTTTCAAGGAGTGTGAAGTACTTTTTTCATTGATTTCTGACATTTCTATTTGTCTTACTCTACTTCGTTGCACCAGGAGGAATTTGAAGATCCATACAAGTTGTCAGCCGTGAAAACAAAAGTGCAGCAAGTGAGCCCCAGCTGTGGTCCTCCCTCCTGGGTTTGGTTTTCATGAGTAGTTAAGCTTAGAAAAATTGTGAAGAAACTTGTTGTGTGGGAGCGATTTTTCAAAGACCTACAAACAGAAGTACCACTTGACCCAGCAATCCTAAACTTGTGCACATAACCAAAAGAATATGAATCATTCTATTGTAAAGACAAATGCATGTGTATGTTTAATGCAGCACTATTCACAATAGCAAAGATGTGGAATCAATCTCAATGCTCACCAACAGTAGACTGGATAAAGAAAATGTGGCACATATACACTATTGAATACTGTGCAGCTGCAAAAAAGAGCAAGATCATGTCCTTGGCAGGAACATGGATGGTGCTGGAGGCCATTGACTTTACCAAACTATTGCAGGAACAGAAAACTACCTCATGTTCTCACTTATAAGCGGGAGCTAAATGATGAGACCACAGGGACACATAGAGGGGAACAACAGACGCTGGGTCTTACCAGATGGTAGAAAGTGGGAGGAGGGAGAGAATCAAGAAAATAACTAATGGGTTCTAGGCTTAATACCTGGGTGACAAAATAATCTGTACAATAATCCCTCGTGACATGAGTTTACCTAAACAACAAACATGCACATGTACCTCTGAACTTAAAAGTTAAAAAAAGAAACTTTTGTGTGTGTCTTAGGATCATGAGAAAGAATCATGTTCAAAGAGTAACTAAATTGATATTATATTTAGACAGCGGATGAGACTGCAAGTAAAGAATCTGTGGAATCTCTTGATTTGTGAATATTTCTTTTAGAGTTCAGTAATTGATCTGTGACATCCAATTTTTCTAGTTAAAGAGAAAGAGCATTGAACTAAGAATCAGAGACTTGGATTGCGGTCCCGGATTCATTGGTTATTAGTTGCTGAAACTTGGGCATGTCACTTAATTATTCTGACCCCTAATTTCCTTATCTGAAAATGGTAAAAATCATACCTAGCGGATTGACTTGTTGTGAGTGTTAAAATGATGTGGCTTAAAACCTAGAGGAGGCATTCAATTAATGATATCTTATTTTTATTAATATTAGCATATTGGGAGGGCCAAATTATTATATAATATTAGCACAGGGCCAAATGCAATCATGTATAGAAAAGCACTTTGCTAACTATAAAACACTGAATAAAATGTGCTGATGTGTTTATGATTGATAACTGTTTTTTTGTCAGCTTCTTAATTTTAGCTGTACCATCTTACTTTTTGGTACAGATCTATTTACTATCTTGGAGTTGTGGGTGACTTGGTGGGTAGCCAGAAAAGATGACAGCTAGCAGAGCTTAGGCACAGGAGCAGATGTAAGTGCAGGTGGCTGGCGGTGTGGGGACCCTGGAGACAGCTGCTCTGAGGATAAAATCCAGGGGAGGACTAGGCAGGGTGAGAGAGCATCCCCAGGCAAAGTGGAATGACCTGTCTCTGAGAGTTTGGGTGTAGAATGCAGCAGGATGACTCAGAAAAGTCTGCAGAGCTTTAGAAATGCATTTTTTTTTTTTTTTTTTTTTTGGTTTGGTGTAAGGGTAGAAGACTAGAGTGAGGTTTGTCTATTATTCAGGAGATGTTCTTTGTAGGAGAAAGAAAGGGAAAAAGAAAAAGATTCCAAATATTTTAGTGGGCATTATGTAGTTCTGTCTCCTGCTCCTTCCCTTAATTCTCCCTCCAGAGGGGAAACAGAGATCTGTGAAACCAAAAAGCTTGCATCTTTGTGAGATCTGCTGGAGGGATGCTACTGTTCAAACCCAGTTTCCATTATTTTAATTATGGTTTTAAGCCTCACACATAATGCTACTTATTTTTCCTTTGGAAAATATTTCTGGATTATGCCTCCATATACGAAAGTCACCTTTGCGCCTTTGTGCTGTGTTGATGATAGGTAATTCAGCTAGATTTAGCCGCCATCTATTGGGCACTTAAAATTAATCTCTGTAATAAACACTATTCAGGCATTTCATCATTTAATTTAATACAAACCCTTTAGAAAGTGGGTATCATTCCTCCTTTGCTAATTGGGCACTGAGGTTTAAAGAGGTTCAGTGAATTTCTCAGTTTGCTAGAGCTAGAATGGAATAGGTCCATTATTTCAATCTAGGTTTGCCAGACTCCAAAGCATGTGCTGAAATCGCTGTGGTATAAAACAATACCCGTTCCTTCGAAAGATCAGCACATTCATCTTCTATGTCCTATTTATAAGTGAACAGGTGTGCTCTGCTCTCTTTATTGAGATTTTTTTTCAAAGTAGGGAAAAGGGAAGGAAAAAGCATTTATTGACCACATACCATATGCCATATTTCTTTACAAATATTTTCCCATCATTCTTAGAAATAAACCCCAAATGAATATTTTTATCCATGTCTTTCAAATGAGGACATTGCTTAGAGAAGTTGAGGAGTTTGTCAAAACACACCTTGCTTATTTATTTTCTTTTCTTCTTACATTTTTACATATCTAGTGATTGTCAGATACTGAGCTATCCAGGGTTATACAGAAGTTACAGTCTGTGTTCCCAAGGGCCTCATAGATTACTGGAGAAGACAACAATGCAAATGGACAATTATAATAAAATATGCTACACAGACAGACAGGAGTATGTTCAAGTCACTCTTAGGCACTTCTCCTCCCAAAACTTAATCCCCCCGCTTCCATTACGCCATGGTGCCTTCCAGAATGAGTGCAGTTTGCATACTGACGGAAACTGAGGGGTGGTCAGAAACCCAGTTTGTGCAGGAAAAAAATGGTGGAGACCAAAATTAGCTTCGATGTTTAATATCAGTCATTAATTCTGAGGAACAACTTCAGCCACTTAACTTGATTTTCCATCTTCCTTGAGTCCCAAGGCAAAACTGAAATGGAAAAGAACATACAGGGTACTTTCATTTAGCGAAGAGGCAAACAAACCCAAATCAAGCAGTACATCATAGCAACCCACTAATTGGAAGTCTGGATAAAACATCTCTCATCCTGTTTCTAGGAACTTAGCTATTAATCCAAAAGCGAGTGTGACCTCTAACCCCCTGGAGCTCTATTCCCCAAAGAGAAGTCTTTAAAGGTGTCATCCTTCTTAGAAAAGGAGGTTTTCTTTCCCATTCAGATGTTTCTAGATTCGTTCATGTGGATGGAGAATTCTATGACTTTTTAGCCACTGTGACTCAGATATTTTCATTTTGCCTCAAAATGCAAAGCATCAGTAAACATTGTTAGCATTGTTATGTCATCTTTTTTTGTTGTTGTTCACAAATTTTCTTCGTTAAAATCCTGTGCAGCTTTTTGAATTCACACTAAAGAACTTTAAATTTCCAAATGAAGAAATTTCCTGACCAGTTTTTTTTTTGTTGTTTTTTGTTTTTTTTTTTTTTTTTAAGATGTCCGCCGCCTGAATTTCAACATTTGAGAAAATATGGGATTTAATTTTTGGAAGTCACTATTTGTAGCAACCTGCCTGGTGCCAGAGAAGAGCTGTCTAGGCTGTACTGCGATTTGACCTTTTTTTTTTTTTTTTTTTTTTTGACGGAGTCTGGCTCTGTCGTCCAGGCTGGAGTGCAGTGGTGCGATCTTGGCTCACTGCAACCTCCGCCTCCCGGCTTCACGCCATTCTCCTGCCTCAGACTCCCGAGTAGTTGGGACTACAGGTGCCCGCCTTCTCGCCCGGCTATTTTTTTTTTTGTATTTTTGTTAGTAGAGACGGGGTTTCACCGTGTTAGCCAGGATGGTCTCAATCTCCTGACCTCGTGATCTGCCTGCCTCAGCCTCCCAAAGTGCTGGGATTACAGGCGTGAGCCACCGCACCCTGCAATTTAACTTTTAATCCATTGTAGATCTGATAATGGTACAGCACATGAGAAGTGGTAAATTCTTGAGTGTTTGAGACAAGTATTTTAAGGCACCCATACATAACGTTAAGTTCACTTTTAGGAAAGTAGTACCAGTTAATAAGATTACTTATTTGAAAATAGACCAGTTTATTTCAGTCTGGATATTCAAATTATCAAATAATCTTTTCTTTTTCAGGATTTTCTTGGTGTATGTTATCTTTTTGGTGAAGGACCAGTGTCTCAGAGCTTTATTTTCTATGGTAGTTTAATTGTTTGACTGAAACCTTGAAGAATTAATAGGGTCAGAATTTTAGATCATGAAACATATTTTATTGCTCAGTGGATGATATTCTTCTTGGTATTATTTGCTCTTCCCCAGAGTCATCATATGGTATAAATTATTTTAAATTCCCACAATTATCAGTTATGTATATACTAATAATATCAAAATCATTTATTCGGGACATTTTTCATAATTTATTGAAATTTCAAAGTCAATTTTGTTCAGACCATTTTTTTTACAAAGTAGCTTAAAGTCACTTAGAAACTGACAGTATTGGATATTTCATATGATTTTTTAGAATTGCAGTATCTGCCATTCATCTGGGGACTGGTGATTCAAAAACTCTGTTTTTAGTTAATTTTAATTAAAAACATGTCCACTCAAAATACTGCACAATACCCAAATCATTGCTTACCTTGCATATAGTTATTTTTGCTAAGGGCAAAATAGCTAAGACCGTAAATTATGATGGCAGGCACATGGTTTGCTGACAGAACTATATAAAATATTGTTTTCATCCTCATGTCAGCTCTGGTACATGCATCTCTACTTTAATTCCTTGGGGAATCTTGTATAAGTTATAGTTTTATAAAACATCCCTACCCCACTAGCTCTGTCAGCTTACCTTTTTCTGACTGACCATTTTATTTCTCTGAAAGAACAGAAAGAAACTGAGTTATATCTTAGCTGAACTTGGATAAGTAGTGTTCTAAATATTAATAGCTGTGAACCAATTTAGTTTAAATTGGATATTTCACAATCTTACACCTGCAATATTGCAAGGTAGTTATAAAAAGTACACAGAATTCATCTCTATAAATATATGCTCGTTTTATATCCTTTACAATCTGTTTCCTAGGTTCCTAATCCAAAGAGGCCATTAGTACCAATGACATGATGGATAGAGTAGGTTATAATGTTTAGCAGCTCATTGGAGATGACATAGTTTGCCAAGTTAATTTACAAATTTTTATACTACATATATTATGCACAATATTTCTAGTGTGGTGGGTTTTGATCGAGTGCCTTTCTCTCTTGTAAGAAATTATTTTTTAAGAAACATGTTAAAGAGTAAAGATGTTTTAAATAAGCATTTCTCAAATGGTTGGTCCTTACTACCAAGCATATTCTGGAACTGGCACTTTAGTTTTACTTACTTCCAGCACATTTCATGGGAAATGGAGATGTCCAAGGAAACAGGAAGACATTAATTGATGATACATTTTCTTCTAACATTTTGATATCCCCCAAAGAAAAAATAGTCCAGGAGATAGATTATACTAGAACAGTTTGGCTACATTATCTAAAAGTATGTTCCCATGGAAAATTATATAATAGGCCTAGTACATTTTAGTCCATTTTTTTTTCATTTTCATCTAAATATTTGTTATATTGTTTGAAGAAGGGCAAAACATTTTGGTTATAGTTTCTTTGAATGTTTCATTCCACTTACACTTTTCAACCAAATACAATAAAGAAAGCAAGAAGGGGTTGTCATTCTTTTTTTTTTTTTCATTTTTTCTTCAATTTAGCATTGAAATATTAAATCCAAAAGACAACTACCTTCAGTATGAGTGTCTATGTTTTGAAAATGTGCAGAGGTTTAGGTATTTTATAATAGTGACCATTTATGTATTTATAGGAAATATTGTTTCAAATAGATTTTAAAGAGGCAGCTTTTAAAATTTGACATATTACTGAAACTTAATTAGTAATATCAAAATATTTCAGGTAACACAGGGATGATTGAGCTAACCTGATTCAGCCCATCAATTCACAATGTTGTGAAGAGCACATTGAACATTTTCATGACATAATGCATTCTGCTACTGACTTCAAGAATTAGGAAAATGAATAAGATGATTCTTACTCTCAAAGAACTTATAATTTAGTAGAAGAAAGACAGTAAGTCTGTGTGCCAATAAATTTATTAATACTAGGTGGGTTCAGGTCATATCTTATAATCAGTACTAAGGGTCATGGGGTAGAAGAGAAAAAAAAACATTTAATGTGATTTGAAATTGAGAATGTTTGTGTGTATATGTATTTTATATAAGATACTTATAAAAAACTAAATGCCTCAACCCACACATTTTTTGTCTCATGGCCTCTGTTAGAATGGTAGAATGGGAAGAACTATTTGGTGTGTTACACACATAGGCCTAGTTATTATTCCCTTGAGTAAAATAGGGCTTTGCTAGAGCTAACCTAATAAGAATATTTCAGTAATCAAATATTTGAGGAACATTGTTGAGGTGGCATGGAAAGTAAACACAAAAAAAAGGAATTCCACTTGGGCTGTAATTTTGTTTTATTTTGGTTAGCATAGATTAGAATTGTGATACTTGCACTGTTGTACTATTTCAAAGTACTAAATATTTTGAATTACTGTCACCGATTGTAACTACTTTCATGCTTTAAATTAAAAAAATATGATGTATGCTTATATTCTAAATAGTAAAAACTCGTTTAGGCTCAAATCTTTTAATTCAGATACTTAATAGATATAAATAATCATTAATGCATGTATGGTGTCTTTCATTCAGTAGTCCCAAAATCTGAAACACATGGAGTTGTCTGGCATGGTTTCATTGCCAAAAATTGTGATGTGACTCTGATGTAACCTGGTTTGTTCTGAACAACTCCAAATGGTTCTTCAGACTTGCCCAGGACCCATCTGGCTCCTAGGAAGCCTTATGTTATCATGGCTATGATCCCAGACTCTGGTGACAGTCTGCCTGGGTTCAAATCCAGGCTCTGCTACTCACTATCTCTATGACCTTGGGAATGTTGCTTTGTCTGTTTCCCTTGCAAAATAGTAAACATTATATTCCCTGTCTCAAAGGGTTGTTGTGAGGATATCTAAGGTAATGCAGGTAAAACTGGGATGTTAACAGCATTTGGTAAGTTGTAAGGACTCAAGTGCTGGCTATTTAAAAATAAACTGTCTTTAAAGATAGATAGATAGATAGATAGATAGATAGATAGATAGATAGATAGATAGACAGACAGACAGACAGACAGACAGACCTATACCTGAAAACATTCTTTTCACAATATTTTAAAAACTTGTATCATACTATATATGCTTTTCTACATAATAAAAGCAGATGACATGCTGGTCCTACTAAATTTACAGGTTAATTTTTAGGTAGTTACTGAGAAATCAAACTGTGAAATTTTCTGGTACAAAATTACAATATGCAATATCTTCCTACTGAAGTATACGGTGATGCTTGTTAACTACTCATTACTGAATATTGCTTTTCTATCATACGTGAAATGCATCAATTTTAAATATTTGGAGACATACCTAATTTAAGTGAAAATCTCGGTATTTCCTGAAATTCACCACGCTGTAACAGATCACCAATCACATTTGTCTAGCTTATAATTTCTGTCAGCCTGGGTGATGTGGATGGGCCGCTGTGTTCTCAGCTGCACTGCCTCAGTGACTGGAGCCAGTTCATGAAGCGCTACAGCCTGTAGGATACCAAGGAGGTTCTTTTTCATCATCACACACAGGCGATGTGGTAAAAACCCTCAAGGGATAGCAATTGCTTTCACAATCTATTTACACACACGCAGGCACACAGAAGTCTTTGTTATTTTACATTTGGCAACGGGAAGAGCATGTTGGACAAACCTCTGGCATCCTAAACCATCCTTCCCTCTGACCTCTGTGTGAATCAGCAGACTACGATCTCTGCAGAATTTAGGATTAATTGCACCAAAGAAAAAGAACCTCTCTGAAATCTAAAATGTAGGCTTGGTCATTAGTTCATTTTGCATGCTGTGAAAACTATATTTGGCATCATTAACAGCTGCTTGCATGAGGTGTTCCACACTAAAATAGGATTGGTGAACACTCAGGATTTTATTTTGTGGTATTGGTTGCAATTATGGAGATGTTGATAGATCAATTGCCACATCATCTAAACCCTAAACTGAGAAATAAAGTGGTACATAATATGCATGTCCCTTCTATATGAGACTTTGCTAATTTTCTTAGTTAAGTGTTTTTTTTTTAATTTTATGAAGAAAAAGAAATTTCTCTTTCAGCTGATGTTTCCCTGAACACACACTGTGATCATTTACTATTTCCTAAGTAATTTAAGCAGCAATCTTGTTTTAGAATATGTTGACTGAAATGCAGGCCCTGGAATTTCAATGCTGATTTTAAGAATTATTCTAATGACTTCTTGACAGGCTCTACCTACATCAGGAGCATGTGAACTTGGCAGAGTTGGGATAGGAGACCTGCCTCCAAAATGTGAACTTATATATAAACACCTTGTTATCACATTAGTTGTTTTCACGGTGGCTGTGGTGGTCAATAGCAGAGGCAATGGAATGAGCTGTAATAACAGTCAGCAAATCTGAGTGGACTTGGCCTCTCCCATTTGCCATGGTGTAAATATCCCCATCATGATTGTTTTCAGGCTACCAACATAATGTCACTAAATGTGGAATTGAGAAGAGATGTCCACAATATACATCAATAAAATAGCCCTCATTTGATTTTCTTCTCAGTGGACTATGTGGTTAAATGACTTTTACCTACCTTTATCTCGCCATGGCAAGAGACATTATGGAAAAATATCATGCCATAAAGTCACCTATATATCATTGTCCTTGTTAGAATAAAAATTAAGACCTCTAGGTTTACTTTTATGGGTTGAGCCTTTGACCTATCTGTGGAAGTGGTAAGCTGGAACAACAAAGAGAAAAATGAGAGACTGTGCTTTTAGGCAGATAGTTAACTGGATCAGGTAGGAAGGAAGAAGCCAAGTTCTAGTCCAAATTGCCATTGATTATCTAGAAAATTTTGGACAATTCACTTCATACAGTAGCTCAACATCCATGAAAGAGTTTTTGAAAGTCTATTATGTGCCAAGTGTTGGAAGACGTGAAGGTGAACAATCTGATCATTTCACCTTAAAAGAGCTCGTAGCTTAGAGGGAAGGAAATTAAAAAAAAAAAAAAAAAAAAAAAAAAAAAAAAAAGGAATAATAATAACAAAGTAAGAAAACGGCCAGCATAGAGCTGAGGAAGCAAAACACACAGAATGAAAGTGGAACCTGATCTTGCAGAGTCCTGGAAGGATTCTGGGGAGAGATGACTGTGTGCTGAGCAAGGAAGAATGAATAGAAAGGAGGCAAGAAGGAAGGCTGAGATGAGAGGCATCTTGATTTGATGCCAGATCTCAGGTTTTATTCCACCATTCAGTATGATGTTTTAGTCTTTCTTTTCTCTTTTAGAAACCTTCACTATGTTAAAAAACAGTTTTCTACTATTTTTAATTGGCAAATAGTTTTTTTAAATCACAAGTAGTATTGTGTAATTGTGTCAGATTTTTTCTGTACCTGTTAAAATAATTGTATTGTGTTTCCTTTATTCTTTAATGAGGTGATATCATATCAAATACTAGACCAACATTATGTTTCTGAAAAAATATGCACACACACACACATAAATGCGTGTATTTGTATGTATATGACTTTTGAGAATAAATTAATGAGAGGGATTGTACTGTAACTTTTTTCTAAAAATACCCTTGTGATAGCAAGGCTATAATGGCCACATAAAATGCATTAGTAATTGCTTTTTATTTCTCTTTCTTGGAAGAGTTTGTGTATGATTGCTGTAATTTCTTCCTTACATATTTGGAAGAATTCACCAGTGAAGCCATCTTGGCCTAAATTTCTATTCTGGAAATGTTTAAAATTACTGGTTCTATTTATTTAAAAGATTTAGGATTCTTCAGACTTTACGTTCTTCTCACATTAACTGTAAGCTACAGTTTTTCTTAACATGTTGTTATTATTTTTTGTATATGTCCGTAGGGTACAAGTGCAGTTTTGCTACATTGATGTATTTTGCATTGTGGTGTAGTCAGGGCCTTCAGTGCCTCCATCACTGGAGCAAGGCACATTGTACCCACCAAGCAACCTCCCATCATCCACCCTCTCCCACCCCTCACCCCTCTAAGTCTCCTTTGTCCATCATTTTATACTCTGCTTCCATGCGCACACATTATTTAGCTCCCACTTACAAGTGAGAACATGCAGTATGTGTCTTTCCATGTCTGAATTGTTACACTTAAGACAATGGCCTCTAGCTCCATCTATGTTGCAAGTTGCAGTTTTTCAAAAAATTTGCTTATCTGGGCCGGGTGCAGCGGCTCATGCCTGTAATCCCAACACTTTGGTAGGCCAAGGTGGGTGGATCACAAGATCAGGAGTTCGAGAACAGCCTATCCAATATGGTGAAATCCCGTCTCTACTAAAAAAAAAAAAAAAAAAAAAAAAAAAAAAAAATTCTAGCCGGGCATAGTGGTGTATGCCTGTAGTCCCAGTTACTTGGGAGGCTGAGGCAGGAGAATCACTTGAACCCAGGAGGCAGAGGGTGCAGTGAGCTGGGATTGTTCCACTGCACTCCAGCCTGGGCATTAGATGGAGACTGCATCTCAAAAAAATAATTGCTTATCTGCTTTATTCAAATTGTCAACTTCATTGACATAAAGTTGCTGTTCTTATTATCTTTTTGACATCTGTAGGATCTCTATCAATATCCCTTTTGTTTTTATACCTGATATTGGTCATTTGTGCTATAGTTTTTTTCCTTAATAAGGCTTGTTAAAAGAGTTTTAATAGTATTAGATTTTCCCAAGGGCAAATTGCTGGCTTTGTTGATGTTCTCTATTGTATACTTATTTGTGTTTTATAAATTTGTGCCTTTTTTTTTTTTTCCACTTTTTCTCACTTCTATTCCCTTTGGGTTTGACTTTTCTTTTTTGACTTTTGGAATTAGAAGTATAGATTATTGATATTCAACTTTCTTCTTTTCTAATACATGCATGTAAGGCCATAAGTTTCTCTTTAATGAGTTTCAGCTATATTCCCTAGGTTTTGACATGGTATTTTCCATATTATTTAATTAAAAATATATTCTAATATTCATTGTAATTTTTCTTTTATCCAGGGGTTATTTAAAAAGTGTGTTGCTTAAATTCAAATTATTTGATGATTATGTAGTTATTTTTCTGTATTTGAGTTCTAGCTTAATTCTACAGTGGTTAGAGCGTATGGATTGTATGATTTTGGTGCTTTAAAATGGACTTGTTTTATTGCTTATCATATGATTCAATTTTGTTAAACATTCAATTTGCCCTGGGGAGTAACATGCATTTTGCTTATTTTAAATGCGGTACATTATAAATGCAAATTAAGGCATTTATATATAATGACATATATATAATGACATATATATATAATGACATATATATTGACTGGCAATATCCCTACTGATATTTGCTTTTGACTTGTTTCATCAGTACTGGGGAAGGTATGTCAAAATCTCAAACTTTGGTTGTGAATGTACTATTCTTTATATAATTTAAAACTATGTTGTTAGGTCTATAAACATTAAGAATGTTTGTATATCTTTGGTGTAATGACCCTTTTATCAATATGGTTTTTTCATATTTATCTCTAGAAGTGCTTTGAAGCCTAATTTGTTATTAGCATATCAGTAATTGTATTTCAAACTAGATTATTCAATTCATGTAAACCTGATGTAGTTAATACTTTATGACAAATTTATCCTGCTTGAGTTTGGTCAGGATTGTCAATTCTATACTTGCTGTCTTTTATCAAGTTTTGTAAATAGTTGGCCTGGATATACTCAAATATTTATTTTATTTCAATCTTTGTCTCTCCATAGCTTTTGGGATTCTAATTACTTGTGTGTTATTTCTTTATGTCATGTCTTTATGTTCTTTTCTACCATTTTTATTTTTTTCTCACCATGTTTTCATCCAGATTTTTTTTCTGACCTATTTTCTTATTAATTAATCTTCTTCTTCTGTGTCAATTCTGCTATGAAGCCCATCCACTAAGTTTTAAAATCTATTTTAAATTTAGTTATATAACTTTCTGTTCAAAAATTTCCACTTTATTGTTTTTCATTGATTTTATCTCACTGGTAAAATTATCCATCTGGTCATCTATTTAAAAAGTAATATGAATAACAGTTGTTTATTCTAAAATCTTTACATAACTGTAATATTTAAACCATCTACTAGGTCCCTTTCTGCTGACTTTTCTCCTGGTTTTCAGTTATTTGGTTTTGTGTGTATGTATGCTTGGTAATTTTGGATTGGGTATCAGAAATTGTGTATGAATAACATGTAAAGGTTCTGGATGATGATCTGTTATCTCAGAGAGGAATGTCTTTTCTTCAGGAAGGAATTTAAGTACAGATAGACCAGCTTGATGCAGTTAGGAAGTGAGATGATTCAAGGTTTTATTCTCTTCATTCTGACAGCTTGTTATTTTCAATTTCCCCTTTGTCCTAGGATACAGCCCTTCAGAGGTCTCAAATGAAGGACCGGACCTTTTTTCTTTATAGGTCCTAAACTCCAGTTTTTGTCTTTCAGTTCCATGAAACTATGGAAAGCTCTGAGCTACTGTTTTCCGTTCAGACTGTCTCCCTATCCTGTTTGTGAATAGGCAGTTGCCTCAAGTGAACTAATTTCCCTTCTTTCTGGATCTTGGTCTGTCAAGTTCTAACGGTCTTAATCATTCCTCAGTACCTTCAAACAACATTTCCCGTGCATTTATAGTTGTTATAAGTACTAGTATGACCTAAGCTATTCTGTTATAGCTAGAAGCAGAAATGCTACCATTGAAGGAGATTAGGCTTTGGAATAATGTGATCCTATTTGCATTTTTAAAAGATTTTTCTGAACACCAATATCCTCATATGTGCAATGAAACATTTTGATAAAAATTGTTCTCTCAGGCCCTTTTCAGCTGCAATATTCTGCAAGTCTTGAGAGTACTAATAGCGTGTCATACCATGATTTTGAGCTGTCAAAGCCCCAGGGCTTTTAGTTTTAGTAGACTAAAGTTAGAAAAGCGTAGACTCTGGGGAAAATGGCCAAGAAGAAGACTGTCATCTTTGGTGTCTTCCCATTTGACTTCCTCACTCTACTTCTTGCTAGCTTTCAGCAACATCCTCTTTTTTCTGGGTCTTGGTATCTGGGCACCTAGACTATTTTTCCGGTGACTTGACCACTCTCTCCTCACGTGGTGGTGCCCCATTCCACACCCTCTACTAAAATGTTTCGTACTTTAGATTTAAGCTTCACCCTCCACCCTGCATCTTTCTGATAGATTAAAAAAACAAAAACAAAAACAAAAACAAAAAAACCTTGTTCTCTCAGTATGTTTTTATTATGCAATTTTCCTCTAAATAATGAAAGCTCCCTTTTAGTGTTATATTATGATAGCAAAAGGTGTGTAGAGTTAGCAGGATATGGTTGTGTGACAAAAAGCCAAATAGCATTTTAGGCTCCAATGAAGAGGAATATCAGTGAAGGGGGTCTTTCTTGGTATTTTTTAAGTTCCACTTGAAAGTGCTGTTAGCCATCACTAATTGTCAGGGAAATGCAAATTAAAATCACAATGAGATACCACCTTACCCCAGCCAGAATGGCAATTAGTGAAAAGTCAAAAACCAGTAGATGTTGGCATGGATGTGGTTAAAAAAAAAAGTGCTTATACACTGCTGGTGGGAATGTAAATTAGTACAATCTCTATGGAAAACAATATGGGGATTTCTCAAAGAACTAAAGGCAGATCAACCATTCTATCCGACAATCCCACTACTTTGTATCTACCCAAAGGGAAAGAAGTTGCTATATCAGAAAGACACCTGCATGTGTATAGAATCATCCTAAGTGCCCATCTACTGATGAGTGGATAAAGAAAACATGGTGCGTGCATGTATGTGTGTGTATATACCATGAAATACTATATATACACACACATATATATACATGTATATATACATATACATATGCATACATACCTACATATACACACACAGACACACCATGAAATACTATTCAGCCATTAAAAAAGAATGAAATAATATCTTTTGCAGCAACTTGGATAGAACTGGAGGCCATTATTCTAAATAAAGTATCTCAGGAATCAAAAATCATATACCACATGTCCTTACTTATGAATGAGAGCTATAGGTATTTAAAGTCATCCAGGGTGATATAATGGACATTGGAGACTAAGAAGCAGGGAGGGTGAGAGTGACGGTGAGAGAGAAATAACTATGTATTGGGTACAATGTACACTACTTGGGTAATAGGTACACTAAAATCCTAAACTTCACCACCATACAATTCATCTTTGTAACCAGAAGCCATTTGTATCCCTAAAGCTATTGAAATAAAAAAAATCACGAAGTGCTGTTGCCTACTCTGCAGGCATGCAAGTTTGATTCTGGGTCTGAGACAAGCTATGATCACATTGTTGTAGAGAACTTAGGTCCTTGGAAAAGAAATCAAAACACAGGTTCCCAACCAGAAGTTAATTTTATTCCTCTGTTAAAATGGAACTATGACTTTTCTTATTTACAAGAACTGTCCTTCCTTTTTAAGGTTAAAACATGTTATTTTATTATGATGCAGATAATATTTATTATAAAAAAATAGAAAAATAAGAGGCAGATGTAGTTCTAGCTCTTAATAAACCTGGCTAAACTGTTACAAATTTCATCTGATCATTTATATACTTTTCTATGTGATTGGACTTATTTATAATACGGATTTTTGAATAGTGTTTTAGCATTTTTTTACTTAAATTGTATACATTTTATAGATTATCTCTTGATAAGCATTATTTTAATGGTATATATAAGTATAAATATATATTCTTACATAATACACACACATGTCTATGTAATGACATATATATAACATTTTGCAATGGTGCATGTGTGTTTGTTCCCTTAAGTTGGATATTTATTTAACTGTTTTCTTATTGTTGGATTATTTTGTTTCATAAATAACATTCTATGAAAATATTTTTAATTGCTATAAATTGCCCAACTAAGACATACAACTTCCTCTTATCCTGTCACTACCTTTGACAACACACTAAACTTTTCTTTACTATATTTCATTTCCTTCTTAATCTCATTTCTAAAAACTGTATTTATGTCTTACAATATATATATCATTCCTTCGGTACTCCTACCTGTTGATCTTCTCATTGTTATTTATTAGCTTGTCAGGACTTAGAAGATAGGCTTCTCGTGCAACCCAAGCCTCTCTTTTGACCAGACTATAAATATTTTATTGTTTACATCTTCCCCTGCAAAGCATTCCTCTAGGATCTGCCCCTTTCTTTTTCTCCAGGCAATATGCCTTGAACATTCTGTAGCTGGTTGGGACTGATTCCTTGCCAGGTCAGTAGGACAGATGTGTAGACTAAGAAATTAACTAGTGAGTTCAAGTGGAGGTTCCTGGCTTGTTGGTGCCTGTGAACAGGATTCTTTTGAGTATGATTAGTGACATGAGGGTCCTGACTAATATCATAGGCAGAGGAAGTGACATTACAACTCACAGTGTAAGAAGTAGCTTGAGTTAACTGGTGAAAGAGCTAAAAGTCAATGAAAAGTATTGAACCTTAAAAATGTATTCTCTATTGAAAAGTTTAAAAGATCATTTATTGATTAGCCAACATTAAGGAAATTCCTTTGACTTTAATAGCTGTAAGCTCTAATGGGGGCTAGAAACTCTAGCAAGTGGTACAGTTTCTAGAACCTAGCAGATAACTTTTCGTTGACTAGAATTCAATGTGTGATACAATGATTTGGAAAAGTAATTTACAATAATTATATATGTTCATTGTTTTCTCCTTTGTTTACCTTGACTAACCATCTTTGGTGATTGTTTCATAATTGTGGCTTTCTAAACATCTTTATCGAGGAGTTACAAATGTCTAGCTCTTCTCAACCCTTTATTTAGGGTCTGGAATCAGTGGATGTTAGTGGAGGGGAAAAGGTTATTTTGATAATTTAAGACAGAACAATTTAGAAATCAGTATTGTTTTGAAGCCAACTTGCTATGTAACCTTTTAGAATTCCCTGACTTTTTCTGAAATTGACGTTTTCTTTAGTGTATAGCAATGATAGCATGAAACCACCACTGACTTTTTTAGGGCATCTTGCTGGCTAATTTTATAAAATTCGAACCACACTCTATGAATGAAGAATCATCTGTAGCAATTGCTCTTTTCCAAATGTTCTTTTGCTTTGAATGCCGTATCTGAATATTAGATTGTTTCTCCAGATGTTACAGGCTCATGTTTCCTTCTGCTGAATTCAATTGTTGGTTCCTGCCTATGTTTCTCAGGATTTGCATCATTTCTCTGTCTTAAGTAAGGTTTTTATAAATGCTCATCAATGTTGTAGAGTTTGGATTAAATTCAGATAGAGGATATTTCCACTGGACTTTTGCTCATCTACTTCCTCCCTGGAGAATGGTGAAAAGCAGTTAGTCCTTTTTTCCCTCCTCTGGTAGGGTGATGGGCTACTATTGCTTTTTCTCTCCTAATATATTGAGTATTCCGACCTCTCACCAAAACCTTAGGTCAAAGTGAGTAGAGGTGATTGTTTTTAATTGGATGATTGCTACCATATGCTTCTCTTTTGGTGGGATCCCAAAAAAGATTAAATGACACTCCCCACCAAAAATAAGAGGAACTAAAAAAAAAAAAAAAGGCTGAGAAAGCATGCCATGAAAGTCCAGGCTTGGACAACAAGCATACCATGATGTGACTTTTAGCCCCATCACCTACTAACTGTGTGACCTTGGGCAGGCTGTTGAAATCATCAGGGCCTCAATTTCCTAACCTATAAAATTATTGTGATCATTATTATATTTACAACTAAGAATAAGTACCTTATCATTTTGCTGCAATACACATGTGATGATTGTCCTAAAGTGCTTAGCATGGTGTCTAGAACATATTATGTACTTAATAATTATTGTCTGAAAAAATAAACACATAAATAAAATATTGTATTGTCAAAGAATATAATACTGTGCCCCAATCTGTGAAAGATTAAACCTCTTGTGTCTCCAGGATTTCTAATAACTTATCCCAGAAAGTCAGTGCAGAGGAGAGGTGGGCTCTCTTCCTGCCGCAGACTCAGGGGCTGTTCTGATGATGAGGTCTAAGGGCAGCCTTGCTTCTGCCATTTGCTCAGTTGATCTTGTGAACAGCTGCGATTCTTGCTGTAACTACTTTCTCACTCTCAGTGACTCCATACCGTAAATGTTTCATGTGAAGAAGCACTGCTCTAAAACAAAGCTGGAAAACAGGGAGGCAATTGCCAGATCTGTCATTGTGCTGAGTCAGGGAAGGCTTCAGCAATCATCCAAAGAGGTGTGGCATTTACACCTGCAGCTGGATGGGTTATGAACCCAAATAGGTCCTTGAAAAGGAAGGCTCGTCTCCCTTCCCCACAGCACCCTCTACCCACTCAATTTTTACCTACTTTAAGGGAAGGCTTTTGGTAACTAATTTTTCATCTGCTCGTTAAAGCTTACCAGTTACAGCGTGTATTACAAATTACAGCTTCCAGGACTTTGGGTGAAATGTGCTATGTAAATAATGGCATATTTTGCTGTGAGCAGTCCTTGATTTTAGACCCTTACATTACCTATCACCTCGCAAATTTTCCTTATAGGAAGACCCGGATGTATAAATTTCAGGCAAGTATCTGATGTGTCTTATAGAACCAGCTAGCCAACAATATTGTCAAAAAGAGAAGCAACACTTTCAGATGATGGAAGCATAGAATCAAGCAAGGAGTTCGTTGAATCCTTCTTGTGCTTTTCCTTTGAAATCACCTTATTCTAGAATCCTAGGAGGATTGAAACATTCCTACTTTGATATATTCCTCTGGAGATCACTTGTTAAAAGTCATCATAAGTGACATTTACTAGTCTTGTGTTTTCTCTAGTCTTAACTTGAAAAGTTCTGCTCATCAAAAATGAGTATGTTGAGATAGTATTTCCTATAGAAATTTTGTGTTTTACCCCCTTAAAATCCTCACTTTTCACATTAAAGTGTGTGTTCAGATAAAATAAGACTCATGGAGAGCACATGGCTGAGATCATTCTAGGCTCTCATTGCTAGGCTGAGATTTGCATTTTTCTGAAAGTCAGAGTACTGAATTTTCTTAGCTTTGAAGCAGTGAATGGGACAGTATGTGTATATGTGTGTGTGTCCACTTGTATATAATTCCAAATTACTTGTTTATGTGTAGTATAGGATTCTATGACAAAGAGCTGTCTTTAATGCAAATATAAGGCATTCATGAGCACCTTGTGTATAAGCTCACATTTTGAACTTTGTTTTTCTTTTATTCAAAGAATTTACAAAATCATTTTGTGGTTTGAAAAGTAATTTAGATTTCCTATAAAATGTTATATAAAATTTTAAATTTGGATTTTAGCTAGCAAGTATTGGCTTAACTGTAGAAATAATTTCATTTTCTAGGACAATTCAATAGTCTAGCTTCTGCTTTATGACAATCCACTTGTGTTTGTTAAAGGATAGTAATATTAAAGATTTTTATAGATCTCACAATAATGTTTTATGTATATTAACTGATTTGGTCCCCACAGTGACCCTAATGGATATTATTATTATTATCCCCACTTTTTTTTTTTTTTTTTTTTTTTTTTTTTGAGACGGAGTTTCACTCTTCTTGCCTAAGTTGGAGTGCAATGGCACCATCTCAGGTCACTGCAATCTCTGCCTTCTGGGTTCAAGTGACTCTCCTGCCTCAGCCTCCCGAGTAGCTGAGAGTACAGGTGTGCGCCACCACACCTGGCTAATTTTTTGTATGTTTAGTAGAAATGGGGTTTCACCATGTTATCCAGGCTGGTCTCAAACTCCTGACCTCAGGTGATCCACTCGCCTCAGCCTCCCAAAGTGCTGGGATTACCGGTGTGAGCCACTGCACCCAGCCTATTATCTTCATTTTAAATATGATGAAACTGAGATACAGAGAGATAATATACATTAAGATCAGAAAACTAGAAAGTCTAGGAACTAAGATTCAAAACAAAATCATCTGATTTCAATCTCTGTGCTCTTAAATACTTCACTAGAATAAGTCTTATTTTTTATAATTGATATAACTGGTCTAAATGTTAATAAAGTTTTAAGATTCAATTTACATATAGTTTCTATCTCTGTAAGTTACCAGTTATTACTACCTAAAATACACTTGGAGTCAGTAGTAACATTGTATATTCCTAGATTTTATTTTTTAATACCAACATCAGAGTAGGAGGCCTCAAAATACCTGTGATGGAAAAAATGCAGTGCCTGGGTGCATGCAGCTAAGCCTGGTCACTAGAATGTATTTCATGTATATTTTCTAAGGTATCAAAGACTTCAGAACTACAAAGAGAACTATAGTTGCTGCAACCAGAAAGCTAGTCACATATATGTACTTTTATAAATCATGTGCATATGTGTGTGGGTGCCTGAGTGTGTGTGCATATATAAATACATCTAAAAGCTCAGAATTAACCACCTTAGTCTGGGGCATTAGAATTTTAGTAAACTTTTTTGATGTATATGTTGAATAAGTTGCAAAGTTGAGATCTGTTCCCTACCTCCATGTGGCTTATGTAACCTTGCTAATGAGAAAAGAGCTTATTACAAATATTCATAGATGTGATATATATGTGTGTGTGTGTATATATATGTGTATATATGTGTGTGTGTGTGTGTGTGTGTGTGTGTGTGTATATATATATATATATATATACACCTCTTTCTCCCCCTACACACACATACACACACCCCTTTACTCTCTTTTTTTTTTTTTAAGATGGAGTCTCACTCTTGTTGCCCAGGCTAGAGTGCAATGGTGCGATCTTGGCACACTGCAACCTCCACCTCCCAGGTTCAAGCGATTCCCCTGCCTCAGCCTCCCGAGTAGCTGGGGTTACTTTCTACTATACAAATTTTACTGTCATAGACATTGGCTTTTGTACCTCCAAAGTGTTTGTTATTATCCAAGGAAAGGGTACCCACATCTTACCACTGTGGATAAATTACACATATATTGACTAAGAGCTACTATTTAATGAAACTTCTTTTGTGTGTCAGGATCTGAACTCTATTTATCCTTCTACTTATCTACCCACCTACCTATTTTTTCTCAATTAATTCCAGAATGTTAAATCTCATGATGGCAGATGCCATTATTAATTTTGTTCACTGACATACTAAGCATTGAAAATGGTGCCTGGCACATGTAGAGACTCAGAATATGCTTTCAGAATTGAATGAAAATATCTTGACAAGGTAGCACAGTTTTTGCTTTTGTTTTTCTTTTACTAGAGTCAGGGTATTGCTCTGTCACCCGACCCAGGCTGGAGTGCAGTGGTATGATTACAGCTGACTGCAGCCTCGAACTCCTGGGCTCAAGCGATCCTCCTGCCTCGGTCTGCTGAGTAGCCAGTACCACAGGTGTGTGCCACCATGCCCAGCTAAGTTTTTATTTTTTGTATATTTTTGTTTTTTGTTTTATTGAGATAGGGTCTTCCCCAGTCTTCAGGTAGTCTCCACTCACTGCAACCTCAACCTCCTGGGCTCAAGCAATCCTCCTGCCTCAGCCTCCCAAGTAGCTAGGACCACAGGAACACACCACCACACCCAGCTAATTTTTTAAAAAATTATTTTTAGTAGAAATGAGGTCTCACTATTTTGCCCAGGTTGGTCTCAAACTCCTGTGTTCAATGATCCTCCCGCCTCAGCCTCCCAAAGTACTGGGATGACAGGTGTGAGCCACCACACCCAGCCTAATATATTATTTTTGTTTTTTGTAGACACAGGGTCCCCTTATGTCACTCAGGCTGCTCTCAAACTCCTGGCCCTAAGCGATCCTCCTGACCTGGCCTTCCAAAAGGTTGGAATTACAGGTGTGACCCACTGTGTCAGCCTCTCATTATTTTCAATCTGACAGGTGAGAAACTGAACCTCAGAGAGCATGGATTACTGACCCAGTATCACAGCTGGTGCAGTGCAGAAGCAGGAGTGGAACCTCCATTTGGCTCCACTGGCCAGACTCCCTATCCATAACTCTGTCTCCAAGAAGCTCTTGGAGGCCGGACAGCAGCATCTCCATCTTCTGGAGGGACTTTTAGGTCACCAGTGTCCCTGATCTTTTCATGAGTACACATTTCTGACTGACTTTAGAGCTCTAGGTGTTTTTCTCCTATGTTGATCTACCCTGTAAGGCTCCATGAGAGGCTTGGACTATTGTTTTACAGTAGGCTTCCTAAGACATTTTGCTTAGCTCCTTGAAGGCTTCCATCTGCTCTTGAGCTTAGAAGGAGAACACAGCCTAGTCAAAGACAGAAGAGCATAATAGCACATAAGAGTAAGTGAGTAGGAAACACCGAGAAGTGGTGCAGAAGAGGAAAGAATGGCCAATGGAAGATGGAAAGGCAGCAGTCAGGGTCACAAAAAAAGGGTGCAGAAACAATACAGGAGATGCACAAGAGATTTGATTGCTTTTAAGAAGTGTTATGCTAAAATATCTTCCTCCATAGGCAAAAGACAATGGCAAAGAACTTTTAAAATTTTTATTTGGCTACTTCTATTTAAGTATTAAGTATATAGTGATGTACAACAAATGTTTACTTAACAAAATACATAAAACTCTTTCCTGGGCTAAACCCTGAAAGACAGTCATACATATTTCATAAGTTTTTTGTTGTAAAATATTTGATGATTTCACAGTTAGGGGACTTCTCAGAAAGTGCTATACATAGCCAGATATAACCTTTCCATTTTATATTTCCTTTTGCAAGCGCCATGATTTCTAGTAATCTTTAAGTGTCTCCTCTCTTCAATTTACTTAGAAATTTTGCATTTAAACTATTGCCCTTGTTTAGGGAGAACAAAACAACACATCCAAAAAAAGGACCAAATTTGTACAACCTGGTATTGCATTTCTGATTGACATAATTTCCACCTCAGAAAAGTTTTCTTAAATACTCACTCATTTTATTTTCTTTTTTTTCTTTTTTCTTTTTTTTTGAGACGGAGTCTCGCTCTGTCGCCCAGGCTGAAGTGCAGTGGCGGGATCTCGGCTCACTGCAAGCTCCGCCTCCAGGGTTCACGCCATTCTCCTGCCTCAGCCTCCCTAGTAGCTGGGACTACAGGCGCCTGCCACCTCGCCCGGCTAGTTTTTTTGTATTTTTTTAGTAGAGACGGGGTTTCACCGTGTTAGCCAGGATGGACTCATTTTATTTTAACACCCTAAAGAATAGCCCAGATAAATGGACTCCAAATTTGAGGCCTGAGTAATAATGCATTTTAGGATTAGACTAGTCATCCTTGGTATTTTCGTGGTGTTCATCATGTACAGAGTACAACAAGATACTCTATTATCCATTCAGGCTGTTGGAGAAATACAAATAAGCACATAAAACCAAAACAAATCACTGTATCTATGAATTGAAATGCATGTCATAAGAACTTTAATCTGGTGCAATTCTTCTTATAACCAAGTAAGTATAGTCAGCAGAGCTTACCTTTTGTGTTAAGCATTTTACAGATGACATATGTAAGATGAATTTAAGATTTGTGTTTAAATGACTTTTAAAAGTAAAAAAGCAGTAGGAAGACTTCTCACTCAGAGGTTGTGGTCAGTCATTTTCAAATAATTTTTCATTGCCAACATCTCATACATAAGCTTGTATAAGCTTCTACAACCCCTCCCAGAGTCAGCCTTCTCTCTTCTTTCAGTAACATCCTGTGTTCCCATCTGACTGGACTGCACCATTTGTCACCAATTCCAACACATCTTGTCTACATACCTTTTCTATCGGAAGAAAAAAAGAAAATGGGCTTGAATAAAAACATGTAAATAAATGATGAGCACTTTGCTCTGTTGGTTTAATTAAACAGTGTTGAAAGGTGTTAGCTAGAGAAGATTCAATAGAAAGTGTAACATTTTAAATAATGTTTAAGGGAAAAAAGAAAAAGACACATTTTGGGTTTCAGAGTAAATAAAAGATAAAAATAAAGAATAAAAGATTTAAAGTATTAGGGATGACTTGCAAGATCTCAGAGGTAACGGCAAGAAACATTAGACAGAAAATAAATTTATTTAAATTGAAAGAATGGGAGAGAATCCACAGACACTTTGAGGGAACTGGATCATCATTGCAGTCTCCCAGAGATGTTGAAAAACTGTGAGTCTGCTTGCTTTCTCAATGTGGATGCTGATGGTATGGGGCAATTTCTCAGCCCTGGTCATATGCTGCTTGGAAATAGACTCAGTGCTGTTGGCAGGGCATGGTGGGAGATAGACCAGCCTTTAGGACTGCAGGCTGCATGGGAGTGGGGTAAGCACTATGACTGCTGGCTTTCTTCCACTTCCCTGGCATCCTGTATGACTCAGCAGAGGCAGTTATAATCCCCCTGGGAATATAACTTCATTAGACTGGGAACCACATCCCCATCCCCCACAGCATCCACAGCAAGGCCCTGACAAAAGAGAGGCTGAGCTCAGACACACCTTTCCCTGCCTCCACCTAGTGATCTTTCTCTATCAGCCCTGGTAGCTGAAGATAAAGGTCATAATCTCTTGGGAGGTCTATGGCCCTGTCCACTGCCTAAGAAACCTGAATACTCAACCAGGTGTCCCTAGAGCAAGTTTGCAACCTTCCTATAGGACCACAGCTGATGCATTCTTGAAAATGACACCTCCTGACTGGAGGCCAACAAACACAAAACCAGTGCACTAAACAAAAACACAACCAAGAACTCTCACAAAATCCACTTCACTCCCTTGCTACCTCCACCAGAGTAGGTACTAGTATCCACAGGTGCAAGACCTGAAGACGGATCACATCATAGGACTCTTTGCAGATACTCCCCAGTACCAGCCCAGAGCCCAGTAGCTCCACTGGGTGGCTAGGCCCAGAAGAGCAAAAACAATCCCTACACTTCATCTCTCAGAAAGCCCCATTCCTAGGAGAAGGGGGAGAACACCACATCAAGGGGGCACCTCGTGGGACAAAAGAATCTGAACAGCAGTTCTTGAATCCTAGATCTTCCCTCTGACATAGTCTATCTGAATGAGATGGAACCAGAAAAACAATTCTGGTAATATGACAAAATAAGGTTGTTTAACACTCCACAAAAATCATGCCAGCTCACCAGCAATGAATCCAAACCAAGATGAAATCTGAATTGTCAGAAAAAAATCTTCAGAAGGTTGATTATTAAGCTAATCAAGGAGACACCAGAAAAAGGTAAAGTCCAACTTAAAGAAGTCAAAAACGTGATACAGGATATGAAAGGAAAAGTCTTCAGTGAAATAGAGAGCATAAGTAAAAAATAATGACAACTTCTGGAAATCAAGGACACACTTTGAGAAATGCAAAATGCACTGAAAAGTCTCAGCCATAGAATCAAACAAGCGGAAGAAAGAACTTCTGAGCTCAAAGACAAGGCATTTGAATTAACCCAGTCCATCAAAGACAAAGAGAAAATAATTTTTAAAAAATGAACAAAGCCTTCAAGAAGTTTGGGATTATGTTAAAAATCCAAACCTAAGAATAACTAGTGTTCCTGAGGTAGAATAGAAACCTAAAAGTTTGGAAAGCATATTTGAGGGAATAATTGAGGAAGACATCCATGGCCTTGCTAGAGATCTAGACATTCAAATACAAGAAGCTCAAAGAACACCTGGGAAACTCATCGTAAAAAGATCATTGGCTTGGCACACAGTCATCAGGTTATCTAAAGTCAAGATGAAGGAAAGAATCTTAAGAGCTGTGAGGCAAAAGCATCAGGTAGCCTACAAAGAAAAACCTATCATATTAACAGATTTCTCAGCAGAAATCCTACAAGCTAGAAGAGATTGGGGTCCTATTCTTTGCCTCTTTAAACAAAACAATTATCAGCCAAGAATTTTGTATCTAGCAAAACTAAGCTGCATAAATGAAGGAAAGATACAGTGTCTTCCAGACAAACAAATGCTGAGAGAATTCACCGCTACCAAGCCAGCACTACAAGAACTGCTGAAAGGAGCTCTAAATCCTGAAACCAATCCTCAAAATACACCAAAATAGAACCTCCTTAAAGCGTAAATCTCACAGGACCTATATAATAATAACACAATGAAAAACAACAACAACAATGTATTCAGGCAACAAATAGCATGATGAATAGAATAGTACCTCACATCTCAATACTAACATTGAATGTAAATAGCCTAAATGCACCTCTTAAAAGATACAGAATGGCAGAATGAATAAGCATTCACCAACCAAGTTTTCTTCTGTTTTCAGGAGACTCATCTAACACATAAGGACTCACATAAACTTAAGATAAAGGGATGGAAAAAGATATTTCATGCAAATGGACGTCAAAAGCAAGCAGGAGTATCTATTCTTATATCAGACTAAACTTAAAGCAGCCGCAGTTTAAAAAGGCAAATATGTTCATTATATAATGTTAAAGGGACTAGTCCAGCAGGAAAACATCACAATTCCAAATATATAAGCACCTAACACTGGAGCACCCAAATTTATAAAATAATTACTATCTAAGAAATGAGATAGACAGCAATACAATAGTAGTGGGGGACTTTAGTACTCCCCTGACAGCACCAAACTGGTCATCAAGACAGAAAGTCAACAAAAAAACAATGGACTTAAACTCTACCCTGCAACAAATGAACTTAACAGATATTTACAGAACATTCTACCCAACAACTGCAGAATATACATTCTATTCATCAGCACATGGAACATTGTCCAAGACAGACCACATGATAGGCCACAAAACAAGTCTCGGTAAATTTAAGAACATTGAAATTATATCAAGTACTCTCTCAGACCACAGTGGAATAAAATTGCAAATCACCTCCAAAAGGCACCCCCAAACCACACAAATACATGAAAATTAAATAACCTGCTCCTGAATAATCGTTGAGTCAACAAGGAAATCAAGATGGAAATTTAAAAAATTATTTGAACGGAGTGACAATAGTGACACAGCCTATCAAAACTGCTGAGATAGAACAAAAAAATGGTGCTAAGAGGAAAGTTCATAGCATTAAATGTCTACATCAAAAAGGCTGAAAGAGCACAAGTAGACAATCTAAGGTCACACCTCTGGAACTGGAGAAACAAGAAGAAACCAAACCCAAACCCAGCAGAAGAAAAGAAATAACGAGGATCAGAAGAGAACTAAATGAAATTGAAACAAACAAAAACAATACAGAAAATAAATAAGCTGGTTCATTGAAAATACAAATGAAATTGATATACCGTTAGTGAGATTAATTGAGAAGAGAGAAGATCCAAATAATCTTAGTTAGAAATGAAATGGGAGATACTACAGCCAATACCACAAAAATACAAAAGATTATTCAAGGCTACTATGAACACCTTTACACAGATAAACTAGAAAACCTAGAGGAGATGGGTGAATTCCTGGAAATCTACAACCCTCCTAGATTAAACCAGGAAGATATAGAACCTCTGAACAGACCAATAACAAGTTGCAAGATTGAAATGGTAATAAAAAATTTCCAACAACAAAAAAAGTCCAGGACCAGATGGATTCACAGCTGATTTCTATCAGACATTCAAAGAAGAATTGGTACCAATCCTACCGAAAATCTTCCAAATGATAGAGAAAGAAGGAATACTCCCTAAATCAATCTACAAAGCCAGTATCACCCTAATGCCAAAGCCAGGAAAGGACACAACATAAAATGAAAACTATGGACCAATGTCCCTGATGAACATAGATGCAAAAATCCTCAAGAAAATACTAGCAAATTGAATCCAACAGTGTATCAAAAAGATTATCCACCATGATCAAGTAGGTTTCATACTAGGGGTGCAGGGATGGTTTAACATAGGCAAGTCAATAAATGTGATACACCACAAAAACAGAATTACAACCAGAAATCACATGATCATCTCAATAGACACAGAAAAACCATTTGACAAAATCCAGCCTCCCTTTATGACCAAAAACCTCAGCAAAATCCGCATAGAAGGGACATACTTTAAGGTAATAAAAACCATCTACAGCAAGCCCACAGCCAACATTATACTGAAGAGGGAAAAGTGGAAAGCATTTCCACTAAGAACTGGAACAAAGATGCCCACTTTCACTACTTCTATTCAACATTGTACCAGGAGTCTTAGCCAGAGCAATCAGACAAGAGAAAGAAATAAAGGGCATGCAAATTGGTAAAGAGGACATCAAACTGTCGCTGTTTGCTGATGATATGATTGTATACCTAGAAACCCTAAAGACTTCTCCAAAAAGCTCCTAGAACTAGTAAATGAACTTAGCAAAGTTTTAGGATACAAAGTTAACGTATACAAATTAGTAGCTCTGCTATATACCAACAGCAACCAAGCTGAAAATCAAATCAAGAACTCAACCCCTTTCACATATCAGCAAAAAAATAAAATTAAATACTTAGGAATATACCTACCCAAGGATGCGAAAGACCTCTACAAGGAAAACTACAAAACACTGCTGAAAGAAATCACAGACAACACAAACAAATGGAAACATATCCCATGCTCATGGATGGGTAGAATTAATATTGTGAAAATGACCACACTGCCAAAAGCAGTCTACACATTCAATGCAATTCCCTTCAAAATACCACCATCATTCTTTACAGAACTAGACAAAACAATCCTAAAATTCATATGGAACAAAAAAAGAGCCTGCATAAACAAAGCAAGACTAAACAAAAGGAACAAATCTGGAGGCATCACATTATCTAACATCAAACTATATTATAAGGCAATAGTCACCAAAACAGCATGATACTGGTATAAAAATAGGCACATAGACCAATGGAACAAAATAGAGAACCCAGAAATAAACCCAAATACTTACAGCCCACTGATATTCGACAAAGCAAACAAAAATATAAAGTGGGGAAAGACACCCTCTTCAACAAATGGTGCTGAGATAATTGGCAAGCCACATGTAGAAGAATGAAGCTGAATCTTCGTCTTTTATCCTATGCAAAAATCAACTCAAAATGGATCAAATACTTGAATCTAAAACCTGAAAACATAAAGATTTTAGAAGATAACATCAGAAAAACCCTTCTAGACGTTGGCTTGGGCAAAGACTTACATGACCAAGAACCCAGAAGCAAATGCAACAAAAACAAAGAGAAATAGATGGGAATTAATGAAACTAAAAAGTTTCTCCACAGCAAAACTCAAAAATCAGCAGAGTTAACAGACAACCCACAGAGTGGGAGAAAATTTTCACAATCTACATCTGACAAAGGACTACTATCCAGAATCTACAAAGAACTCAAATCGGCAAGATAAAGAAAAAAAATCTCATCAAAAAGTGAGCTAAAGACATGAATAGACAATTCTCAAAACAAGATATTAAATTGGTCAACAAGCATATGGAAAAATGCTCAACATCACTAATTATCAGGGAAATGCAAATCAAAACCTCAAAGTGATACAACCTTACTTCCTCAAGAATGACCATAATAAAAAGAAAAGAAAACAAAACAAAACAAAAACAGATGTTGGCGTCGATGTGGTGAAAATGCAACACTTTTACATTGTTGGTGGGAATGTAAACTAGTACAACCATTATGGAAAACAGTGCGGAGATTCCTTAAAGAACTAAAAGTAGACCTACCATTTGATCCAGTAATCCCACTACCAGGTATCTACCCAGAGGAAGTGGTTATACAAAAAAGATACTTGCACATGCATATGTATAGCAGCACAATTTGCTGTTGCAAAAATATAGAACCAATCCAAATGCCCATCAATCAACAAGTGGATTAAGAAAATGTGATATATATTTATATGTACACACACACACACACACATACACACATATACCATGGAATACTACTTAGCCATAAAAAGAACAAAATAATGACATTTGCAGCAGCCTGGATGGAATTGGAGATTATTATTCTAACTGAAGTAACTCAGGAATGAAAAACCAAACATTGTATGTTCTCACTTATACATAGGAGCTAAGCTATGAAGATCCAAAGGCATAAGAATGATATATTGGACTTCGGAGACTTGGGGGGAAAGATTGGGAGGGAAAGGTTAGAGGCTGGTGAAGGATAAGAGAATATACATTGAGTACAGTGTACACTGCTCTGGTAATGGCTACACCAAAATTTCAGAAATCACCACTGAAAACCTTATTCATGTAACCAATCACCACCTATTCCTCAAAAACCTGTTGAAATAAATAAATAAGATAAATTGATAGAATGAACTATATGTATTGCATGAGGAAGCAACATAAATAAGCTTAGTAAGTGAAACAGTAAAGAAAAAGGCAATGTGATGGTGGTGATAGGAATACATGCTACCTTGTTCACCCTCTTAATACTGTGGATAAACAGAATCAGATAATTTGTTTAGCTAACTGGACAACACCCCAGAACACCAAATTTGCATACTGTGCCTACCTCGTTTTTCTCACAGTTTGATTTCAATGCTCTCACAGTTCCTAAGGTGGCTGTTTATACCAATCTGTGGTCTAAGATACTCTTATGACTATTACTTGTTTATCAAAGTGGTACACATTCTTCAGTTGCAGCTCCACAGGCTTTCTGGAACTACTGTAATTAACGTGGATTTCTTTATCTCTTTTCTTATTTGGCACATATTATTAGCACTACATAGAATGACATTTACTTTTTCTCTTTTTACTTTTATATGTGCTAATTCTGTCTCTTTAGCCTAGTCAGAAGCTCTGAGTTCAAAGAATAACCATGAACATAGAACTAAAGATCTAGATAGATCTCATCTAACTGTTTGATTTTCAAAGAAGGAAAGTTTGTAAAATGGAAACTACAGTGATCTTGAGTGTATACTATGTGTCAGACAGCTTTAACATTTCTGTATGAATCACTCATGTTGTCATCTCAAAGATCATATGGAATACACACTATTATTGTCATCATTTTACACATGAGAAGAATGATATGCAGAGAAGTGGCTTGCTGAGGGCACACAGCTAGTAAGAGACAGTGCTGGGATTCAATTCTAGACCTTCTGGCTCCAGCTCTTAACTTTCCAAGTTAGTGCTGCAGGTAGAACAAAAACTCTTTCCCGTAACTTCTTTCTCCGTTTCAGGGCTCTTGCTTGTTCTAACCGACTTGTACCACCATAATTCTTATACTAGAGCACAAAAAAAGAAAAGAGATGCAAGTGTTTATTAACTTCAGCTTTGTGTTTGACAAATCCTAAACATGCAAACATGACCTGATACACTCTAATCCTTTCCCAAGAGAGCAAGTAATGATGTTATACTGAGTGATTAATGAACTGATATAAGGACTCAGTAATCTGCATGTGAATTGGTGGCTTAACAAAGCAATCCATGCAGTAGGTATGTATTTTGAATAGCATTCTTTCTGCAGCGAATCAGCTGTATGTAGTGTTTAATTGAATGCTTCTGGGTCACTGAGTGATTTGGAGTCAAATCATCAACCACATTTCCCAATGTGTCAAGTAGAAAGTCAACTTAACAAAACTTCCGTAGTACTCAGTTCTCTTCCAACGTGCTCCTTATCTTGAATTCTTTCAAAATAGTGTGCATTATAATTTACCAGGAATGATTTACATGTATTCCTCTTCAGAGACAGAGGGATGGATTAAATAACATTCCCTGAAGCCCTTTTTGCCTTCGAGTAAATGCTCTTTATCATTCTAAGCTTCTTACTCTGAGTAATATTTGAACATGACCCTGTGGATTCCCCAGAACAATTTGTGATGCTTTTTCCTTAGTTGATATGTTTGGATATTTTCCATACTATGTAGGCTGCATTCTCTTTTTAACTTACTGTGGTTTTTGTTTTTTTTTTTTTTTTCACTCTGATGCTTTGACTTTTGCCATCATAGTTTTCTTTATTTTCAGAGTATATCGACTGTCACTAGGCTTTCTTCTGAGTCCTTTTGCCAAGTCATCCATACTTTGCTCTTCTAATCTTCTGTTATAACAGGCTTCCTGTTACTTATATTTTTGCTGTTACACTCTGAATTTGTTCCAGATTTTCTGGTAGAGATTTCCCTACACCAAAAACAGTATTCCAGGTGCAGCCACTTGAGAATTGAGCATAGGTAAATATGTGCACCCCTTTTTACTGTGATGTCTTGCCATCTGCAGTTTGGAGCCTGTAAGAGTTAGATTTGGGATTGAAAGTAAGACTTCCACTAGGACTGCCATTTGCAGCACAAACTCACCTGGATGGTAACTGCTGTCTAGCTTCAGCTCCCTTTCGACAGGTCCTTCTCAGAAGGCCTCTTTTCCAGGCTTTTTTCTTCCTGTGCATATCTGTGTTTTCATTCATTTTCCCCTTGTGAATAAGCTGGCCCTTTCCCAACCTGACTCTCATCTTGTTATTTGATCCCAAGATCTGTAACTCCTCTCAGACCATCTGCATTATTTCTCTGTCCTTGCTGATGTTTTGCAACATTCTCCAGCTGACTATCATCTGCAGATTTCATTAGCACACCGTTTACTATGTTCTGAAGATCATTAATAAAGATGAATAAACAGAAGAGATGACCTTCTGCAGACATCTGTGGAATTTCTCTAGACTGCCCCCACAACTTGATCGCCATTATTTTATTTTACCTTTTGGGTTTTTTGCCCAGTGTTTCATTCAGTTCCCTCCATAAGCACCCTGTTGTCATATCTGAGTAACTGCACTCATAATGTGTGATTTTCCTGCACCACTTCATAATTGTCTAAACAATTCATCAGGTTTGTCTGACAACATTTTTCCTTTATTAAATCCCAGTTTTATTGACAGTTTTCATTATCCTCTAGATTGCAGAAGCTCTACGTAACAGTGTGTGTGCCCATTCTGATTTCTCCTCAATTTATTACTGTTTTAAAACCTGTACTATAGATGATGGGAAGAGAGTACGATGAGAAGAGACAGACTCAGAATCTCTATGGCTCTTCTTGGAAAAACACCATAATGTGTATGGAAGATCATGCATGTGCATTTTCCTGCAAGGTACTAACCGCCATCTTTCTATCCAAAAAGACAGAAAGAAGTTGTCTCTGGTTTTGAACAATGAAGATTTATATCTAACTTATTTTGAAAAATCAAAGCATTAGATATTTAAAACTGAACAAGAACCATAGCTGTACTTAAGGAATATCTGTGATGTACTTGGCACTGTGATAAAATGTGATGTATATCACTCTATGATTACATCAACCCTTTGAAAGGCAGTTCTTTTCAGGTGTGACACTAACCTATAGGGTGCTGTCATGGCCTCCCCTCCAGGAGGATGCTGCCTGTGCCTGAGAATACAGCACAGGCTGCATCTAAGGACCCACTGACCTCCTAGGCCAGATATCTTTGTGTGTGGCAGAGCCTGCCTAAATGTACCTGGAAGTCATGATTTCTTTCCCATTTAAATGAAGACGATAAGATACCTATAAGAGATAGATCTGAGATTGATACTAATGTGGTTCCTCCATGCCATATTGCATCTCTGCACATAAAACAAATATGGATCTATCTCATACTTCTGTGATTGCCTACTAAATTCACACAGTACTTTGTGTTTTTACTTAGAAAAGAATGGATATAATACAGTATGTAACCTTCTCTTCCTATCTTTAGCTATGCTGTTAATTTTCTTCCCAGTCTTCAGCTATGTTGTTTGTGTTATTGTCATTATGATTATTATTTATTACTGAATCTAAAAAGAATCATGGAGAAGAAGCAGTATTGCTCTGGGTCAGGTATTCTTTATAATATATTTAAAAATACATCTGAACTCTGTTCACATATCCCTTTGTTTGCCTATTAGATCCAGTCAACATTATGCAAGCACATACCTTCATGATATTGAATATTGATCAATTTAGTCACATGCCATACAAACGTAGAAATACCACTTAACAGCTGGGCACAGTGGCTCATGCCTGTCATCCTAGCATTTTGGGAGGCCAAGGCAGGGGGATCGCCTGAGCTCAGGAGTTCAAGACCACCCAGGGCAACATGGTGAAACCCTGTCTCTAGTAAAAATACAAAAAAATTAACTGGATATGGTGGTGTGTGCCTGTAGTCCCAGCTACTTGGGAGCCTGAGGCAAGAGAATCACTTGAGCCCCAGAGGCAAAGGTTGCAGTGAGCCAAGATCAGGCCACTGCACTCCGGCTTGGGCTACAGAGTGAAACTCCATCTCAAAAAAAAATAAAAAAAAAAAAGAAAAAGAAAAAGAAAAAGAAAAGAAATACTACTTAACAAGGAATGTTTTGAATACTTTAATTCTTTGACTTAAATTACTAGATATATTTATAAAGGTGTAGAAGATTTGACAACTGGAATGTGTGTGCACATGCACATATACACACATATCACATATGCACATATGTATATATGTGTATGTATAACATATATTTCTACAAATAAAAGTTATTTACCAAAGCATCATACATTTTCATTTTCTTTTCTCTCCTTTCGTTAGCATTTTCATTTTTCTTGCGTGCTGTTTTTATTGAAATGAGCCTTGCACTTTAGCTATAGAGCTTTTCCTTGTTGAACAATGTAGTTTTCTTGCTCAACAACTCTGACATCCAGGTAAATGGAAGGAAAATGGATACGGGAGTTGTGTGTTCATAATGCCACTTTGCCACCCTGAAATCTATGCAGATAATCTACTTGGAAGGCTTTGAGCCCCAGTGGAATACAGAACCATGTAAGTATCCTGCATTGATTTACAGCACCTGCTACAGCTGCCTGGATCTTGGCAGGCATTTTCTCTCCTGCCAAATGCTGTTGCAATTGCTGGGCAGATCTAGATGGAGGTTATATTTACTGGACATGTTTATAATCTGCAGAGTGATCTAAGCCATAGAGAGCTAATTTCCCAAAGATCAATGACTAAGGGAGGATTTCAGAGGTTGTCCTCTTTATCCAATTTCCTGTGTCCTAATGAGATGGCTGAAACCTGTTTGGAATCTTTCTGATTAGGAACTCTTGTGAGAGTCAATAAAGAATATGACATTCATAAATCTAAATAAGAGGTGACTTGGCCGCCTGTATAGTGATTCATGCCATGAGAAGCCTTTCCCCTGCCCCCAGCAGGATGTGTCATGGGTGACTGACCTGAGACAAGGTCAGACTTGAACCAAGAGTCTTGAGAGGACTTGGCCTCTCCTGGTTAATTCAAAGGACTCTTCTGGCTGTTAGAATGCATTGTGTACATTTTTTACCTTTCTTGATTTAATTCAATTCAATTGCCATTCAATTCAAACAAAATGTATTTGTTAAATGATTATTATGTTTTCCAATTAAGAAGGATGACAGAAAAATTAACTCTAATGGTATATGGCAAGCATCATTATATAGATCTAAAAAAGTGTTATCAAAGATGATGATAATCATAATAGCTAATGTATTTGAGTACTTACTGTGTCGGTCACTGTGCTAAGCACTTCACACATGTTATTTTATTTAATCCTAACAAATTCATGAATTAGGTCTTATACCTATTTTATAGATGAAGAAAGTGTGACTTAGATGCATTAATTAACTTTCAATGTTAACAAAATCCTTCCCATATCCCATATTCCCCTCTCGCTTCTTTTGCCCCCTCTCAGCTAAACTTCTAGGAAAAACTTGTCTGCCTTTATCATCTCTACTTCTTTACCTCCCATTTGTTTCTCAACCCATTCAGTTAGGCTTCTGCCACTGCCATCAAAATGAAAATTAAACAGGCTAATCAATTCCTCCACATGTCCAAATACAGTATTTTTATTTCACTGGATTGCTCACCACCTTTTGCCACCATTAACCACTTCCTTCTGGAGACAGTATCTTCTCTTGGTTTTTTGTACCACATATGCCTGTGTTTCCTCTGGAATCATGAGCTGCTTATCTCCATTTGATAGCACCTCTTCCTCTGCCTAATTTCTCATTACTGGAGCATTTTAGTTTGGGTTCTGGGTCATCTGCTCTTGCCCCTGGATTCTGCCCTATGTCAGGGATTTTTTAAACATTGTTGGTACCACGTACATTTTTGGCAGTCTCATGAAGCCTGTAGACTCAAAGTCCATAAAATACCCTGGATATCTCTCAGTATCCCAGATGTAGTTCTTACAAATGGGAACTCTTGTTTCCCATCTGCAAATTTGTTTTTCCTTCAGTCTTGTCCATTCATCATAGAAGTCATCTATGATTCCTCATTTATCCTAAAACACAAACCTGATACTATCCATTAGCATGTCTTGGCAATTTCATCTTCACACCATCCCAGATCTTCTCACTTTTTCCTTCTCTCCACTGCCACCCTGCTGTCACCCCTTGGGTGATGCTTAATACATGTTTAGTGTATGAAGAAAGGTTTGGAATGGGGAAAATAAAGCGACACACTGAATCACTAGGGGACACGTAATACTCTAGGCAAGACTCAAGATAGAGCAGGGACAGTCTGAACTGAAGATGAGAAGGATGAATTTTAAATATAAGTATGTAATTGTGTACAATGGAAAATACACACAAAGAATTAAGAGTTACAAATGCCTATTAAGTGTAATTGGGTTGTTTGAAGCTGTCTTTTAAAAATTTCCATTTCTTTTTAAATAGACTTTTACCTCATGTTCTGTGAAGTCTTTTGGAGACAGTAAATCATATTGTTTGGGAAATTTAAGGGTGGGGATGGGAATAAAACTGAAAAGAGGAATCTTTCCTAGATTAAGCTGACAATGAAACAGCTTTCTTCAGTCATTTCTCTCCAGACATTAGTCAAACAAACAGGTGAGCACCAGATAGTTTGAGTAGCAGCTGGAACAGTTCAATAAGAGTCTCCCTCTAGCCTCTCCTTACTTCTGAATAAGCAAAGTTAAGCTAGAGTCAACTCGTCAACTTCTCTAATATTCTGTATTGTTCTGAGGTTTAAGGCTGTTTTTTTTTTTTTTTTTTTTTTTTTTTTTTTTTTTCTTCTTGGCTGCCTAGGCTCTCTGATTAACTGAGATTAATCTCTATCATCCTGTGTAAGCTAAACCCTAAATTACATAATATGTTTTCTATCCTTATGCCATATGCCTTCCACATCAGGGATGACTCCAGAGACAACAAAAGCAAGCTGTGTTTTTACTGATTTTGCAAACTTGCATTCATCAGCCTTGGGCATTTTGGCCTCCCCAGTGTCAGTATGGTGTTTTAATAGCTGAGAAAAACAACAGAAATATAAAGAGAGGACACTGTGAAAATCACTTTCCAAACTGACTTGTATTGCAACTGCCTCACATCTAAGTAATGGAAAATAATAGTGATTAGGATAAGGCAGTGCATTGCATTTGGTGACAGTTAATCCTCTTATTAACTTCATGGTCATATTTTGCTCACCTGTGAGGTTGGAAGGACTATGTGAGAATGTTGTAATTCCTGTTTCTCTGTTCATTGGGAAAGTTGGGAAAATAGCTCTAAAAATAAAAGAGTTCCAGGTTGAAATGCCTTTGAGGTTGACTGTTCTCTCTGGAGATGCATGTTTGCCTTGTGTCCTTCATTCACGCTTTGAGTTTGGGTACCCACTCTTTGAGGCCTCATTCTCTTCCCTTTGGAGGATTTTCTTTTCACCTGAGCAGTCATCGGTGAGGGAAAAGTCAGTGGGGTGGTTCAGCTATGTGGTATACTGCATTGATAAATGGAGGCAGAGCCCTGCTCCAGCCCCATGAATTGGAACAACCTACAAAGCATTTCTGGCAGTGAGCCAAGGAGGTGATCCCTCCTCTAGGGGGAAAAAGTCAATGGCTGAGATTGCAGTTCTCCATCCCCTCGCGGGGCTGATTCATACAGCAGCATTGACACTGAGGTCTCAGGAGAACTGTTCTTTTCCCAGTCCAGCTAAAAATATCCAAATTCAGATTTATAATGTCAGGAGCTGATAAATTTGCCTAGGAAATGCAAGCAGTGTCATTGCCGTGCTAGGAAATCTATTCTGATGAATTGATGAGGGAAAGAAATTCCAAACATAGCAGAGTCCCCGAGTGCCACTTCCCCTGGGATAGTGAGCAAAATGAACATGTTTTCCTTGCCATTGAAGTTCCCTTTTTCAAACATAGTAAAAAGTAGAATATTCCAGATTGAAACGGAATATGGAAAGTGCCTTTTTGATCAAAAGCATGACATGACATAAAACTAAATCTTACGGCCTGTAAAATATTTTTGCTTTCTGTCAAACAAGGGATTCCTTTTTAAAATACTCTTTCGCTAAGACAAAAATTCCACTTACATAGCCCTACATTTCTGTGGTGACTTCTGATTCAATCAGGATCTTTTAATTTTGGAACTCAGTAAGAAACCAACTTTCTTACTTTCCTACAGCTTTTGTTTGGACTTTCAGAACCTAAGTTGATATTGCTGTCTGCTGCTAACCAGTCCTTTCCTCTCGTCAGTTGGTCAATGGATTCTCAGGAGTGTCATAGGATTTTTCCTCCATACCAACTGGC
This sequence comes from Macaca nemestrina, assembly GCF_043159975.1. Taxonomy (NCBI): domain Eukaryota; kingdom Metazoa; phylum Chordata; class Mammalia; order Primates; family Cercopithecidae; genus Macaca; species Macaca nemestrina. Next base: position 122,467,395 of record NC_092132.1, on the reverse strand, counting down.
TTGAAATGATTTGGCATGGGCTTCAACTCTAATTTATTCAGTATCCCTTTAGCACCTACTAGATACCAAGTATCATGACTGGCACTTTTCTGAAATGATGAAGGTGCCGTGGGGACAGATGGATGTGTAATAAACTTATTATAAATCAAATCATAAGCATAATAATTGATACTGAACAATTGCTATGAGAATTGAACAGAGGAAATGCTTCTGCTGGGAAAAGACCAGGAAGGCATCAGAGAAGAAGTAAAATCTGTGGTTGGGGTGATACAATGGGTGAGTACTAGCAGTTTCTCAGGGGAGCAGAGTATGTCTAACAGAGACCAGCATGACACTAAGTTAGGAAAAGTACCACCTGCCTTAGGGACTTAAATAAGATATTTGAAGTGTTTAAATAATTTTTTTTCTCACTTGGATTTTGGCTTTTGCCAAACAACTAACAAACAACTGTCACATTTGATCTAATTATTTTAGATCATTAACTTTGAAAATTGCTGTTTGTATGATTTCCTACCTTGGCCTTGTGCCTATTATGAGCTGACATCTAATGAACAGGTGGATGGTACATTCCTGGAGCTTTGCCCTTGTCAAACACTTGACCCAGACCACGAAATGTCATGGTAGCTTTCCCTACTGAAACCTTCTGGACTTACATCTCAGTAATGATGTTCTAATGATCTAACATGCTATGCCATCATTTGTTGATTCATAAAGTCAGGAGATAAACACTAACATTATTATCACTGTCTCCTTGAATGAAAATTGAAGGCTAGACTTTTAATTTTAGGCAGATTTTCTTGACCCAATTCTTTGCATTCAAAAATGTTTAGGTATTTCATTCTCATGGACCTACCTCTTCATATGCTTTCTTCTTAATCAGGCAGTAATTTGTAGGTTTGGGCCTCAATTTCAATAGCAAGTGAGCCCCCAAATTGGTAAAACACAAAAGGGGATTTTTTTTCTGAGATTCAATAGGTAATACAGCATACCAACATTTCATGTAATTTAAAAAGATAATGTAGCATAGATATGCATGCTGAAGTATTTAGGGGAAGTAGAAAGATGTCTGCAATTTATTTTGAAATGTGTCAGCAAATATGATGGATGGATAGAGGGATAGATAAATGGGTGGATATGCTTGAAAGAAAATATATAAAAATGTTAGTGGTACCATCTGGGTATAAAATATAGCTATTGATTCTAAAATTATTTTAACCTTGTGAAATGTTTGAAATTTTTACAATATGTTGGAGAAGAAAGATAAGGTAGCAAAGAATTAAATTGGTAGAGGTGCTTGTATAAGAATGATAAGATACTTAAAGTGAAGAGAAATTTCTCTGACTTATGAAAATGTAGACACAAATATAGTTGTGTCTGTGAGTCAAAGTACACAATCTTTCTTCTCCATTAGCTTATGAATCTGTCAGATGAGAAAAAAGATCATCTTAGGAGAAAGAGTAGTTCACTGTAAAGGCCAGAACTTTAGTCTACTTAGCAATATATAAATAGAATTTTGGGGTTTATTTTTAGTATAAAACACTGATATTTTCCCCAAATAAGGTCATTTCTGCCTTCTCAGTCATTTCAACATACATTGAGCACTTCCTGTATTCCTGGCACGGTGCTAAGAACTGGGGCTTTAACTTCAGAACTTAACGTCAAGAATGGAGAAAGAGAACAAGAAGGTGATGTCACACAGGGAAAGAAGGACTTAAAATGTGCTGTGAGAGCCCTGAAGAGGGAGAAGTTCCTGGCTTGTTAGCTCTGATTTGGGGCAGGCTACTAAACCTTTTTGTGCCTTAGTATTTTCATCTATAAAATCTGGCCAATAATAAATGTTAAACTACTGTCCGTTAAATAGCAGGACCTTCATAAATGGTCACTAATATCTTTAACCCAGAGAGGAAGATCAAATTAGGAAACAAACAAAAAAATAACACAGCCATAACATTTGTTTGACAGACATCCTTCTTTTTCCCATCCCTCCTCTGTACCCCATCTTTTGTTGCCTTAGTAGAATGATGAAATCACAGGCCTGGAGCTGGAACAGACCTAGCCCTAGATTTGAGACAGATATTCCATTCCAACCCTCATTTAGAGATGAAGACACTGAAATGACTTGAGAAAAGTGACTTGTCTCGGGTCCCATAGCTAGTCAATGGCAAAGTGGTGAACATGTAGGATTATAAAGATTTTACTGGAGAGAGAGGTTGAAGAAAAGTTCTTTGGAAATATAGTTTATGCTTTCTTAGGATGTAAGAGAGAAAGTGCTCAGAAACTTTTTTATTATTAGAGGAGAATGTGTTTTAGTGTACCTAAACACATTACATTAGTAGGCTCTCAAGAGGCATTTGTTGACTTGTATTGCATTAAACCTCTCCTGCTAATTGTCTGCATAGCATGGTTAACCCTTGTAATGTGGGCAACCGTTTCTTTAATTAAATTAGTTTTTAATTCTTTTAATTATAATTTGTTGTCTATAATTGGCAGAATCTATATCTCTTAACCCCACATAGATTTATGAAGTTAAGGGTAGCGAAGATTGCTTCTCTCTTTGTGAAAATGGAATGAGTATTCTTGTAACATCTCTGTATTTGTATCTTATTTGATCTGTGGGACATAGCACATTTCCTTGACAAGATAGTGATTGCCCCCCGAGACTTGTCAATTCACAACTTTGAATTAAGGTCTCTAGGTGTTCTAATTATCAGAGCCAATGACCCCCACTGGCTTTGAACTCCAATACTTTGGCTGGACAGTTCACTCAAAGCAAAGAGAGAGATTCTTTATACTAGAGGAGAATATTTCTTATCACAGAGGAGAGGAAGAAGGAGAATAAGAGAAATAGAGGGAGTGGAGGGGACAAGAGAAGCAGAAAGAGAAAGAGAGAGAATAAGTGAGATGTCACTGCAAATTGTTTTTAAATTATTTAGCTGATAGTATTAGGTTGGTATAAAAATAGTTGTGCTTTTTGCCATTAAATAGTAATGGCATTATTAAAATTGGCATTATTAAAAGTAATGGCAAAACTGTAATTACTTTTGCACCAACCTAGTATTAAATTTTATAAAAATGAAAGTCATGTAAGAGACTAAACAAAACCACAATAAAATAAATCAGTTGAAAATTGGTGAATGAAATAGGATCTCCAGAAAGAATGCTGCAGAATAGGTTAGAAACACTGAAAGATATTTCTAACATGCAATACAGATCCTTTCATGCTTCAGCTGAGAAGCTGGTATAAATAGAAAAGTGAATGTACAGTCTCAAAATCTCAGACCAGAAAACATTCTAGAGCACAAGTTCTAAGACACAAGAAAGAGAGAAGGACTCACTCACACTCTACTTGGGAATGGACTGGTTTTTGCTCCATTGAGCAGACTGCACTGTTGAGTAACAAGGTAGATCTGATGAGAAGTTGAGAAGCTGCTTCTGAGGGTGATATTTTTTTAAATTTAAAAGTTCCACCTGGGCATGATGCAGTTGCTTATGGCTGTAACCTCGGCACTTTGGGAGGCTGAGGCACGTGGATCCTTGAGCCCAGGAGTTCGAGACCATCCTGGGCAACATAGTGAGATCCTGTCTCTACTTAAAAAAAAAGAAAAAATCAGCCTGGCATGGTAGTATGTGCCTGTAGTCCCAGATACCAGGGAGGCTCAGGTGGGAGGATCACTTTAGTCTGGGAGATCAAGGCTGCAGTGAGCCATGATCATAGCACTCCATTCCATCCCAGGTTACAGAGTGAGAACCTGTCTCAAAACAAAAACAAAAACAAAAACAAAACAAAACAAAAACCTTGGAAAGGTCTATAGTTTCATCTTATGCATTATTACCCCATATACTGATAAAATTCAAGTCCCTTCATACAACCCAAACAGCTGATAATGTGGCCCATAATTGTGAATTCCCCAAGTGCAGCATTTGAAAAGACAATTTAAAAAATGAGAGAGAAAGAGAGTCAGTGCTGGTAAGTATGAGGTAATGTGAATGTGTAGGCACAGGGTGACTTTATAACTGGGAAGAAAAGGAGGGAGAAGCTAACTTTCATTAAGAGTCTTCTAGGCTGGGTGCGGTGGTTCACACCTGTAATCCCAGCACTTTGGGAGGCTGAGGTGGGTGGATCACGAGGTCCCCATGCATTTTCTATGACATTGGTTGTATGTCATCTAGCTCATGACTTTCCAGCAATGTCGTGGGTAAAAGATGTATAATAATCTAACATTCAAACCAGTACACTTTTGCCTGTGTTGGCTGCTCTAGGTAAAACTATTGGCTAAATGAGGTTTGGAGAATAGGTGTGAATTTTCATTATTCATTCCCTTTTAAGAATCATCCAAATCATATTATTTCTACCAGCGTGAAATAGAGGGGGGAAAAAACCCCTAGGTTTCTGGAAATATTGACTATGGGATACAAGGCACATTTAGATGTTAAAAGTGATAGTTGCCAAATTTGTCAAATGCCAAAATGTTCTTATGTATAAAAAAGTTGGGGAATTTTTGCCAGAAAATTATGAGTTTTGCATTGGCCAATTCAAATCAAAAGAGTTTTTTTTTTTCTTGTCTTTGGCAGGTTTTACAAAGGGGGGTCCCTGAGAGGAGGTGAAATGAGACCTAGAAGCAATTTTTACTGTAAGACACACATACCCATGCACTAACCTGCTTTCATATAGTTACCTGTACATGCCACATTTCATGATTAAAATACAGGCCAGAAAAATATGGTACACTGGGCTATGTATGAGTCCCATTCTCTATTTTTTTTCCTAAGTGGATTTTATGTTACCCATTTAGTCTGTAATGACCATAAGCCACTCCAGCCAACTTGTTTTAAAGCTCAGAGAGAAATAGGTCACTAAACAATAGAATAATAATGTGACCACATATTTAACTTTCTAGTACCCACATTTCCAAAACGTAATTTCAATTTCATCCAGAATTATCATTTCAACATGTCATTAATGTAAAACACTGTTAATGAGGTACTTTGAATTTTTTAGTGGTAGGTCTTCAAAATCTGGTGTAAATTTGCACTGACAGCCCATCACAATTCAGTCAAGCCCACATTTCAAGTGCTCAGTGAACACATTTGTCTAGTGGCTCCTGTATTGGATGGCACAGGTGTAGACTAGGAAAGCATTCACTCTTGGTGTTTATTTAATATTTTCTCTGTCTTCCATCATTTCTTACATTAAGTTGTAGAGAGAGAGCACCATTTCTACCCCATCAGAGAACATGAAGGGACCCAGCGAAGAATATATTGAGTTGACTACCTACCTCACAGAGGACCTCTGCATGACTTTTAGTTGAAGGAAACTGCCTTCACTTTTTCCGGGAAGATTAAATCCTCTCTGCCATTCAGTTTAATACCAATGTGCAAAGCATCAATAGAGACCACATAGATAGATAGATAGATAGATAAATAGATAGACAGACAGACAGACAAATAGACAGACAGAGATATTTGTGTGTGTGTGTTTGTGTATGTGTTTGTATCCGTAAGTACATGAAGAATTGGCATACATCCCAGAACACAACAGACCGAAACTCCTGATTAAAGATAATAGGTAAATGAAATGAACATCCAATAAAATCCTGTTTGTGTTTTTAAACAAAATTAAAAGACTAAAATAAGAACAGAATATAAGAAAGAATAAGAAGAAAGCCTTACATGGCAATAATCAATTTGGGTACCATTTTGTTACTTCCTGGCCTTCTGCAATTTAAAGGAAAAAAAAATTACCACCATCAAGCAAATGCCTTATCATAATAGGGCACAATTCTTTCCATGCTGTGGCTCTATTGGCATTTTTAAATGTGTCATGTGTGGCTGGCTTGTGGGCTACAAGATGTAGACTTGCTTAGAAGAGAAAGACTGGCATAAACTTTTGAGGATCCATCCTCTATGGAGAATGTAGCGACTATGCTATTGCTCTAAATGGAGACAGAGTCTTGCATGGCAGGAAGCTTCCTAAGGTGTCCACTTGAGTCATGAGCCTTAGAGGTCTTTGCAGAAGAGGGAAATGAGCCTTTGCATTAGGTAAATATGCTTTACTATTATGTAAGTTCTGGGATCAACTGATACAAAAGTTGGGAGAAATCAAAATTTTAAGTTTTTCCTATGTGTGGACCTATGATACAATCAAGTTTTTATTCAATTTGTAACTCCTGAATTCATTCATCAGGAGTCCTGTAGGAAGCTAAACAGAACTGGCAGGTCTGTCATTTGGATTTGTTGTGATTGTGAGTATTTAGTTCCCTGCAATTAAAAACATCTGTGGGACAATAGGCTTTCAAGTCAGGAGATGGTTGGGTCCTTGCTTCTGCTTCTTAGCTAATCTGTAACTTTGGAAATCACTCTGAATCTTATTTTGTTTACATCTATTAAATGTAGGCTCTCTCTCATAGCATTGCAATGAGGAAAAAATGAAGGCATGTATCTGAAGTATCTGCTAAAGAGCCCAGCACATACTGATTGCTCAATAAATACCAGTTTCTTTCCCTTTTACTACTCTAAAAATTTCTTGGTTGTATTTTCTGCTCCTGAGCTCTGTGTCTTGAAAAGTTCTGTTGGCATACACATTGGACTTGGTTGCTTACGTTAAAATGATCTATTCTTGTCTCTATTTTGTATTAATGAATACCATTAATCTGATTACAAGTATAAAACTATCAGTCAGGTTTCTAAAAAGTTATTAAAACATCTATGTATTATGTACTTTCCATATTCCAGTGCTAGGCTCTGGAGAAACAATAATGAATAATACGGCTATTGCCCTAAAGAGCCTTTACCAATCCTGTCTGTGGTTCAGAGTCTACAGGCAATGTCAATTTGTCATCATCATGCTGAATGGGGAGAAGTTTAGAATAATCCCAGGAGTACGTAAGACCAACTCCTGGCCCCGTCTTGATGGGTCATGGAAGAACACCAGGTACTATCCTGAATTGAAATAATTCTAGCTCATAGTTAATCTATAAAGCCTTATCCAGATAAATTGGAGATTATCTTTAAGCATTTTGAAATATTAAGCATAGCCTGCTGGCCCTAAATGACATTTTAAAGAATCCACAGATGCAGAATTTGCAGATGGGCAGCTACGATTTTCGAGTATTCAGGAATTGGGTTTTCTGAGAAGAGCAAAGTGGAAAGGGAGAATGACTTAATTAGTTCTGTCCTTTAGAAACAGTCTGCAAAGGCAGTGTTGCAAACTAATCCAAGTGAAAAATCATGGGAGACTTCAATGAAAGCATGCCTGGGAATGAAGAAGGCAGATTTAGTAGGATTACTAATGACAGGTTGGATGGAAGATGTAAAAGAGAAGAAATCTATATTGCTATGATCCATTAAGTCTCATTGTCTACTTTTAACACTTAATGGGGTGGCGGTGTTGTTATTCTAGGCTATCCTTTATGAGGTTGGGGTTCTTCTCTGACAGGTGCTGAAGCTGTGGGAACAAATGAGGTCATCTAGGGAGTGAGCAAGGAGGAAGACTAGGGATGCTCAGGGATTCTACACCATGGAGGAGGCTACAAAGGAGATCCATTTTCTTCTAAATCATTCTGATGGGCTTCTGGATGGCTTTCAGTCTCTGGTCAGCTGCTGATGGAAAGCTCTCCCTTTTGATAAAGATTAATCATCAAACCCAGGAGATAATTTTATTCTGCTCTTCTGAGTCATGTTAGATTCAAGAACAATTAACTTTATTTTCCCCAAATCTTGTATCTCTTGGGAATCTTCCAATAACTTTGGTTTCCAGTCTAGGGAGCTACTTTTGGCAGCTTGTTGTCAAAGAAGTGATAATTCTTAAAGCTTAGAGTGCTAAACTCCAACTCAGTTGGGAATCGAAACCTTTCCAGTGAGGGGCTCAGTCCCAAACACCTGGGACTGTTCTTTCTCCTGTCACCCTCAGGTACAGGAGTGTTACATAAAATGGCACTAATCCACTTCTACAGTTTTTGTGTTATTAAGCAATATATTAAGATTTAATAATAAGAAAATGGTTGTTTTCTCACTGAGCAGTTATTATTTGTTGTACTATTTCTACTCATTTACCTTAGGTTTGCTTTGGCCGTTTCAATTTAGTAGGTGTCTAATGATATGCCTGTCAGTGAAACTTTAGAGATGACTTTGAGTCCTTGGAAATATTTTTTTTGCAGTTTTAAGAAGCAAGACTTGAGAAGATGATTTGCGTTAAGAGGTTTGTGTGAATTGAGTGTGGGCTTAAATTAAAAGCAACTTAATTTACTTAGAGTAGTAGAATCTAGTGCATTTAAATTGGTTGAGAGGTGCAGACTTCGCTTTGGAAGTCCCTGTAAATCGATGCCAAGAGAGGAAAAAGTATTCTCTGTTCTCTTGCTGTTCCTTTTTGAAGGGTTCAGAAGGTTGGAAGAGCATCCAAATCAGTATAATCAGACCTATTAGATCCTAGCAAAGAATTTTAAATACATACATCTTTTTGCATATTGATTCTGGCAATTTAACCCTCAATTTAAAATCAGAAAGGTTGTTCAAGTGAGTACAACGTCTCACTCTGCACGGTATTAAGAAATAGATCTGCTGAAACTAATAAAGGAATTCCATTATTGTCTCCTCCATTTAAAAAAACTCTATCTGAAATACTTGTTAGAATTTTTATAAAAGTAGTATCTCACTGATGTACAAAATAATTTGTGCAAACTATAAGTAGACAAAGATGTAGGGTTGTATCACTTCTTCGATAAGATATTGATCTTGTATGTTCAGCCAATGCTAGGCTTAAAAAAAGGGCCTTGTAAAATTTTCTATGAAATCTGTATGCCTCCTTCCACCAGATACTTCTTTACCAACTGAGATTGGAGTATGGCAAAGAAAATGAAGCATGAAGGGAAAACTAGGAGCTTCGAGGATCTAAGATTCATAAACAATTATAACCATATTTGCTCACTTTCAATTGTGCAAATGACTAAATCTTTTAATGAAGCATAGTGACCCACCTGACACATATATAACAACACATAATAAAAAATTAAATTAAATTTGTCAAAGCAATATAGACCACCCACTACTAGTAGATTATGTTTGGTTTTGGATTTTCATATATTTTATCCATATCTGTTTCCTTCCACTGGGACTTTATGGAGGCATTGCTCGTGAACTTCGGCAAATCTTTTTTGGTGTGTCTGAAAGAAAATCCCAAAGCCAGTTACTAAGATGTTTGAAAGTCATATTCTTCTTCAAACTGTGTAGAAATAACTATCAGGAAATAAGTGGTTATAATTTTTATTTAAAATGGCATATTTAGGGAAGAGAATATATAAGTTTGAAAATCTACAGTCTCCTTTAATACATTTCTGCCCATTACTAACAGGGTCAAAATTGTCTACAGAAAACAACCTGATCTCAATTTCCTCAGACAATTCAGCTAGTAAAATGGCGTGACTGACCTAGAGTTACAGAGAGAACTCCTACTGCTGATCTCTCTCAAGCAGTGACCCCCTGGTTGACAAACAATCACACATTATTTATTAAACTTCTATTTAATAATAGGAGTTATGGAGTTACCAACATTAAGTGAAGAGTCCTTGTTTTCAAACTTTATAGATTAGTCATTAACTAATAAACTAGCATATTTATCAAGAGATGCTCAGTGATGGTCTGAAAAATCCCTAAAGGAGATAGGGAGAGAATTGAAGTGTCGAATAAAGCGACCTACATGGGACCTTCAAACTTGGAGATTTTTTGTACTTTCGAAAAATACTTTTGCTGTCGTTTAATGTCCAAATCCAATCCCTTGTCTAGGGAACCAGTTTGGATTAAAGAAAATTTTAAAAATACAGAAGCAATCAATATCTAATTCATTTAAGTCCTGTTTCTTCCCAAGCCTGCTGGGTATAAGCCTGGAGTTGCCTGCCATTTCTCTTATATTCAAGCACTTTGGGAAAGGAGCCATTTTTTTTTAAGATCTATTTTCTCCCTGAAGCTTGGGAGCTATATCTATATAAAAAGAGATGACATACTAGGCCTAGCGTACTAAAACCTTTTCTAAGAGAATCAATATAGCTTTGGGAAGCCTCATTTATATTTAAAGGAGAAAAGAGACAAAAGTAGAAGTGGACATAACATATGATGTAGACATTGAAAAATACAAGAAATGATTTAAAAGTGACTGCTTGTTCTTATATTCCCAGTGCCTTGTAATTTGACTTGGGGGGATGTTCTAGATCTCCGTTGAATGTGTTCTCTCTCTACGAAACAAACAAAAAAAACTATTCTGAGATTTGTCTTTCTTGTATTGATTATAATCATGTATCAATGCCCTGAAAATTTTCTGTACTGACCAACAGTGACACAGCTCATGGCTGTAACTAGTACAGGCTGTGCCAAGGAAACAATAGGGCTAATTAGCAGACATGAAAATGAATCACTGATTTAATTTTCCTCCTGGTCTAATCAACAAAATGCATCAGCTAAATATTTTGATCCATTATTTCAAGTGAATAGAATGTGCTTTTATATTATTTCAATTTCAATACCTTGAATATTGGAATTTTTGATTTTTGGGTAGCCTTAGAATACATCAGTGCCTAGGGGTATAAGTAACATATTAACAGTTTGTAAGCCAACGAAACTAGTAATTATTGCATAATTTAAATTAACTTGTGGTGTACAAAATGCCATAATATTTCCACGTGCATGGTGGCTTTCAAAATCAAAATAAGGTGAGCCAATTTCAATTTATGACAGACAATTGTATATCTCCTCTCTTTCCTTTGTGAAAGAAGTCCTTTATTTCATCCTCACTGGTGTTATACTTGTCTCCTTTCTGCTTGGTGAAACAATCACAGTTCGTAATTTCACTTTCTGACCATCAAATGCAATAAAATGAAACAGTTTGTGCTTTTCTTGTACTTTCCACTATCAGGGGTGACTGGTTGAAAGAGCTCAGCAGAAGGAGTTATCTCCATAATTCTAGGTCAGTCATGCCGTTTTAATAGGTGAATTGTCTGAGGAAATTGAGATCAGGCTGTTTTCTGTAGGCAAGTTCGATCCTGTTGGTAACAGGTAGAAAATGTATTGGAGGAGACTGAGATTTTTCAAACTTACATATTCTCTTCCCTAAACATGCCACTGGCTGGCTGAGATGCTACCTTATAAATGTGATAAATTACACCAGTCTGTAACTCTAGACTCCTGTCCTGGATAGCAGGATCACTTAGACTGAGAGCTGTCTGTCTTCCCAGCCCGCATGGCCACAGGATCAGAGAAGGTCATGGTGAAGCAGAGTAGAAACAGCTGCAAAGCAAAGAAGAAAGTCCAATAGTGTAAGATTTGATGAATAGTGTTGTGAAACACAGCTAGTGCCAGTAAGACTCCTACATCATAGAAGTCTAGGAAGATACAAGCAAGTGCCGTCATAGGCAGATAAATGAAGTAGACATTGTTTTGAGACAGAAGCAAGCTGACATTATCAGTGAAGCTTACTATAAAGAGCAAAAGGCTGAGTGCACTGGCTCATGCCTGTAATTCCAGCAGTTTGGGAGGCCAAGGCGGGAAGATTACTTGAGTTCAGGAGTTCAAGAGCAGTCTGGTGAGAACTTCATCTCTACAAAAATAAAATTTAAAACTACCTGGGCATGGTGGTGCAGGCCTGTAGTCCCAGTTACTTGGGAGGCTGAGGCAGGAGGATCCAGTGAGCCTGGGAGGTCTAGGCTGCAGTGAGCCATGACAGCACCACTGAGCCTTGGTAACAGAGCAAGACCCTGTATGAAAAACAACAACAAAAAACAGCAAAGACCCTATTACTTCAATGGGAAAAACCGCAATTACTTTTGGGCCAGCCTAATGATAACTTGACAGAGATAATTTTATTCCCTGCAAGCTACGAGGTTGTTTTTCTTGAACAGATAAGGTAACTGAGCCACATAAAAATTAAGTTACTTGTCTAGAGACACCCAGCTGATAAGTAAGAGAGCAGACATTTCTACTCAGGCAATCTGACTCCAAAGCTCATGTTGCTGAAGCAGGTCATGAAAGCTCTGTTTATGACACATTTGAATAAAGCAGCATGACAATAGGGCAAAAAGTACACAAGACAAAAGCTCCATTGTTAGGGTCAAAGCATAGGAGCAAACTTGGGCCAGTGATGGAGCAACTTCGACTGAGTTTTTAGCCAAGAGCTTGTTAACATCTTTCCAATTCCAAGACAGAATTAGTCCTAAGGAATTATGAACATGGTATTCCATGGTATATATATACTACATTTTCTTTATCCTCTAGTCAACTGGTGATGGACATTGAAGTTGGTTTCATATACAAGAGCAGACAGCCGGGCGTGGTGGCTCAAGCCTGTAATCCCAGCACTTTGGGAGGCCGAGGTGGGCGGATCACGAGATCAGGAGATCGAGACCATCCTGGCTAACACAGTGAAACCCCATCTCTACTAAAAAAGACAAAAAAATTAGCCGGGCGTGGTGGTGGGTGCCTGTAGTCCCAGCTACTCAGGAGGCTGAGGCAGGAGAATGGCGTGAACCCTGGAGGCAGAGCTTACAGTAAGCCGAGATCACGCCACTGCACTCCAGCCTGGGCAACAGAGCGAGACTCCGTCTCCCAAAAAAAAAAAAAAAAAAAAAAGAAGTCTTTTTTTTTTTTTTTTGAGACAGAGTCTTACTCTGTCACCCAGGCTGAAGTGCAGGGGTGTGATCTCAGCTCACAGCAACGTCTGCGTCCTAGATTCAAGCGATTCTCCTGCCTCAGCTTCCTGAATAGCTGGGATTACAGGTGCACGCCACCATACCCAGGTAATTTTTGTATTTTCAATAGAGATGGAGTTTCACCACGTTGGCCAGGCTGGTCTTGAACTCCCAACCTCAGGTGATCCACCTGCCTCGGCCTCCCAAAGTGCTGGGATTTCAGGTGTGAGCCACTGCGCCCAGCCAGATGTCTTTTTTAATATGATGATTTATTTTCTTTTAGGTAAATACCCAGTAGTGGTATTGCTAGGTCAGTGATAGCTCTATTTTTAGTTCCTTGAGATATCTTCATACTGTTTTCTAGACAGGTTGAACCAATCTACATTCCCAACAGTGTATAAATGTTCCCTTTTCTCCACATCAACATCTGTTGTTTTTTTGACTTTTTAATGATAGCCACTCTGACTGGTATAAGATGGTATCTCAGTGTGGCTTTAAATTGCATTTCCATGAAAAAGAATGAAATCATGTCCTTTGCAGCAACGTGGATGGAGCTGGGAGCCATTATCCTACATGAACTAACTGAGAAGCAGAAAATCAAATATCTCATGTTCTCATTTATAGGTGGGAGCTAAACAACGTGCACATATGCACATAAAGATGGAAATAATAGATACTGGAGACCACAAAAATGGGGAGGGAGAGAAAGCTGAGGATTGAAAGATGATCTGTTGGATAAAATCTTAATTATTTGGATGTATATAGAAAGCCCAATCTTCACCATTACACAATATACTCATGTAACAAACATGCACATGTATCCCCAAAACTAAAACTAAAGAAACAAGAGTTGTGAACAGCTGGATCCCCATGAGAGGCAGATGACCATAACTAGGAAGAAAAGGAGAAAAAAAGTGCAATGTCAGGAAACATTTTTGTAACTTAGGCTGAATCTTGTGTTTCTGCAACTTACCTACCTGTTACCATATAGAAATTTAGGGATCCAAACCACAAAGATTCTGAGGGCCTATTCATCTCTCCTAGACTTGCTTTTGCATTCTGGAGTAATAATCTGGCAAAAGCAATAAGAGTAGAGACATATTTATGATTATTCTTAAATCTGTGTGTAGAAAAATACAAGAATATCTACTTCGAAAACCTGCATGAAGACATTTGATAGTTAGCCAAAATTCAAGAGACACCTAATCTTTGAAAGCTGCCCATTAGGCTGGTGCATAACTACATCCCATTATTTGAAATTGCACCTATATATATTTGAGACATTTATCCCATTATCCCTGATTACAATTTCCCCACTACAGTTCACTGCACAGTGCTTCCTTAGAGAGCTGCTTAATACATTTCAATCTTAGAAGGTCAAGATTCCCTCAGCCAATTCCAAACTGCATTTTCCCATTGAATAGAAGTGGCACGTTCTGGATCTAGTGAGAATAACCTATGTATATTACTTTGAAGTAATACAGGTGGGCCATTATAGCAGAAAGAAGTTGAGTAAATGTTGATATTGAAGAAGGTTCATAAAATATTTGAACACAACTGCAACCCATACCCAATTCTCAGTGGTTGTTTTTATAGACCATGAAATCATAGCTAAAGTCAACTTCGGTTCTGCCCTAATGGAGAGCCACAAATAACCCTAAACCATAGATAACTCAAATGCATTTTTACTTGGCTTTTGAATGCTTTTTATGATAATTTGCACAGCACATTGCTCTTCTAATTATGTTTTGTTTGGGATCATATTAAAATTAACTTGTATTTAGTGATTTTGTGCTGTCTGATAAGTTAAACAGGAGCCCTGGGAGTGTATTGAAAAACCAGGCTGTGGATGGCCTTCAGTACTTTACACAAAGAAAAGCAAAATCATTAAGAAGGCATTAAAAATGGAAAGGATGTAACTAGTGGGCAAATAGCTCCAGGACCTCAGTTGCATGAACTTAGTATTTCTCTTTCCTCCTTCTCCTCTGCTCCCTCCTCCACGCCCTCTTTCTAGTCTCTATTTCGTTTTCCCTTTTCCTTATCCTTCTCCTCCATCTTTTTTATTCTTTCTTGGAGGCATGGAAAGAAACTCAAAAGAAAAGGAGACCTCTGTAGTGCATCCACACTCAGCCTTGGGTAGTGAGAAGTACTCAGGTCTGAGTAGCCTCAGACAGTGGAGTCAGAAGCAAGATGAATGGTCAGGGGTTGTAATAGGAATGATCAGGGCTGCAAGTAAGGTGGTAGGTCAAAACCCGGCAACAAGGAGAGAGCCCAGGCCCACCTTCTGGAGGTTCAGCTTTTAATTTCAGTTCCTTCAAGTGCTGTGGAAAAGACTAGACCCGATCCCTCAGTTCTTCATATTCCCTTATAAACACTGGTCAGAGGGGAATCACATCTCTCCCTTTGGTTAATTTCCTCCGATATTGCTAAGACAAGGAATTTCAAAATTTTCAACAAATATTAAGAAAAAAGAAACAAATAAAGAAAATAAGACAGGCAAAAATAAGTATGCATGCCAAATATAAGTTTTCCAATATCACACACTGGCACTGATTAATCATCACTAGCTGTCAGGAGGGAGTGCTGTATTGAGAAGGATTTAGCAACCCAGAATGTCCTAACTGGCTTGGCTCCTGTCTGCTGTGGGTAAAGGAAAAGCAGGGAGTGCTGACAAGTCTGCTTTGTATTTGCCACCCTTTGCAAATAGGTACTCACCCTATTCCCAAAAAGCTAATATAAATTACATATCAGTTTATTTGTGTTTGATTTATTATATAATTATGCTTAGAATAATTCACATAATTATGACCAGAAGCCCAAAAGAACAGAGACCCTGACTGATTTGTTTCATGGATACCTCCAGCATCTAGAACAGGACATGACATATAGAACCCCTTCAACCAGCAGTTGCCTGACTTTTCTGCCCTCATTTAAAAATCCTGTCTCTGAACCTTCAGGCGTCATCATATACTATCATAAGTGATTTCCTGAGCTTCCTAAACCCAGGAAGAATCCACATTCTATTTCTTACATTTTTTTTCTATCTGTATAGCAGCATCAAAGTGGGCACTGGTTTTTAGTTTGAGGGATATGCCACTTCTGCAACCAGCAGGCATAAATGTGGCAATGAACACAATAACAGAGGCTGTTCTCCCAGTCAGGGAAGAGGCATTACCAATTAGAGGCCTATACTATAACTGTGCCTTTACCATCACTTGCATGTAAGAATGCAGGTCTCTATGTCTCTATGTTTGAAGAGTGATATCTGCTCACAGCATCTCACCTCCTCCTCCGCTCTCCCAGGATTTGAGCGCTCTCTCTACTTCCTTTTCAACCATGGTAGTCTAATCATTGGCACACCACCAGTGAGTTGATTGAAGCCCTTTACAATTCCTGCGTAGAGAGATGCCATAATGACTTTTCCAGGAGTTTCCATGTCATCTGTTTACTCCATGCGACATTCCTTCCATCTGTTTACTCTCAGTTTTATTTTATTTTTTGGTAACTTCATACGGCAGATGAAAGTACTGTGAAGTTTCTTCGCAAAACCCTAATATTTTTTTACTATGTTGCACGATAACCTCAGGAAACATGAAAATCTAAGAATTTAATACCAATATCACTTTGGGATCATTTTTTAAAGCAGTAAAAGCCTTTTGGTTCATGTTGTTTCACTTTTCAGAGGAATTCGTAGCTTTTTATTGATGTAAGCTATTTCATAACCCTGTCAAGGTGCTTTGAGGAAGAAGTTAACTGATTGAACATCAACAAATCCTGGAATGTTTGGTGCTAATGATCTCAGAAGGGGCCCTGCCTCATGTATATTCCACCTGAGCGCTCCTTACCAAATATTGCTCTTGCCTTACTCTGCAGTGATTGGTTCTGATCACTACAGAGAAAGCATGGAAGCTCATTTTACAAGGCTGCATGTGTGCCTGGCTGCTACCTAGATGCATGCCCTTCTTGCACAGGTGAATCCATTCTTAGGTTTTTCTCTCCCTTGCTCTACTCCCTTACACAGAAATCTAATTTACCTGTTTCTTTCTTAAGCTCTTCATTTCAGAAAAATTTCAATAAGGAAAATTTTAAAACCCCTCCTTTAGGATGTCTCTCTTATTTCTGCCAGCTTTTTGAAGTATGTGTGCTCTGGGCAGGGGAGGGGACAGGAAGTGTATGTGACAAAGATCAGTCAGACAAAACACTCCTGGCATGATTTCCATTTTAGAGTTGTGAAACTGAAGAATGGGCAGGTAAACTGATATTTTCTATACGTTGTGAGACCGTAATTCATTGATTTGTTTACCTCAATGAAGCATACATAAAATAATTGATAAATTATTTTATCAATAATTTGGTAATTTCCTCTTGGGGCTAATTGAATATAGTGAGTATAACTGAGTATACTGTGGGTGGCTTTCAAGCATATCTTTCCAATTTTCACTATTTTAGTACCCTGGCTAGAAAATGATAATCTGATAGTGAAAATATTAATTCATCCTCTACAGGGGTTCTGAAGATACAAACTTCTCAGTAAATTCAGATATAGCTTACAACCATTTTCAGGATATAATAAAGAAGAACTAAAGGTATCTCTTTGGTTTTCCAAATATCAGTCACGTAAATGGCTTCCAAGTCTTCATTTCCTTAAGTTCATTTCCTGCTACCCTATGGACATTGCTACCCTCTCCTTATCTGGGTTACAAACAAATGGTTGACGGCATTTTAATAACAAAGATTAACCAGGTTGCCATGTTAAGGACAGATGGGAGAAGCAGTTCTGGAAGGTAGCCTAGACAAGGTGATGGTCTTTGCAGGAAGTTCTCAGGTGTGTACAATAGGAAGCAGAAGTGGGCCTGAGCAAAAGTCACATGAGCTTACAGCACCCTGTGCAGTCAAACTCTCAACTTCACTTAAGCATTATCTTTGCTTTGCTTCTGCCCACTCAGCCTGGTCTGTTACCAGCCACTGTTTTGAGCAGCTCTTCAGCTGCACATCTACTGTCCTGCTCTGCCCTGCAATAGGATGATGGGTAGGACTGTTGTACCCACAGTTTACATTTCCTTACCCTCCAAGTAAACTGTGGGTATAGTGTTTCCTACCTACCATCCTTCTCAAATGCAGGAAGCGTGGTTTGGACAGCTGAAGCCTTAGCAATCATTCCAAGCTGCAGCATCTCCTTGGGCCTCAGGTGAACACCCATATCAAAACAACTTGAAGACAATTTTAGTTACCTTCAGGTTAATAATTTCCTTTTTCTTTTCTTCTTATCATCCCTGAAACTCCCCCAAGCATTATGCAAGGTGTGAGCTCTTTTTGGTTAGTAAACTTCACGTTTCATCTCCTTTGTGTGTGCTTCCCCAATCTCGTCAACTTCTGCTGGTGTAACTCGAAGCCCAAATTTCTTATTTGTAGATGGTTAACAAATCTTCCACATTCTCTGCATTTTCTTCCTGCATTTGGAACCTGGGTTTCCTTTAAGGACACTAACTCCTTGAAGCCACACTCCCCCTTTCTCACACACATACACACATGCTCAGAGAATGAGGGTGACTCTCTGGCAGCTTCCACCTTTCCCACTAGAGTTTTCAAATATTTGCCACACTATGCCAATGCCAAAATATGTATAATAATCTATCCTTCGGAGGCTTCTCCACTTGAGCTGCTCACAATTTACCCCTCCTTGTAACTCACAAGGAGTTACAAGGCCTTGGAAATGTCCCCCCATCGACAGCCACAAGTGAAATAGTCACCAGGTTCATGGTCTTACTTGAATCCCTGTCATGCAGGGATTTCTTCGTTTGCTTGGAATGACGCATCAAACAGCCTAGCTTTACAGTTCCTTGACCTCAGCTCTTCCCAGGACTTTTATCTCCATATGTCGACAGGAATCTACTTTCTTGGCACTTGTTACTAACTGGAACTGTATCTATTATCCTTTTCAACAAGAACCTCTCATATCTCAGCATCCTTCTAAGGCTCTCTTACTATTTGACCTCTTCTGTACTTCCAACTTTGAGCCTTTTATTCCCTTCCTATTTGCAAGCTTCCTAGGCTTCATTTTTAGGACCCCAATGTTGATCACTTGAATTTCCCTTTTACCAGCTTGCTGACTCCCTTGGCCTTTCAACTTATCCTTTTTACAAACCCCTGGAGCAGGTCTCTCATTGCCCTTCACCACTCCTGCAGCCAGTCAGAACAGCTGGTCAAATGAATACAGCAATGGACTCACTCATTTATACGGACAGTGTTCACCTGACCTGCCATCACAGTGTGATTCCATAGGCCTTGCAAGTTCATGTTGACTATATATCCCACTCTTCTCCCTCAGAGCTAGAGATAACAGCACTGAAAATGACCAAACCTCCTTATCAGGACTGGTAAATTAAACTGTTTTAAAAAGTTATCTTTATATGTGCATATACCTAATATATAACTTCACAGAAATGAATAAATATGATTACACTATATTTATAAATTTATAGGGAGAAATGTAGCAATCTGAATTCTTTTCCTTTCTGGTTTAGCTTCCAGTTCCCCTCTTCCCATTCTCCACACCAACATCATCCCTCACCTCATAAACATACACCTAGAAGAACTATGTCAATTATGTAGACTGTATCTGGGATTTTTTCCCAAGTTCATA
Organism: Macaca nemestrina; assembly: GCF_043159975.1. Lineage (NCBI taxonomy): Eukaryota > Metazoa > Chordata > Mammalia > Primates > Cercopithecidae > Macaca > Macaca nemestrina. The sequence goes on along the minus strand of NC_092132.1, from coordinate 122,448,084 downwards.
TGCTTAAAATATGTAAACACTCATGCATATAAACCCATATACTTATAAACACACATGCATACTGTGGATATATAGGATTTGGGGCCTTTGTTTTAAAAAATGAGATCATAATATACACATCGTCTGTTTCTTGCTTTTGTCATTAGATATCTTGCAGATATCACTCTAGATGAAAAGGTTTCATCCTAAATAATTTTTAGATCTAATTATTAACTTGTTCCTTCATATAAACTCATAAACATTTATTGAGCACCTACCATATGCCACACTGAAGCCTGGGGTTTATTCAAATTTCAGAATTGAGAAGGGAATAGAGAGATTCACAGTCCAGCTCTCTTACAGAATAGATAGAAAATCAAGGCTCTGTAAATATTTGTGATTTATTCAAAGTCAAGCAGCCAGTTGATGCCAAGTCTTAAATCAAAATGTAGCTCTTGTAGCCCCCAAGTCCAGTCCTCTTTTAATCATACTATTCAGAATCCCATAAATTAGCATACAATTACTTACAACTTAATGTGAAAACATATTACAACATAAGATAAATCTTCAGGCCTGCCTGGAGTAGGGAGAGGACAGGGAGGGGCAGGGATTCAGGAAATTTCCTGATAATGGTTTGTTGTCTGTGTGGATAGACCAAATCGTCTTTGTTGAACCAAATGTATCAACCAGTGAAGACTCATTAAGAGACCCAGCATTTAAAGGGACATCAATGAAAGAGAGAACTTAGTATTGAAGAGCTATGGAGGAGCTTTGAATGAAATTCACTCTGCGTCTTAACAGAGTGCTTTTCAAGTGTGAAAATCATGGGCTGTGAGGGAAGATCTTCCCTCTAAAGCGCATCTGGAAAGGTCCAGATTTCAAACTGTCACTCTTTTGTCAGTGCTGGAAAACTTAACCTTGAACGCTAAGAAGATGTTTTCCAAGATGCTGAAACTTGTCATGTTATGTGAGTCTTCGTGTTCATAGGAAAAACAAAACAAAACAACAGCATATACATGGCATTACCTTTTTTTTTTTTTTTTTTTTTTTTTTTTTTTTTTTTTTTTGAGACAGGGTCTCGCTGCGTCACCCAGGCTGGAGTGCATGGTTCATTGCAGCCTCCAACTCCTAGGCTCAAGTGGTCCTCCCACCTCAGTCTCCCAAGTAGTCGGAAATGTAGGTGCACTACCCTGCCTGACTAAATTTTCTTTAAATTTTATGTAAAGATAGTGTTTAGCTATGTTACCCAGGCTGATCTCAAACTCCTGGCCTCAAGTGATCCTCCTCCCACCTGGTATGAACCACTTTGCCAGGCCTTGCATTTCTTAATGATGTTTCTGTGACTCTATTTGTCAAGAGTAGACCACTGCCAGATTTTTGTGCATTCAGTTCCTGTCTCTTTGCTCCAAAGTATCCTGACTGCCAGTCTATTCATTCAGTCATCAAATAACTTTGGGGCATCTGTTCTATGAAAGGCACTACTATGGTAGGCCTTGAATAAAGGGAGGCTATGTTTACATGGGCCTTCCACTTCACAGGCAAGAACTGCACTACTGAATCTCCTGTGTGTTTGTCCCTCCAGATAATTTAGTGTGGACTCTATGACCTTCACTGACAAAATAGCAAAGAATGAACAAATGTTCCTTCAAGCCAGCTAATTCTTTGGTTATTATAAAGCTGATTGGATCTTTTGTATGCATTCTAAAGACTCTGAAGAGAGTCCTTGAAGGTATAATTTCACTGGAAGACGTGCACCACCGACCCCCTGAGACATCCAACTGCAGGGAACACCTCAGCTCAATCAGTATGTGATGAGCTTTCATGTTGTAGGGCACTTGACAGTTGGATGAAAAATTGCTTTCAGTCTGTGCTGGTTTTCTGTGGCAGTTCAGAAGCAGGACTAGGTTCTGGGTCTTTATTGTGTATGTCATCTTTTCTTTCAGGGTTCTGTGTTTCCATGCAAATAATTATAATAGCATGGAATTATTTGATACCTACTAAGTGTCAGATTTCCTGCCGTGTACTTCACAGACTTTTTTTTCTATACAACAACATTATGAGTCATGCAGTATCATCCCCACTTCAGAAAAGAGGTTCGGAGTATTGGGGTAACTTACACAATGACACAGAGCTATAAGAGGCAGAGCAGGGGTGAAGCTCAGATCCCCGTGTCTCCAAACCCAAGGCTGAGATCCCTGCCTGCACTACCCCACAAAGTTCCGAGGCAGAAGAGAATCAGGGAGTGAGGATGGGAATTGGGGAAGGGGTTATGTTCTGATGGGTCAGTTTTTAAAGGAGAGCCAGATTTTCTGAAGCAGAATTTTTAACATGAATAGGACATACTTGATGTTAGTGAAATATTTCCTAGAGCTGGGGTTTATTGTTTAATGTCACACTCAAGCTAGTACTACATACCACTGTGGAAAGGTGAACAGATTGACTTCAGGGAGTGTGACAGTTTACAAAGCAAAAATAAATGAAGGAAGGAAAACTAGAATTCTCAGTCATGACCAAAACTATTTCTAGGGTAATTATGGCTTATCTAAAACTTGTTTCTCTGGATAGTCAGATAACCCAGCTCTCTGTGAGTGTAGACTTCTCCACATGCTGTATGAGGATACCTCTGTGTCCCTGTATTTAACGATTTTAATTATAGGTGAAGTATACAGGTTAAGTGGCCTAAATTGACACTTTATGTGGAGAAAAATTCTCTCATGAGACTATATACTATAAATATATAATTATTCACATTTAAGCTCAACGTTCTATTGCTTTTATATTTGTTTTATATTCATTTTTCACAAAGTTTCCTTTGCAATTGATTCCTGGGTGATTGTATTAACATGTCAGTATTATTTATTCAAGACAAGCAGAAAATCTCAAGAAAAGGCTAAAAGACCCTTGGGAGCTTACCTAGTGACTACAAGAGAACTGGGAATTAAATGGCTGTAGAGTGACATGTTGTATACAACACAACATAATTTATAATGTGTTGCATCAATATAGTCGTTTTGAGGATATCAACATTAGCTGAGGAATCCTGAGGTCTGCCAATTACCATTGTTTGGTAAAAGGTTGGGAGTTCTGGATTTAACTGCTTGGTAATGAAATCAACAGTTTGCTTCATGTTAATGTTACACAGTTGATGCCTAGCTAATTTCTTGGTTCCCCCACTATCTACCTTGAACTCAGTCTACGTCTTGCTTCATCTTTGTAGGTTTCTGAGCTATTTTTGTACTGTCTACATATCTTGATTAGCTAATCTATATATTAGCCATATGTTCTCACAAGAGTTCAGTGACATGGACCCGCAGCCCACGACCCTCACTACCACTGACATGTTGCATGTGAGTGGTGGGGGGGATATGAAATTAGTTTATTATAATATGAATTTTAGGAAGATATAGCAAAATAATCCTCTAATCCATTCTACAGAAAACCTTTTGTTTCTCCAACTTTATTGCCTTTCATTACTCCATCTCAGCTGTTTCACTTTGTGGGATTACTAGGGTCAATGGGTGAGGATCTGCCATGGGTGTGTGTGTGTGTGTGTGTGTGTGTGTGTGTATGTGTGTACTTTTCACTGTTAATTATTCTAAGAAAAGCAAATGCTTGAGTGAAGTGAAACAGACAGTGGTTCACAGTAAATATCAAGCTGTGTTTGTATTGCTGCCAACTCTTTGGGAGAATTTCTTATCTGTTCCTACAGAAAAATTACTGGAAATATACATCAATGAAAACGTATAAATGAAATCCTGAAAGTATATAAGATTCTTATCTCTTGATTATCCAAAATAGAGACATATTATTATTTATGAAGCTGAAATGTTTCTGGTTTGATGCTAAAACATTTAATACTAATAATTATTCCATGTACAGTGTTTGCATTAATCTTGACTACACCAATTCAGAGCATGAGCTCTTTGCCTTTGTGCATGAAGCCAGTTTCTTGGGCAAATTACCAATGTAATTTCCTCACTGTCATTCAGCAAACCTTCTATGTTCAAATATTTTAGAAGCAGCTGTACAGAACCAAATAATTTATATTTTAATTCTATATAAATCAACATATACTTCTTTACTTGGACATTACCATTTTAACTTCAAATTCAACATGGCTATGTTGAAACCCTTGCTTTCCAGGGTAAACCAGTCTCTTGCTGACTTCCCCTTTCTTTTGTTTGTGATAAAATGATTCCCCTAATGTTGGAACCTTAAAGTCTAACTTAGTGACTCCTCTCATGTTTTCCATATCTAGTCTGGGGGCAATATCCAGAAATTCTATCTTCCTGTTCTGTTTTGCAACTATCTTTTTAGCTTTATTTCTAGTGCCTCCATCTCAGACCTCTACTAATTCACTGGAATTACTTCTCATCTCGCTGTCTACCATTTTTTTCTTCTTCCAATTCATCTTTTGCATCAACGTCACTCTGTCGTTTGGCATCTGTAAACCACTTAGTGGACATCCAGTATACAAGCAAACCAATTATAGGTGGAATTTAAAAATATTTACTGCAATTTATAAAAGAATAGTAAACTAAAAATGAGTGGTAATAACAGCAAATATAATAATGGGAAACAACTATGATGCTAATTAGGATGAGGAAGAATGTTTTCAAAGTCTTTCACCACGTATCTATATTCATCTCAAAGAGAGTTTGAACAACAGATTCTATTCCGTGTAGAGACCATATCTTCATTTATTCTTTATTCCCACTAAATCAGAAATACCAAATTCATAACCCATTTGGAAGGGTAACGAATGTTTGGTGGTTTGTCAACTAGTCTTGACAAAAGGATTCTACAATGTACAGAAATTATGGAAAGAGTTTTCACTGATAGATGTTCAGTGCCTCAAAGGAAACTCATTAAGATGAGGGAATGCCCTCTCAAATGAAGCAGAATTATTGAATATATCAACACAAAAGATCGCTAGCAAATGGATTCCTAATGAATTCCTGGTTGAATTTGCCTCCAATAATTATGTATTCATATTCAGTTTGGCATTCAGATGTGTTAAATATGGTCAATAACAGCACTGATTTATTTCCTCATTTAATTTGGAATATCTTTAAATAGTTAGAAGGAAACCCTTGTTAACTAATCCATTGACACCAAAATTTAACTTTTTAAGGAACTTTTGCTCTCTCTGCCTAAATATTAGAAATGATTCTATGTGGTTCATGAAGTAATAGAGTCAGGCTTCTCCACTCTGTTTGCTTTTTGTGTGTACATGCCACTCATGAAAATCATCACACTGGTAGAGATTCTTGTTCTCACAATGCAGATTCACAATGTACTTTCTCCCTGAAAACTTGTTATTTTCTTTAGAACTTTTATGCCAAATGGTATATAAGTTGCAGTACTATTTTCATGTCTTTCCACTTTTACATCTCTGATGGATTAATGTTACAGCATTAATTCATTTTGTGTGAGTTGGTACTCTAAAATACAATAAGGCAGACAGTTTTAAACCCATGTGATGTCTAATATCCTACAAAGACCAAAGAGTGATATTGTCTATTTCTCTCAATCTAAAAATAAGGGAAATACTAATAAGCAAATTATATGAAAATGAATCTGCTTAAATAAACAGCACCCTGTTTGCCAGATGTTATCTGAGACAACATATCCACATATCCCATGCATGTGAGATGTTTAAAAATGTAAGAATTATTAAGGACACGATAATTGTTATGAGAATCATAACTAATCGTATAGTTCAAATTTCAAGATTCCTGTCCATTGCCAACCCCTAGTTTTTCACAGGCTTCACATTGGAAAGCAATGGGTTGTCCTTTGGCTTATTTTATTTTAGCAATTAACTGTCCTTTAAAAACAACAAAACTTTCAACCTTCAGTGACTTTGATAACCTATATGATAAAGTCAGAACTCATTAGCCTAATATTCAAGGTCTTCTCAGGGACTCGGTCTTACCTGCTCTGACTTCTGTCTTATATCTGCTGATTCACCTGGGGTGTCTGCTGAAAGCTGGTCAGGGAAATTACTCAGACTCTCTCCTTTCTTTCCCTCTCCCATGCCCCAGGATTTGTCTGTACAACTGGTCCAGGAAACCTGGCTTCATTTATTCTCTACGGGTCAGCCCAGGTTCTTGCTTGTGAATGGAAACGGGATAATGAAGCTAAACCTAAGTGGCATTTTCTAACCATGTCTTCATTATCATTCTCTGAACCATCCTCTCTACTCAGTTTTTACTGATTTCTTCCCCAAATATGCATTTGTTTTCTCATTTCAACTTATATTTACACTGTTCTATTCATCAGAAATGTCCCTGTCTTGTCTGCCTCGTCAAATTCTTCAACTCCCAACTCCTGTCCTACTTCCTGTATAAAATCCTATTGGGTTACCTTAGCTGAACTATCTTCTTCTTTCTGGAATTCCTATTGCAATTACTGTTTTTTTTTTTTTTTAATTATTTAGGCAGTGGTTTCTTTGAGAGCATTTACTGTGTTTTCTGGAAATTGCACTTAAATTGTGTACTGCTCTTCAATTAATGATTATCTGTTTCCCCAAACTAGATTATAAGCACCTTGAAGACAAATATTTCCTCATATGCCTATATTTCTGTTCTAGGGCTTTGGCATACTGTTAATAATGAACAAATATTACATTACAGTAAAACTTTATCCCAAGATTTTCTCAGATTCATCTAAAATAGAGGCAAGAACTTAATAACAGTAATATGCCTGTTCAATGAAGCATTCTATTTAAAATGTTTTATTAATTCTTTATAGCTTCCTCAGCATCTGATTGGAATCAGTGGCATTTTAATTTATATATCTATTTAACAAATAGTGTGCACTGTGTGTTACTCATTTTCTATGCACTTTACAAATAATTATTTTATTTAACTTTAAAGATAACCATCTGAAATAGGCGCTATTATTATCCCTATTTTAAGTATGAGGAAATGGATTTACTGAGAAGTAACTCAGCCAAGGTGACAGAATTAGTTACTTATGGGTTCAGGATTTGAACTTACATTTTTAACCACTGTGCTCTAGGAACTTAGTTAACAGCTTTAATGACTGAAATGGTTCTGCTAATTGACGTACATGTTTTGTTGGTTAGGTCACTTGTCACTCTCAGTTCAGAATCTTTCTGGAACTGTCCTTTAGTCTCTGGTGGGAAGTGTACTGCAACTAACCATCCTTTGTGTTTATGTTGCCATGTACAGTCCCTGTAATTTTATTTCCTCTTTCTATCTTTACTTTTTGAATCTAAGTTTCCTTGAATGTTTAGCCTTTTTGTCTTTTTAGAAAATATTGTTCCATTTATGAATATGTCTCTTAATTGCTAGGGTTCCCTAATAACCAAATGAAAATTGCATTTTGGTTTAGAAAATGCTTTCATCTGTATCCACTGGCCATGTATCTGTAACCAAAGTAAAGTGTGGAATTGGATATTTGCTGTTTGCAGTATTTGAGCAGTGTAAACATCAAATGTGGTTAATTCTATTACCAGTAATATTTCTAGTTTCTTCTAAAAGTACCATAAAGGTTTGGGTCTAGATTAGATAATTATTTCCAATCAATTTCCCTTCAATTTGGAAATGAATGAAGTCCTATGTTTTCTGTGTGCAATTTCATATATTTTGGCATGATAATTATTAATAGCAATGTATTACTATTGCTCTTTTGCTTATTTAGAAGAATGTTTTGCAGTGGTTTACTTTATTCTAGGTGGGAGAATAACATGTTGATATTTTCTTGAAATAAAAATTATATGTCAATGAATGTGACAATGTTCTATGTAAGTAGCAATCTAGGAATGACTGAAAAGGGATTATTAAATATTTCAGTGTATGGGAAAATATTTCTTCTACCTATTTACTGCCTAAACTAAATGCTAACCCAGAAGGTATTTATGTCCTGGTCTAGAAATCTGCAGAGTTACAGAGCAATCTGAGCTCTGTAATGTATGCAAAATTTATCAGGCCCAGAGAGATATGAGTATGGGACTTTGGTCACATACCATACCTGTGCCCAGGGACAACTGTTAGGAGACGTTTTGTTCCAGACTAGTTGCGCCACCCATTATCTTCATGTTCCTGGAATTTGTGATACAAAAAACAATGTATAGCCAATCGGTAACTTATGTATTTGAATGTATATTCTTGGTAAACAACTTAGGAACTGCGTCTTGTTTTTTTCCTAGAAAACCCACTTGTAATGGCTGGTAGCTGGAGTGTATAATGAGAGCAACTTGAATCTATACTCCTGAGTGGCCATCTTCAACAATCACCCTGGAATAAACTCTTTTTAAACTAGAAAACAGAAACAAAGCAAACAACAACAAAAAAAGAAATCTGTAGAGTGAACTGTATTTTTGCACCTTGTAAATAAAAGGGGGGAAAATTAAACCTTGTCCATCTGATGACTTAGTGTCATAGGGATTCAAAAATGTTATTTGTCTTGTGTACCTTGATATGCTAATGGTGAAATCTCCTGTTTCTTGATTTGGTCTTCTCATCTTACATTTCTTACCTCAAATCCATTCTGTGACTTCACCACCAGATTAATATTCTTTCCTGGTCTCTTAGAATTTTAATAAAAACAGCATGGTCAAGGGGTTTCATGAAGCTTGCAGCCCTGTGGGGGATTCAGATAATAATCAATCAATCTCATAATTAAATGTAATTTTAAATAAGAACTTACAAAAAAAGGAATATAGTGATATAAATGCCTAGACAAAGGAATATTACCCAGTTAGTAGACATGTATATGCTGGGCAAAGGGACTGATGTTTAAATAATGTACAGGAGTCATCTAATCAAAATAGTAGAGATGGCGGGTAAGGAAGGATCTTTTGTGAAGATGGAACAACATGTATAAATATATACTATGATGGGCAGGAGTACAGAAGTTTTGAGAAAATAAAGCTATGGTCACAGTCACAGCTCAAGGAGACAGTGGGAGAAGGGAATTCGGCGAACTGGTAAAAGTGGCAGGATCATATGGTACCTCACAGGCTCTGATTAAGATTCTTCCTATATCTTTAGAGCTGTTGAAACTCACTGAAGAGTCTTCAACAACTGAGTGACAGGATTAGATTTGAAAAGGTCATTCTTGCTACAATGTAGAGAATAGTCATTCTTAGATGGATCATTCTTGCTAAGTCTTCCATAAGAAAGAGAGTAACATAGATTTGAAAAGATCATTCTTGCTATAATGTATGAAACAGTTGGGAAGAAGATAAGCTATGGGAAGACCATTTGAAGGCTGTCATGAAGAGAAATTCTGATCATTTAGATTAGGTGATGGAGAGAAAGGATGAGGAACCCAGAGGATAGTGGGAATTAGCAAGGCAGACATGTGGATAATACAGTCCATGACTACAGAAGAGGAAGTGCTGAAAGAGCATGTTTCTGCACATTTAGAATTAAGAGGGATTTGGAGTATCTGGAGCAGAATTTGTTTGTTGGGAATGATGGCTCTAGAGAGGCAGGTAGGGGCCAAATTATGAAGGTCCATTTTTGTGCTGCTGATGGCAAAAGAAACAACTGAATAAATTTAGCAGGGAATCACAATCAGATGTGGAGTCCGGAGAAGTCTCTGATGGTGTGGAGGATGCTCCACGTCTCTTTTGAAATTAATTGAGAAACTGCTGTTTTTTCATCTAAGATGTTTAATTATTTTTCATTTAGTTCCCAGAGGCTATTGGGCATAGGCACCTAGTAAGTAATTGTTAATAACAACATGCTTATTTTGGGCATGGCAATGTGGAAATTTATTCCTGCCAAGTAATCAGTGCCAGTTTTAAGCTGGCAGGGTTTTTAATGAGTGGAGAAGGGAATCTTTTGCCTCCATTAGGGGAAGACTGTGCCTTCTCTTCATCATACAGTGACTCATTCAAGGTTGGCACAAAGTAACTTTAATCAATTAATGTGAATAATATCATACCATTTTAAGCCTAAAATGGACATTAGAGGCTATCAGCCCCCTGGAAAAAATGTCTGCAGAATATTTTTCTTTCAATGATAATGTCATATATATCATAGCCCTTGAATCTTTCCAAAACATTGAGTCAATACTTAAAACACCCCTAGAGATAAACTCATCCCATTTCTCACATGTGGATATTTTATTCATCTTTGGAAAATTTTTAAAAGTGCTTAACTTCAGCCTGCATTTATAAAGGACTTAACTAGTAGCATGGTAAAAGTGCAGTCCATGAAATTAAATTCCTGGTCTGAACCTCAGGTAAATTAACTTCTAAAAACACTGTTTTTGAGACAGGATCTCACTCTTTTGCCCAGACTAGAGTACAGTGGTGTATGATCATGGCTCACCGCAGCCTCAACCTCCTGGGTTCGAGTGATCCTCCTTGAACTTAGCCTCCAGAGTAACTGAGACTACAGGAGTATGCCACCAGACCTGGCTAATTTTTTAAATTTTTTGCAGAGATGGGATCTTGCTATGTTTCCCAGGCTAGTCTCAAACTCCTGGGCTCATGCGATCTGCTCTGCTGGGTGCTATACTAGGCTGACAATGGTGAATCATACCTAATTATTCTCCAAAGAGAGAGCTCTTCAACTGATGAGGGAAATAAACAGGAGAGCAGGCAGTGAATGGTAGATCAGTATCAGAGGTACTAGGTTGAGGATCTTCACAAGGTTCTAAGGCAGGACATCCTAATTCAAACCAGGAAGGATCAGAGAAGACAGTAAAGATAATGACCACAAGTTGAGTCTTGATATAAGCTGAATCTGGAAGATTGAAGTGAAATTGTCCATGAAAAAGAAGAAAGAAGAATGTCGAAGACCGAAAGGGAAAGAGAGAAAGACAAGGTAAAGCACCTTTTGATATCATTGCTGAGTTGTGTGAAAGGCTGGAAAAGTGGGCAGAAGTCATGTTTGGAAGGGTCTTACATTCCAATTAAGGAGTCTGTATTTGATACACAGCTTTAAATCCATGCATCTAATATCCTACAAAGACCAAAGACTCATAGTGGATATTTCCCTCTATGTAAAAATAATAAACTTTTCTTCCCAAAGGAAAACATTTTTACTTATGAAAAATGTGGTAAAATATAGAATAGGAAATTCTGAAAGATACAAGTTCTTCTTGAACAATGAGCAATGTAAAAATGATAAAATTATTGCATGATAAAATCTTATTTTAAAAAAGAGAAAACTCTGAACATCTTTTTCTTATGCCCCATTTCATAAAGAATAGCTCAAATTATGCTGCTTCTCCATCTTAATGATTGTGGTTTTCTTTCTCAAGACCTGCTTAATACATCTCTGTTGGAATTTTGAAATGCTGGAAAGTCTTTAAAAACAGACAGATGATGACCCTAAGACATTTGGAACTTATCCTAAAGGCTGAGGCACCGTAGAGAAAATATATTGAATGATATACAATTTTGGTCAGGAAATGAGGAACTGCTAGTTTAGAGGCCCCATTTCCTGTGTCTGGACACTGGAGAGAATGCTTGTGTTTGGTCCTCCAATGAAGAGCTGCGTGATACCTGTGCCCTGCAATGCCAACACTTGTTGGGAACCCGTAACCTTTGCTTCTCCAACTTCTCCAGCCAAGATTATGATGAAAAAAGGGGCAAACCACACTTGCCAAGTCTATTCTCAGCAACTTGTTCACTGGTCTTTCAGCATTAGGCACATTGCCCCTGTGTACCTTTGGTCCCAACACATAAAGGGATCTTGCATTGTAAGCATATGATATATTCATTTAAAGAATTTTTAATCTTTGCAGCTCTTATTGACTATTCAGCAGTGAAATTAGCTGTTGAAAAGCTTTTACACTGGGGGTCGTTTCTGGAAAGAAAAGAAGTATTTCTTACCTTCTGCTCTAAGACTGCACATTCCTTGGGAGTTTACCCATTTGAGACTGCAAGAAGATGAAATAACTCACTTTTCTCTATTAAAAGATCTCAATTGCTATAGAGAGAAGAAATAAACAATTATTAATATTCATGTGTCAGAGAGTGTTTATAAGAGCAAGCTGTGGGGTTCGTAATCTTTTTTTAGACAAAAAAAAAGATTTAAAGAATGACTTAAAGTGATGATTATAAGAAAATAAGGAGAAAAAGGAGAAAGTGGAGAGGTTAATAGGTAGGGGAAATTGATTCTAGACCAAGCCCTTAAGAATTCCAGTTCTATGTTTGATTTCCTTTTTATACATCTTGCACTTTGCTCTAAAGCAAAAGAGTTACCAAATTTTTAGGCAAAATTTTCTACCCATGATTAGCGAGCATTTATAGAAAGAAGCAATAAGTTCTTTCAGTTGAATACACCCAGTACCTCTAAAAATGAATGCAAAGAGCACATTTCATGGTCACTGAAAGAAGGGTGCAATTTAATGTATGATGTTACTATTTATCACTAAGAGGACCTGATACACAAAAATAGAAATTACTTTTTCCATATCTTCTTTCAGCTTCAAATGATTTTGAGTTTTTTTCTTTAGATACTCAGAGTAGAATTTATAAAGACATTTGGGGAGTATTTCTACCTCAAAGGAAAACAAAAATATAATGACGTTTAACCATTTCAGATATTTCATGATGTTAGTTTTGCGTATGTTTCTACTACATTAAAAAATCCAATTTATTGGTTGTCTTGAAAGGCTTTTGTTTTATGCAGAGATTGGATTTCCAAATATATTTAAATGATTGCCATATTTATATTGTCCGTTCTTAGGGGCTGCCCTTATATTGCATTTCTTTGCAGAGTTATTGATGATGTATCCCTGTTCTGCAGTATGGCACTTGGCAAAGTATTGCTTCCTAATTTGAACTCTTCAGTGTAACCTTCAGGGGGAAATGACTCTAGAATACCATTGCATCAACTCTTTTAGCAAATTGCATTATTAGACATCCATTTATAACTTATCCTCTAAGTGATCTCAGTCAAATCATTTGCTGTCTTCGTTTCGCTTCCGTGAAATATTCTAGAGCAACTGCTGCCCTTGCTTGTGTCATAGGACTGCAGTGTTGGATGCCTTCTGTGAAGTTCATTTAACCCCTCATAATGTGCATTCCATGTAACTAGGAGGGAATTTTCTTTGGGTAGATTTCTCAGGTAAGTTGTAGAGGGTGGTGTGACTGGCTAAAGTACATCAGTAAGAGATCACTGACTTGTGAGAAGTGCAAAAGGCAGGAAGACAAGGGGAAGAGGAAGTGGAAGAAGCGCTACACATATTGAGTAGCAGTCCACACCACACTCCCCATGAGGCACTTTTCATACATTGTCTCATGTAGACTTTGAGATGACTCTGAAATCTGGGTGTTATTGGAGGCCAGAGATCTCAAATAACTTGTCCTAGACACTTCATACTGGTAAAGGGTAGAATTGGCATCTGACACAAGTTTGGCTCCTAAACTTAATACGTTTTCTGCAAAGGTTTTGGAGACAATGGAGCATGAAATATTTCTTACTTTCAGGGGTTGAAGTAGCACCTGCACTTAGTTTTCTTCTCAAATAAGACAAACTCTAAATAATAGCAAGAGAAGTAGATTTGTGAGTTTTGCACAAATTGCCCAGCTATTAATATCATTTGGCATTCTATAGGCAGAACGGCTGAAGTAAACCACAGATGCAGATCAAACCTTGGTGTCTTTTTCTCTGCGGGAGACAAACACAGTATCTGCTTCTTGTGTGCTTCTGTTATGTTGAGTCTAAATCCGAGGTAATCATCATCATTTCAATCTGAGTTATGGTTTACTAAATTAGGAGAAACATACATAAGTTTGTTGACTTTTAGGTTCAAAAAGGCAAAAGCCATAGGTGAAACAATTCAAATAGAGTGCTATAATCTGACTGTTATGAGAATTTGAATTGATTGTAAAATAAGTCTGGCAGTTAAAATGTATCAGTGTTGGCTGAGCATGGTGGCTCACACCTGTAATCCCAGCACTTTGGGAGGCCGAGATGGGCAGAACATGAGGTCAAGAGATTGAGACCATCATGGCCAACATGGTGAAACCCACCTCTACTAAAAATACAAAAATTAGCTGGGCTTAGTGGCAGCTGTGCCTATAGTCCCAGTTACTTGGGAGGCTGAGGCAGAAGAATCGCTTGAACCTGGGAGGCAGAGGTTGTAGTGAGCTGAGATCATGCCACTGCACTCCAGCCTGGTGACAGAGTGAAACTCCGTCTCAGAAAAAAAAAAAAAAAAAAAGAAAGAAAAAAATATATATATGTGTGTGTGTGTGTCTGTGTGTGTGAAATTATGATGTAATTTGCCTGTTAGTCATGGAATACTATGCAGCCATAAAAAAGAATGAAATCATGTCCTTTGTAGCAACATGGATGTGGCTGGAGGCCATTATCCTCAGCAAATTGAGGCAGAATAAGAAAACCAGATACCACATGTTGTCACTTATAAGTGAAAGCAGAACTGAGTATGCATGTACACAAAGAAGAGAACAATAGACACTGAAGCCTACATGAGGATGGAGTTTGGGGGGAGGGTGAGAATCAAAAAAGCTACCTATCCAGTACTATGCTCACTACGTGCATGATGAAATAATTTGTATACCCAAATCCCAGCAACATTAAATTTAACCATGTAGCAAACCTGCACATGTGCCCCCTGAACCTAAAAGTTGGAAAGAAAAAAAAAGATAGGTGTTAGATTATTCCAACCTCAACATTTTAAATAATTTATGCCTTTCTTAGATAAGTAATAGTAACACCAAAATAATTAGAGAATGGTAGATTTCCATCCCCAGGTCTTTACCCTCATTTTAGGAATAGATTGAGGCATCAGCAGGTAAAGTAATTAATAAAGGATTATGCTGTGATCTGAAACACAAATACAGTCTTTACATTTCTGAGCTAAGACAAAAGTCCAGATTTCTTTCAGTTCGCTACTTGTTCGTATATACTACACTGCCCCAAAGGACACTAACTATAATAGTACCTTGTCCTGACATTTAGGAAGCACTTACACCCTTTTGTCCAGATGTTTCTGTCTTAGATTTCCTTACTAAATACTAGGATTGTGAAAACTTTCCTTTCCTTTCTAGGGACAAATGGTATTCACTGGCATATCTAGTTTAATGCTTTGCATACAGGGTGTGCGACAGACAATTGGGTTAATGGTTGTCATTGGTAATTGATTGACACTTAATTTTCAGAGTTTGAACATAACTAAAGAGGGATGAGCTCCTTGAGGAGCTTCCCACTCCCCTAGTCTCTTCTAGTGAAAAGTGCTGAGTCCTCAATTTCTACTGAATACTCTGCTCATGTGGCCTCCCCTAACTGACCCAGTTGACCATGGACCCAATTTCAGCCACTTTGTGGATTGGCCAAAACTCTAAAAGGAAGTTTACCATCAAAATTTCTATCTAAAAAGGAATGATGAACAATTATCTAGGCCCACCGAATTCTTCTTTACTCTGGTACTATAAACATGCCAAAAGAAAGGAAGAAATCTGAGACCACGAGGTGGGAAGGGTTATAAGAATTTGCAGAAGTCAAATGATGAGAAAGCAGAAGATATGAGGTGGAGAAGGTAATACATACATAACAAAGAAGTTGATATTGACTAGATACAGCAGCTGCAGTGAGGCCAGAGAGCCACTGAATTGCTGCATATCACAAAAGTAGAGAAATAATAAATATATGATTCTGAGGGAATAAGTTAGCCTGTATACTTGAGGTACCTTAGATCCTATGCTTTCTAGTTCTGCTTCCCAAGTGCACCTACCATTCCAGCCAAGTTCCAGAATTTTTTTCATACTATTCTTACAATAACATGACCCCTCTTTTTGTTGAAGATGACTTCCTGTTGCTTACAATAAAAAGACCCCAGTAGCTGGGCACAGTGGTTCACGCCTGTAATCCCAGCACTTTGGGAGGCTGAGGTGGGCAGA
Organism: Macaca nemestrina; assembly: GCF_043159975.1. Lineage (NCBI taxonomy): Eukaryota > Metazoa > Chordata > Mammalia > Primates > Cercopithecidae > Macaca > Macaca nemestrina. The sequence goes on along the minus strand of NC_092132.1, from coordinate 122,432,243 downwards.
TCACCTGATGTCAGGAGTTTGAGACCAGCCTATCCAACATGGTAAAACCCTGTCTCTACTAAAAATACACAAATTAGCTGGGCATGGTGATGTGCGCCTGTAGTCCCAGACTTGGGAGGCTGAGGCAGGAGAATCGCTTGAACCCAGGAGGCAGAGGTTGCAGTGAAGCCAAGATCACTGTTACACTCCAGCTCGGGTGACGGAGAGACTCTCAAAAAAAAAAAAAAAAAAAAAAAAAAAAAAAAAAGGAAAGAAAGAAAGAAAAAAGAACAAAAAAGCCTAAATTATACAACAGGATCCATGGGAGAACATCTTGATAGCATTTTAGCAGGAACATCACATTCCAAATGCTTGCTATTTTCAGTTATATTTACCATGATCCTGAGGAGCAGACCCTTTATTGTGTCCCAGTTCAATTTGCATCATCTTCATACAGCATAAGGCAACAGTGATAGAAATAATCTCTAGAGTAATCTCCAAGTACCTTTCCAAAGCTGCTATGCCTCAAGTACTTCCTTTAACCTTTAAGCGTCTGCCTTGAGTATGGTCCTCTTGGGCCACTCTTGGCAAAATACTTAGAAGGAGATCTGGAACCTGATTATCTCTCAATGAAAAAATAATTTGCTTTTACATTGGGAAGGAACAGTAATCCAACATAAGTATGCCATTGAAAACCTCTGTGCCCTACTATTTCTTTCAGGACTTTTGTGAACCCTTTCTCTTTGATACATTACCTTTGGCAATCATGGTGTTCCAGGACATGCCAATGAAGTTGGCTGAATCTGAATGGTCTTGGAAGAGTGGTTTGTGGTTGGAATTTCTCTTGCTTGTTGATTTACATACTTTCCATGTTGGACTTTGTGCTTATGTGAGTTCTCCCCATCTCAAAGGCATTATGTCTAGCAAGCAATTTCTCATAAATTCTTATCCATACAGTTATCCTAGGAAAGCATTGCAAATATATATATGGAAATATATATTTCCAAAGCATTGCAAATATAGTTAGATTAGGCTTTGATTTGTTTTTCATTCTAATGCTATCTAACAACAATGGGATGTTCTGATTTGTGTAGCCCTGTGCCTCCAAGAAGTTAATGGTACCAAATGCACAGCTCATTTATTATCATTGTGCCCATGTCGTTTTCTGAAGTCACACTTTGTGTTGTTTTACATATGGGAAAATGGAAACCTGGCTAACTTGTCTTTAGTAAGTGATTGGTGGAGAAATTAGTGGAAACTACACCTCCAGATTGCTGATCTCGGTCATGCTGTTTCAACAAGCTATGTTGCATTTGAGTTGTGAAATACCCACTCTAGATTGCATTTATCAAATAGTTATTATGTACCCAATCACAGGATATGTTTTGAAGATTTTTCAGTGTATATGGAAGAGAGAATTTTATACTGTGGTAGGTAGAAATGCCCCGACAAGACAGGACTGAGAGAAATTAATGGCCAGTCCATTTATTTTGATAAACACAAATAGGACTACCGTACCTTGAGCGTTAGGAACTAGCAGGGCATTTCTAGTTGCAGAATAGTCACACTACAGTGCAAAGAGTCAGTGGACAAGCACAAATGTGTAAGAAGAAAATATGATTCTTTGTTTTCTTTATCTGACATATTTAAAATAAGGCAAAAGTGTCTCTTCTCAAAAGTACGTTTTGTGGTAGACACTTTTCCTCTGCTAAACCATATGACATCAAGTGGTATCCCTTTTCTTCCTTTGTGGCCATTCTAACCCTGATCCCAGACTGGACAAGGTTGAAATATCAGCATGAAGTGAAGTTGGTTCTGTTTAAAACTTTGCCAGAATTGCCTCATCGTCCAGTCCTTGTGAAAGAGTGTCATGCTTGGTTGCCAAGTCAATGAGGAGACAATGTTCACATAGAGAACCTTGGGCACAGATGAAACTGGAATTCCTTCTCACCCATTTCATACAGATAGTATGAAACTCGTTTCAACTGAAAAGTGAAAATTCTGGTTAAGGAAGAATTGGTACTTGAAAGTTCTTACTTTAAAAAGTCATCTTGATTCATTGTGTTACAAGTCAGTTATAAATGTTAATAGCCTCCATCACTGTCATGTTAGCTGTTGTTTCAGAAAAGAAATACATATTGGAGTAGTTTTAATAGAAGGAGTAGGACAGTAAATGTAAATGTCTGTCCTAGTGGGTTGTTTTATACAGTAGAGAACAATTTTTTAAATGATCGAGTAAACAAAGCCCCCCTCCTACCTCCACAGCGAGTGTTTCTCATAGATGAAAAGAGTTTTCTTATTCTGACGATGATGACTGCTACTACTTCTCCTCCTCCTCCTCCTTCTTCTTCTTCTTTCTTCTTACCTCCTCATCCTCCCTCCTCCTCCTCCCTCCTCCTTTTCTCTCCTCTTTCTCCTCCTCCTTCTCCTTCTTCTTCATCATTATGATCACCATTATGTCATCATTCATCATTTCAGTGACCAGTTAGTGAGCACCTTCATTCCAAGCACTGTCTGGGGTCTTCACAGATGTTATCCTAATCTTCATACCAGCTTAATATAAGTGTATTAATATATTTGATACAAGTGCTAGGATATAGTAGTTGGAGATAAGGGAAGCTAAGCTCAAGGTCACATTCAGCTGGAACTTGGATTTGACACCAGAGCTGTCTTCTTCCAATGCCCACACTCTTCCCTCTGCCATATCCTGTGAATGTGTATCAAGTTTTCTCCCTTGCCTGTGGATAGGTTGTCTATTTTTTAAATTAAGCTCACTCTTTATTTCTTTCCTTCCCCCTCCTCCTTCCCCAATTTCCCTTTTCTCCTTCTCTTTCTTCCTTTTTTTCCCCAAGATGATATTTCCCTGCAATATACTATTGAAAATATATCTAGGCTTCTGCCGTGGTCTAACACAATTTTTATCAAGGGAAAAATAACATTTACTAACTATTACCTTTCCCTGTAGAACCTGGTAGAAAGAAAAGAAAGCATAAAATTTAAAGTTTATGACACACTGCAATTCACCCAAGGGCGTCTAAATGTTCAAAGAGGCACGAGAGAGATAATTTGCTTTTAGAAGAAAATGAGATCAAGCACAGTGGCTCATACCTGTAATCCAAGCACTTTGGGAGGCTGAAGTAAGAGGATTGCTTGAGGCCAGGAGTTCAAGACCAGCCTGAGCAACATAGTGAGATCCCATCTCTTAAAAAAAAAAATCAAAAATTAGCCAGCTGTCTATTTAAAACAAGAAAGAAAGAAATATAAAATGGGAGGAATTCAACTTTTGATTAGATTGTATTGGATTCCTGAAAGGAAAAGGGGGTACCGAAAAACAGAGTTTCTTGGTTAAGTAGTGTTTAAGAGCAGAAATGTCTGATGTTCAGTTTAAAGATACCTGAACTGCTGTGATGTAACCTCTGCTTGCCTGATACTGAACTCTAACCATGTGTATCACATCCTAGACAGGGGAGGGAATGGAGGATAACTGACAAGAGCAGCTTTTGATGTTAAAACTAGGAGCCAAATGCAGGCAGGGAATACTGTGGGAAGAGAGCAACTAGAGTTGAAAGGATGGAATTTTCCATAAGCAATACAAAGATTTTTCATACCTGACTCCTACTTAAAATTAATTCGACTAGAAATATTCATCTTTTTCTGAAAAACTTTCTAATCATATATCACTTATTTTAGTTCCACATTTGAAAGTACTGGTTGCCACAAAATAACCTATTATTTTACTGATTTTATTAATGAACAAAAGACATTGTATAGGACAGTATATTTATCATAATTATGGGCAGATATAAGCATTAGCTCCATTACAAAATAGGATTAAAACTGAATATACAGTGTTGTCAAGTTTGAAATATTTTTCCCAGAATAAATGAGTAGAGAAGCATTTAAAGTCTCCAAAAACTCTGAGGGGCCTAAGTGGGCTCTCTTCCAAAATAATAGTAATAACAAGTTACGATCGTATTACCCAGAAATAGATTCAATTACCCAAACAATTAGTCAGCTAACAAATATTTATCGAGGCTCACTCTTCTAACTGATCTGGGATACAGAGGATTGTAAGAATTAGTATCCTCCCTAATGGAGTTTTCATTCTAGTATGAGAGACAAAAGTAATATGTAAAAGCTAAAATTGAATGAGTTAGTTACAATATGTGTGGGGTTGACTTGAGTAGAGGGTGGTTGATCAGTGTAGGTTTAATGAAACTAAAATGAGTAAGATTTTATAAATACAGGACTGGCCAGAGAAAGTGGGGAGCTCTGGGGCCAGAACAGTGCAGGACCAAGGGCATCCTACACAGCCAATTAAGGAATTTTCCTACTGCAGCATGGGGTCCAGGGAGCTTCATTTGTAATCCCTTGTTCTGCTTTGTTTCATTCTTGGACTCTGGTGTGGTTTAACTGTGTCCTCACCCAAATCTCACCTTGAATTGTAACAATTCCCACATGTCAAGGCTGGGGCCAGGCGGAGATGATTGATTCATGGGAGTGGTTCCCCCATACTGTTATCCTGGTAAGTGAATAAGTCTCACTAGATCTGATGGTTTTATAAAAGGCAGTTTCCCTGCACAAGCTCTCTTGCCCACTGCCATGTAAGATATCCCTTTGTTCTTCATCTTCCATTATGAATGTGAGGCCTCCCCAGCCATGTGGAACTGTGAGTCCATTAAATCTCTTTCCTTTATAAATTGCCCAGTCTCGGGTATGTCTTTATCGGCAGCATGAGAATGGACTAATACAGACTCCATCACAGACCTTTGGGCTAAAGACTTTACTTCTAGGCACCTGCCCTATTACTTCTATTAAATGGTGTAAGCAGTTTGCTCACCCATGCAATTGCCTTACTGTGATGCATCTCGAAGTCCAGCCTGATGACAGGGATACTATGCACCCCACAACCAACCCTACTGAGTAACTGGTTCCATTAAAACAAGAGACAATTGTGGGATAATCTGGATACAGTTAGAGTTCACACCCAACATAGAGTTTCCAATTTAATAGATTAGTTTCATTTTTGCAACATTCAGTACTGACAGGATGGGTCAACTTTGGCAAGGCCTAGTTGCCATCTTAAAGTGAGATACAGGGTACTATTTAGAGCACTTTGCAGGAATAGAGAGGACTAGGTTTGAGGAGAATTCTAATAGCTCTTATACAAAGATGTTGAACAAAGTAAATTTATAATATGTGGGTCTGCAAAGTATTCATGTTTTTTGAGAGGAGTGCTTCAGACTGGGAGAAGAGAGCAATCTGTAAAGAACAAATCCAATGGACAGACACTGGGGAATGAATGTCAAGGGCAAAGTTAGGTATGAATTTAAGCTGGATGTTCGCTTAGGTAACTGTAGTCTGGAGTGGAATGACAGATTGGAAGAAGCCTCCTAGGCTGGGTGCAGTGGTTCACACCTGCAATTCCAGCACTTTGGGAAGCTGAGGTGGGAGGATCACTTAAGGACAGGAGTTCAAGACCAGCCCAGGTAACATAATAAGATTCTGTCTCTACACAAAACATAAAAAATTTGTTGGGCATGGTGGCATGTGCCTATAGTACCAGCTACTCAGGAGGCTAGGCAGGAGGATATCTTGAGCCCAGGAGGTCAAGGCTGTAGTGAACTATGATTGTGCCAGTGTACTCCAGCCTGGGTGACAGAGCAATACTCTGTCTCCAAAAAAAAAAGGAGACTTCAAATAGCTTACCTATGAAGAAGGTGATTGGTAATACTTTAAATTTCCCTTCTATGCTTTCACACAGAACCCTAACCTTGCAGTTGAGGACTTGAGTCATCTCACAATTCTTTTGGGTAAAAAAAAATGTAAACGACTGTGACCTGACTTTGTTTACAACTGGGAAGGCCTCTATTTGGTTGAAAATATAAATTAAGATACTTGATTTTAAATTAAAATATTAAACTATCTCTAGCTTTTAAAAAATCATAAAGATCTTTCTTTAACCAATAGTAGAGAGATCTAGTGTTTCAAGTATTGAACTGGTTTAACTGAGGAATTTCTGAATGTCGAAGGGACAGTTTCTCTAATAACATCTTTTGTTTTTCTAAGGTATATTCCTATATTATGTTATATTACCAGAGAGTCATGTACGAGGACTATCTAAGTTTATATCCCCATAGAATTTCCTACCCAGAATTACAATTTAATGTTTTGTCCTCAACTTTTTTATAGAGGTCAATATAAGAAATAGCACCAGGAGAACCTCATTTCCCCTCTGCCCTTTACTCTGGGCAGAATTAATCCCTTACTTGTCTATGTATATACTGTGATTTATATATATTGCTATAGTAGCACTTAGGTAATAATATTATCTTAAGGAATTTTGCTGTCTGAGATAAATCTTCCTTATATTCTCCCCTTTGTTTTACTCCGAAGGACTACAATCCTGTAGAGTTTTTCACTAATGAATTTAGGCATTGTTTTTCTCTAAAAGAAAGATCACACCGAAAATTATATAAAATAGGTGATTTTCCTGGGATACCCTTGTGGCTTGTTAGAACACCCAGAGTCAGCTGGACTGGACTGCCATTCTTCACTTACTTTACAGGCAGATGCTATTCCTTTTAGAGACTGTCTCCGAAAGTGAGGCCCGTGGGCTATGTTTGCTTGTTGGATGGGGAGGGGGCTTTAAAGTTATGATTTTTGTATGTTCCCTATTTCCATGTCTCCTTTCCCAGGTAAATTATTTCCTTCTATGTCTCTGCTTTTCTGAAGACAAAGGTACCTTTTTCTCAGTGGTGGAGTTGGAGAGGAAACAGATTCAGGTAGAGTCCAATATTACCACCACTACTGCAATTGCATAGTAGTACATGCCAAATTCACCCTGTCTTTTCATTTTGCTTACCTTTCTCTTGTCCCACATACTTTATTCTTGGTATACTTACCTACAAAATTATCCTTTTTTTCTATTTCCGTATTCCCTAAGCCCCGAAGTCTTCTTTCAAAGCCCTTTTGAATGCTATCATGAAAGATGGGTTTCTTGTCTCAGTGCTGTGAGTCTGTCCATCTCCTGTTCTCTTCTCTCCAGTACCTGTTTCTCCTTCATCTCATCAAGTGTGCAGTCTTTTCTTCATCTGCCCTGTTATGTACCTCCTTCCGTCTTTTTTTCCTCCAAACTTGTATTTCTGTTGTCTTTCCATTTAACAGGCCTCATTTCTTTTATCTTAGGAATCTATTCATAAAATTCATACAGTCTTTATACTGTAAGGTGCAAACACCTTGAAGGTAGAGACCATATTTTTTCTATGTTCTTTATATTGTCACTCCAATTAAACAAAAGTCTATGTCCAGTTGAAGTCTGGAAGCCTGATAAGCACACTGAAGTAAAAGTCGCAATACACACGAATGACTGAAAGTAGGTTTTGTTACCAGTGGAAAAGACATTTGTGAGAGAAAAATGACACATAAAGAGGAAGCAAGTGATTACTGACTTACTGGAAATCCCAGGCTGGGCGTGGAGGCTCATTCCTGTAATTCCAACACTTTGGGAGGCTGAGATGGGAGGCTCACTTGAACTCAGGAGTCTAAGACCAGCCTGAGCAACAAGTGAGATCCTCTTCTCTACCAAAATAATAATAAAAAAATTAGCCAGGCACAGTGGCCCATGCCCATGCCCATTCCTGTAGCCTCAGCTACTCAGGAGGCTGAAGCAAGAAAATTGCTTGAGCTGGGGAGGTCGAGGCTGCAGTGAGCCATGATCATGCCACTGCACTCCAGCACCTGAGAGACAGAGCAAGACCCAAAATATTTTAAGAAAACACTGTATTTTATAGGGCAACTTTTTTTTTTACTATGAAGGCATTAATTTTGTTTTACTTTTAGTACTTGCTTGCAGTTCACTTTTAAAAGTGTCCTTTAGGCTTGTTAGTTTCAAAGGAAATAATATATTTTCTTTGGACTTAAAATGTCTATGCTATCATTAGATATTAATAATAGAAGTAATAGCGGGATTGCCTGAAACAAATTTGTCCTGTCCTTCTTCTGGCTAAGCAATAGGGTGCAAATGTTCCTTGCTGTGCTTTTGATGATGAAATAGAAATAACACTTCACATTTTATAACACATTATATTTCATAAAGCACTTTCACATTCATCACTTCATTTAATCATCAAAAACTATTCTGCAAACTAGATATTATTTTTCACATTTAAGTGTGAGAACATTGATGCTCAAGGAAGCGATGATTCAGCTGACGGCACAAAGTGAGTGTCAGTGCCAGGACTTAAATCTATTTCTTCTCACTTTCACTCCAGGGTCCTTCCCACATCATCACACTGTCTCCTTCTACTGTGCTGTGCTCTAACCTGCTAAACTAACTAGCAAGTGTCTTTAGCATACTACCTTAGAATAGCTAACACTTACCGAACACCTACTCTATGCCAAACCCTGTCTTAAGAACTTACATGTGTTACCTAGTTCAATCCTTGCAACCCATGTATGATAGGTAATATTATTATCTCCATTTTGCAAACAAGAAAACATAGAATTTAAATAGCTAGCTGAGGAAGGCATAGCCAACAAATGGAATAAGTAAGTCTCAAATCTGGACAGTCTATCTCGAGAAATGCATGCTTAACCACCATCCTCTGTTGCCTCTTAAATAACCAAAGCCTGTAAAGATTTTATAAAGTACTTTTCTCATGAGTAATAGGGCCTGTGGTGAGTTTCTCAATATCACTTATGGCAATAAGAATTTCAGCAATCATAATCTTGGTGCGTTTTCCAAAAAGGATGGCTCCCCATTGGGTAACGCAAGCTGAAATGTGTATTCTGTTAGAAATCATTGATTCCAGTCTAGGGAGGTATCAAGAATAATGCTGTTGCCATAAAGATATAAGTCTTGAGACAAACACTGGAGAGGTTCAGTCATTCATTCAACTATACAAATATTACTGAACATTTTTTATGTTCAAATGCTGTGCTAAGTATCTGAATAATATTCACATGAAGCTGAAAATGTAATAAAAATACATTTGAATACAGATACTTGGTAAAATCTCTAAAATGCACAAAGTTTCATGGACACGTGAAATTTCTTTAATATGGAGAAATCAAGGAAGGTTTAATAAAAGTAGTGATATTAGGGTTTCTCTTTGGGTAAAGAAGAGGAAAAGACAAATTGTAGTACATGGTGTAACTTTATATAGGTTCTTTGGAGACAGCTCATTGAGTGCAAACTTTTCAGAATGCACTTCTTGAGTCAATAGGAACTTTATACAATGGTGAGAATAAAGCACATCCTTTCAAAGCACACTGTCCATGGCATGAGAGTAACCACCACACTGACATTTGTTGAAGAAAGGTTCCCCTGGGTTCTCCCCACTCTCCGCTCCTTGAGTGCCAATTAGGCACCTTAGGAAGGACAAGTCTTCCCTGTCCCAAAGAATTGATTTTTGTAGTTATTTATATCTACTTTTTGTGAACATGAAATATTCATTTTGATTATTGTTAAATCAATATAAATTCTGAATGAATTTCTCTGACTTTTACTTTGCTTATTAAGTTGGAGACACAAGGGCAATGCAGATGAGAATTTCAGATTCTAACTTTGGGAGGATTTTTGGTCAGTGGCTCCTTAAGAAGACCCAAAGCAGGTTGGGTATATTTGGCAAGATCAGATGCTTGGTATATAGTTTTTTTATTTTGTTTGTTTGTTTTGGTAACATCACCACGAGGATTTCTTTGCTGAAATGCACTGCTCTTCTGTGAAAAATAACACTGGAAGTGTTTTCCAATGGAAATTGACTAATAAAGAAATCAATAACGAAGGAATGTTGTTAGACTGACAAGAATCATGATAAAACTGTTAAGAAGAAAACATTGTACATATTTAATGTGTTTACATTCCAGATCCTCAATATTATTATTAAGAGTTTAATGATTTTTATTTACAATCCTTTCTCATTAAGTGTCCTCATCATATTTAGCTTAAATTATGTATCTAAATATGTCTTCTCTATCAAGTTTCCTGTGGTCAGAATCAAGTGATCCACTAGTTTCATTTAGCAGTATGTGTATATATTATGACACAAATAAAAGATGCAGTATAGCTCAGTACCCAAAACATGTACTAACTGAAAACTATTTCACGTGATACGCCCAGCATTCACCCTTGTGGAATTTAGACAGGAGGGATTGTGGCCTGTATGTTTGACTTCTGGAACTTATCTTAGTGAAATTCAAAAAATAGGTTCATTAGTAATTTCTTCAAAGAAATCTGCTTTCAATTTATTCAGATGTTTTGTAGTCTCTACTTTGTATTAAATATGAAGCACTGAGTTAAAGAGAGAAAAATATCAAAATGAACAAGATAGTCTCTCTCCTCTGGGATCTTATAATAATGTAAAGAAGCAGATATGTAAAAACTAAAAAAAAAAGGATATGTACAATATAATTATAATATAGGAAAATTAAAGGCCATACATTTTGTAAATAAAAAGCTATAGGAACAAAAAAAATGAGCATCTTTTTTCTTCTAATTGGCAAAATCTCATTGGGATTGTGGAGGAGCAGTTTGTATTAAGCCTGAAATTGGACTACATGTATTATTTTTAAAACTGGAGATTTGAAGGGAACACTGGTGGCAAACAGAACTGTACGAACAAAGGAACAGAGATTTGGAAATGCAGATGGATGAGAGCATAGCTGGAGGACAGGTACACAGTTGATGGGGCAGAAGGTAACTATGAAAGGTTTGCAGAAGTCAGATGGTCAGCTTCTTTTAAAGCCTGCCAAATGTGTACATTTTATTGTGTAAACAGTGGCAAACAGTAAAGATTTTGAACTGTAATGATGTAGTGGTCTGGGGCAAGCTATTCAGAGCAAGCATTTTAGGTTACAGTAACTGAACTGTGGATAATTTTATTTACATATATACAGAGTTGTTCCCTACCTTTGCAAGGTCAGTGTCTCAGTGAAGTGCCTTAAATACTTTGTCCTTGAAATAGAACCTCAACATCTTCACCTTGTTCTTTTTTTATAAGAGACAGTGTCTTACTCTATCTACAGGCACACACCACCATGCCTGGCTAATTTTTAATATATTTTTTAAGATGGGATCTCACTATCTTGCCCAGGCTGATCCCAAACTCTTGGCCTCAAGCAATCCTCCCACCTCAGCCCCACAAAGTACTGGAATTACAGGCATGAGCCACCATGCTCAGACTTAGCCCTCTCTTAAAAAATTTTGTTTTCAACAAATTCATATGAGTAGGATTAAGAAAAAAATAGTATAACCAGACATAAGCTGAAAAGCAAAAATCTCCTCCCCTACTTTATTTTGCTTCCCCTGTCAAAGGAATCTACATTTGATTATTAAACCAATACATCATTTGTATTCATTTTTTCAAAATATATTAGGTTGGTGCAAAAGTGATTGAAGTTTTGTCATTGAAAGTAATGGCAAAAACCACAATTACTTTTGCACCAACCTAATATAAAACTTCATTTTTGTTTTGTCTTTCATATTGATGAACCATCATTTGTTTTTTTCTTTTTTGGATATTGGGTTGCCTTCATTGTTTTCACTATTATAAATGTCCCTATTACATATACAAAATCAAAATACCATTTTTGCCTTGGCTTTTTAAGAAAATAAACCCTGATTTTAAAAACAATTTCAGATATACAGAAAAAATTGTGAAGATACTACAGATAATTCTCATTTCCCTCTACTGGTAGGTTCACCTATTATGAATATCTTATCTTAGTATGGTAGATTTGTTACAATAAATGAATAAATATGAATGCTAATTTTTTTTAATTGATATCCAGTATTATTTGGCTCGGTGTCCCCACCCAAATCTCCCCTTGAATTGTAATAATCCCCACATGTCATGGGAGGGACCCAATGGGAGATAATTTAATCATGGGGTGGGTTTTTTCATTGGTATTCTAGTGGTAGTGAATAAGTCTCATAAGATCTGATGGTTTTATAAAGGGGAGTTCCCCTGCACATGCTCTCTTGCCTGCCACCATGTAAGACATGACTTTGTTCCTCCTTTGCCTTCTGCCATGATTGTGAGGCCTCCAGAGCCATGTGGATCTGTGAGTCCATTAGACGTCTTTCCTTTATAAATTACCCAGTCTTGGGTATGTCTTTACTGGCAGCATGAGAAAGGACTAATACAATACCAATAGATATTGATATCAATTATTTTTAACATAATTTATTCAGATTTTGTTAGTTTCTACCTCATGTCGTCTTTGTCTTCCAGGAGCGCATCCTGGATACCACATTACATTTATTCATTATGGCTCCTTAGGCTCTACTTAACTAACGTTTTCTCAGACTTCCTTTGTTTTTGACAACCTTGTCAACTTTGAGTAATACTAGCAGGGGTGCTGATGTTTTCCTAAGTACTAGACTGGTGTTCTAGGTTTAGTAAGGAAGCTCACAGAGGTAAAGTCCTATGAATGGTATCAAGTATACATATTATCAACATGAGTTTACACTGTTGATGTTGACCTTGATCACTGGGCTGAGGCAGTGTTGTCAGATTATTCCACCTTAACATCATGGACTTTTCCCCTTTCCATACTGTACTGTTTGGGAGGAACTCACTATACACAGTTCACACTTAAGGAGTTGGGAGTTACTGTCTACCCTCTGGAGGGTGAAATATCTACACAAATTAATTGGAATTTTTTCTTTTTCTTGAGATGAAGTCTTACTCTGTGGGCCAGGCTAGAGTGCAGTGGCACGATCTCAGCTCACTACAACCTCTGACTCCCAGGTTCAAGCGATTCTCCTGCCTCAGTCTCCTGTGTAGCTGGGATTGCAGGTGCGTGCCACCACGCCCAGCTAATTTTTGTATTTTTGGTAGAGACAGGGTGTCACCATGTTTGGCAAGGCTGATCTCGAACTCCTGACCTCAAGTGATTCTCCCACCTCGGTCTCCCAAAGTGCTGGGATTACAGACGTGAGCCACCATGACTGGCTGGAATTCTTTTATATGGGAGATCTGTTTCTTGTATCCCATTTATTTATTTATTAACTCATTTATTTACATCAGTATAGGCTCATGGATATTCATTGTATACTTCGGGTTACCACCCAACCTGACTTCACTTTGTTGCTTAAATTGTTCCAGTTTTGGCCATTGACTTCTGTGTCCTTCTGACATTTCCCATCAGTGTGGGATTTTTTTTTTTTTCTAAAGCACTTCTTGACTTTCTGGAACTACACGATTCTCCAAGCTTATCTTGTATATTTTCTACTTCAGCATTAAGCAACCAGTTCTTCAAGGAGCTCTGACTCTTTTAATTGGGGAACAGAACAGAAGCCAAGACCTGAGTGCTAAGTGTGATTTACTATTGGGGTGCCCTTGCTTGTAGAGCTTCTCAGCTGAAGAAGTAAAAATGTATGTGTGTATACTAACTTGTACATGTGCCCCTATCTATAAATATTTATGTATGTAAACTTCTGTGTCTACATTAAGCTAAACAGGAGTTCATTTTGGTGTTTCCAAGTCTAATCTATTACCGCCTGGTTAGTCTAGCCTATTCCCCTTGTTTTTTCTGTAAAATCCTACACCGAAGTGAGAAACATGGCTTCAACCTTCCTCTATCCATTCACATAATTATTAAATTCTATTGTATGCATGTAGCTGAACAAAAATTTTAACCCATATTGCTGTAGGAAAGACACTTTATCAACTAGAGAGTTTAGTGCAGTTCCTCTTCCTTTTTCACTTACAGACTCCACTCATTTCCAAAATTACTGTTAACCACTTTTACCCCAACCTCCTCCTTCAGTGAGGTTGTAGTGTACATTTGTGATATAGTTATATTCTTTTGGCACAGCCTGCGCACCATCCTGTGATAAATACATATTGTAAACTCTAAAGAAACCTTTTTGAAAAGACTGAAAAGAAGATTAAGGATGCAGTGATGCAGGAAATCAGTAAGGATATAAAATCAATAAGTTGACCTGAACAGCACTATCAATCAATTTGTTCTAATTGACATGTATAGACTATTCCATCCAACAACAGCAGTATACACATTGTTCTCAGCCTCACGTGGAATGTTCATCAAGTAGACCATATTCTGGGCCATAATATTTATCTTAACAAATTCAAAAGCATGGCAATCACTTTGAGGAACTTTTCCAGAGAGTATAAGGAAAGGACAAACAAATGAAATAAAGAAATAGTAGAAAAAGTGAAATAAAGAGAAGATGTTGTAATGCTAATGTCCATAAAATAGAAATACAAGAAGCATTAAAAAAATGAAAGATAGAAAATATTTGAAGAATATTGTATTCAAATATACATTATAATTTTTTTTTTTTTTCTTTTTTTTTTTGGAGATGGAGTCTCACTCTGTCACCCAGGCTGGAGTGCAGTGGCCGGATCTCGGCTCACTGCAAGCGCCCCCTCCCGGGTTTACGCCATTCTCCTGCCTCAGCTTCCCGAGTAGCTGGGACTACAGGTGCCGCCACCTCGCCCGGCTAGTTTTTTGTATTTTTTAGTAGAGACAGGGTTTCACCGTGTTAGCCAGGAAGGTCTCAATCTCCTGACCTCGTGATCCACCCGTCTTGGTCCCCCAAAGTGCTGGGATTACAGGCTTGAACCACCGCGCCTGGCCTACATTATAAATTTTGAAATTATATAAGAATTAAGAATCTAAATTTGAGGGTTTCATAAATGGTAAACAGAATAAAGAAAAAAATATGTATACCTAGCTACATTATTGCAAATTTTAGGACATAAAAGGCAAAGAGAACAAAACAAAATATTCAAGGAGGGAAAAAGAAACAAATATTCAATTGTTATATTTCTCACCAGTTATGCTGGATACATGAAGATAATACATTACTAAAGAAAAAGTGCTTTAAACCTGGGAATTTATATTTTATTAAAATATTATAAAATATTTAAATGTGAAAATGAAACAAATTTATTTTTAGTTTGACCACTTAAGATGTGCTTTGAAAATACCATTGAAGATGGAACATCCATAAAATGAAATACTATTCAGCAATAAAAACTAATGAGTTATCAAGCCACAAGAAACATGGAGGAAACTTAAATATACATTCCTAAATGGCAGAAGCCAGTTTGAAAAGCCTGTATAATTGCAGCCCCATGACCTTCTGGGAAAGGGAAGACCATAGAGACAATAAAGAAGATCAGTGGTTGTCAAGGATTCGGAGACTGGATGAGGATGGGGAGGGCAGTGGATGGGGAGGGAAATGGGTAGAATACAGGGCGTATTGAGGGCAGTGAAATTATTTTATATGAGACTGTTATGATGGATACATGGCATCATGCATTTGTGAAAACTCATAAAATTGCACAACACTGAGAGTGAAATCTAATGTAAACTATGAACTTTAGTTAGTAATAATATATCAGTGTTGGTTCAGCACTTTCACAAGTGCACCACACTAATGAAAGATGTGAATAATAGGGAAAAACCCAGGGGGATGGGGTCTGGGGGAAGGTGCAGAAGGAATATATGAGAACTCTGTGCTTTTGGCAGCTAAAACTAAAACAGATGTATTGCGCAGAATTTCCATGATCTTGGAAGTGGTTTCTTGCCCCACAGTCTCCAGATTAGAGCCCAGTAAGCCGTCACCTTGACTTTGACCTTGTGATACCTTAACCAGACCCAGATAAGATAAGGTAGACAATAAATATAGCAACCAAAACTGGTAGCTGTTTACTTTGAGATGTCAAAGAGGATCAACTTTTCTATGAATCTAATACTGTTTAAAAAAATTAAAGTCTGTTGATTAAAAAAAAAATTACACCCAGAAAGAAAATAAATCCAGGAGAACCTAGGAAAATATGGGAAGTATAGATGAGAAAACTATCAAAGCTATAAGTAAGGTATATTACTTATAAATAAACAAGAAACAAAAGAGAAAAAGCATATACAAAACAACCCAGACTAACAATTCTCAAAGATAGAAATGTGGTGTGGTGGGGAAAATTGGGATGGAGAGTGTGAAGAAAAGCATGATGAGACCTCAGAGAGGCAAAAATGTGCTAGGATACTTGTCTTGGGAGCAATATAAAATCATGTATAGAATTTGAGGGTAATTAATACAAGTGTTTATTTAATACAGTGGGAACAACTAAGGAAAAATAGAATTTGAGAATATAATTCTCAAACCAGAAGAAGAAAATTTGGTATGACCAATGAAAGGAAGAAAAGTAAAGAAGGAAAAAAAGAATGTCTTCTTTTGAGAAATGTCTGTTCATATCCTTTGCCCACTTTTTGATGGGGTTGTTTGTTTTTTTCTTTAAATTTGTTTGAGTTCTTTGTAGGTTCTGGATATTAGCCCTTTGTCAGATGAGTAGATTGCAAAAATTTTCTCCCATTCTGTAGGTTGCCTGTTCACTCTGATGGTAGTTTCTTTTGCTGTGCAGAAGCTCTTTAATTTAATGAGATCCCATTTGTCAATTTTGGCTTTTGCTGCTGTTGCTTTTGGTGTTTTAGACATGAAGTCTTTGCTCATGCCTATGTCCTGAATGGTACTACCTAGGTTTTCCTCTAGGATTTTTATGGTATTAGGTCTAACATTTAAGTCTCTAATCCATCTTGAATTAATTTTCGTATAAGGAGTAAGGAAAGGATC
Source organism: Macaca nemestrina (assembly GCF_043159975.1). Lineage (NCBI taxonomy): Eukaryota > Metazoa > Chordata > Mammalia > Primates > Cercopithecidae > Macaca > Macaca nemestrina. Next base: position 122,415,655 of record NC_092132.1, on the reverse strand, counting down.
CAGTTTCAGCTTTCTACTTATGGCTAGCCAATTTTCCCAGCACCATTTATTAAATAGGGAATCCTTTCCCCATTTCTTGTTTCTCTCAGGTTTGTCAAAGATCAGATGGCTGTAGATGTGTGGTATTATTTCTGAAGACTCTGTTCTGTTCCATTGGTCTATATCTCTGTTTTGGTACCAGTACCATGCTGTTTTGCTTACTGTAGCCTTGTAGTATAGTTTGAAGTCAGGTAGCGTGATGCCTCCAGCTTTGTCCTTTTGACTTAGGATTGTCTTGGAGATGCGGGCTCTTTTTTGGTTCCATATGAACTTTAAAGCAGTTTTTTCCAATTCTGTGAAGAAACTCATTGGTAGCTTGATGGGGATGGCATTGAATCTATAAATTACCTTGGGCAGTATGGCCATTTTCACGATATTGATTCTTCCTATCCATGAGCATGGTATGTTCTTCCATTTGTTTGTGTCCTCTTTTATTTCACTGAGCAGTGGTTTGTAGTTCTCCTTGAAGAGGTCCTTTACATCCCTTGTAAGTTGGATTCCTAGGTATTTTATTCTCTTTGAAGCAATTGTGAGCCAACAGACACATGAAAAAATGCTCATCATCACTGGCCATCAGAGAAATGCAAATCGAAACCACAATGAGATACCATCTCACACCAGTTAGAATGGCGATCATTAAAAAGTCAGGAAACAACAGGTGCTGGAGAGGATGTGGAGAAATAGGAACACTTTTACACTGTTGGTGGGATTGTAAACTAGTTCAACCATTATGGAAAACAGTATGGTGATTCCTCAAGGATCTAGAACTAGATGTACCATATGACCCAGCCATCCCATTACTGGGGATATACCCAAAGGATTATAAATTATGCTGCTATAAAGACACATGCACACGTATGTTTATTGCGGCACTATTCACAATAGCAAAGACTTGGAATCAACCCAAAGGTCCATCAGTGACAGATTGGATTAAGAAAATGTGGCACATATACACCATGGAATACTATGCAGCCATCAAAAAGGATGAGTTTGCGTCCTTTGTAGGGACATGGATGCAGCTGGAAACCATCATTCTTAGCAAACTATCACAAGAACAGAAAACCAAACACCGCATGTTCTCACTCATAGGTGGGAACTGAACAATGAGATCACTTGGACTCAGGAAGGGGAACATCACACACAGGGGCCTATCATGGGGAGGGGGGAGGGGGGAGGGATTGCATTGGGAGTTATACCTGATGTAAATGACAAGTTGATGGGTGCAGCACACCAACATGGCACAAGTATACATATGTAACAAACCTGCACGTTATGCACATGTACCCTACAACTTAAAGTATAATAATAAAAAATAAATAAATAAATAAAAAATAAAAAATAAAAAAATAAAAAAATAAAAAGAAGGAAAAAAAGAAAGGAAGAAAACATATAGAGAAGGAATAGAAAGGGAAAGAGGAAGAAATAAAGGAAAAAGGGAAGGGAGGAAGATAGAAAGGGATAGAGGAAGATAGAAAGGGATGGAGGAGGGAAGAGAGGAAGGAAGGAGGGAGGGAGGGAAAACCAAAACATGTGAGGAATGATGAGAAGGATGTGTAACTGTTCTGTAGATTGTGTGAGCTAAGGGGAAGGAAGAGGTGGGACTTAACATCAGCTCCGTATGCTAAAGAGTCAAGTATCCTCACATATTCTTACGTTTTCCCTGAAGTTATATATTGAGAGCCAGTGGAAGACATCGTAGAACTTCTGTGGTCTATTTTGTGAATGTGTCTTGTAGTACATGGATAATTACATATAAGCCATTCCTATAAAAATGGTTAGATTGGTCAAGGATGAAAGAAAAAGAGACTTGTAGGTGGAAAAAGAAAAGGGGCAATAAATTAAATTTTTCCAAATAATAATTGCTGAAAAATAGTCGTCTTAAGAACATGGTATAACTGCTAGTTTAAAATATTGCCATCCAGTTACTGAAAAAAGCAATTTTGCACATCAATAATTTTTATTTAATTTATCTTAAAATATTTCAGAGGCAATTGGTGTTATGCTTTAGACACTTGACTTGACAGTAAAAGTTTTCTATAATAGTTCAAATGCCTCTTCAAAGTGGATGAACAGAAACAAAATGTTCAGTGAGATGAGTGTTAAATTATTATTATTTAGTGGGAAAATGAGCTGAACTATTTTCTTTGGTTGCTGTTACATAATCCATAAGCTGGTATCAGTTCCATTTTGTTCTTTGTATTTGTGCTTGAACTTTCAATACAATAGAGGTCACTAATGGAAGCATAAAAAAGAATTTTTATTTGACTTTTGGTTCATTAGAAGTTTCTTTGTTCTAGTTATTTTCCTTAGCATAGTGAATTTCTCTCACTTTCTCACTATTTATCCAATTTACTACCTGAGTCTAGATGTTTATCTTTTCAGACTTTGGCAGCATGAACAAAGACAACACGTAGGCAGGTTTCGAGGCATTATTCAATAACTATCTGGAGAATAATGGCTCTATTTTATATAATCTAACTTAGGCACTTCAATGGGTCATATTTTTCCAATATTCACAGAACCACCTAAGTTGGTTTTGGTTGTGTGGACATAGATTGGATTGCCTTTGAATCATGATTTGTAGGCGTAAACACTATTTATTGTAAAAAACTTTGTGTTATCTTTAACAGCTCGGCCAAAAGGTCATTATTGTTTAGGGCCTTCTGCCTTCCAGAAAGGGTATGACTAAAACAGATGTATTGGGCAGAATTTCCAGAAATGCCTCCCCACCCCCAATTTCACAGGGCTGATATCCAGAATCTGTGAATGTGATGACTTTTCCTTCCCATGATTGTCTTATGTGATATGGCATAGTTGACCCTGGAAGGGTCGGGTTATCCTGGTAGACCTCATCTAATCACAGAAGCTGTTCAAAGCAGAGAAATTTCTCCATGCTAGTGACAGAAGAAGAAAGCATCAGGAAAGTCAGAGGAATTCAAAGTGTATAAAGGACTTGAGCTGTTACTGGTTTGAATACAGAGGAGCCACATGAGAAGGAAGGTGGGTAGCCATGGGTTTCTGAGAGAGAGAGATTCACAGCTGAGCATCAGCAACGCAACCTGGATCTCAGACCTACAGCCACAAAGAACTGGATTCTGCTGACAACCTGAATGATCTTGGAAGTGGTTTCTTGCCCCACAGTCTCCAGATTAGAGCCCAGTAAGCCATCACCTTGACTTTGACCTTGTGATACCTTAACCAGACCCAGATAAGATAAGGTAGACAATAAATATAGCAACCAAAACTGGTAGCTGTTTACTTTGAGATGTCAAAGAGGATCCAATTCCAGTGTTTGCTATTTCAGAGTACTAGGCCGTTTTTCCTCACATCCCACTGACATTCCTTTTGTTTTCATTTAAACGAATAGAATAGTCTCCCTCAGATGTCCCATAAAGGATTATAAGTCTCTTTCCTTAAAAGCTTCAGTTGTTAATATATATAGCATAGAATTGTATACTATAAAGGATCTTGTAAATCTAACCATTTGCTAAGGTAATACGCAGGTTGTAGGAAGCAAAGCTGGTACTAGAAGCCAAGATGAAGGATTTTCAACCTAGTGACCTTTCTACTCAAAAGCCGTACTGGCTCTGACCTTCATATTTTAATTGATCAAGCAAATAATCTCAAATCCTCCAACTTTGTTTGGTTATTTGGCTAATTCTGCTCAGAATCCTCTCTAAATATCTACTGGAGGCAGGGACACTAACTGAATTTGAAAAACAATATTATAGTAAGACTCTCTCTAATAATACCATAAAATACCATAGCAAGCTTGCTTTTAATGGATAATTAAATGAAGTCCAGAGGAAATAACTAGCTTGTCCAAGGTTACTCTTTGCAACTGAGAAAACTGAGGCTTTAATAGGTATAATTATTCATTCAAATGTCCTCGGCCAGTTCATGGCAGAGATAGAACTGCAATCCACATCTCTTGATTTCCAATACTTATTTTACACTGAACTATGTCAATATGTCAATTCTATAGGACTTGCCCTCAGATTAGTTTGAGAAATAAAGTATATTCAAAGCCTCTGAGTTTTCAGTGTACTACCGGCTGGGATATCTATGACTTGGATCCAAGCTGTGATATTCTCTGGAGCTACACATTTTTAAGAGCCATTTTAACATTGACCTACCTCTCAGGACTGTGTTGAAATTGGCTAGAAGGCAAATCTAGGGTGCCCAATAGTGACTGTACGCAGCCCTGCTATGAGTGACTGCACTGTGATTTATTCCCTACTCAGTGCCCATCCCCCACTCCAAAGCCCTACAGGATTTAGGAAAAACTACCAGAAGAAATGCTACATCATGAAAGCTTAAAAAGTCTCGGGGAACACCACACTTGAATCAGTATAGTTGGGACTGGTATGTTTCTCTTGCTATTTCATTATCCATTTTGCGGTTCTTAAAAAGAATGAGTCTGTTGATGGAGCATTAAGACATATCCTATTTCTGCAGCGAATAGGCTGCTTAGTGAAGATGAGTGTCGGCTCACTTTTGTTCTTTCACATATTTATCAGAGTACGCTTTCCCGGAGTGTCGAATGCATGACTTTTTTGAAGCTAGTTTGAACTCAGACTTTCCCCCACTGAATCTGAGATCCATTGAGGCCCAGACACCAAGGAGCTGTTACACATGTATAACTATTCCATTCATGCCTCTTCAGGAGTTTCAAACAAGTTTAATTATTAGAGAAACAAAACCACTTCTTCTTTGCCACTGCTAGGAAAAAAAAATAGCTTTGCTTGGAAATCAATTCCTTGTAAGCTTTAATCTGCCTAGTTCTGTTTCTCAGCATGAATATTTCAAATACTAAGTATTTTCTTGATTAGAATATTATGTACTTACATAAATAGTGAATATATATATATACATATATATACATAGTACATATTTTACACTAATATCCGTGTGTGTTAGACAATTAGGAAGAAGACTGGTTTCAAAAAAAACTGAAAAGTTTTCAATGACTCCTAATACAAAAGTGACACTTTTATTTGAGAACAATTTACCAGATTATGTCAAGTTCATTTTTGCTATGATACTCATTAGCCTTAGGATAAATTGGAGAGGGGAACCCTCTGCTAGTTTTCTGAGGAGCTGTGCAAGCCTGAAGAAGTGTCTTTTCTCTTTCTATGACTCAAAGCTCCAGAAAAATCTGCAAAGTTGAATATCATTTGTGCCTGCTAATCTTGTGTCATAGTTATTTTCTATCACTGTCATAATGTCAGAGAAGCACTGGGAAAATCTGCACATCACTCATCTCTCCTCCTTCACCCTTATGCATGTATATCCACATATACCCAAACATCCAGAAGGTCACAGGTGGGATATTTTTGAAGATGTACTCACTTCAGCACATGGGTCAAGATGAGGTGAACCTGTTGATGACTTCCAGGTCCAAATATGGTGACCTTAGTCACACTGGTTATTTTTAGGGAACTTCCTCTGACTCTCTTATAAACTCAAGATGATAAACGCAATCTACCTGTAAGATTCTTGGGAAATTCGTGTTGTATAATATGACCGTATATGATCCCAGTAGTTGTCTAGAACTTGATAGGAACCACAGTATCACCTCTCCTTGCTTCCATCATTCCCCCACTCCAACAGTTTCATCTTCCTCATCTGTTTCTAGTGAATAAACCATAATCTGCTGATTTTAAGGTATATTTCATTCCCAGTTGTATACACAATGATTAACTTTACATTCATGCAATCAGTCAATCAACATTTGAGTATGTACTGTAAGTCAGATGCTGTTTTAGGTTCTAGGGGCCCAGCAGTGAACAAAACAGGCCATTGCTGTGCTGGAAATATAATTCTAGTTGGGGTAGACAGAAAATAAGGAAATAAATAAGTACATAATATAAGGTAATATGTACAAATGAGAAAAATAAGGCAAGAAAGAGGGTAGAGTTTTGGGGGGAAGAGGATGTTAAAAAAATTCTGATCATCTAGGTATGGCTCATTGAGATAGTGACCTCTGAGAAAAATTGTGAAGGTGAAGGAGCTTTACTCTTTGAATCAGGATGTCAGCTCTTAGTTAAGACTCTTCAAACTAGATCTTAGCCATTGTTTATAGATTTGCTCAAATGCCTAATTCTTTTTCAGCTGATTATGTTGGAGTTTATTGTTCCTAATGACCAATATGCTCTACCAATGTCAGAGGCCTGATTGACTTTTGAGGGACAATGACTGCTCCAGTTTATGCACTTTCTTTCCCCTCAGCCCTCCCATCCCATCTTCTTCTGCCTACCCTCCCCCTCCCCACTCTCTTTTTGGGGTTCCTTTGTCAGCTATGTATTATGGCAAGGATCAACATTTTCTTGACACTCATTGTGGAGAAGGTGATGTAATCTCTCTTTGGAGGGTGGTTGCCTGCTGCTTGCAGGTTGAGCTAAAAGCAGATTCTCTCATTGATGGGTATGACTGCATTTCCTGGGCACCTCTAGTACACAAGGCTCTTGCCACAGTCGCTTGGGTCTTATTCTTAATTACTTCATACCCCAAATTAGGTGGGCTAAATATCTTTTTGTTACCACAGAATGGAAAGCACGTCATTATTGGTGTAAAACAAATGTCCTTATAAGGTCCAACGTGCAGTATCCTAAAAGAAAACAAAGTAAACAATTTGTGTATTTCATAATATACATGGAATAAGCCAGTAGGTTATTTTGCAAGCCCATGTAGGTGATCCTGGTAGATTAGATTTACAATATATCTTTCTATTCACTTCATTCTCTCCATTCTCTACCCATTAATTTTTCTTGTATCTAGAAATACAGCAATAAAGAAAACTACAGTATACAGTTCCTGCTTTCTCTGAAATCAACTATTAACTTCAGGCAAGTGGAACACATACTTGCTACCTTGCTTTTTTTTAATCCCCATATTGCATAATAGAAGAGAATGGTAATTTTTATCATGCCATTAATGTGATTCCTTTCTTTATTGCTTAAAGTGTCAATCAGTCTAATTGAAATGGGTTATTACTCTGTTATCTTCTTCATTTTAAAGATTTGGTTCTCCCAGCATTACCCTTCATTACCTGTTCTCCAAAGGATTTGTTTTATCTGAAAATAATTTACTGCCTAACATCGATGCATTTTTCTGATATTGTTCAGTGGGCCTGGTGTTACCTTTAGAGAGTTACAGTCATTAGAGTAAGAGGAAATATATACAGTGTTTCATCTTGCAGAACTTAATGTACCAAATCTGATGTCCTATAATGTTTCAGAGGGATGACACAAATCATTTGCAACTAGAAGCCTTGTCACAAGAATTCTCCCTTATTCAATTAGATTTTTTAGGTGTTTGCTTTAAAAAGTAATATCAGATTAGTAATGGGGAAGCAATCTTTGAAATCATTGGTGGGCTAAACCATGATAATAAGATACAAAAGTGAAATGAATGGTGGGAAATGGCAGACACATTACACATAAACATTGTTTTGTTATGGCAAATCTCTATGACTTCTCACCACGATGTCATTATGGAGGTTTGAAAAAAAATGTATGCATCTCCTGCAGAGCCCATGAACTTGTTGTCTTTTGTACATTATGGAATCTACAGGTATTTTTCAAACTAGGACCACAAACATTCATCCTTCAAGAGGTAAGTTCCACTTGCACATTCATGTTCAAATCTCAGAGCAACAGCAGCAGCCTTTACGTATCCCATGATTAACACTTCAACCTCCAGCCCATTTTGTAAGGTTAGGCATTCATCAAAATGTCAGAATGATTACATTACAAATCTAAAAGCCCTTTTATCAGACACTGAACTTTAATCCACTCTTTTCTGTAGTCACCTCCTGTCACTGTTGCAACTGACAATTATTGTTTTTGGTCAAAAAATTGTGCCTTGCAATCAAAATGGCTTGTTATCCAAATTGCTCTCTGATGCTACAAAATGTTGTTTGTGGACAGTTCTCCTGAGCACCACTCTCCCTCTTCTCCAGAGTTGTGAAAGGGAAGCAAGATAAAGTCAGGAGAACAGGGTGGGGCTGAGGCATGCCTGGCCTTTTCACTGCTAGGCTTGGGAGCCTAGAAAATTTACCTGGAGGCTTCTGAGTAACGGAACTTCTAAAAGAAATTAAATGACATTTTATCACTATTTTATTCATAACTTGTGCTTACTTTTAAGTGAGCTTTTGTTTTAGGATTAAACCCTGACAGTCAGTGGCAGCTAGAATCGCCACCTGTCAAAGGTAAGGTTTCCAGTAAATAAAATATTTACATATATCAAGTGTGAGAGAGACTGGGGAAAAATTTAATGGGCAAATAGAAATTCATAAAAGGCTACAAAATCTTTCTTGATCAGTCTCACTTGTAGGTCTTAAACCTAAGATGCCATGTTACAGGTGGATCAGCTTCGGTAGGAAAGCAAGAGCTTTCTATTAGAAGCAAACAAACCCCTCTTTGTCAGTTCCTTTGCATGTGAGGTTCTATACATTTTGGAGCCTAAACAGTTGGTTCCTTATTTTTGTTTCACTGAAGCTGCTGAATGCTAATAGGTTATTGATGATGGTTATATTTGCCAGGCATGAAAAATGCTTGGGCAACAGGGCATGCATGACAGTTAATCTTTGTAGAGAAAAGATGAGCGTCAGTGGCTGAATTAGGTGTGGAGGGTTGCAGATGATATTTACGAACACAGTGACATCAAGGGAGAGGGTAGCCCATGGAACTGCTGGCCATAAATAGTTTTAGGCATACTACAAATATCAGGAGAGGATAGGAGAGACTACGTGGAATTGCTTTACAAGAATGGCAGCTTCTAAGAATTATAATGAGATCAGAAGGTACAATCCTTTTCAGTACTTAGAGTTTTCTTCTAGATGGAAATAAGCAAAAGTGGAGAATTACCAAGGTTTATATTTTGTCTCCATCATTTATAGCTAATTGAACATGGGGGGAAATGTATCTTCCTTCTAAGTTTCAGCTTCCTCAACTGGAAAATTGGACTAAAAAGAACCATACTTCAGAGTTGTTACCAGGATTAAATTAGATAATATATGTCAAGTGCCTAGCTAAATGTTTGGCACCTTATCACATGCGCCAGAAATGGTATCAATTATTGTTTCATAATGGAGATAATATTTGGTGGGCATGTGTATTTGTGAGTGAGAGGGAGAAAGATAACTGTGTCTTTTTTCACATTTTTTTGAATGTATAATTTTCTCCCAACTCAGTTGAAGCATCCACCATGGAGAGAGGTGCTTCAGGACTGTTACCAGAGAAATTGAAAGAGAAAGAGATGAAACCGTTTTTTAACAACCCTAATGGGAATTTCCAGTGAATGGCTAGACAGTAGGCATAAAAGCCAGACTGTCAACAGGGGAAAGTCTTTATTCAATCAATTATCAGGATGCCTGAAGGATAAACTAGACCACAGAGTTTTACCTGCAGGAGGTCTTGCTGAGATGGAGAAAGTAAGGAGGCAGAAGTTCATCCCTTCTGTTCTGAGGAATGTGAAAGGAGGACAGGAAGGTAGGAAGGACAGGACACTCTTCTTCTCCAGACTGTGTCCAAGACTGGAAAGAAATTTTAAGTCAGTAAAAAGAAATACCAGTAGCAGGAAGAGGAACCACTTTGCTGACTGTCCCTATACCCACTGGGTAAAGGGAGACAGAGCATCAAAGTGATCCCAGTAATGCCATGTAGATAGGCACAGAGAAAATGTTGGTGCTTAGCTTTCTTGAGCATGCCTACTAATAACTGACATGGATGGGACTGAAAAGTTCCTAGGTTGCCTAAATAAAAGACAAAGGTGTTAACTGCTAAGCTGTGCCAGTATGAAATGAAGGCCGGCCAAGACCTCCACAGAGAACCACCAGCCCTGATCAAACTTTAAGAGACTGGCCACCAGATTCCAGCATCAGATCCCAGGTAGGGCGCCATACAAGAAAGAACCTACACCAGGGACTGGCATGATCTCAGATTCCCATAGATTTGGAAACCCTGTCTGTCCACTACTCTGTCATCTCGAAACTCACTACATTCTGTACACTCAGCGCAATCTTTGAGGGGAACAGAGAAAAGAGAGAAAATGGAAAATGGTTATATTAAGCTAAACTGACATGATAGACTAATCCTAATCATATTCCCCCAATTCACCACTGTCATCACCAATGCCACACAGAAGGTGGGAGTCATGACAAAGACAGTACATTTTACATAAAAAGAAAAAAGGCTATGTCTTCACCAACTCAAAGTAGGAAAAATTGTGACCCTGTGATGAGAACTATTGCAGCTGTCATAATAAAATCAAGATGATGGCTGCATTTCTCAGGTCTCAGATCACCTTTTCTTTTACAAATTGTTTGAAATCTAAAGTCATTTTTAATTCTGTGAAGAAAGTCAATGGTAGCTTGATGGGGATGGCATTGAATCTATAAATTAATTTAGGCAGTAGAGCCATTTTCACGATATTGATTCTATTCATGAGCATGGGATATTTTTCCACTTGCTTGTGTCCTCTCTTATTTCCTTGAGCAGTGGTTTGTAGTTCTCCATGAAGAGGTCCTTCTCATCCCTTGTAAGTTGTATTCCTAGGTATTTTATTCTCTTTGTAGCAATTGTGAATGGGAATTCACTCATGATTTGGCTCTGTTTGTCTGTTACTGGCGTATAGGAATGCTTGTGATTTTTGAACATTGATATTGTATCCTGAGACTTTGCTGAAGTTGCTTATCAGCTTAAGGAGATTTGGGGCTGAGATGAAAAACTCATCCTGCTAAAAGGAAGCAGTCACATTGCCTTTGGAGTCACTTGTCCTTATTCTTGATCTGGTAAGCCAAGTGCTAGAGAGACTAGAAGAACCAAGGAACACGTAGGTAGGGTGAGATAACAGAAGAATACCCAAGCTGAATTGAAAGGAGGAGGTGCAAAGAAGCTTGTGTATTGAATTAGGAAAAAATATAGACTTTGAACTCACAAGGACTTGATTTTTTCTAATTTGTCTCACTCTTTGCATAACCTCTATTATGGGTTGAATTTTGACACCCCCACCACCCCTCCTCCCGCCCAGAAAAGATGTTTAAGTCTTAAATCCCAACACCTGTGAATGTGACCTTAATTGGAAATAAGGTCTTTTCAGATGATCAACTTAAGATGAGGTGATTAGGATATATCCTAATCTCACATGAATGTATCCATATTTAAAGGGGAAATTTGAACACAGAGACAGACACGTCTACAAGAATAAGACGAAGGCAGTGATAAAGGTGATCCAGCTATAAGCCAAAGAACACCAAAGATTGCCAGCAGATCAACAGAAGCCAGGAGAGAGGCCTGAACAGATTCTCCCTCACAGCATGCAAAAGGAACGAACCCTGCCAACACCTTGATTTCAGACTTCTGACCTCCAGAGCTGCAAGATGATAAATATCTGTTGTTTAGGCCGCCCAGTCTGTAGTACTTGTAATGGCAGCCCCAGCAAACAAATGCAGCCTCTTAACTATTTCTCATCAGTAAATTATTTCTCCCCAGCTCGTACCATAAAAGATTTTAGACAGCTTGCACAAGCCCCCAAACAATAAAACTGTGATGAAATGGCTAAATAGTGTAGTAGCCATGATGTATATGGATGTAAACAGAAACATCATAGCAGGAAAAATTAAGAAAGTCCATTAGATGCAGCTGAGCTTCCAGCTTGTCTCTAAGCTTCCTGGAAACTAAAGTTGAAGGAGGTACCTGTTTGGTCAGAAAAGTTTTACTCTTACAAAGGAAATAGCATTATAGTTCTTTAGGGGAAGCAAAAACTTTTTCTTAGCCCTAAATTCTATAGGCAGTGCTGAATTGCTCAGGAAACAATGCACTTAATGATAGTTCCTTGGCAGATTTGGGAAATTATCCATACACTGATGTATATGTATAACATGGTAGTGCCACCCTCAACCTAGAGGTGACACTTGTGCACCCGCAAATCTCTATGTCTTAGAGATATCAAATCAAATCTTATAAGAAAGCTAAATAAACATCACAAAATATTACAAACAGCTATGCCTCATATTCATAAGTGATGTCCTGACTCTATCTGATCTAATTTTCATGTAAGTCCTTTGCCACTTTACATCTATCCTCAAAAGCCTGATGGAATCTGCCTGGATACCCCAGGTGCTTCCTCAACATAGAAGTTTTTTCTTGTTGTTTTTTTTTTTTTTTTAAATTCTGAGTTATTTTGAATATATCTGTCAATTTTAATGTAAACTTGCATTATATTTTCAAATACAATGTAAGACTTTAATTAAAAACAGTGCTTCACTGATAGCAGCTCTACAATTCTGTATTTGACATTGTAGTACAACATGTGAAGGCATGGATTGAGATTAGTCTGAAAGGAAACACTTATCCTTCTATATTCTTTGGAAAAAGCAATCCAAAATATGAAACATTCAGTTAGGTAGGCATAACATTCAGATGTCCAGTGATGGAGGTCTTGTTTTGAGGGGCAGCCTGTTTCAGGTATAAATAAATCTCTCAAAGTCTATTTAGAAAAAAGATATATATTCCTGCAACTTCTTTTATTTATTTTTCTTTTTGGTAGAGATGAGGTCTTGCTATGTTGCCCAGGCTGTTCTCGAATTCCTCACCTCAAGCAACCCTCCTGCCTCAGCCTGCCAAAGTGGTGGGGTTACAGGTGTGTGCCACTGTGACTGGCCTCTGCGACTTCTTAATTCTGTCTGCAGGAGCCACATGAAATAATTTATTTAGTGCTTTAAATACATATTTAAATATTTAATATTTTAACTTAATTTAATATATTTTATTAATATTATTTAATATATTAATATATTTTATTAATTATTAACAATATTTATCAATTAATAATGAAGTATATATTTTGTGAAATATATGTTTGATATGTTTAATAAATATATATATTTAATATATTTAACATTTTAAATGTCACTAAGCCATTTTAAGGAAGATAATCAGGAAATAATTATCCAGTTGTTCTGACCAATACAATTCAGATTCTACTTCAAAAACTTACAAGAGATTGCCTGAATTATTTTTTATATTAAAAGCATAACAGGCACATGTTACACAATTAATTTTGTTCTGTCTTTCATTTGTTAATACTTTCTCAGGACGATAACAGAAAAAATTTTTGAGAATTTATCTTTCTCTGAACCATCAAATCTGCAGTTTTTCATTGTTTATTCTCAGTCATTTCCATTCCCAATTTAAATGTTGGATATAATAACCAGCCATATTAAAGGCCTGATTCTATGAATAGAAAACATGAAAAAAAATTTTAAGAAAGGATTTGGGAGATGGTGGTAGGTAACTGTACTTGTGAATAACAATAAAATGATCCCAATCGAAGGCTATTGTGTGAGCCCAGCCTGTACAATTCATAGTGACACTTCAGAACAGAGCCACTCCAAGAGTCATACCATTGTTTGCCATTTAATATTTCTCTCCAAGATTTTCCAGAGAAATGCCATCAAAAGCACAAATACTATTTGTAGGATTCCAAACTCTAAGAAACGTATTAATTCAGAAGATGTTAAAGCATCAAAATAGAGAGGAAAATGTTGGAGTGCTTACTATTTATGACTAGCTTCTGCTGTCTGCACTGAAGATCTTAGCTATTTCGTTCATTTTACAGTTGAGATTCAGAAAAAGTACATTAAAAGTGCCCAGAAAAGCCTTATCTCTGCATATTTTTGCAATGTGGAAGGACAAATAGAAACAACATTAGGACTTGATACATTTAGTCATACTCTGTATTGTAGAATCGGAGTGGAAAAAACACAAACTGTTTTCCCCCCGCTCTCACACCACAACAATCAACACAGAAGACTTCTGTGACCAAGTGTGTGGCGACTTCTCCACGCCAACAAGCAATAAGCAATCAATCAGTTCTGCAGTGGACACCAGCTGGGTGTCCTCCAATTTAATTCCAACACAACCTGGATGGAGATATCATCAGATCCCATGGCTTAAAGGCTCAGTCCCACAAGACCACCCTTCACTTCACATGGCAGTCACAAGCCCTAGGTTGTTTTACCTGTGCTTTTGACCAGTTGGCTATAAATCAGGTTTCTCATCACCCCTTCCTTGTGTTCAATGAATTTGCTAGAGTAGCTGAGAGAACTCAGGGAAAGACGTGAATCAGTTTGTTGTCAAGGATATTACAAAGAGTACGGATGAAGAGATACATAAGGAAAGGTATGGGGCAAAGGATGTGGAGCTTCCCTCCTGGCCACACAACCCTCCAGGAACCTCCACACATTCGGCTATCCAGAAGTTGTCTGAACCTACTCTTTTTTATGTTTACAGAGGCTTCATTACAAAGCCTTGACTGATAAAACCATTGGCCATTGGTGAGCAACTTAACTTTCAGCCTCTCTCCTATCCTTGGAGGTTGGGGGGTGGGACTGAAAATCCCAAAGTTCTAATTCTGCCTTGGTCATCTTTTGGTGACCAGTCTCCATCCTAAAGCTACCTAAGGGCTGCCAGTCCTCAGTCAAATCATTAGAATATGAAAAAGATATCATTTTGGAGACTCTAAGGATCTTAGGATTGTATGCCAGGAAATGATGTCAAAGACCAAATATGTTTTATAATATCACAGACACATGCACAGGTTGCCCAGTTTTTTCTAAGTGAAGTTAAAAAGTATTTCAACCCCAATTGCCCTATTCTTCCCTTACATGGTTCCTTCCTATACTTCTGTCTAATGTAATTTAGAAGAACATTGAAGGGAAACAACTTTTACTTGATCAGATAATTAACTGAACTATTCACTTCCCAAGTGTTCAACTGAAAGGTAGATTATTTTAAATCATTTTAAAATTCCTTTTCTTAACTGATTTGTTGTTTATATAAAGTACACCAATATTAAGTAGTACATCTTGAAAATGTTTTACATATTTAAAGGTAACAGCTATTGTATCTCCTGTTACCCTATATTAGTTTTTCTGTTTATGAGCCAAAAACAGATTGTTGCAGAAAATATGTACTCTTTGTATCTTATTTCTTTCTCTGAGTAAAATGCTTTTTATTTTCATGTATTTTCTTTCACGTATCAGTACTTTATTGTTCTGTTATATTCCATTAAATGTATGAACTGTATGTTGTTTTATTTCACTGTCATGTTGATGGAGATATGAGATGATTCCAGCCAAAGGCTGTTACAAATAAAGTTGATATAAGCATTCTTGTATATGTCTTTTGGTGGGCATGCATATTGATAGAAGTGGAATTGCTATAGTTAGATTTATATTTAGCTTTAGTTGATACTGCCAGACTCTTGCAAAACAGTTGAACTGGTTTATATTGTCACTGACAATGTATGACAGTTCCAGGTGCTCCACATTTAATATTGTCAGTATTTTTAATTTTAGCCATTCTGATGGATATAAGTTGGTATCATATTACGGTTTTTAATTTGCGTATTCTTGATAACTAAAGATGTTTGGGACATTTTCATAGGCCTCAGCTGTTTGAATATCTTTTTGGTGAAGATGTTCTTCAGATTTTTTTGCTGTTTTAAAATTGGTTTGTTCATCTTTTGTTTTTGGTATCGATTCGGAGGAGTTCTTTTCTTTTTTCTTTTTCTTTTTTTTTTTTTGAGAGGGAGTCTCGCTCTGTCACCCAGGCTGGAGTGCAGTGGCGCGATCTCAGCTCACTTCAAGCCCGACCTCCCAGGTTCACACCATTCTCCTGCCTGAGTCTCCCAAGTAGCTGGGACTACAGGCACCCACCACCACGCCCGGCTAATTTTTTGTATTTTTAGTAGAGACTGGGTTTCACCGTGTTAGCCAGGATCGTCTCGACCTCCTGACCTCGTGACCTCGTGATCTGCCTGCCTTGGCCTCCCAAAGTGCTGGGATTACAGGTGTGAGCCACTGTGCCCAGCCTGCTAGAGTTCTTTTTATATTCTGCTTACAGGTACTTTGTAATGTATGTGTAAAGGTACTGTGTAGTATGTTTTTCCACTCTATGGCTTGCCTACTCACTTTATTAATGATGCCTTTTGATGCACAAAAATTCTTCATTTGGATAGAACCCAATTTATAATTTCCTTTTTTGTGTTTAGTTCTTTGTGTTTGCTTGTTGAAACTTTGCTTACCTGCCAAATCACAAAGATATTTTTCTATTGTTCTAGATGCTTGGTGTTTTAGTTCTGTGTTTAGTTCTGTATCCACCTGGTATTTACTTTTAATTATGATATGCAACAGGGATCAAGGTTTTTATTTCCACACAGTTACTATAGTACCAGATAACCAGTGCTATAGTACCATTTATTGAAAAGACTATCCTTTTCTCCCATTGATTTGCAGTGGTAACTATATCATAAACCATATATCTGTGGTTCTATGGGTCTATTTCTGTAGTCTGTTATGCTCATTTGGCCTATTCTGTTATGTTTACTCATTATCAAACTCTTCTAGCTTCTTGTACATGTTTAAGATTGTCTTTGTTATTCTACATTATTTCCCTTTTTATATAAATTTGCAATCAGCTTGACAACCTCCTCCCCATGCCTACCCCCCAGAATAAATCTGCTGGGGTTTTGAATGCTATTGCATTAAATCCATTGATGAGTTAAAGTTTGTTGGAAATTGACATCTTAACAATATATCAAGTTCTGCAATCTATGAACATGGAATAACATCTGCATTTAGTTAGTTCATTTCTTTCACCAATGTGTTATGCATGTTTCATTAGATTTATTCCTAAGTATTTGTTTCTGATGCTATGGTAAATGGTATTTTTATCTCAGTGTAATTTTTATTGTTATTATATGAAATTCATAGATATGAAATGCAATGAATTTTTGTATGTTGGCCTAACCAGCAACCTTACTAATTTCCCTTATTCGTCAGTTTCTTTAGCATTATGACCATGTCATGTGTAAAAATGATAGTTTTATTCTTTCTTGCCAATTTTTGTACATTTTATTTCTTTTCCTTGCTTTATTGCAATGCTTCATTCCAGTATAACGTGGAGTTGGTGACAATGGACATCCTTGTCTTGTTCCCACCATCAGAAATGCACTCAGTCTATGGTATCATGTTATTAATTCTCTAGTCAAACCATAGCTTGTATTCGGTAAAAACAACAATATACATTTGGCTATTTCAAGCATAATTGATTTTCTTTGGCCTCTATGTGATTCTTCCTTGCTGAAAAGGATAATTTATAACAAATATTTCATTGCTTAGAAAGCAAACACTTGCATTTTAGAATATCTTTGTATTTTACTTTCAACTCTAGAAAACATTTGTTATGGTAGGGAAGTATAATTTATGAACTCTTATAATGCTTTAGTTTCTATTCATTTATTTGGGATTTACCATATATTGCTTTATATTTTAAGCAAATTTTATATGAATTTTTCTACTCTACACTATGAACACAAATCCAAAGACAGCATGTATTTGTATTAAATTTATTTGAATCTCTTCAGGCAACTAGCATAATGCCTTGTCTCAATAAATACATGTTTATTGCTTTAGAGAAAACAAGTCCATTACCATTTTCAAACTTGAAATTGCGTTATATGTTTAAGCTGCCATTTAAACAGCACTACATTTTTTGCCATAATTTTGCTATAGTAAACTTTCCAAGTATATTCAAGGTTGATTTTTTTTCTAGAAAAAGTGCCTCAATCTGTTTGGTATGGCTACAAAAGAATACCTGAGACCGAGTAATTTGAAAGAAAAGAAGTTTGTTGAGCTCACAGTTCTGCAGGCTGCGAAGTTCAAGGGCATGACCCTGGCTTCTGGGAGGGGCTTTTATTCTGCATCATAACATGACAGAGAAGGTCAAAGAGGATGCAGACATGTGCGAAGAGGGGAAAGTTTGCGGGGCATCTTGGCCCTGTAACAACCCACTCTGGTGGAAACTAAGCCATTTCCTCAAGACCTAATTTAGTCTTGCAAGAGTGAGAACTTACTACTAGGAGAACACCACCAAGCCATTCATGAAGGATCCGCCCTCTTAACCCAAACACCTCCCAGGAGGCCCTACCTCCACATTGGGGATCAAATTTCAACATGAGTTTTGATGAGAACAAACCATAACCAAAGCATTGCAAAAAGTTGAAAAAGCTCTACTAATGTGTAACCAGACGTGTGAATATATATAACTTTGAGACATAGCACGACACTTAAAAGCCTTCAGAATCATAAAAAATGTATCTATCAATCTTAATATTTTATTAACTCCAATTATTTTTACCTGGCTACATGGACATACAACATTTAGCCTCAATTTAAAATAGAATGCAAATTAATATTCATTGGTATTATTTTCATTAATTGCACAACATAGTGAAAATAATGTTAATATTTTTTTCCTTTCCTTCTTCCTTCTTCTCTTTAGTTTTTTTTCTTACCTGTAAATTAACCTAGTTGCCAGATATCCCTAGTTAGCAATGGCAGTTTGGAGGTTCTCAGAAGCAGGAGTGGTTGGTGTTTTTCTATTTATTACTCTAGACTTGGTTCTGAGCACTTTTATAATAAGTGAAACTTCTCATGTATTGTTGTTGTTGTTATATCAGTTCTTAAACTATACCTTTATAAATTCTTAGTCTTATATACTAAAGGGCATTTAATCTCACAACAGTTATTTATGGGCTTTAAATCTTCTATGCAAAGGGTAAAATTGTCCCAGTGAATTTCAGAGGTAGACATTAGGTAAAGAGAGAGTTTTTTGCTTGACTTATTGCTTAAGTTGGAGTGTTCCCTGAATCTTCTAACTCTTAATTTAATTCACTTGAAAGCATTTATTAATCTATGTGCCTAATACATAGATGGGACTGCTTCCAGTGAGCCTGTCAGTCATGTTACCAGAGCCTGGATTTTTTCCTCTGTGCCAAGCTTAAAAAATCAGATGATTTATTTCACATGAGCCACACATGCAAATAGACCTGTAATGCTGAAATTTTGATACTTAAAGGTAAATCTAGTATCAGAGAGCTCTATTAAGTGGTCTAAAGTATATTCAAATGACAAGACGTGCAACTTATTCTAAAATCTAATGCAATCTACTAACAGTAAGGGAGAGGGAACTATTCAGAGTAAATACGACACTGTTTATCTGAAATTTTATTGACACATTAATTGACAACTCCATTTTATATGACATATACAATCAACTGGATTTGTTTAATGTTAGTCCTTAGATAAAAAATAATTGTATCTCAAGAACTCATAATTGCATATATACTTTTCACTGTACCTGGTACAATCATTTCATGTATGAAATGAATGAGTCCACAATACCTCAATATTTGAACATTTTGTTTTAATTCACTTAATCATTGAACTGCAGAGTCTATGCTAAATGCTATTATCTCTATAACTCAACAACAAGGAGATTTCACAGACTCACAGTTTAATGCGCTTGGGAGCATAGCTTTCAAAATTTGTTTCAGTATAACCTTTTGGATTATCACATATTTGTACCTTATACCTTTTACTCTACTGAGACAGATGCGTATGCAATATATTTATGTGCATATATTCAGTGTTGGAAATGAATTCATAGTCATGTATATCAAGTGATTTGAATATTTAACTGCACCCCATCTCAGGGAATCTTTAGAACTTACATTTGGAACATTTAACTGATTTTAGCTATGTAATGTGATTTTACACGTTACCTTACATTTCCCTTCAAATTCCTTCTGAATCACAATGTTCTGGTTTCCTGGCCACACAGTTCAAGAAATGGCCAAGAGTGGAAGGATGTTATAAGACATTGAGTTTTCTAGTTTTCCTTTAAGATACAAAAAGTGCAAGTTCCACAAAAGTTGAATGAAAGTTGATTTATAGTGCAGCAAAGAAAAACCCTGGAATGTGCAGGAAAGGAAGTGAGCGAACTTGGGAACAGCTGCAAGTAAGTATGATGGACGACTCTGCATTGGGCTAGCAGTTCATCTGTTCCACTTGCAGCTGCAGGCCAAAGCATCACCAGCTTTTCTGCAGAAACTCATCTTGGCATTTTAATGGCTGAGGTGAACCGACTGGTGGCCAGCTGCTGGGACTGAAAATCAGAAGGAGCTCCAGTCCCTCCAGATTGTGAAGTGAAAGGTTAAGGAGAGGGAAGTGGTGCCTTGACCCAGACAGACGCCCATTGGTCCTGAGATTTCAAAAGCAGCAGGAGAGAGAATGCCTGGCAGTGGAGAAACCAGCACTCAGCCTTCTCTGGAAGAAAGCAAAGGCTTGAGGCAGGATTCTCAAGCTTCATTTAATTATGATCAAATAGAGACTGGCAGAAGAGCGTAGTGGCAGATTGGCAGTAACCTCTCCCTAAAAGAACATGAGCTGTGAGGGAGTGACCTTGCAGCCAGCATTGATTTGACATTCACTTGTCCCCTGCTTGCATTGGAATACTGCTGGGTTAGTTTGGATCCCAAACATAGAAGTAACTCCTAGCAGGAGGCAGAAGAGAGCACTTAAAATTATGCGGCCAAGAGGTTGCATTGGCTGCTGCCTCTTATCGATGGGTCTTTCAGGTCCTTTTAGGGAGCCATCCTGGGCTTCATTGCCCTGCCTAAACTGTGGCCTCCGAGCAGTTTCTCAGGTAGTTCCTGTTACATTTTGTGATCTTGACTAATACAGTAATTTGATTCCAGTTGAAAACTTCCATTACATACATTTCTTGAACTGGGAGAATTAGAGCCTTGTACTTTGTTCCTCTGCAAAACTGTAAGAGCATCACTGCCGTATTAAAGGAAAGTGAGTGGAAAGTTGCAAAGTGAACCTTTGAGTTCAGGAAAACAGATGAAAATGAGCCCAAGCCTTGGGACTACAGTTCTAGGTTTTGAGTGGTGGACAGGGTGGGAAACCACATAGCATGCAAAGGGGAGTGGGAGGGCAGAAGAAGGAAGCAAGGCTACAGTGTTTGGCTGTGTCCTAATGTGCTCTGGCATAGAGTTATGAGTGGAACTAATGTTACATAACACTATGTATATTTTGGAAGATGACAGGGAAATAGCCTTGAGAGCCAATGGAGATTTATTAAATTAAAATTATCTCGAGCTTGATTTTTCATCTTTACAAAGCACCATAGTAAATTGGCATCTCTGAGACTCCTGTGGGAGCCGGAAAGCTGGAATCAAAAATTCAGAATCATGAAATCAAAAAAGAACTGAAAATCTGAATGGAGAGCCAGTCACAAAAGAATAAGAAGTAAAATATTCTTTATGTATTATCTCCTACAGATCAAAAAGAACTTTCTACCATTTCATTGAACCTGTGAGTGAAAATGATCCCAAAAGTATAGAGAAAATAAAGAACAGTAACCAAATTAATTCAGCTTATATACTCTTTTTTAACCTGTTTAGAATTTGAGAATTGCTTGATCCTGATTATGTAAAAAAGATATATCTATATCTATATCTATATATATTAATACATACAAATAAAATTTCTAGAAGGAAGAGTACACAATTAACAGTAGTTACTTCTTTGCCCATGCCTATGTCCTGAATGGTACTACCTAGGTTTTGCTCTAGGATTTTTATGGTATTAGGTCTAACATTTAAGTCTCTAATCCATCTTGAATTAATTTTCGTATAAGGAGTAAGGAAAGGATCCAGTTTCAGCTTTCTACTTATGGCTAGCCAATTTTCCCAGCACCATTTATTAAATAGGGAATCCTTTCCCCATTTCTTGTTTTTGTCAGGTTTGTCAAAGATCAGATGGCTGTAGATGTGTGGTATTATTTCTGAGGGCTCTGTTCTGTTCCATTGGTCTATATCTCTGTTTTGGTACCAGTACCATGCTGTTTTGGTTACTGTAGCCTTGTAGTATAGTTTGAAGTCAGGTAGCGTGATGCCTCCAGCTTTGTTCTTTTGACTTAGGATTGTCTTGGAGATGCGGGCTCTTTTTTGGTTCCATATGAACTTTAAAGCAGTTTTTTCCAATTCTGTGAAGAAACTCATTGGTAGCTTGATGGGGATGGCATTGAATCTATAAATTACCTTGGGCAGTATGGCCATTTTCACGATATTGATTCTTCCTATCCATGAGCATGGTATGTTCTTCCATTTGTTTGTGTCCTCTTTGATTTCACTGAGCAGTGGTTTGTAGTTCTCCTTGAAGAGGTCCTTTACATCCCTTGTAAGTTGGATTCCTAGGTATTTTATTCTCTTTGAAGCAATTGTGAATGGAAGTTCATTCATGATTTGGCTCTCTGTTTGTCTGTTACTGGTGTATAAGAATGCTTGTGATTTTTGCACATTAATTTTGTATCCTGAGACTTTGCTGAAGTTGCTTATCAGCTTAAGGAGATTTTGGGCTGAGACAATGGGGTTTTCTAAATAGACAATCATGTCATCTGCAAACAGGGACAATTTGACTTCTTCTTTTCCTAACTGAATACCCTTGATTTCTTTCTCTTGCCTAATTGCCCTAGCCAGAACTTCCAACACTATGTTGAATAGGAGTGGTGAGAGAGGGCATCCCTGTCTTGTGCCAGTTTTCAAAGGGAATTTTTCCAGTTTTTGCCCATTCAGTGTGATATTGGCTGTGGGTTTGTCATAAATAGCTCTTATTATTTTGAGGTACGTTCCATCAATACCGAATTTATTGAGCGTTTTTAGCATGAAGGGCTGTTGAATTTTGTCAAAAGCCTTTTCTGCATCAATTGAGATAATCATGTGGTTCTTGTCTTTGGTTCTGTTTATATGCTGGATTATGTTTATTGATTTGCGAATGTTGAACCAGCCTTGCATCCCAGGGATGAAGCCCACTTGATCATGGTGGATAAGCTTTTTGATGTGTTGCTGAATCCGGTTTGCCAGTATTTTATTGAGGATTTTTGCATCGATGTTCATCAGGGATATTGGTCTAAAATTCTCTTTTTTTGTTGTGTCTCTGCCAGGCTTTGGTATCAGGATGATGTTGGCCTCATAAAATGAGTTAGGGAGGATTCCCTCTTTTTCTATTGATTGGAATAGTTTCAGAAGGAATGGTACCAACTCCTCCTTGTACCTCTGGTAGAATTCAGCTGTGAATCCATCTGGTCCTGGACTTTTTTTGGTTGGTAGGCTATTAATTGTTACCTCAATTTCAGAGCCTGCTATTGGTCTATTCAGGGATTCAACTCTTCCTGGTTTAGTCTTGGAAGAGTATAAGTGTCCAGGAAATTATCCATTTCTTCTAGATTTTCCAGTTTATTTGTGTAGAGGTGTTTATAGTATTCTCTGATGGTAGTTTGTATTTCTGTGGGGTTGGTGGTGATATCCCCTTTATCATTTTTAATTGCGTCGATTTGATTCTTCTCTCTTTTCTTCTTTATTAGTCTGGCTAGTGGTCTGTCAATTTTGTTGATCTTTTCAGAAAACCAACTCCTGGATTCATTAATTTTTTGGAGGGTTTTTTGTGTCTCTGTCTCCTTCAGTTCTGCTCCGAGCTTGGTTATTTCTTGTCTTCTGCTAGCTTTGGGGTTTGTTTACTCTTGGTTCTCTGGATCCTTTAGTTGTGATGTTAGGATGTCAATTTGAGATTTTTCTAGCTTTTCAATGTGAGCATTTAGTGGTATACATTTCCCTATTAACACTGCTTTAGCTGTGTCCCAGATATTCTGGTATGTTGTCTCTTTGTTCTCACTGGTTTCAAAGAACTTCTTGATTTCTGCCTAAATTTCATTATTTACCCAGGTGTCATTCAGGAGCAGGTTGGTCAATTTTGATATAGTTGTGTGGTTTTGAGTGAGTTTCTTGAGTTCTGATTTCATTGTGCTGTGGTCTAAGAGACTGTTATTATTTCAGTTCTTTTGCATTTTCTGAGAAGAGATTTGCTTTCAATTATTTGATCATTTCTAGAGGAAGTGCCATGTGGTACCAAGAAGAATGTATATTCTGTTGTTTTGGAGTGGAGAGGTCTATCGATATCTATCAAGTCCACTTGATCCAGAGCTGAATTCAAGTCCTGATTATCTTTGTTAATTTTCTGTCTTGATGATCTGCCTAATATTGACAGTGGGGTGTTAAAGTATCCCCCCAATTATTGTGTTGGAGTCTAAGTCTGTTTGTAGGTCTTGAAGAACTTGTTTTATGAATCTGGGTTCTCCTGTATTGGGTGCATAAATATTTAGGATATTTAACTTCTCTTGTCCCCTTCACCATTATGTAATGCCTGCCCTTATTTGTCTTTTTTGATCTTTGTTGGTTTAAAGTCTATTTCGTCAGAAACTAGGATTGCAACCCCTGCTTTTTTCTGTTTTCCACTTGCTTGGTAAATTTTCCTCCATCCCTTTATGCTGGGTCTATGTACATCTTTGCATGTGAGATGGGTCTCTTTAATACCGCACACTGATGAATCTTGACTCTTTATCCAGCTTGCCATTCTTTTAATTGGGGGCATTTAGCCAATTTACATTTAAGGTTAATATTGTTATATGTGAATTTGATCCTGTCATCATGATGCTAGCTGATTATTTGTAGACTTTTTGATGAAGTTGCTTCATAGTGTAATTAGTCTGTATACTCCAGTGTGTTTTTGTAGTGGCTGGTAACAGGTTTTCCATTCCATATTTAGTGCTTCCTTCAGGAGCTCTTGCAAAGCAGGCCTGGTGGTGACAAACTCCCTCAGCATTTGCTTGTCTGAAAAAGATTTTATTTCTCCTTTACTTATGAAGCTTATTTTGGCCAGATATGAGATTCTAGTTGGAAATTCTTTTCTTTAAGAATTTTGACTATTGCCCCAATCTCTTCTGGCTTGTAGCGTTTCTACTGAGAGGTCTGCAGTTAGTCTGACGAGCTTTTCTCCATAGGTGACCTGGCCTTTTTCTCTGGCTACCCTTGACATATTTTTCTTCTTTTCAACCTTGAAGAATCTAATGATTATGTGTGTTGGGGTTGATCTTCTCATGGAGTATCTTACTCGGGTTCTCTGGATTTCCTGAGTTTGAATGTTGCCCTGTCTTGCTAAGTTGGGGAAGTTCTCCTGGATGATACCCTAAAGTATATTTTCCAACTTGATTCTGTTCTCCCTGTCTCTTTCAGGTACCCCAGTCAGTTGTAGGTTCAGTCTTTAACATAATCCCATAGTTCTCAGAGGTTTTGTTCATTCCTTTTCATTCTTTTTTTTCTCTAATCTTGCCTGCCTGCCTTATTTCAGCAAGATAGTCTTCAAGCTCTGATATCCCTTTTTTCCACTTGGTCTATTCAGCTATTGCTACTTGTGGTTGCATTGTGAAGTTCTCATGTTGTGTTTTTTCAGCTCCATTAGGTCATTTCTATCCTCTCTGAGCTGGTTATTTTGGTTAACAACTCCTGTAATATTTTATCATGGTTCTTAGCTTCTTTGCAGTGGATTAGGACGTACTTCTTTAACTCAGCAGTTTGTTTTTACCCATCTTCTGAAGCCTACTTCTGTCAATTCATTCATCTCAGCCTCAGCCCAGTTCAGGGCCCTTACTGGATATACGTTATGATCATTTGAAGGAGAAGAGAGGCACTCTGGCTTTTTGAGTTTTCAGTGTTTTTGCATTGATTTTTTCTCATCTGCCTGGGTTTAACTACCTTTGATCTTTGAGGCTGCTGACCTTTGGATGAGGTTTTTGTGGGGTCTTTTTCATTGATATTGTTTTCCTTGCTTTCTGTTTGTTTTTCTTTTAGCAGTCAGGACCTTCTTCCATAGGGCTGCTACCATTTGCTGGGAGTCCACTTCAGACCCCATTCACCTGGGGTCCTCCCAACCTGGAGGAATCACCAGTGAAGGCTGCAGAACAGCAAAATGGCAGACTGCTCCTTTTCCCCAGAGGGGCACCAACCTGATGCTGGACAGAATGCTCCTGTATGAGATGTCTGGAGACCCCTGTTGGGAAGTCTCACCCAGTCAGGAAGAACAGGATCATGGACCCGCTTAAATAAACAGCCTGACTTCCTCTTGGCAGAGAGGGTGTCCTGCACTCAGGGGAATCCGCCTCATCCCAGCTGCCCTGACTCTCCAGAGCTGGCAGGCAGAAAAGAGTAAGATTGCTGATCTGCGTTACCACGGCCGCCCCTCCTCCTAGGAGCTCCTCTCGGGGGGATCAGAGTTCTGTTCATAAACTCCTGTCTGGGGATGCTGAAAATCCCACAGGGAGGCCCCACCTGGGTAGGAGGAATGGGTCAAGGTCCTGCTTAAAAAGAAGCAGTGTGGCCAGGAACTGTCACAGCTGCTGTGCCGTGGGGAATTGCTCCTGGTCCATACCGCCCAGTCTCACTGGCACCCGCAGCAGGGGAAAATGGCTGACTGGAGCAGCAGTGGCGGTAGCCACCCCTTCCCCCGCCGAACTCGGTCTTCTTAGGCCGTCTCCAACCTGCTACACTGACTGGCAGGGATTCCAAAGTGGATTTCAGTTTGCAGGATTCCATAGGAGCAGGGCTCGCTGAGGAAGGCCACTTGGATCCCTAGCTTCAGCCCGCTTCCCACAGCAGTGGACAGATCTCCTGCCTCATCAGCGTTCCCAGAGCTAGAGTATGCTAAAACTCCTGTGTCTCAGTGTCTGCCCAAGTGGTCGCCCACCTGAGCAGCCAATGTGAGTCTGCACAGCTCTGTGTTTTGGACTCAGGGCCCTTGGTGGTGTGGGCTCACAAGGGTGCTGGTTGCAGAGATCCATGGGAAAAGTGTGGTTTTCAGAGCAGGGCAGCATTATTCCTCTCCAGCTCCCTTGGCTCAGGGAGGGAGCTCGTTTTGCCACATGCAGGCCCCGGGTGGGCCCTCACTCCACCCTGCTTTTCCTCACTGTCTGTGGGTTGCGTCAACTGTCTAGTCAGTCCCAATTAGAGAACCTGGGTACCTCAACTGAAGATGCGTAATTTGCTCGCTCTTTTTGTTCTTCTTGGTGGGAGCTGCAGACTGCAGCTGTTTCTGTTTGGCCATCTTGGCTCAAGGTTCAGTTTGAGTTTCTGTTGCAGGCACTGCAAGAAACAGAAACGAATGAACAAGAGATATGAAAGTATGTATCATGGCAATAACTGTTTCTGTTTGTTTTTTATTTTATTTTGTTTTCTGATAGAATTGGAGGAAATATGGAGTACTTAGAAAGTGTTTATATTTACCATCAATTATTTCTGTATACTTCTCTATCTTTAAAAATATGCCCCCAGGTTTTGAAATTCTTATTCAATATGAACTTTGAAAGAATGTGAAATTTGGGAGCACGTATTGCTGTTACTAAGACTAGGGACTGTGAGAGGGCTTGGTGTTCCTCCAAGCAGTCAGGCTTGCAGAGAGAATTTGTGTCCTGCCATGGTCTTTTGTAAAGGAAACTAGCCCCACCTGTTGTTCAAATTCATTTTGCTTGCGTGAAAGAGGAATGCTGTCCCTGGAAACCTCTGTCCAAGTGCCTGTATCTTCTATTTTGGGTGGCATTGCTAAAGTGATCTGGATCCTCTCAGAAAAATGAAAAAAAAAAAAAAATCACATCTAAAAATGTTCAATGACATTACACTGAACACTGACTGGGCAAGTAAGCTGTAACTGTATGGTTATATTCACAAAGCGTTGTCAAATTCTGGGATGTTTGTTTTGGCTTTGTGTTATAATTGCAGCTGTGAAACTAAAAGTGAACAAATTGCTTTTTTCATTTAGTTTGTTTTTATCATGTCTAAGCCTCAGTATTTTTATTTGTAGAATTGTGTTAATAATAATCCACAGGCTTACTATGAGGAATAAATCAGATACTGTACATAAAACAAATAGGATATTTGTTGACATATAGTATTCATTCACCAGATGCTTAATCTTTCCTTCCTCTTGTCTGTGTTAGCCTATGATTTTTATTCTAGTGTTGGTCTCAAATAACTTAAACTGCCATTAGATTTTTGCTTTAGTTCATAGTTCCAGTAGAGGAGGAGGCAATGGAAAAATCACTAGGTATGTATTTTAGTCTGTCAGATGCTTTAACATACAACTCTCAGAGAATTGGAAAAATGGAAACACAGAGGTGTTGTTTTGTGTTTTGTTTTTGAGCACAGTTCTTATAGTAAATGTGAATGTTTACTATTATTTCCAGGGTTTATGATAAAAGATGGAAAAGAGAGGCTATACTGATGCACATTATCAATATGGGGGCTTGTAAGAAATTAAACTTTTAAGAAAGTAATTGAATTTAACAAACATTATTGCATACCTTCTCTGGCCCAGGCACAGATCTTAACCTCAACTCCTGATCAAGAGTAGAAAATACACTCAGTCAATGCTAGGTGCAGTGGTTCATGCCTGTTATTCCAGTGCTTTGGGAAGCCAAGGCAGGAGGATCACTTGAGACCAGGAGTTCGAGACCAGCCTGGGCCATTAACCAAGACTCATCGCTACAAAATAGAAAAAAAAAAAAAAAAAAAAAAAAAATTAGCCAGGAATGGTGGTGTATCAATGTAGTCAAAGCTACTTGTGGTTGAGGTGGGAGGATTGCTTGAGCTGAAGAGTTTGAGGCTGCAGTGAGCCATTATCGTGCCACTGCACTCCAGCCTAGATGAAAGAGCCAGATCCTGTCTCAAAACCAAAAAACAACAAAACAAACAAAAAACAGACTCTTTCTAGTCATGACTTTATTCCAATGCTTACCACCTGCTTCTTGCCCTCACAGACTTCACAATAAAGGGATTCTGGTCTGGGAAGAGGACAACTCTAAAGAATCTCTGTTATCATTCTCATAATAACAATAAATTCCACAAAAGAGCCTAAGGATTTTACAAATGACCTTAGAAGTTCTAGATCCTAGTTGATTACCTGAGCGACCGTTTGCCTATAAATGTTTTAATTTAAATTATCATAAATAGCTACTCAAGGAATTGGTTTATCTGAATTCAAAAATGTCTTTAGTAGAAGTCAAAGCACATTATTGTGTTTTAAAAAATCAAATGTTGCCAACTCATGACTTAGGTAAGCCTGGAATGTGAAAGTCTATGCAATTGAAGGAGACATTGACTATATGCACAATGCCCACTGTTTTGCTTGCTGTTAGTCGTTATATGTGATGTCCTTTGTCAGGTTGGAAACAAAAGATTAATTTCATTCAGTAGGCTTTTAAAAACGTGTTTGTCTGGTCTTGTGTGTGTGTGTGTGTGTGTGTGTAATATATATACACACACATACATATGTATATGTATGTGTATATGTATATATTAGGCATATATATATATATATAAAATTCAGAACTAAATTTTAAAATTTAGGTTTAAAGTACCAATATATTTTTTCAGAGATGGATTATTTTGGCAGCAAAAGTTCTTCTGAGCCTTCAGTATTGCTGAGCTTGATTTAGGAAATACTCAGTGATAGAAGATGAATGCAAAAAAAATTGATTAAAAATAGGAGCCTTAAAAATTGAATTCCCTTCTTATTGTGGATGTTCTTATATTATTTTGGTATCTACATGAATGATTATTTGAAAAATGTCTGACATCTGATGACGTGTAACATGCCAAATTAATTTCCAAATGTTAAAAAATCATTTTACAATATGGATAACTTTGTTATTTAGAAACTGATTATCTAATTTGTAATTATTTTTGTAGAAAAATGGCAAGTAGAAGCTTATTATGAGTGAAGTTAACAACAAAAGGCTAAAGTTTATTTGGTATCTTCAGTCTTTTTCTCTTCAGTCAAAGACAACTTACACACAACAAGATTTCTCCTTCTTAATTACTACATTTATTATGGTATTTACCCTGTCTGAAATGCTTTAGTGAGGTTCCAGCTTTGAATAAGATAAACAGACTGCGCCCTGTCTGTCCTACTGAATACAACTATCAAACCTGGACAAAACACATGAATTATATTTTCAAGGACTCTGAAAAGTAAATTGTAGCAGATGGACTGAGAAAGACCAGACCTGAAAATAAAACAAAACCAGGAGTGAGCTTACCATGTTTTTCCCCTGGAAGAACCAGCTTTGACTTGGGAAACTCAGAAGTAGACGTCAACACAGACAGGAAGAGCTTCATCTGGCAGTGACAGTGACAGCAGCAGAGGGTCCCCAGTTTTCTAAAGCTCTCAGGATGAGAAATTTGGTCCCAAGGTAAGGAGCCCTAAAGGGCTTTTTCCTTTCTGTGTCTTCCTTCTTGACCTCCAACATGGGTACAGTCACAAGAGCTTGTAACAGAGAAGAATGAATAAAGCTACCATTTTCTGGATAAAGAATTGGCAGGTAACCAAAAAGTACCAGGGAGATTGCAGAGAAAGAAAACTTCAGAAGATCAACCTCATAAGTGGTATTTAATGATGCCTGGACTCAAATCCAAACTGTATATGAATATATCTGGTCCTAGATAGGTTATCCAAGACTTTGAAAAATGAACTTTGATACATCATTGCCCAGATTCCAGACTGGCTATTGTGTGACACAACACACAGGATATATCTAAATAGTGCTCAGAAGACTTTGAAAATGGAAATGATATTAAAATAAAGATGAAAATGTAAAAGAGAAAGCTAGTCAGAACTTGTGGACTTAACCCTTCTGGACCAATTGCCTGATTAAAAAATAGTTGATATTCTCGATTGAATTAAGACAAGATTTAGAGACTGTGCATCGTGGCTCATTCTTGTAATCCAAGCACTTTGCGGGGGCAGGGCAGGAGGATTGCTTGAGGCCAGGAGTTTGAGACCAGCCTGGCCAATGGTGAGACTGGGTTGCTAGGAAAAATAAAAAATAAAAAAAATAGAAAGCTGGGCATTGTGGCATGAGCCTGTAGACACAGCTACTTGGGAGGCTGAGGTGGGAGGATCACTTGAGCTGGGGATGTCGAGGCTTCAGTGAGCACATCACTGCACTCCAACTTGGGTGATAGAGCAAGACCTAAAAATTAAAAAACAAAACAAACCAAAAATAAACAAGACTTAGAGTCTCATAATATAATATTCAGTAGGTCTAGCATACAATGAAAAATTGCTCAGCATATGAAGAGCTAGGAAAATTTCAACTTGCATGGGAAAATCCAACCTACATTAACACTGAAAGGACAGATCTTGGAATTACCTGACTGGCTTTAAAGCAGCTATTATTAAAATGTTCCAAGGAGTAAGGGCAAATCTCTTTAAATGAATTGAAAGGAAGAAAATCTCAACAAAGAAACAAAAGATATGCAAACATTTTATGGTAACTTTAGAACTAAAAAACACAGTAACTCAATTTTTAAAAATCTCATTGGAAGGCTCCATGAAAGTGACAGAGCAAGAATCCATGAATTTGAAGATAGATTGATATAAATTATTTCATATGAACCACACAGAGAAACATGATTTCAAGAAAAAATGAACAGAGCTTCAGGAACCTGTAGGAAAATATAAAAAGGTCTGATATTTATGCCTTTGAAAATCCAGGAAGGTAGAAAGAGCGCAATATATGCGTGTGTGTATGAGCATGTACACAAATGTATGTAAACACCCTTATGTTTGAAGAAATAATGGCTGAAACATCCCAAATTTGCCAAATCACATAAACCTACAGATTCAAGGACCTCAGAAAACTCAAAATAAACACAAATAAATCCATGTCCAAAGACATCATAATCAAACTGCTGAAAACTAAAGACAAAGAGAAACTTTGAAAAATGCCTGAAACAAAATGATATATTCCTTGTGGAGAAAAATCTATTTAAATAACTTCAAATTTCTTGTCAGATTTCACAGAAGTTAAAAAGAAATCAACCAACATTTTTTAAATGCTGGAGGAAAAGAACTGTCAAGTAAAAATATTATATCCAACAAAAACCTCCTTCAAGAATTAAGGCAAAATAAAGACATTCTCAGATTAAAAACAAAATGAGACAAAACAAAACAAAACAAAAGCTCATAGACACCCTCTAAAAAGTTTACTGAAGAAATTCTTCACACACAAGAAAATAAACTGAAGAGCAAGTTTCATGAAAGAACAACAGAAATGGTAGCTATATAAATAAATATAGTACATATCATCCTTTTCTTGAGTTATTTAAAACACATTACAGTCAAAAGCAAAAATATGACATTCGCTGATACAGTTTTTATCTAGTATGCAGATTTAATTTAAATATCGACTATAATATAAAAGGACCTATATGATGGTAGTAGGATTCCTACATTCTACTTGAAAAAGTAAAGTATTGATTCTAAATATAACATGACAATTAAGCATGTTTATTGTAATCCCTGGAGTAATCACCAAAATATTTTTTATTTACGTAAAGTGATACAGTAAAAACCTGATATACTTATGTGGAATACTAAAAGAAATCCAATAACAAAAAATGAGGCAGAAAAGCTAAAACAGAGGAATAAAAATCAGAAACAACCAGCAGAAAACAAATAATGAAATGGTCAACTTAAATCCAAGCATATCTATACTTGCATTAAATGTAAATGGTCTAATCATTAAAGGCTAATGATTACTAGAATAAATAAAGAAAAATATATGATGCAGCAATATGCTCTGTACAAAAAATCACTTTAAAATAATGATAAAGGTATGCCCAAAGCAAAAAGATGGGAACTATAAACCACGCAAACATTAAATAAAACAATACTCAGGTTGCTATATCAATATTAGCCAAAATAGACTTCAAAGCAAGGAAAATGGGAATAAAGATAACATTAAATAATAATTAAATATTAATAAAAAGAACAATTTACTAAGAAGACATAACAACCTTAACTATGTCTGTAGCAAACAGCATAGCTTCAAAATATGTGAAGTAGAAACAAAAATGAAAGGACAAACAGATGTTTTCACAATTACGCTTTGAAGATTCAACAATGCTTTCTAGAAAATTGACATAATTAGTAAACAGAAAGTGTGCCTTGATATAGAAAAGCTGAAGGAAAAAACCAATAAAACTGAATATAATTGATGTTTTTCTCCCTCTACTCCAAAACAATAGAATAGGCATTCTTTTCAAGAGGATGTGGAATAATTATTACATTTATTAATATAGACCTCATTCTAAATAATAAAACAAATGTGTGGCAAGTTTCATGGAATTGAAGTCACACAAAATATATTTTATTTTTTTGTCCATAGTGGAATTAAATTAGAAATAAATGACCAATACCAGGGGAAAAAAATTCCAAACAGTTTGAAATTCAACAATACAATTCTAAATACTCTACGGTTAAAGAAGAAGTGTCAAAGAAAATAATAAATGATTTCAAACTAAATAGAAATGAAAGTGCAGCATATCAAATTTGTGAGATGTCTGCAAAGCCATATGTGGAATAATTTATTATGTAAAATGCTTGTGTTATGAGAAAATAAGTTCTCAAATCAATAATATAAGCAGCCACCTTAAGAACTTACATAAAGGAAAGCAAAAAAAAAAAAAATCACAAAGCAATCAGAGGTAAAAATAACAAAGAGCATAAATCAATAAAATTGAAATACAGTAGAGCAAATTAATGAAACCAACAGTTGGTTCTTGAAATAGATTAATCAAATTGGTAAACCTCTAGCAAGACTGACAGGAACAAAGTTGAAAGACACAATATCAGAAATGGAAGAATCACCACTCCTGACACCATAGCATTAAAAACATAAGAAGGTTATGTGTGTATTTATGTATAGTAGCAATAAATAATTAGCAAGCACAATTTAATTAGTAATTTCACTTAAGATAGCTTTCAAAATGTGAAGCACTTAGATATAAACCTAACAAAACATGTATAAGATATGTATGCAAAAAACTATGACCCCACATGAAAAACTCTTAGATGACCTAAATGAATGGAGACATGTACCATGTTCATGGATTAAAACACTAAACATGTTAAACATGTTAATTCTACCCAATTGATCTATAAATTTAATGCAACTCCAGTCAAAATCACAGCAGAATATTTTGTAGGTATAGACAAGCTAATACTAAAATTCATATGAAAAGACAAAGGAACTAGAACACTCAAAGCACTTCTTAAAAGGAATGGATAAATTATACTACTCAATTTTAAGAATTATTAAAAAGCTCCAGTAATCAAGAGTCTGGTACCAGAGAAGGGATAAATGGGTCCCTTAGATCAACAGGACATAAATAGACCTGCACGAATAGGCCAACTTATCTTTAACAAAGATGCAAAAGCAACTTACTGCAGAAAGGGTAATGTTTCTAACAAATAGTAATGAAACAATAGGAAACAATTGGTATACAAAAGGAAATTCAACCTAATCCTCACGTATTGCACAAAAATAAACTCAAAATGGATCATAGATTTAAGTGTAAAAAACAAAATTATAAAATGTTTAGAAGAAAATCTTCATGACCTGGAGTTAGGTAGTGAGTTTGGGCATATCTAAGAAGAAAATACATGTGTATATTTGATCATTTAAATTGGACTTTATACAAATTTAAAACTTTTACTCTGTAAAAGGCACTGTAAGAGAGTGAAAAGATAAGCTATAGACAGAAATAAAATCTTTTCAAATTGCATATTCTTCAAAGGGTTTGCATCCAAGATATATTTAAAAACTCTTAAAAATCAGTGGCAAAAATACAAAGAACACGATTTAAAAGTGGGCAAAAGTCTCGAACAAATTGTTAACCAAAGTAGATATGGGGAAGGTAATCAAACAGAACTATGTGCAACATCATTAACTTAGCTTAGGGAAATGCAACTAAAATGATAATGTCATAGCACTAGAATGATAATTATAAAAAGAAAACAAAATGAAAGACCCTTCACTACCAACTCCTGGTAAGGATGTGGAGCAATTAGAATTCTTATACATTGATTATAGGAATAAAAAATGGCAAAGCTGCTTGAAAACGGGTTGGCAATTTCTCAGAAAGGTAAACAAATGTTTATCATATGACCCATACATGCCATTCCTTAGTATTTACACTAGCAAACTCTAAATTTATGTTCACAGAAAAATGAATATTTATAGTAGCTTTATTAGTATTTGTCAAAAATTGACAATCATCAAAATGCCATTCAACATGTAAATAGAAAAACAAACTGTGGTATCTTCCTACTTCTTGTCAATTAAAAGGAATGAATTATTGATATGTGCAATAACTTGGATGAATTTCAAAGGCATTATACAGAATGAAAGAAGTCAACCTCAAAAAGTTTACCTATCATATATCATATAGAATTTCAATGAGACAGAGTTATGGTGGAACGAAATCAGTGAGTGCCAGGGGTTTGGGTGGGGGAAGAGTGTGACCACAAGGAGATAGCATGAGAGGTTTTGGGGGAACTGATGGAGCTGTTCCACATCATGATTCTCATGGTGATTATATAAATCTATACATGTGATATAATTCATAAAACTATAATTTATATGACTATAAATTAATTTTAAAAATAAAATTAGAAGAAAAAAGTCTTCCCAATGCTTGACTATTGCTTTTAGATTATCTTCCAAACTCCACAGCAGGCAATGAATGGCTTCCATTCTCTGGCTACACTCATTTTCCCAGCATAGTTTTCCCCCACCATTGTTGTGAATCTATTCTCAGTGTCTCACTCACTTTAGTTTTTCTTTATTTCCTAAAGATCCGAGTTATAATATACAACCTCACCAATGTTGATTATTTGAGACCAGCAGCATATCTGGAGCTGGTTAAGTGGCAGATGTGATTGGTTGGAACTTTACCTAATTCACCCAAGGCACATTTGGTTTTCAAAGACTTGAAAAGGGATCAATGTTCTCATCTATGAGGTTTTAAGACTTTTGTAGTCGAGGATGAATTTCATTCTACTGACAACTTGAGCATTTTTTCATGATTCCAATACTCCTATAAAAAGATAAAGGCAGCTGGGAGTACTTACTCTAGAAGAAGCATGGTTGAAAGGAGAATATAAACCATTCACATAAATGGTAAATAAGTATTTGCCATCTTAACTAAGGATACATAAAAAGGAAGTATACATCAATTATACCATGATAGATTAATTGTGCTGTATGGAAAAATTTCCTGTTAAGGAAATTTGTTTACCTTCCTGAAAAGTGTGACTGAGGTTGGTCACAGAGTTATTCTCAAGATCTCCTTAAGAGGATAGATTCCTTTTTATTTTTTAATTGACAGATTAAATTTTATGTATTTACTGTGTATAAAATGATGTTTTCAAATATACATACATTATGAAATGACTAAATTTTATCAAATTAACATATGTATTACATTAGATAGTTACCATTTATGTGGTGAGAACACTTTACATTTACTCTTTTATTTCTTAAGAATACAATATATCATTAATGATAGTCACCATGGTGTACAATAAATATCTAGAATTTATTCCTCCTATCTAACTGAAATTATGTATCCTTTAACCAACATCTTCCTAACACCTCCAACCAGTTCAGTCCACCATTCTCTTCTCTTCTATGAGATCAGCTTTTTTAGATTCTGAGTATGAGTGAGATCATGAAATATTTGTCTTTCTGTGCCTGGATTATTTCACTTATCATAATGTCCTCCAGGCTCATCCATCTTAATTGCAAATGAGAGGATTTCCTTCTTTATTAAGGTTGAGTAGCATTTTATTTTGTATATATAACACATTTCCTTTATCCATTAATCCACTGATGGACACTTAGGCTAATTTCATATCTTGACTGTTGTGAATGGTGCTGCGGTAAACACAGAAGTGTAAAATATATCTTTGAAATACTTACTTCATTTCATATATGTGTGTATATATGTGTGTATATATACATATATACAATATACAATATGTATATATGTGTGTATATATGTATATATACAAACACACACATATATATCTGGTGGTGGGATTGCTGGATTGTATGGTAGTTTTGTTTTTAATTTTCTGAGAAATATTCACACTGTTTTCCATAATGGTCACACTGTTTTCCATTCCCATCAGCAGGGCGCAAGAGTCCCCTTTCCTCCATATCCTCACTAGCACTTGTTATCTTTTGTCTTTTTGGTAAAAGCCTTTCTATTAGCTGTGAGGTGATATCGCATTGTGATTTTAATTTGCATTTATCCAATAATTAGTGATGTTGAGCATTTTTCATATATCCGATGGCCACTAGTATGCCTTTTTTTGAGAGATGTCTATTCAGATATTTTGCCCGTTTTTTATCAGGTTGTTTTGTTGCTATTGAGTTGTTTGAGTTCCTTATATATTTTGGATATGAACGCCTTATCAAATGTATAGTTTACAAATATGTTCTCCCATAGGATAGATTTTTAACTGTTTGGTTGGTTTAAGGGAGGCCTAATGGAAAGCTTAAAAAAAGAGCATTCTATGCCTCCATGGTGGATTCTGGCATACTTTTTTCAGGATGTTCTTTTCCAGGTCAATATTTAAAGAACTTGAAGACTGCAGAGCTTCTTCTCTTGAGATGAGAGGGAGCTTCTCCTCCACTAATGATCTGGATTTAACACTGGATCACTTAAAGCCAGATTCATTTGCAAAATATTTGCTCAGCTTTCATGCTATAAAAGCCTCTCCAAAGCTAAGGAAACCCTAAAAAATGGATTATTCATGCGACACTGCAGAGCTTGGTATCAGGCATTGCTTGTATTTAATCTTTCCCTAAGCATTAACATTCTAAGTTTATGAAAAATTTGTGACGTATACTAAGTATATTCCATCTGGTTATGATCAGAGTCCAGTCACCTGAGTGTAAGATTTCTGCTCTTTCAGTGAGAATTGAAAGCCCTAGTGAAGGCAGATAGAACAATCCAGAAATGCTTGTTGTTTTATTTATTTTTCATTGAGCTTCTGGCTAATTTTTAATAAGGTGTCACAGATTTAATCAGTCTTAGTTTAAGTAGAAGATTGAGGAAAACTATCTTCTTTTTATTACCATTAGAAAAAAACCTTAAGCCTTAATTTTGACTGCATGAAACGATGTCTAACAGCAAATATTTGTAATTGGTGTATTCCAGATACTTGTAGTGTAGGAAATACAATATTGTTTTCTTTAAAAGGAAATTGGCTGTATATAGAATGTCAGAGGAAACAAATTTAAGGCAAGATTCTAAATGATGGTTCTGTATTCTAGAAGCCTTTGCTAATGAAAGGGAAGATTATGATTTTCAATGTAGGTCACGGCCTGAAGTGGAGAATTTCTGAAATTGTCTTTGCAGACCCTACAATCAGCCTGATCTATCTGTGCAACTCTATTGATGAGTTCTGAGCCTTCTCAGTGCTATGAATATTTACATCAGGCAGAGGTGGGTTGGTATCCAAAGCTTACCCACCGTATTATGAGTAAGATGATTCTATTACATTCATCCTAAAGAGAATATCCGTCATAGAAATAGAGGAAGAAAAAACTTGCATTTGGTTAGGAATATAGATTATGAAAAGCCTCCTTATCCTGAAAGCTGAGATAATATCTGTGTCATATGTGGTAACAAAAAATAAGGTTATTTGTATAAAGAAGCTAGCATATAGCAAGTTATATAGTAAAGTACTTCATAATGGCAGGAAGGAAAGAAATATTGAAGGAAAACATTAAAAGACATTACGTCAGTTCATATCTGTTTTTGGCAAGTAAACAAACAAAATATATGTTCTCTTTTCTGCCAGTAAATAGGTTAGGAAGCAGCTGGAAGGCAACATCGTGTCTGGCTTCTAGGATATAACACCTTCAATGAGTTATTATTTTATTGTTCCTTGGGAGCCTCCACTGAACGTGGTATTCAGTCACTTCTGAAACTCTGGGGATTTCTTTTCATGATAGAAAATTGACAACTAGTATTTTTTTTTTAATCATAGAAGGTAAGAATTGCACTTACTGACCAAACCTGGGATCAAAGTGGTTAGAAAGTCTTTAGCGGGTGTACTATAAATGCCTGCCCCCTTCCCGTTTCCACCCCTCCACAGACAGCTTCTTGCGAATATCCCCTCCACACATACCCAACCATACGCAGTGTTCTCTCTGCTAAGAAGAAAACTGTATACAGACCACATGACTTCACCTCCCTTTCATTCTCCTCCATGCCCAAAGCTGAGACTATGGTGGCCAGTCATTTTTAAGCCGTCCAGGCACCTTTGGCATGGTTTTGTTTGAAAAGACAAGAGGTTATCTTTGGGGAATTTGGTATGAAGGGAACAAAGCAATGAGCAGTGAAGATGAAAGTTTATGTGACAGAGACTAAGATAGCCATCATGGGGAATGATTTAAGCTGAAATTGTGGGAAAGTAGAAAGTATGACTATGAGTAAGTATAATCTATAACATAAAGACAGATGATTTATAACACAGAGAAAATATTATAGATTAGAAAACGAAAAAGCCAAAGGGAAGAGATAAGAGAGTGGAATAGATTTCTGCATAGGTAGAGAGTTTAATATAAAGTAGAATATGGAATCCTTCCATGTTCTCCATCATAAAATTCACAGAAACCTCATAACTTACAAAAGATGCCAAGAGAAGCAGGAGATGCCCTTGTGTTTCACCCAAACATTTGTTCCTCATTTTTTTTTAATGAATGAATTTTCTAGAATGAATATAAAAGAATGCCTCATTTGTTTATGTATTTAAATATGTATTGACTACCAATGATGTATAACAACCTCTGCTATACTCAGTGCTAGGTCCAGTGCATGCACTTGGAATCCAGGGACCCAACTTGGAAGGGCTCAGTCTTATGTTAGGAGGCAGATAAGGAAGCATATTTATGGGGCACATGTGAGATTTTGTTACATGCATAGAATGTGTAGTGATTAAGTCAGGGTATTTGAGATGTCCACTACTTTGACTATCTGTCATTTCTGTGTGTTACATGCTGTGATACTGATAAAGATAGGGTATGTAAATGTGGGAGCTCAAAGGAGGGACATCTAACTTCAACAGTTTGCCAGTTGTGGGGAAGAAAGGGTAAGGAAGTTTCCTCAAAGAATTACATCTAAGCAGAATTATAGCATGCCAGAAACCTCAGCCAGTGAAGGGCAAAGAGAAACACTTGCATGAAAGCCTCCAGGGAGATAGAGAATGCAGTGTTCAGGAACTGCAACAACAACAACAACAAATCAAATATTCCTGGACCACAAGATGTGAAAGGGGGAATGATGGGAGATTTGTTGGAGGGCAGGGGGATTCAAATAAAAGACCAGCACACATGAGCTGGTTTATGACCTACTACATAGTTTTGACTTGATCCTTACAACATAGTATTTTAAGTTAAACAGAGATAAGTTCATATTTGCAGAGGGAGATGGATAAGTGGTTGTTGAGACATTAAAAGAGTAGAATTTACTGGACTTGGAAGACTTAGCATGGTGCCCTGATTTCTGGCATCTCAGTGAGTCGAGGCCACGTGACAAGTAGGAGGAAGAGCAGTTATTATCAAGAGAATGCAAATGACTGAAATGTTGAGTTAGGGTTTTCATGGAAAATACAGATAGATAGCAGAGTCAGTAATAAGAAACAAATAGATCTGAGACACAGGAGAGAACCCCCAAAGGGATATTAAGCTTCCATCTCTGTAATAGCCATATGGTTGGGTATTTGGTTTGCTTTGTGCTATACAACTATTTGAAGTTCTTTACATTTTGTTTTCCATTTGTTTCTTTTTTTTTGAAACAAGATCTTGCTCTGTTACCCAGGCTGGAGTCCCGTGGTATGATCATAGCTCACTGAAGCCTCAAACTCCCAGGCTCAAGTGGTCCTTCCACCTCAGTCTACTGAGTAACTGGGACTACAGGCATGTGCCACCATGCCCCACTAATTTTTTATTTGGTTTTTTTTTTTTCAAAGACAGGGGTCTCACTGTGCTGGGCAGACTGGTCTCAAACTCCTGGTCTCAAGTGATCCTCCCACCTCTACGTTTTCAAATCTAAAACAATAGTTTAGGAATTATTCACCTTAGAGATTTAAGAGTTTGTATTTTAGCAAGCTGTAGGGTCCAGAAATCAAATTTTGAGTGGACAAACAAAATCAAAGCAAATTTCGTCTCATTTAGAAATGTATAAGAAAGAGAACACTGGCCGGGCGCGGTGGCTCAAGCCTGTAATCCCAGCACTTAGGGAGGCCGAGACGGGCGGATCACGAGGTCAGGAGATCGAGACCGTCCTGGATAACACGGTGAAACCCCTACTAAACCATCTACTAAAAAATACAAAAAACTAGCCGGGCGAGGTGGCGGGCGCCTGTAGTCCCAGCTACTCGGAAGGCTGAGGCAGGAGAATGGCGTGAACCCGGGAGGCGGAGCTTGCAGTGAGCTGAGATCCGGCCACTGCACTCCAGCCTGGGTGACAGAGCGAGACTCCGTCTCAAAAGAGAGAAAGAAAGAAAGAGAGAAAGAGAGAAAGAGAGAGGGAGAGAGAGAGAGAGAGAGAGAGAGAGAGAGAGAGAGAGAGAGAGAGAGAGAGAGAGAGAAAGAGAGAAAGAAAGAAAGAAAACACTTAGTTTACCTTGCTTTTGTGCACGGCAGAGTACTAGCTGTAATAGGTTAGCACAAAAAGGCAAAATCCTAAATTACAGTCACTTTGCCATACTTTTTAATAGTTATGTTCTCTCATAGTTCTATGGATGACATGCTCATCATAGACACTCTGAAACTGAGGAGAACCGGGTTCTTCCTACATGTTTATGTTGAATGCGAAGAAGGTAAGGTTACTGCTTCTGTTGCCCTTTGGAGCTCCATGTTTGATCTGGCCGATGTGGTTAGCTATACTCTGTCTCCTACCACCACACACACTCAGAAAACCATGGTAGTAAACACAGAATGAACTTCATTAAAAGTAGAAAACCATTCTTTGGCTAACGTACATGAGAATAAGAATGAATGATGAAAACAGTGGTAGAAATGCTGATGGAAGAACTGATTGATGCAGATCTATTTCGGGGACCCCTGAACTGCCAGGGCACATGAATTGCCTGGCTGGCTGAATTGACTCTAGAAATGATGGTCTGTGGCCACTAAGTCTCCATATTTGACCAAAAGGTGTGTGAGGGTTGTGTCCATTTCATCACTTGCCATGAGTCCTCAGGGCTAGTCAGAATACCAGACAGATACACACTACACAAGCATGGATTGAATGAGTGAATGAGAAAATGAATAGAATAATATTTTCACTAGTAGCTGTGGATTGAGCATAAAATTAATAAGGAGCCCCCAGGAAGTCTGGATTGAGCTTTACGCTCTGGGACACTCTTCTGCTTGGCCCTGTGGAATAATTTGCAGTACTAGAAATAGACTTAACGACCAGGATGAAGGGGTCATGTTTTGGGGATCAAACCTCTTTTCACCATGAAAGCTACTGGGTGGCCTCTGACATGATATGTTTAGTTATCAAACATGTCCGCTAATACCATGGAGAGAACACATGTATTAAAAGTGACAGACATAACAAGGGTCAAAGATTAAAGGTGAATTGCAAAGGGCTTTTTACTGCATCTCTGTTGTTATAACAGTTTCTAGTAGGTTGAATACATGAGCAAAAAGAATGATGAGGAGTCATGGTGAGCAGAAGCTCTCTTCTCAGGCAAAGCAGGAATTTTTTCCCCCACATTGAGCTAAATATTCTTTAAATACTATAAATGTTGCTACATATCTGTTTGTGGGACAGCACATACATATTTGAAACATTCAGCAGTTCTTTCTCATTAAGTTCCATTTTTCTAATTTTCATTGGTTATATTTTCCTGATTATACAAGTAGTATTGGTTAATTATCAAAAATAAATGAAAGAAAGAAAACAATATAGACAGTTAAAAGGTGGTATAATATAATTGCCTAAATACGACATTGTTAGCTGTATATTCCTGCAGTTACAATTGAAGATGGCATTTTATCCCTTAATCAGACACAAAGAACTGTTAGAAAACTTCCTTTTTGCCCACCAATGGATTGTATACTGTGCTATATACAAAAATTCCCAATATAGACATGGAAGTGATGAATAAACACAAGGGGACATCTCAACGGCAAAACTCTGTGTCCAGCAGGCTAAGATGATACCATGATGTGCAATGGTGGTAATTAGAGCACATCGCGTGACTGTGAGTTTTTGAGGGCAGTGGTCAATATCTTTATCTTTGTATCCCCAAGGGTGTTGGTTAAAATGTTCAGTTAGCGCTTTGAATGAGTGAATGCTTATTGACTAAAGAGTCAATTACATGTGACAATAAATGCAGTAAGAAGTAGTCAAGAGGGAGACAAGTGTGGCCTGCAGTCACCAACAGAAGCTTTAAGCTCTAAGGCTACCCAAATGCCTATGTTAATCATATGTTATTGTTAAAACGTTTAGATGATGATGTCTGGAAGTTGTGTGCAAAACCAAGAAAAATGTGACCATGTTTGGGAAGTTCCTTTCTATTTGATGTATGTGCTGTTGTGGTATTAGGGCTATTGCTGTTTTATAGATGAGCTCTACACTGTAGTAATTAACTGGGTAATGAAGGCGAAAAGTAATCAGAAACACTCTGATGTATCAAGGAATTAGTATCACCTACCCAGAGGCTTCTCTGTCTCTTCAGCATAGTCTCCATCTCAGGTATACCTAAACTTGGATGTTTACTGCCTCAAAAGCAAGCATTTCCCTTGAAAAGCAGATTTATTCTTTGTTTGTTTGTTTTTTGAGACGAGTCTCACTCTGTCACCCAGGCTGGAGTGCAGTGGCGTGATCTTGGCTCACTGCAACCTCTGCCTCCCAGATTCAAGCAATTCTCCTGCCTCAACCTCCCGAGTAGCTGGGTCTACAGGCATGTGCCACCATGCCTGGCTAATTGTATTTTTAGTAGAGACGGGGTTTCACTATGTTGGCCAGGCTGGTCTCGAACTCCTGACCTCAGGTGATCCGCCTGCCTCGGCCTCCCAAAGTGCTGGGATTACAGACAGAAGCTCCAGCTTTTGCACTAGCTGAATGTTGTTATTCTTCCTCAAACATTTTAGGATAAAGACATAGTATGTGATAGTTTTAGGTGACTTTTTGTGTGTAACGTTTGAGCTCTGAGGATAATAATATATCTTTCTATATAAGATTGTTTAATCATATCCTTATCTGTTTAATGTGCCAGTTACAAGAATGTTCTGATTGACATCGATCATTTTCATTCAGAATTAAGTCATT
Organism: Macaca nemestrina; assembly: GCF_043159975.1. NCBI lineage: Eukaryota > Metazoa > Chordata > Mammalia > Primates > Cercopithecidae > Macaca > Macaca nemestrina. Next base: position 122,371,669 of record NC_092132.1, on the reverse strand, counting down.
TCCTTCTGGGAATTAATGTAATAGATGTATTATATGCTTATGGGCCTTGTCTAAGCTCTCTTCTCCACACTATTTCTTCAAATGTAATTCCATTGAAAATCTAGCTGCCGTTTTAGAGATTACAGTAAGGCAAAGCATTTCTCAGAAGACAAATATAGAACGTAAAGTTACTATAATGACATTTGGCAAATTATATAATCTGAGTTCATTTTTTTCTCTTCTCTCCCTCCTCCCTTGCCACAAAGCCTATAGGAAGGCATACTACATATTTTGACACTTTTTTTTTTTTTTTTTTGCTTTCAATAGCTGTGTTCTTACTCACCACTTTAAAATAACATGTCTTTCTTACATCTTGTAACTCAAAGGTATACTCAGACACTGGAAGACTTGAACAGGACTGGCTACCCAGACAGAGCCCCCTTGGTGGTATTTTCCTTGGTGATATGATACTGGGCCTTATTCCCTCAGGACTGCAGACTGAGAACTGTGTCTTTGCTAGCAGACTAGGTAGGAGTGGATCCATTCCTCAGAATCAGGTTCATGTTAACATAGTTCACATATTGTATTAAATACAAACTAGAATGCCAAGAGTTTTATTTACAATGAGCAATGTAACTGTTAAACAGGCCATGACACTCAAGGCAACAACAATTCACAGACTCCTCTCCCCAAGGAGAAGCAACATGGCGATCCCAATTGTAATCAGACTGCCAAATTATCAATTTATAATGAGAAATGCATCTGTTTGATGAGAATGTTGAGTTGGCCTGACAAATTCATTGTCTTCCTGTAAATTAGTGACATGGGATGCCAAATTTTCAGAAAGTTGCGAGAGAATATGACTTTAAAACAATGAGAAGGAGTTGATCTTAATTGCTATCTTCCAATTAAGATGATTTTAACATTCCCACCTCCACCAGGCTGGCCTTGCCAAGAAAATGATACTGCTTTAGTCCCTGTGACCAATGTGGGGAATATAACGTTTATTTTCTGCTTTCCTTTTTCTTTGCTTTTCTCAACCAACGACCTCTCTCCAAAAATGTGTCTGATATAATTGATTAGGGTTGTGTCTATCATAGTATTGATTCATCGAGTCTCAACCATATTTCAGCCTTGCAGCCCTAAGATTACTTTCATATTTTTTTATTGGTGTCTGGGGTATGTTCATATGTGCCAATCAAACATGTAGAGTTTACTGACCTAACCTCACATTTGTTTAATCATATCCTTTATTTTTAAATCTTGTAAATCAACTCATTGCAGTCCTTGGCACTGAAAACACCTCTATTTCTTCACTACATTTCCTGAAGTGGCAAAAATACCAAGATTATATGAGACCCAGGGGGAAATATAGTGTTCTCTGCCTCTAGTGTTTAATGCAAATTGAAATTAAAATAAGGCTTGCTTTGAAAAAGTACAAAAAGAAATAACAACAACAAAAAAAGCTAAAAGCTAGATTCTTCTCTTTTGGAGATGGCAAAGATATAGTAAAGTTGATAAAGAGATGATTTGGGGAACGCAAGCATGTTTTAGCATTAATGAGTAGACTCACTTCTAACATCTCCTGGGAAGTATTTGTGAATTGGCTCCAGAATCTTTTGCTATCACCTGCCCTACAACTAACTAGAGACACAAAATCACCCAATACAGTTTCTGGGTCAACTTCAAAGATGTCAGCTTCTTCACCATAAAGATGGCAAAAAGTAGAGTAATTATACTCTATCTTTGACCTCCAATGAGAAATGATCTGTTTCTTTTTCTAATCCAATATGACAAGCACTTCTAATTTGTGTGAATAGATCTCTTTATAGACATAGTGTGTTTATATTTAAGTACTAAGATAATCTGAAATTCTGAAGCTACAACTGTATAATGACATTATACTTGATCAGCTTTTGCTTTTCTTTTCCCATTTATTTATTTCGTATTGAGTCCTACACTGGCCAAAGGCCTGGTGCGTTGCATTGAGTTCTGCATGTTTGAACTTCACAAAGGTTCAAAGGTGTGCACATGGCCTGGAACGATAAACATTTGTCCTAAAGTCATTCTTCAGCTTCTGACATAGCTTGCTTTTTAATTGCCACCTCATTAATATGGGCCACTGGGTGTGAATTTGTCAAAACAAGATACATTAGGAGAGCTGAGTGAAATGTTTCATGTTCAGAGATTTTTACCACTCCTGTTCCCCACTGCCCATGTTTTGTAAACTTTCAACTTCAAGAGACTGGTTTAATAAACATGCCCTGTCTTCTAGGTCATTGGGTTAAGGATCAGTTCAGTCCTTTTGAACTTTTCACTTTTCCTGTGTAAGTATAAGCTAAGTACTTATTGGGTTCTAAAGCTAAAAGCCTATGAAGATAAAGGGCCTTATTGAAATAGTGAAGTGAGCAAAATATCTTTATGGTTCCTGACCTTGTCCTCCTGGGCTTTGTCCTTCTTTTAATGAACAATACCTTACCCTCAGGTTCCCAGTATTTACACCTTTATAGTGTTTTTGCAATTCAGAAAAATGTGTTTGATAGATGAGTAGGGTGACTGTCATTTACAATAATCTATTTTCTATCTCAAAATAGCTAAAAGAGAATAGTTTGAATGTTTCCAGCATTAACAAAAGACAAACATTTAAGGTGATACATATTCCAATTATACCGACTTGATCTTTACAAATTATACAAATGTATTAATTCATCACATGTAGCCCGAAAATATGTACAACTATTATGTATCAATTTAAATTATTTTAAAAGGACACAGTGAAGGACCATATTTAAACTTGATTATTTAATTGCTAATCATGAAATTTTATAGAGAAAGAAGAAGAAAATCTTCAAGAACTCAAATTCATAAGTAAAGGGATATCACTGTATGTAAAGGTTATTTATAAAGCCCTCTATACAAAAGTTATACATAGCCTATAAAATAAATAAAGATCTGACTTTATACTGGTACCTGGCACAACACATGTATCGCACATAGAAAGTATTCCAAGATTACTATTAAAATTATTATACATACAAACACATATTTACTTCTTATCAAAGTATCACCTTAATGCTCACATGAAGCAGTGCCAATGAGACGTAGAAGTCTCTTGCTCCATTTTCCCCAGTGGCATTCTACTCCCTAGAGTAGTCTTTTTAGTTATTTTTATTTTTAAAATTTTTTACCAACTATTTTAGACTTTTTGGTAGAACACTCAATAATATCTGAATCTATCAGAGTTAGGCAATTCACTCTGCAATTGGCAAGATGGGGATTTTGGTTATTTATACTTAACTCTCCTTCTTCTATTAATCTTCTCCTCCTATTCATATAACTGTAACATAGCTGCAAGCTTTAAGTAAAACACTTAAAGTCATTTTCTTATTCTGATGACTTGCAACATTATCTCTTTATTCCCCACAGGATGAAATGGGGATCTTGGTCCCATATACTTTCCCCAACTTTTTCTCACTCATTTCAGACCCTACTTCTGTTGATCACTCTTTCTGTGTTTAGATTGTTGATATTTGCATGTCCTGCTAAAAAGGCAATGATCTTTGCCCAAAGGTTAACTTTAAAAGTAGAGCAATAAACAGTATTAACATTATTATTGCCACATAAATATCATTTAATGTTAGGTAAAAAGTATGTTAGGATTACATTTTTTTAAGAGACCAATGTCATGACCTCTAACTCACTGAAAAGATTCCTAGCATTTGAGTTCAAATAAATGTTTCTTTCCTTATATTTAGTCAATTGCTTAAAACTAAGCTGCATTTCTTTTATGTATTCTATTTTCCTGCATCATATCTTCATAGATATATATTTTTTTTTACTCTGTATCATATTATCTGGTCTATTTGGTCTGCTTTCCCCCACTCCAAATATATCCCCCTTCTAGAGTCCTCTTTTTCCCTACTCCACACTGGACTTACAGCTCCTGGACATCCTGTTACATCGCTAATGTCTAAGTTTGGTGTTATTGGTGCTATCAAACTTCTTGCTTAGATCTGATATTTTGGTAGCTTCCTGTTTTTTGAATTATCCTCTTGTTTTATTACAATACATCCTAAAGTAACTTCCTAAGAGAAAGAGGTAAATGTTCTCTTTCTTGCATGCTGTCATATTTGTGTGACCCTTTGGCCGACAATAGAATTCTAGATTGAAAAGAGTTTCCTTTCGAAATTTTAAAGCTCTGATCCATTGTTGTTGATGAGAAGTCAAGTACCAGTCTTATGCCTCCTGTTTCCCTTTAAAAACTTTCAGGAGTATCTCATTATTTTAGGTATTTACATGTTTTCAATGACATACTTGAGAATCCTTTTTGTACTTATTACAATATACACTAAGTGAAACTTCTTGGTTTATAGATTAGTGTCTTCCATTGAGCTATGGGAAATTTTATTTCTATCTTTTCTTTAATATTTTCTCTCCTTCATTTTCTCTCTTCTCTTTCTCTGACTTTTAATATCTGGATGTTAGATCTTCTAGACTTACCCTTTCTCATGACTTCTGTCTTTGTACTTGAGTCTAATTAGTGAGAGTCCCTTTGCTGTGTTTAGTCCCTCTACTTTTCTATTTTGTTTATTCCAACAACTGTGTTTTTAGTTCCTACGTAGTCTTTCTTGCTCTCTATTTTAACTGTCGTTACCTTCTGTTTTTTTTTTTTTTTTGGTAATAATAGTTTCTCCAATTTGTGTAAGTTTATTAGAGTTCCTTTTGTCTTTTTGTTGTTTGTTTCTTACACTATCCCTGTTTTCATCTTGCCTTAGTCTTTACCCATAATGTTGCCAGATCTCCTAAAATATTTATTATTTTTGATTGTCTATTTGTATTTAAGGGAAACAAAAATGGCAGACTGCTTTGGTTTTCCTTTGATCTAATAGAATTATTTATACTTAAAATCTTGGTCAGGCGCAGTGGCTCACGCCTGTAATCCCAGCACTCTGGAAGGCCTAGGCGGGCGGATCACGAGTTCAGGAGATAGAGACCATCCTGGCTAACCCAGTGAAACGCCATCTCTACTAAAAATACAAAAAAAATTAGCCGGGCATGGTGGCAGGTGCCTATAATTCCAGCTACTCAGGAGGCTGAGGCAGGAGAATTGGGTAAACCCAGGAGGCAAAGCTTGCAGTGAGCTGAGATCCGGCCACTGCACTCCAGCCTGGGTGACAGAGCGAGACTCTGTCTCAAATCATCATCATCATCATCATCATCATCATCATCATCATCATCATCATCTTTATCCCGAGTGACATCTGTGGGAATAGAGGAAACAGAGGGAGGGGCAGGTGATCCAATATATTAAAGAGGTGAAATTTGGCATTGATGAGCCTCCACCACAATAGAATGTGAAAATTACTATTCCCAGATGCCAACATCTAACTAAAGCCTTGCTTTTCTCCTGGGAATTAGTTCAATTTTTTTAGAGAAGCACAAACAATAATTTTTGTTTTGCTTTGTTTTGGTTTTTGGTTTGGGGGATGGTTGCATGATTATTATTTTCTTGGATGATGATTATTATTTGCTTGGAATCATTCCTGTTGTTTGTTTCCTGATACCACGAATGGAGATGATGGGTTGCACGGGAGAATAGCATATGCAGCTGTTTCATATATGGAACTTACATTGGGTTTTGTTTTCAGTCATGTCTTTTATTTCTACCCTTGGACTCCCTGAAGCTTTTGTTCTTTTTATTTCTGCAACATCTCCAACCAGTTTTGTAGTCACCTTATAGCATATTTTAGACTGTGATTTTCTGCCTGTCACATTTTAAAATGGAGCAGTAAACACAATTATGACCACATAAATAAGTTAAAATTGATTCAAGAAGTATGCTAAGGTTAGGTTTTAGATTGTTTTACTTTCAGGGACCAATGTCATGAACTTATCATCATCTATCTTCATCTTCATCCCAAAATAGCACCCCCTTTCTTGGTTATTATGTACTTCTTTTGTGTTCTGTTAAACTATTATATACTATACTTATGCTGTCAAAATAATTCACTTATATAGAATTAAATTTTGTGTAAATATTTAATGTATAAATATTTAGTAGAAGCTCTGAAAGGAGTGAAGGCAAAAACTTTCCTGACGCGTAATAATTACTTACCTAGAGCATCACTAAATCTATAATCAATGAATGGATTCTGAATTCTTTGACAGCGTATCTTTAATTTTTAGGATTTAAAGTACCTCCTTTAAAGCACCGGACCAACAGTCAATTATTATGATACTCACCTCTGATATTGTGTTATCCCTGAGTGTGTAATAAACTTCTGGTCCCTGGAATTTCTCTTCTCTCATACAACTGTTTCTCAATGTATCATTTTGTGATGACATGTTTTTCTGAGCTTCCTTTACACACCTGATAGGTACACATTTTTTCCCGAGATACTGCAACAATACCAGACAATTCCAGACTTTCCTGCCTTCCTCTTGTTATCTGTAAATCTATATACACTAGTTAGTTATGTGCAATGTTGTATGCCGTATGCCCTTTCACTGGTGATGTTTTAAAACAAGCATTGTAGATGACCATGAATTATAGCTGACAACTTCCCAGTCCTATGCTGTTTCCTAATGTACATTTTTTCTCTTGTCACAACTAGGCAAGTCACATTTCAGTGTTTTGATTTTGGTGAATGCCCATAACAAGGCTAGTGAAGGAAGGAGGCATAGTAGAAAGCTGTTGGCCAGGTGAACTTTTAGAAGACACTTGCTACGTAGAAGAAGATATAGAAAATGCCTTTATCACTTGGTGAGAAACGTGAGCTGCATTCTTTGTTGTGTCATATTAAAATGTACATCACAAGAATAAATTATAAAAATAAAACCTAACCAATACACAAACAGGAGGAGGTAAGAGGACAGAACAGAGTTCCTAGAAAATGAAAATGATATTACAGGACAGACATGCAAGTACCCAAGAGAATGCAAAATTCTAAATGTCTCTTAGCCAAGTGTGGAGCATAAAAGTTCTCAGTTCATGCACTTTTGAGGCATGTCAGTTGGAAAATGAGCATGCTATAGGAGACAGTTTTATTGTGTTTTGTGCAGTGACCTTTTACAGGGAAAGGTCCTTTCTGAGATATTTCGAGTTCACTCATGCATCTGTCATAGAATTTGCTTGGAACGAAGTGTGCCTGTCACCCCAACCTTTCTTCGGAGCACAGCCTTCTTCCTCGTGGGAAGAACGATGTTTTATGAGTGTCATTCAGATGGAGCAGAAAGAGGTCTTCCCCAGGTTTGTCTTGCTACTGAATCAATAGGATCTCCTGGGTTTTGAAAAGTATATTAAAAAGTTTTTTTCAGACCTCAGAGTTGGGGGGAACTAGTTTTTTTTTTTTTAGCTTTGTACAAATTTCTAGCGTTATTTGTACAGATGTGCTAGAGATTCTGCTGCCTCTTGCAATCTGACAGCCTCATGGAGAGTTGAATAATGGTTATTGCCTGGGTAAGTGAGGGCTCTTTCGGAAGTGTTCAAGAGTGGGTCACATAGAGAGGAGTGCCTTCTTCCTGCATTTTTTCAAGTACCTGTTTTCCCCTATTCTATTCTTTTGGAAGGGATTGATTTTATGGTAGTCCCTTTCTTTTCTCACCTCTTGATAGCATGTTCTTCTAAACGATTCCTTCAGATTATTCTTTAGGTCCCCTTAAAAGACCCATGCTGGTTCTTCGTTCTTGTTCTGTCTTTATACTTAATGCAGATGTAATTGATATTTGTTTTATCAAAGTCATTTGATAACCTCTTCAATGACAAATCCCTGATTACAGTTGTATTCTCCTTTGGTAACCCACAGGGGTTGAAATTGCTCTAATTTTTGGTACTGTGTGTTAGGCTGAGATAAAAAAAACCTTTGAGGACAATGTTTTCCTTATTTAATGTCTGGAGAAAAAAATACTACATGTGAGAAAGGTGGGAAAAGGATGTTGCACTGTATGTAATAAAAGCTATGATTTGGGGCATTTTTGTAAACTGTAAAGATGTAAATGTTCCTTAATTATTTTTGGTTATCAGACTTATATTTCTTCTAGATGTATTTCCAGGCTGAGACAATACAAAAGATGGCCAACTCTAAGTTGATTATCAAGCTTTAAATATTTTTTCACTTGATTAAGAGCATTGAAGGTGAGAATGGAATTATGTAGGCTTCACTGAGTATTCCTGAAGTTGGAAACAATGATATAGAACACAGAAAAGAAGCTCCAGAAGAAAACAGCTGCAATTAACCCATTTGGAAAGAGACCTCAATCAAAATGATAGTTAGTGAAAGAAAAGTACTTTCAGTGATCAAATTATTTGTCTGACCAATGCTTGATGGAAAGATTCCACATTACTAGTTATTTGTAATGGGTAATTGCACAATATACTGTATTGTTCAATCTGGTGTAAATGAAAGTGAGGAGATCTTGACAATCGTCTTGGGACAATAGATGTAAAACTGAGACTATTCTGGGAAAACCAGGATGTATGGGCCCCCTGGTAATAGTCCAATCATTATACATCTATGCTATAAGCACACACATAATATCTAGTAATGAAAGAAACATTCAGCTAAGAAAACTTGCCGTCAAAAACTTTTGATTAAGCTGTGAAGACTTGTTAGGTCATGTATTAATTTAAGATCTTTAAGATGGAGAGCATCCCATCAATGATTAGGAGAAACACAAACATTTTATATTGTGTTTAATAAATTGTTTTATGTTTAATAAAAACATATAACCTACCCTACAATCATAATTATATAAAGCTTTTTATGTTTAATAAACATTTCATATTGTGTTTAATAAAACACAAACATTTTATTACTTACAGGTCCTGGGTGGGGGCAGTACATGGCATGCCTGGAGATCACTCACAAGGAGATCAGGAAGTGTGGGCAGGGGGAATGTGAACCTGGGGCAATTGTATTTATTGGAGTCCAGGTGAGAAACCTAAGTGTCATGGGACAAGGGGAGCAATTGGGCAGTTTAAAGCAAGCAGGCACAACATTTGAAACAACCCAACGTTAAAAAGCCTTTCTGGCAAAGAAATGTTATCTAGAAATCTAGATGACCCGAAGGCTGAGTATGTGGGTTTGGGGTGAGAGCTATCTCTCCTCACCAGAGCAACAAAAAGGAGAACTCATCAGCTAAGCTAGATAGCCAAACACAAAATGAATGCTGAGGCAACATAAAAATATAAGAATCATAAGGTCAAGTTGGGAGAGAGATTCTGTACCTGGTACAAGGAAGTGCTTCAACAAATAGCAGGGAGTTAGGGCAGACTACTTCTAGTGTCCAGAGTTTTCAAGTTTCATCTGGCTGTCAAAACCATTTGTCCCCTGGACTGTGATTTAACTGGTGATGCTGGCTGGCAGTGCCTCTACTGATGACTTAGCAGATGACTCTGAGCTGACAACTTGCCATCCTTCAGCTGTCCTGCCAGGAGGGATTCAGTTACCAGCATGCACAGCACAGAGCAGAATCCAACCTCATAGATTTTGAAAAACTTATTGCTAAAGTCTATTATTAACAGCTTGGTAAGAAAAGCCTTTTTAATTGAGAAATGTATAGATCATCGTGAAGGAAAAATATTTGCTAAGACCAGACTGGCCCAAGCTAATCCTTTTGGGAATAGCCTTACCCATTTGGGGGAAATGGCTCATTTACTTGTAAGTTATACCTGTCAGCTTCCCTTTTCTACATTTGACAGCTCTTAAACCAGCAGTATAAGAACTGCTGGTGAAAAAATAAACGCTAGTATAAAACTTTATGTACCTATTACATAACAGTCATATATTAGGTGTACATTTAAGTACAGACACTGAAATAGCAATATAATTTGTTGGGGAAACTCAAAATGCGATAGAAAAATTTGACTTGGAAAGCACCAAAAATGTACATGATGCAAGTAAAGTTAAAGAAAACAGTGGCATTGGGAGATAGACTCGTTTCTTGTTCTTCTGTGGACTTTAGTAATATATGGAATTTAGACTTTATTATATTTAAAAAATATGAAAATGCACATAATGTTTCCCAAGCTGCTCCTGATCCTTTGGTGATGATTCCTACAGAAAAATAAAGTGCTTGGGATGGGGAAGAACTCTGTGGCTATCGATATTTGACCCTGAGAGTGAACCTCACCTTTGGAAGTTATTACCAAGCATTTGACTTTTGGAAGACTCTTTACACACAAAGAGATCTCCACTTTTGAGGTGAGGACATTAAACTTGGTTTAAAAAATTACTTTTTCCAACTACCTTAACTATGTGTTATATGTGATCCATACACGATTACTAAAAAAAAAATAAACATTTATTCATATACTGGTTAATTGGCTTTAAAGAAAAATCACCTTTTTAATCCCATCAGGATTTAGTTTGACAAATTTTTTGGAAAGTTAAAAATACGAAAACACCTGGATGTATTTCTGTGTAAACTTTAGCTGTTAACATCCATTTTCAATGCTTGTGTTGTTTTTCAGAACAGAACTTAACCTTCAAAATCAGTCATTTGTTCCCAAACTTGAATTGTCATGAAACACACTCCTTGGGGTTCCCTCTCTGACTGAATATGATTTCTAAGAATGAGATGGCATGGTTACTGTATAAAGATCATTTGTTCTACAGGTCAGAAGGCGTTCCATCTTTAATTAACTTTGTGATATTGGGTAAATCACTTAACCTCTACAGTTTTATCTTCTGTAAAATATAAAAGAAAGACTTCAAGCTAGTTTGTTTCTACTGTAAGAGCTTGAGATATTTTATCTTGATGACATCATGGCTCATGGGCATGCTGAGATAGGATTAGCAATTGCAAAAACAGTGGTCTTAAGGTGAAGAAACCTGGACAGGATTTCATACTTAACCTGGGAAATAAAATCAGGGAATGTGGGTAAAGTCAGACACTATGTTAGCACAGGATGAGATGCCAGCAGATGATGAATCCAACAAAGACATGCATGAAAGGCCACGGGGCTGTTTCTGGGCTCATACAAGCTAGTCTCAATTAGGAGAAAAAGCAGAGAGACTGGTGGAGTGGAGGAGAGGAAGTCGTGATGCGGTAGCTCCATCCTGGAGGGTTTCTTTGAGAGCCAAGAGTTCCAATTCGTGTATGGCATTACCCCTTCTGGGCTGAAATAAACAGTCCTCTACAAAAACCTGACAGTATTCTGCCCTCAAGCCCCTTTGTTAACCAGGCCAAGGTGAGGCATGGGTTTCATGCCCTATTGGTAGCTGTGTGAGCTTTCTTGTTATGGAATTGGTATTCAAGTATGCTTTTAAATCATATTCCTCTCTGACACCCTTAGCTACATAACTAAGTCTTAGTGCTATTGCCAGTGGTTCAATCCAAATGATGTAGTTGAGAATCTAGTTCATTACTCTGAGATGGGACTCTGATGAAGATGTAGGGTGACACATGTCTTTGTGAAGAAGGTATGTGTGGAATACTTAGTGTCCTTGGTGAGATGGCAGAACTTAAACCATGAGGAGGATGGCAATCATGAGGAATGCTATCAGGAAGTTTTTCCAGCTTGATAGATAGGAAGGAAAGCAGAGTGGCAGGAAGGGTGCCAAGTGCTATCTCCTTGAAGGAGGAATGAACAGTCCTTGGGGCCTGTCTGCTCACAGGCAGGAGACTTACACCAGAACTGTGTTTATTGGAAGTCTTTTGGAGTTCAAAGTGAACTTATCTGAGTTTGACACATAATACCCTACAGCAAGACAGAGAGTAGTAGATGAATTACATATTTGGATACTGTTGGGAAGAGAGTGGTAAAATCCAAGTTGGAATAAAGCATATGCTATGGGAGATCATCAATATCGTTGAGCATGGGCTTTGAGGATTAGAGTTATGATGAAGTATAATAGTACAGAATCAGCTTGAGACACAGTCTTATGTTTGTTTTGGTCATCTGCCTGGAGGCAAGGTGCAGAAAATGCTTATACTTTGACAAGTTGTGAATTAAATAGAACTTTCTAGCAATGGTTGATGAACTGGGTGGTTGTCAGAAATCAAGACTTCATGATTGGGAAGCTGTGGGGCTGGGGAATTTCCTTGGAAAAGAGAGAGACTCTCAATGGTGCTAGTGGGTTGGCCTAAGCCCTGACAGTGGAAGGGGCCCTTTTTAGAAGACTGCACCCTGGGGTAAGGATGCTTGTGACCCTGAGACTAGCGTCAACCCATGATAGAACCCAAGGGTGCAGAAATCCATGATAGAAACCAAGGGTACTAACACCTTGAGGGTGTTGGCAGAGTGAGGGACACTTAATCTAACCAGGGACATCCTTCATCTGAGAATGACTTTTCTAGATCTTCCTGCGGTGGTTTTGAGAGTCTGAGCCCTAGTTGAGCCTTCTGTGATGCCTCCCAAGTCCTGTCAGTGTGGCGTGCCCACACATCTTTCTCCACAAAGGATGCAGAAATAGGAATGTAACTAGAGCAGTTCATCCTCAATAGAGAGTCCTGTGTGGTTCCCAGCTGGGCAGTAGTTTAAAGGATAGCCCTGTGAATCTACTCAAATAGTATCTTTATTTAAGATGTCAATAAAAGGTAGTAAACTTGGGAATCTCTGAGAAGCATTGATCCATAGTGGAAATTACATGTATTTAAGTTTGAAGGTAGTAAATATATATTAGGAATACATTATATGCCAGATACTATCCTAGGTATAGAGCTATAACTGGAAGTCAGAGCAATGCAAAATCTACCATTGGGGATTTTAAGACCAAGTTTTCAAGCCAAATGGAACTGGATTCTACTAATTTCCAGATTGATGCCTTGGAAAGCTTACTTGAGCTAGTCAATAATTAAGTAGCCATACTTATTTTAACAAATTAAATTTAGACTCCTAGAAAAATTAGAAAGTACTGCACTGGCTTTCCTATTTTCCTAATGGCCATCATTATTTACCCAGTGACTCAATGCAAATTTTGATTCATTTTCCTTTTCATAGCCACCCTATCAAAAAGTCCTGCTACTGTTATTTCTACTTCAAAATACATCTCAAATCTATTCACCTCTCTCTGTTCCGATCTGTACCACCCTAGTCCAAGCTCTCTTCATCTCTAGAGCAATAGCTGGTAACCATGTGCTTACAACACATTCTCTGCAAAGCAGCAGAGTATACTTTTTACAGCATATATCAGATCATAAGGGCCTCTTGCTTATAAAGGACCAGTGGATTTTTATTGCATTTACAATCCAAATCTGAAATTGACATCATAACCAGACTTCTCTCATTCTCTCCCATTTCCTCTGATATCACATTCCTGCACTAAACCCCACACCCTGCTTCCTCCCACCTCACCTCAGCCTCACTGTGTTCTCAGTTTCCAGCACGCACCAAGCTCTGGGCCACTTCGAGGCCTCACACCTGCTGCTCTCTCTGCCTGTGATTCTCTTCTCTACGCTCTTTGCCGAACCACCTCCTTCTTATACTTCTGCCCTAAGCCTTACCTCAACCAGCCCATCATTCTCTCAGCCTCCTCCATAGCACTTGTCATGATTGGTGTTTGCTTATTTACATGTTTTCTCTCACACATTGGCCACTGCAAAGGTAAATTCTTTTTTTTTTTTTAATTTATTATTATTATACTTTAAGTTGTAGGGTACATGTGCTAGCGTGCAGGTTTGTTACATATGTATACTTGTGCCATGTTGCTGTGCTGCACCCATCAACTCGTCATTTACATCAGGTATAACTCCCAATGCAATCCCTCCCCCCTCCCCCCTCCCCCTCCCCATGATAGGCCCCTGTGTGTGATGTTCCCTTTCCTGAGTCCAAGTGATCTCATTGTTCAGTTCCCACCTATGAGTGAGAACATGCGGTGTTTGGTTTTCTGTTCTTGTGATAGTTTGCTAAGAATGATGGTTTCCAGCTGCATCCATGTCCCTACAAAGGACACAAACTCATCCTTTTTTATGGCTGCATAGTATTCCATGGTGTATATGTGCCACATTTTCTTAATCCAATCTGTCACTGATGGACATTTGGGTTGATTCCAAGTCTTTGCTATTGTGAAGAGTGCTGCAATAAACATACGTGTGCATGTGTCTTTATAGCAGCATAATTTATAATCCTTTGGGTATATACCCAGTAATGGGATGGCTGGGTCATATGGTACATCTAGTTCTAGATCCTTGAGGAATCGCCATACTGTTTTCCATAATGGTTGAACTAGTTTACAATCCCACCAACAGTGTAAAAGTGTTCCTATTTCTCCACATCCTCTCCAGCACCTGTTGTTTCCTGACTTTTTAATGATCGCCATTCTAACTGGTGTGAGATGGTATCTCATTGTGGTTTTGATTTGCATTTCTCTGATGGCCAGTGATGATGAGCATTTTTTCATGTGTCTGTTGGCTGTATGAATGTCTTCTTTTGAGAAATGTCTGTTCATATCCTTTGCCCACTTTTTGATGGGGTTGTTTGTTTTTTTCTTGTAAATTTGTTTGAGTTCTTTGTAGGTTCTGGATATTAGCCCTTTGTCAGATGAGTAGATTGCAACAATTTTCTCCCATTGTGTAGGTTGCCTGTTCACTCTGATGGTAGTTTCTTTTGCTGTGCAGAAGCTCTTTAGTTTAATGAGATCCCATTTGTCAATTTTGGCTTTTGCTGCCGTTGCTTTTGGTGTTTTAGACATGAAGTCTTTGCCCATGCCTATGTCCTGAATGGTACTACCTAGGTTTTCCTCTAGGATTTTTATGTTGTGTGTTCACCTTGGAATTCCCCATCCTTGGCTCAATGGGAGGCACTTATTAAATATTTTTAAAAATAAGTGATATTTTTATGATAGATAATTGCAGATTACATGATTGTTCAGTTGTTACTCTGTACAGTCATAGAGTATGCTGGTTTTAAAGATTAGCACTTGGTTTATATGTGAATGAACTTTCAAAATTAGACATGATCTTCTTAGTTTTCTTGTCAAAGACTCTATTTCTAAAGATTTGCATGAGCTAGTCTGGTCGTGGCTATCTTCCTATCAGGGATGCATTCCTGTATTGGTAGATTCTGTAGATCGACTTTCTAAATCATTCATGGCCCTTCCTTCTGTGCCGTTAACTAGGAAGTGTACAGTACTTTGGAACATTTCTTTATAAGTATTTCAAATATGACCATGGAAATGTGTGCACTGGGATGAAGCAATCAAACTGAGGTTTTCTTTCATGATAACTATTCCTGAAAACTACCTGCAGTGAGAAAGAATTCTCAAGCAGGTACAGTGGGGTTTGAGAAAAGGATAGATGGAATGGTTGAGCCCAGGCCTTGGAGTCAAATAAACCTAGGTTTGCATCTCAGCTCTGTTGTTTACAAGCTATGTATTTAAACTCTCTGATCTCCACAGTGGTTTTGGTGATTTAATTAGATCATTCATACCATGAGAATGGTAGGCATTTTTAACTTTTAGAAAAACACAAGGCAGTTAGAAGACAAAGGGTATGAGGACATTCCTAGCTTAATATAATGTTCTTTGAGGGTAAAATAAAGAGAAAGGGAAGAAAGGCACAGCTCTTTCTTTTTTTTAACTTCTTAAACCTTTTCTTATGAAAAAGATATGCCACATAACCCTAATTCATCCTGGCAATTAGGTAAACAGTATACAGAATATGATTCTCACCATTAAATAAACTTCAGCGAGGTATCTTTATCCTGAGGGAATTCTTAGAGATTTCATCATGAGTAAGCACTTTTCAGTATAGAATTGCCAAAATACAAAAGAATACCAGAGATCCACTCAAACTTCTGAAAAAAAAAAAGAAAGAAAGAAAGAAAGAAAGAAAGAAAGAAACCCAAAACCTTGTGATTGAAGGAAAAAAAAAGCAAAGTAAGAAAAAGAGGCCCTTAGTCATTCTGTTCCCTTTCGGGCCTCTATCTTTCGTTTCTTCTGGGGAAATAAAGTTATAAACTGTGCTGGCAGTAATCTAGGGTGATACCAAGTCAGTTACCCACCCCCAACTCCATGTCTCCTAAAGATTCTTTACCACCCTTTGACTCTAATGAAAGAAAACAGTTGTTTCCAGTTTTCTATCATGTACCTTTCCACTCTGAGTTATAAAATAGCTTTCTTGAAATTCCTTTAATTGTTTTTACAAAGGATTAGCATTAAATTCTTAGATAAAAATAAATTAGTAATAGTAATCAAAATGACCTAACTCCACTGTGTTTTTACTTTTCTTCTGGGTTTCACTTGCAACCTACTGAGGTAGGAGGGCAAGTAACATAACTGCTTATATGGTGATTTATTTTAAATTGAATGCAAATTTCTATTTCTTAAGGCCTCATTGGCTTCATGGCAAATAAGAGAGTTTTTAAGAATTTATTGTGTTAATTTCTGAAAAACAAGGAGCTTCCTGTTGATAATAATGGCACGAATGACAACTCCTACGTAGCTCTACCCCCTCCACTTTCAAGTTTCAAGACTTTTGCTGAAGTTTTCTGGTCCTTGTTCACGTCTATTATTAACATCTCTTGTGTGAAGGGGAATTTTGAATGAATGGGATGAAATCATCTAAACCAGCTTCGGTCCTAAATATAGTGTCTGACATCAGGTCTGGGAAAAAAATTTGGTCAAAGAGATAGCCTGAGGTTATTTTTAGGAAGTTGGATGTTTAGGGAAATTAATACTATGGAAGTTCTGGCCTCTATCTCTGAAGATATGCCATTGAGAGATACATGCATCCATTCAACATCTCGTTTTTTTCCATTCCTGCCCCTTGGGTGTTCCGCATCATTCACTATCTTGTCATTAGAGCATTAAGCAGAAGCTCGAGGCAGAAGATAGCTAATGCAACCTTTCATTTGGTTGTGTAATTTTTCTGCACAGAGCTTTATAGGATTTCATTTCGGGTTAATAAGGGGAAGTTGGAACCGAGGAGAAAGCTTATGCTCTGCCAACATATACCGCGGATTACTAAACTTGGAGGTAGAAAATAGAACACAGGAATAAAAATGGAAAAGTCCTGGCAGATTTCTCTGTAGCAGACTTCATCCTTAAAAAGCAGAATTCCATCCAGCTCTTCTTGGTGGCATAATTCCTTATCATGGAATTATAACATAAATGCTCTGTTTTTATGAGTCTCTCTTTTCTAAAGCTGAACTGAGTGTCTGAAAGACATGATGTGTCTAATACCGCCCTTGTTTTACAGAAGGAAAATCTAAGAAAACTATAGCTACCCTCCTGGGAAAACATATCTAGGTGTTTACTAACAGTCACTTAGGCTGCATCTACGCACTTCCACACAGAAGGATAAATGTCACATGTTCATTGAATGATCCAGATGTTTCAAATATACAGTTGGTTTATATTGGGTAAACAATGCAATTAGATCATGTAAATTTTAATTTTTCATTTGGAGTTTATCACTATGCAGGCAATCATAGATTAGAAAGTTAATTTTTTCATGTTCTACCTCTTTCATTTGTCAGGTTCTTTTAAACGCTGTTATGCAGCAATAAATAATATTTTATCCATAATCAAGGTAGATGACTTACTGGATATCAGATATTATTATTAACAAAAAGTTTACTACATTATACAAATATTGCTAGACAAAGACAACCTCTAGAAAGTTAATTAAAGTAACTAAGGCTCTCAACTGCAACCACAAAACTTTCGCAGTTAATAATAATTTCACAGTTATTAACATAACTTTTTCAAGAGGTACTATACTAGACCAAGGATGCTAAATATAACTTATTAATTTCTGTGATGGCTGCTAGGGGACATCAATATTGGTATACATTCCTCACTGCGATGAAGACACTTCTACATCTACTTTTGAGATTTTTTTGGTCATTCTTCTAGCAGTCAGCTGTCACCTCTTGCTGCTGTAACAGTTCCTAGTAATAGTTTCCTTATTCTTCAAATCTGATGTTGGCAGGGGGGTCAGATACTCAAGCATGATTAGAATTGTAGAAGCTTGAGCCTCATATTTAAATGTGTTTAAATATATGTTTGAAAAAGAATTAATGAGCTCTTAATTGCAGATCAAAGGATATGGTTTGATAGCAAAGTGGCCCAATGAAAGTTACTTGAATTTTCCTTTTGTCTTTCAGTAAATGGAACTGTATTCTTGAAAGCCTCTAAGTCTTTGTCTTGTTCCTCAAGATTCTCAGGGCAGTGCGTGTGGGCCAGGGGTAGGTGTGTCTGGGAATTACGAGTATCTAGTTGATTTAGTAGCTATATTTCTCTTCTTTAGCCTGTTTATTGGGAAATGAAAGGCCATTTAGGTTATCTCATTTTCAGTCAGTGTCTGTTATTAATTTATTGGAAATGGAAATGTGGAAAGAGGAATGAATATTGTAGATTTCTTTCATTGTCATATTTGTAAATTACTGGTTGGGATTTATAAACAAATTATTGACTAATTATGAACAAACTATTGATTTTTTCTTTTCAATCAATATGAACAAACAAGCTACCTAACAGATTTAATTTTAAAAATAGATTTGAAAGGCATGTAGTAGTTAAAACAAGGCCCCTTGATTCAGATTGCCTGAGTTCAAAACTCAAATAGGCTACTTTTCTGTGGTATGCCTTTAGGTAGGGCGCCTCAGTTTCCTCACATGTAAAAACAAAATGTTAATAACAGCTTACCTCCTGGGGTTATTATGAGTGGGTCAAATGGCATACTATGTGTAACATGCTAGAACAGTGCTTGGCTGGAGTAAGCTCTGTTTAAATGTTAGTCCTTGAATAAAAGTAGAGCTCTGGTAGAGATATTCCATAAAGATAACCTTAAACATTTTTTGAACTTTTTATGCCTCCAAAATATAAACTTCCAAACTCTCCTATGACTGACCATATTACTTATACCCTAACAAGGAAGTTATTAAGAATCATACCAGAGTAACAGGAATAAATCATGCGAGTCAGGAAAAGGGGTACATTGGTTATTCTATTTATAACGTTACTTGAGTATTTATAACAACAAGTAAACAAAATATTTTTTAGAAAAAGAAAAGATTAATATGTTGTACAAATATTACTAGACAGGTAATTTCTCTCCTTTTTTTCCAATGTATTCCAGACCCCCATGTATATCAAAATTAAATGCTCAAATCCCTTACATAAAATGGCATAGTATCTGCCTATAACCGCCACACATCCTCCTGTATACTTTAAACAGATTACTTATAATACCTAATACAATGTGAATGCTATGTAAATAGTTGCCATGCTGCATTTTTAAAATTAATATTATTTTTTAATGTTTTTGACTTTTTTTTTTTTTTGAGAGGGAGTCTTGCTCTGTCGCCCAGGCTGGAGTGCATTGGTGCGATCTTGGGTCACTGCAACATCCACCTCCCAGGTTCAAGCAATTCTCCCTGCCTCAGCCTCCGAGTAGTTGGGATTACAGGCACCGGCCACCACACCCGTCTAATTTTTGTGTTTATAGTAGAGATGGGGTTTCGCCATGTTGCCCAGGCTGGTCTCAAACTCTTCACCTCAAATGATCCGCCCACCTTGGCCTCCCAAAGTGCTGGGATTACAGGCATGAACCACCGCGCTCAGTCACATGTTTTTGACTTTTATTTTTCCAATATTTCTGATCTATCATTGGTTGAATTTGTAGAAGCCAAACCCACGACATGGAGAGCCAACTGTATATTGTTATTGTCATATCTTTTTTTCTCCCCTGTTGTTTTCTGCCTGAATGGCTTAGGTACCTCTTTACAGAGTCAGATAGTGTTTACCATTGATACCACCCAGAGTGGTGTGGTTTGCTTCTCCTGACCCTTTCATGAGCAAAGCTGGTTTCAGGGGAAACTCAGGGTTCTGAACAGTTAATAACACTGATTAGAAATGCAGCAGTTTTATTCAGGCCTTGGCTTTATTGACTATTTTTGGTTGGCTTTTACCTCTGTGACTGATCATGTATGCATATTTCAAATGTACAAGTAAACTAAAAAGTGTTTAATACTCCAAAATGATTAGAAGTGTATGGTTAAATACCAAAAAGAAAATAATTCTGAGATGTTTCAGGCATGTTATTCTGTTATATAGTTCACGTTGAGTGTTCGTATTAATTTGTTGTTTGTCTGTTTGTTTGTAAGTAACAGGTTTTGGATAAAATTCCACAGAGAGTGGAACAACACACACTGGGGTCTATCGGAGAGTGGAAGGTGGGTGGAGGGAGTGGGTCAGAAAAAATAACTAATGTATACTAGGCTTTAGTATACATTATATGATGTATACTAAATGATGAAATAGTCTTTACAACAAATCAGCATGACACAAGTTCACCTATATAACAAACATGCCATTGTACCCTGAACTTAAAATAAGTAAAAAAAATAAATAAACAAAGTCATGTAGATTCATACTTTGAGGTGCAGCCACATGAATGATTATGCCAAATTATTATGACGGAAAAGTCTATTGTTGATTTAGAAAAAGAACACTGGGCATCATTTGAATAACGGGCTTTATAAAGAACTGCACATATTGGTTACTGGTAGTAAAATTCACAGAATGTTAGATATAAAAAGTACTAAAGGGTACGAGGAAAACTTGGTTTGTTCTAGGTCAGCTAGTAAGAGTCTAATCTAGAACCCAGGCTTCTGACTCTATTTCAACATTCTTCTCATAATATCATTGAGGTTACACTTAATAAATAACGTTAAACACTTACTCTTTTAAAAAAAATTGTTGGCTGTACATGGTGGCTCACGCCTATAATCCCAGCATTTTGGGAGACTGAGGCAGGTGGATCACCAGAGTTCAGGAGTTCAAGACCATCCTGGCCAACATGGTGAAACCCAGTCTCTACTAAAACTACAAAAATTAGCTGGGCATGGTGGCAAGTGCCTGTAATTCCAGCTACTTGGTATACTGAGGCAGGAGAATCGCTGGAACCCGAGAGGCAGAGGTTGCTGTGAGCTGAGATCATACGTTGCACTCCAGCCTGGGTGACAAGAGTGAAACTTTATCCCCTCCCCCCCAAAAAAAATTGTTAACTACTACAAGCATAAATATGAATATCTACTTACCTGCATTTCTGAAGCTGGACCGTAAGTATTAACAGTGCTTACATATCTACGGTCCCTGGCAGATAGTAGGTGTAAGAAATACAGATTAATAGAATGAATCATATGGTCATGGGTAAGTTTCTTCTTTTGTGCTTTTAGCATTTTTTTAATTTTTACATTGATCATGTATTGCTTTTGAAATTTAAAAAACCTAGCAAAATGTAATTATTGTAGAAACTGACATCAAAAAACGTTTTAGCTGAAACAGCATAATTTTACCCTGAGTTTGAAACTTCTGATATCAAGAACTTTGACAAGCCTAATACAGGTGCTATGCAGGATGAAGGTGAATATGCTTAGAATTTTTGATGAAAACGAATCTGACTACTCAGGTGTCTCTATGAGAAAGGTAGGCAGTTTGATTTGTAATTACGGGAAGCTGAATGTGAGGCTTGGATGAGGCTTTGTCAATATCAGACCAGCTCCTTCCTATTGGGGCCTGAATTCCTTTGGGGCCATCAGAGAGGCCAACAGGAAGAAATCATGGAGTTCTTGCAACACACTCAGAAGTCAGTAGGTCCACTCCACACATCAGTTGTAATTGGCCATATAGTAAAATATTTGGTAGCGTTATTCTTGTCCTTTTCCATATGTACAAGAGAGAAAAATACAACTTCACATCCTCCTAAGCAAGTGATCAAGTTTAGATATTTGTCCCCTCCAAATCTCATGTTGAAATGCGACCTCCTCATGTTGGAGGTCGGGCCTCATTGGAGGTGACTGGGTCATGTGTGCCCTCCCAGGGGTAATGAGTGAGTTCTTACTCTGTTAGTTCATGCAAGAATTGATTGTTTAAAAGAGTCTGGTGCTTCTCTCCCCTATCTCCTGCCTGCGCTCTCACCATGTGACATGCCTATTCCTCCTTCACTTTCCAGCATGATTGGAGGCTTCCTGAGTTCCTGACCAGAAGTAGATGCTGGCGCCATGCTTTGTGTATAGCCTGTAGAACCATGAGCCAAATAAACCACTTTTCTTTATGAATTATTCAGTCCCAGGTATTCCTTTATAGCAACACAAAACAGGAAAATACCAGAGCAACAGATCAGAATAAGTAATGCTGAGAGGACCTGATTTGCTATAGGTATTGTTCTAGGGTAGCCCTGGTATCCATTGAAGTCTCTGACTGTGAGCTCTGCCTGCATTAATATAACTGGACCAAAGGAAACAGAACTTTAGTTTTATGAATGGGTGTCTCTCCAAACAATTTTTCCTGGCTGAGCTTTGTTCATTAACATTTTTCAATTTCTAAAGAACAAATATTCTCCATTTCTCTTTTTATGCCCGGCCCACTCTCCTGATAGATATAACCTCCCTCCTGTTTAGTTCCATGAATTGTACTCCAACTGCCCAAACCTGAGAAAAGGAATTAATGACTCATTCTCTCTGTTGAGTAGAGGGCTTATTCCAGCTGGCTTGTGCTGTTCTGTGTGTATGGATTCTGTCAGCGGGATTGAAATAAGATGTTAACTGGCAGTTATTCATTAATTTACATCAAGAACAATGACTTGTCAACCATTTCTGAAACATTTTGACTAACATTTTTCCTATTGCTTAGAACTGATCTTAAAAGCTGGGACAGGCATATGGAAGGAAGCAAGGATCCCAGTTATGCTGATTGAAATTAGGACTAATGGGTTTAACACAGAATGTTTATGCATGTAGAATGAAATATACACACACACACACATACGTGTACATACAAGGGGTCATACTTTATGTTTGCATTTTCCTCTAAAAGTATCCCTAAGAGGATCTGTGGTTAGTACTACATTTTTTCATCATAGTTTGCTTAAAAGATAAAGCAGATATTATAATTATTTTCTTTACTGGAGGGACTGAGTTAAACAATAATTAACTGAACAAAAGCAATGTCCATGTACTACAAAACTTTACATAAATTACTGCTGTTCATTTTCACAGCACCCTATAAAGGATATTATCCCAACTTACAGATGTGGAAACTAAGACTAATTAACTTACCTAGAATCAAGGTGGCAGAGCCAAGACACGAATTCAAGTTTCTCTTCCTCTAATTTAACATTATTTCCTGTACAAATGTAAATGTTCTTAAAAAATAATGAATACATAATGGCAGGATTCATATCAATTTTCTGCCAGAATTACTGTGTTTACCTGAAGTAAAATATACTCATAAAGAAAGCAGAAAGTGCAGCTGGTGCTTACATCTAGGATGATTAACTGGCATGTACAGAATTTTTTTTCCTTCAATTGCAAAATGAATGCAGTAAAATTTCAGGGCAATGGGTTTTTTCTCCACACAAGACAAGGTGATCTGAATGATACAGAAGGGAAATGCCATACATGGAAATAATATATCAAAGATTCATTATGGTCATTCTTCAGGTCATTTTTGATGTCTACACCTTTCAACATTTGAGAAGTTGTATATTACATGCACACAAACCCATATTCAAATATATAATTGGCTAAACAAGTATTTGTTTTAATAAAATAGTAATAATAAAATATTTATAGCAAAGGGGACAAGACTCAGGACTGAGAGGAAAAACTCAATTAAAAAAAGACAAAAATACTTAAATATCTCTTGATGCACCTGCTTAGCAATGTCTACAATAGCTTTTTTAACACTATCAGAATATAGAGCATAAATTATAGTGTTTATCCTGCTTTTAAAGGAAAATTTTATCTCTTATTTTATGAAATCATGGTGGGAGAAAAGAATTCTTAACATGATTATTTGTCTCATATTTTATTTTAGGGTTCTGTTAGTGTTTTTAGGATACTATCAATGCCAGGTGTATGTACGTGTCCTGGCAGTTGAAGGAAAGACTAAGGAAAAAGATGAAAGAGAAGTGTCGCGTCCCTTACCCTCCTCTTAAAGAAATGCTGAAGTTGCTGGGCAGAAAGTGCCACAGTCATGTCCCTTAATTTATCCCTCAACCTTTTCCAGAAGTAAAGTAACTACGCCTAAGCTCAGACAGTGACAGTCGTGAGAGAAAATCTTTATAGGAACAGTGATAGGAATAAAAGTGTGTGCATTGGGATAGATGTATTTTTTAATTACAGAAGTAACTATTAATCTATATAAGAGGGGCTCCTTCCACTCTCAGGGCTTCCAACTTAACCATCTGTGAAGAGTAGGTCCTTCAAAACCAACTGCAGCGGCAAAATTCTGAGATGATATTTCCAGACTCAGCAGATAGGAACAGGGGTGCTAAGATGAGATATGGCAGGGAATATTAGTCAGGGTTCTCCAGAGGGACAGAACCAATTGTGTGTGTGTATATGTGTGTGTGTGTGTGTGTGTGTGTGTGTCTGTGTGTGTGTGTGTGTGTGTGAGAGAGAGAGAGAGAGAGAGAGACAGAGGCAGAGAGACAGAAAGAGAGTGCCTTAAGGAATTGACTCACAATTATGGAGACTGGCAAATCTAAAATCTTCAGGCTGGGTTGGCAGTCTAGAGACTCAGGAAAAGCTGATATTGCTGTTTAAGTTCATAAGATTTCTGTTGTCAGAATTCTCTCTCATTTGGGAAGAGGCCAGTCTTTTGTTCTATTTGGGCCTTCTACCGATTGAATCAGTCCCCTTCACATTATGGAGGGCAATATGCTTGACTCAAAGTTCATTGATTTAAATGTAAATCTCATCTGAAAACACCCTCCTAGAAATATTCAGAATAATGTTTGACAAAATATCCAGGGACCATGGCCCAGCCAAGCTGACACATAAAACTGACCATTACAAGTCTAGTTGGCACCCATATACATCTCCTTAAACCATTCTTAATCTCCAGATGTGGTCACATTCTGAGGAACTGGTGGTTAGAGCTTCAACATATGCATTTCGAGGAGATACAGTTTAGTCCACATTATGGAGATAGCCCTATGATTTTTTTTTTGTTTCCATTCCTATTGGCAGAGACAGTTGAGGAAAAGGGAAAGTTCCCTTTCATTTATTTTACTCTCCTGCACATTAATCTTTAAGGAGAGAATAGAATGACAGTTGCGGCACACAACAAGGATTGAAGGGCAGCCCACTTGAGTCCATGCACTCCCAGAGCAAAGCAAAGGAACATTAGATTAGTGGGGTAGGGACTAAAGAAGTAAACAGAATTGAAACTGGCAGAAGATAGGGTCATTGTAGAGTGGAAAAATAGATCTGAAACATGGTTGTTAAGTCATAAGCTAATATTTGGAAAGACAGACTCCACTTACTTTTTTCCAATAGATATATATTTACTGAAATCTTGGGAAAGCTAAGCTTACGATCGGGAATAACCAGGCTATATCCCTTGGGTCCCAAAGTCAATAAGCAGGAAGAGCTTGGTGTTTAAGTCCTTAGGAATGGGTCGTACCACTTGGAAAAGAGAAGAGATGTTTAGATCCGTGGATTGTTATCATCTGCAACCCAGGAGGCTCTTTGATTCTTCATATCACATTATTTTTACCTGAGGATTGTAGATACCCTACAGTCTAAAAGCCTCTGGTCAATCTGCCTTGGAACCACAGGATACATTAGGCAAGGCCTGGGGCTGACTTTGACAAAGGACACAGTATTACTGGCAGAAGAAATCACTCTTAAAGAGAATATAGATGCTACTGTGAGAGACTCATCAACTGATTAAGATCCTGTTGAATATTCTCAAATTGAGTTTGAGCTTGTTGACAAAAACCAGGCTTAGGCAGAGGGATGATGATCCTGAGAGCATCCTATCTCCACCAATAGGAGTATGTTTTCAACCTAGTATGTGTTGTTGTTGTTTTTTTAATTTTTATTTTAGGTTCCAGGGTACATATGCAGGTTTGTTATATAGGTAAACTAATGTCATGGGGGTTTGTAGTACAGGTTACTTCATCACCCAGGCGTTAAGCCTGGTACCCAATAGGTACTTTTTCTGATCCTCTCTCTCCTCCTACCCTCCACCCTCAAGTAGGCCCCAGTGTCTGTTTTTCATCTCTATGTGTCCATGAGTTTTCATCATTTAGCTCCCACTTATTAGTGAGAACATGTAGTATTTGATTTTCTGTTCATGTGTCAGTGTGCTAAGGATGATGGCCTCCATCCTTGCCATGAAAAACAACAGGAAAATAAAGCACCACCCTTGAGCATGCCTCTAGAACTTGAGGTTCAAGAAAGACAGAAGAGTGGCAGAAAACTGTATCTTAAGTATATTCTTTATCTATTGTCAGTCCTCAATCTGGCAAGAACATTGCTGCTACCTGACCTCATAGACATGCATTTGAACTCCTACTTTTAGTATCTGCTCTAAGATCTGATTTAAGAACAGATAAGCTTGGTTATCTGAATAGAATAAGTTTGGTTCTCTAGGAATCAATTTTCCCAAATTTCGGAGTTGTTCTATGTACAGTCACATTGTATATTACAAAATATATGTTTAATTGTCACAATCAAGTATAATTCAGTTTTTAAAAGCTCAAACTGCATTCTGATAGACACTATGAATAAATAAATATATATGTCAACATCTCCCTATCCCCAATTCCTCCCTCATCAAAAACTAAATAAAGGGCAAATGAATAAATAAATAAAAATGTTTAAACTGCTGACCTTCCTGTCAACAAAGGTGATATGAGTTACAAGAATCTGTTTTCTAGCTGGAGACGTGGGCGCAGCCAGGAGTATGCCTCCACCATTAACACCACTAAACCCAACCTACTCACAAACAACAGCTGCATAAAAAGGCCAAGCTTAGTATCATGTGTAATTTATGAGAGCTTGTTAAAACACATACATGCACACAAAGCTGAATGAATAATACTAGGTGATGGTTAGGAAACAGAAAATTCCCAAAGCATCTCTTCTTTTTAATGAAGAATCAAAAATACTGTTTTATTAAAATCGGGAGGAAAAAGGCGTAAGGCCAAGTGTGTTGGGTTGGGCTTGCAACTTTACTTTGGTTACAAATTTAAAGGCCAAAGAGTTAGAGACTGTGTATATGGGTATGTGGGTTGTGGGGTGGGGTGGGGGACTTATCAATACAATAGGTAAAATGAATGGTAGATGGTGTCTGGGATAATGTGGCATATTTTATCTCAAATCCCAACCTTATCTCCCCATGGGTGATTTGGATCATGAGCAAGATTTGGCTTTAGGCTAGTTTTCAATTCCCAGGATTCTAACTCCTTCATAGCACCACCCTTATGCTCACTAATCCCTCCATCTTTAAGACACCTGGATAATGAGCTATCTGCATGGTTGGAAATAGTCTGGGTTTATTCCAAATTTTACATTAGATAACAGGTCAGCAACAAAATAATGGGAGGGGGAAGTTAGAAAACATTAAATCTTATTTCATGCCATGTGGTACAGTATATGTATTTTTTTTAAATAAAAGAAAGTGACATATATTGTAGTTCAATTGGATATTTACATTTCATGTACCCCGTAATGATAGCAGTAGTTATAGAAATCTTAGCCACTTTCAAAGGACATTTTTCCCAGCAAGATGACTGACAGAATTTTTCAAAGTATAGAGAGAAACTGAGGCATAAAATTTACCTGAGAGCAGTCCTATTTAAATCGGACAAAATAATTACCTTTTCTTATATCCCTCTTCTAGAGTTTTCCTAGTATAATTTAATACATAGATAGTACTAGAAAGAAAAAGACATTTTAAATTAAGACCAATGTGAAACATTATACCAATTTAGTATCATTTTGCCCATTACCCTTATAGAAACTAAAAATAGAATGCTCAGAATTTGTACTGTAACTGCCTGCCACTTACATGGGATAACTATCTTTAGTTCCATCGTCCTTATTAAAGGTTTTCATTATGAGTTCATTTATGGAAATGTTATCTCACAGAGTTTTTTTTAGAGAGTTTTCTGAGATCTCAAAATGAGGTCTCAGAAACATGATTAGAACATAGTCATTTAGTTTCCCAGCAAATGCTGATCCTTTCCAGGAAAGTTCTATAAATAAGGAACCAAAGCTGGTTATCAGTAATTTGAAGTAGCCAGGTTGGATTGTGAATATTAATGTGTAAATTATAGCTTGTGCCAGCTATATACAACCAGGATTATATGCATATCTTCCCACAGTTTATTTTAAGTCTGAATTTGCATACAAACACTGGTCTAATTGAGTTTAAAAAAAAATTCTTAAGAGATGCCATGTGTTACTTAAAGATGTTTTGTTTTGAAACTTTGTAATAGGTAAGATCCACCAATATTTGTAAAGTTTACCATTTGTAGGAAACATTCTATTCTCAGTAATTCCCAGTGAAAGTAGTAGGTGGGCTAGAGATCATAAAATCCAGTCTTCAGGGGATCAAGCTGGAACACGACTGGGTAGCTGGTAGGGTAGTGACAGCACTGCTTCTAGGAGAGATCAGAAATGGGGGACGAGACTGAGTGCAAAGTCAAGGTCAAAAAGGTTACTCTTGGCTTTTGGCTACTTCTCTGTAAAGAGTACTGTTTCTCTATTTGAAGGAGTGATTTTAGTTCAGAAGTATATTGGAAAAGTGAAAGAATTCCTAGAGAAAAGCTAATCCCAGACGAGATAGTGAACGACTTATAGTTTATTATCCAATGACCTTTAGCACAGCAACTACACATGTGCGCAAGTGTAACTACTGGGCTGCTCTGGAGTTCACCAGAAACCCCTTGCCCTTAGTTTGAAGGAGGGAAAGAAATATCTCTGTAATTATCGCTGTAAATCCTTTGCTTTTGACATAATTGATTCTCTGGCATTTAAAATTTATATCCACTCACCCATAGGATTCTTTTAACTCTTTCATTAGTCATTTCCTTGTAAGAACAGGTCTGCTAGTTATAGAGAATGTTCAGTATCTTTCATAATCCTTGTCTTTATGGGACCAAACATTTCTGCCTTGTGCTAGAAAGATTTTTCAGCCCAGCCCCAGGCAACCACCATTCATTCTACTCTCTGCTTCTATGAGTTTGACTATTTTAGTTACCTCACAAATGCTTTTGCTGTATTTGTTTTGTATTTTCATTACTCTGTTTGATGGCAATGCTAGATATTCAGGAGCTACAGCTTCTCTCCAACATGAATGCTATCTTGTCAATGCCTTCGAAGAATAAAGATCATAATTCTTTCTTTTATATTGTGATTTCTATGAGAAGAGTTTTCTATCATCCTGGATCCAGATGGAAGATATTAACTTTCAGACTAAGTGTTCACTGGACAATTTTTCTTTCATTATTCCTAAGGTCTTTATTGTACATATGATGGTGTCTCCAATAGTTAAATATACCTCTAACTACAACATATAATTTAAATTCATACCTCACATGGGATTATATTGAAGATTTTGGTTTCAAATATTTCTCAAATTTGAGTTGTATTCAGAACTTAAGGGAGGTCTAATGCCATAGGCAGGGATTAGAAGTCCAGGCCAGACGTCTGAAGCTGTCAGCTTGGGTGCTGTTGATGTGAAGTGAATTGGATCACACAGAGATAGACATGACCACAGTCAGGTGTGACACTTGATGTGCCTATGCTTTGCCTCTTAGCTAGTTCTTAGTCATTCCATGTACTGTGCTCCTTAGTAGAAGCCAGAACACTTCAGGTAGAATTCTGTGAAATCCTCACAAGGCACAGAAACGTAATGGCATTTCTGAGAGTCACAAGTGTTCACTGAAGTAGAAATTATGTTCTCATTACATTAGCTTAATGCTGGGTATATTGGGACTCTTGCAAATGGACATTTTGTTCATGGATATTTTGTTTTAGCAATTTAAAGAATGTTAATTGGCTTAATATTTTAGAGTGAACATTTTAAAGTGATAAAGAAAAATAAGAAACTTTCTTAGCTCAATTAAAAATACATGTGTATTTTTGGTCCACACAAATCACATTACCCAAATAGTTCAGACCACTTGGCTAGAAAAGGCAAGACAAAGTGTTTCTGAGAGTGTCTCTGCATTTAGATAGACGTTTTAATTCCATACTTAGAGATCATCCACTAGGGTTTCTTTGAGCTTGGTGAAGAATATTCAGCATCTTGCCTAAGCTCTGGGAATGTGAACATCAATTATGAATATAGATCATCTCAGTTTGTGCATAGCACACTTTCTCTCAGTCCAATATAAACTTGTGTGAGTAGATCTGTTTACTGTGACAACCACAACTTATATTAATTGCTGATATACTTTTTCCAACATATTTTCTTGGGTCTGCATTTTTCAAAGATCAAAATTCCTGCATCTTCAGCACGAGTAGGTTGAAGAACACATAATATGGATAGTGATTAGGAACATTCAGACATGGGGAAGAGGTGACATATTGTTTACTGTTTTTAAAAGATGTGTTATAAATTTCACTTAGTCAAACTAACTTGATGAAATCAACATAGCTTTATGAGGAAGAATAAGCTCTGCAAGTTATATTTTTATATGAGATGAAATAATGAGTCAGTCTTCTTGAAGTTTTTTACATTATTATAGCAAGAACATTTAAGATGAGATATACCCTTTCAGCACTTTAAAGTTTAAGTGTACAATATAGCATTGTTAACTCTAGGTAGAGAAGATCTTAGCATCTGATGTAACTGAAACTACATGCATCGAATAGCACCTCCCCATTTCTCCTACTTCCCAGCCCCAGGAAATCACCATTAATTCTACTCTTTGCTTCTGTGAGTTTGACTATTTTACATACCTCGTTGATAATGGTTTGGATGTTTGTCCCCTCCAAATTGCATGTAGAAATGTGATTCCCAATGTTGGAGGTGGGGTCTAATGGGAGGCAAGTGGATCATGGGGGCAGATCCCTCATGAATGGTTTAGCACAATCTCCTTGGTGATAAGTAAGTTTTTGTTCTGAGTTCACGTGAGATCTGGTTGTTTAAAAATGTGTAGCATCTCCCTCCCCCACCGTCTTTCCCCTTTTGCCTTCCACCATGATTATAAGCTTCCTGAGGCCCTCACTAGAAATAGATGCTGGAGCCATGTGGTGCAGCATGCAGGACTGTGAGTCAATTAAACCTCTTTTATTTCTTAAGTTACCCAGCCTCAGGTATTTCTTTTCTTTTCTTTTCTTTTCTTTTCTTTTCTTTTCTTTTCTTTTCTTTTCTTTTCTTTTCTTTTCTTTTCTTTTCTTTTCTTTTCTTTTCTTTTCTTTTCTTTTCTTTTCTTTTCCTTTCTTTCTTTCTTTCTTTCTTTCTTTCTTTCTTTCTTTCTTTCTTTCTTTCTTTCTTTCTTTCTTTCTTTCTTTCTTTCTTTCTTTCTTTCTTTCTTTTTTTTCTTTGAGATAGCTCAGGCTGGAGTGCAGTGGCTCACGGCAACCTTTGCCTCCCGGGTTCAAGCAATTCTGCCTCAGCCTCCCAAGTAGCTGGGACTACAGGTGCGTGCACCCACGCCCAACTAATTTTTGTATTTTTGGTAGAGATGTGGTTTCACCGTATTGGCCAGGCTGGTCTTGAACTTCTGACCTTGTAATCTGCCCACCTCAGGTTCCCAAAGTGCTGGGATTACAGGTGTGAGGCCCTGCGCCCAGCCATATTTGTTTGTAGTAATGCAAATGGCCTCACACACTCATGTAAGCGAAAATCATGCAGCATTTGTCATTCTTTGACTGGCTTATTTCCCTTAGTGTGATGTCTTCCAGGTGTATCCACATTGTCACATAAAATGAAGTTTTGATAACAGTTCTAAGACTTAGCTGAAGTCAAATGGAATGCTTCGGGTACTGCCTCATAGCTTGTTATCTCCTGGACTTGACTGTGGCCATTTCCTATTCCCGCCCTGCTCTGCAAGGTGGTATTCTAGCCATCCTTCAAGGTCCTGCATGAATACCATCTCCTCTAGGAAGCCTTCCTTTGGTTTCAAGGCAGAGTTCAATCTTACCTCATCTGAAAACCAGTGACACTTTGGAGTACCTCATGA
Source organism: Macaca nemestrina (assembly GCF_043159975.1). Lineage (NCBI taxonomy): Eukaryota > Metazoa > Chordata > Mammalia > Primates > Cercopithecidae > Macaca > Macaca nemestrina. The sequence goes on along the minus strand of NC_092132.1, from coordinate 122,339,812 downwards.
TAGCCCTTCACAAACTCCTTTCATGTGACTGTGTGTGTGTATCATCTCTCTACAGTGAGAATAAAATCTCCAAAGCCAGGAACTACATCTTCCTCACTTCCTCATTCTCCACTGGGCCTTGTGTTTAATACTTGAATGAAAATTCAATAAGTATCTGTTGATGGGTAAATAATCATGGAAAACAAATTCCAGACCAGGTCTGATAAAGTGGATTATATGGGCCAACATTGTGGAAAGTAAGCTTTCGAAGTATTGTAACTGATGAAAAGCAGTCCATCATGGTTAATGGGCTACCTGAGCAAATACCTTTCCTGAGCTTTTTCTTGAATTCATAGAATCTTGGATCTGCAAGAAAACTTACAAGTCATCACTTTTTTTTTTTTTAATGAGATGAAGTCTCGCTCTGTTGCCAGGCTGGAGTGCAGTGGCGCGATCTCGGCTCACTGCAACCTCTGCCTCCCGGGTTCAAGCAATTCTCCTGCCTCAGCCTTCTGAGTACCTGGGACTACAGGTGCATGCCACCATGCCCAGCTATTTTTTTTTTTTTTTGGTATTTTTAGTACAGACGGGGTTTCACCATATTGGCCAGGATGATCTCAATCTCTTGACCTCATGATCCACCTGCCTCAGCCTCCGAAAGTGCTGGGATTACAGGCGCGAGCCACTGCGCCTGGCCCAACTCATCACATTTAGCCTCTCAGTCTTCTATGTTAGAAAACATTGATCCAAAAAATAAAATGATTTCTTCAATGCTAGATAGTCGCTGAAGTAGGACTAGAACTCAAGTGTTTTAAAGCCTGCTTCACATTTCTTGTTACTAAGCTGCACTGCCTCCCACATATGGCCTATTTTGGTCTCTAAACTGTCATGAAAACAGATGCTAGGTCCCTGTCAAAATGTTTGTGTATTTCTGGGTGTAAAAAGGTGTGTGTGTGTTTGTGTCTGTGCTCATGTGCATGGATCCCTGGTGGAGGGGGGAGAAAGGCAATTTGTAGCTGCAGACTTCTGTCATTGCACGCAGTGCACCCTGCCATGGCGAGTTCATACTCCACAGCAATAGAACAGCTGCTGCAAAGGGATGATGTGCTATTTTCATCTTGGATGTGTGTTTTGCATCAGGCTCTTAGCAACGGCAAGAGTAAACCTCTGTAAAGTACACCTTCTTAACCTTTTACTGTTACGCACACTTAGTCCACAGAAACAATACGTTTAACGGGAGTTTTTCCTGCTGGACCGTTAAATATGCAGTTCTTGCATATGAAACATGAATATTTTGTTCCCTTCAGTAGAATAGCAATAATAATAACACTACTAGTAATACCAGCTAAAATATTTTAAGTTCTTTTTTCAAACGGAAAAATTTTTTTAGATGCCATATTTTTTCACTCTAGGGCAACAGTCATCTTGTATAACTTTGAAATCACACTAAAACCCTCTGTAGCAACATAAAGATAGAAAAATCCTCCTTTCAGCAATATGGCACTGTGTGCAATGAGCAAATGCAATGATACAGAAGGAAGATTGAGTTTAAGAGTATCAGCAGCAAAGTGACAGAAACACTCAGACATTAAAAACTAAAAATTAGACTTAATTGATTACAGGTGGGAGGAGCCTATTACTTTTGGTGAGGACACATATAGGTGGGAAAAAGAGAAAGAAAAAAAACATATCTATGACAAGAAGCTTCACATATTTCATTTTGATAATACTTTTTGACACTAAAGGAAACAACGTTTTCTGTCATGTGTGTTCCAAGTAATGCCATTCTGTTTCTCATCGATCTTTGGACCTGGCTGTATAATCTATGTGGTGAAGCAGAACTCCTTTATTAGTAATTTTTAGTAGCTACATTTGTAAGTCTTTTGCTGACAATTATAAGGAAGCTCTTGTATATTGACAAGAGCATAAATCTATCAACAGCCAGGTTCATGTCTAGAGTCACCTCTTAAAGGCTATAAGATACTGGGCAAGTCATTTCATTTCTTTAAAGCTGTTTCCTCATCTGTGAAATGCTGATAGAATCATACTTTACATAGATCAGATGTAAATAAGAATAGCTGTAAGTTAGTGCTCAGGAAATTATAGTATTCTGTGCAAATCTTATTAACTTCGGTTTTCTTTCAAACACTGATTAATTTATATATAGCTGAAAATACACAGAATCATTGTCATGGACTAAATTTTAAGATGTCTTAGGAAAAGAGCTCAGGCTGAAGTGTGGTGGCATGGTCTTGGCTCACTGCATCCTCTGCCTCCCAGGTTCAAGTGATTCTCCTGCCTCACCATCCTGAGAAGCTGGGATTACAGGTGCCCGCCGTCACGCTCAGCTAATTTTTGTATTTTTACTAGAGACAGGGATTTATCATGTTGGCCAGGTTGTTCTCGAACTCTTGACCTCAGGTGCTCCGCCTGCCTTGGCCCCCCGAAGTGCTGAGATTACAGGCGTGAACCACTGTACCCAGCCAGGACAAGAATATTTTTGAAACTATGAGCTTTATCATTAGAGACATTAAAACTTCAGAAGGAAAGAGAGCTTTGAGTTCTTCTGAGCCAACTCCTTCCTTTTATCACCACCAACAACCTGAAGTCTACAGTAACATGAGCAGGAAGAAGTGAAAGCAGATTTGGGGCTGAGGTATTCTTCGTTTATGTCCAGTGATCTTTCCATTTCACCCACCATACTCTACATTTGTCACTACCACCACCATCGTCATCATTATGACCAAAATTAAATCTAAACAAGTTTTCCCAAAGTAATTCCATTTTCATGTTAAAGATCAGGCAGTTCACATCCATTTCCTCTTTTGTCAAATGAAGGAATTGGATGAGGTGATTTATGTAATTCCTACAACCTCTCGGTGCTAACAAACCAACATTCAGTGACATTTACAATGATCATGGTGGCAAGTTGGGAGAGAGAAAGGGCATTTCTGAAGTAATAATAAAATGAGTAAAATAAGATGGTAGTGCTGCATGTTGACATTGTGAACTTTGCATTTTTACTTTCTCTCATCCAAATCACAGTAAAGGAGCTGAAACAAGATTTTAGTTAATTGGTAGCCACACGTGCCTGCATGGCTGGTATGCCAGGTTTTGTTTTACTCACACTGCTGTACCATATCCAAGGCCAGAGTGAATTTCGGTGCCATGGGCTCTACAAGAGCAAGACTGGAGTAGGAGCTAAAGTCAAGTTCCCATTGGAGAGGATTGACCAACTGATAGAGGACAAAAATGAAGAGCCAAAGGGGAGAAGGGACCAGAAGTACTGAGATCTGAAAGCAAATAGCCTAACATTTAGAGCTGACCATGTGAAATGAGGCCAGCCAGGGCTGGTGCAGAGCCAGAACAAGGAAGGCCAGAAAGCTAAGGTGAGATTTTGGAAACAAATATGATGAGAGCTTATTGTAGGGGAGTCTTTTGGGGATCTATGGCCTTGATCTGATGGGTCTGCTTGTCCCCAATGCTCCTTTAAACATGCTCCTTGAAGCTTCATGCCTGCCTTAGCAAGAGATTGAAAATGAACTTATATTTTAGAAACAAAGACACTAAGACCATTCACAAAAATTCAAGAAGTAATTTTAAAAAATACAGTAACATTTAAAAAATATATGTTATTTCACAACATATGTAAAACTATTAAAATACCTTGACATCCCAGCACATTTTGGGGTGTCAAAATTTGGCAGGGGGCAGTGGCTCATGGCTATAATCCCAGCACTCTGGGAGGCTGAAGCAAGAGGATTGCTTGAACCCAGTTCTAGACTAACCTGGTCAACATGGCAAAACCTTGTCTCTACAAAAAATAGAAAAACTTAGCCAGGCCCGGTAGTGCGCACTTGTAGTAACAGCTGCTCAAAAGGCTGAGGCAAGAGGATTACTTGATCCCGAGAGTTTAAGGCTACAGTAAACTAAGCTGTGATCATGCCACTGCACTCCAGCCTGGGTGACAGAGCAAGACCCTGTCCCCAAAGAAAAGAAACAAGAAGAAGAAGAAAGAAAATAGAAATAGTGTATGTTGATAGGAAACTTAGTGAAGAACATTAAGAAGATTTCCTTGAGCTCTTGGTTGCCATGGTGGAGCTGTGGGAGCTCCAGGGTCAGAAGATGGTGGACTCTATGAAGCAGCCTCTTGAGGGAGGTAGATCTTGGAGATGTAATTTTTCATGTTCAGCACCAGCTGTTGTGAGGATAGCCAGGTGTTTATGCAGCAGGTGTGGCAGTGCACAGAGGACTGCCACATGCCTCTGGCTCAAGCCCAAGCTTTGGGGACTATGGAGATAAAGAAGTTCCAAGGCTACCTGTCCCAGTGCACCATGCATTGCAATGACAAAGCCAGAGATCACTAGATGCAGGGAGTGAGGAGCTTTAGGCAAAGTGACAGCTGGACACTTGTGTGACCAAGTGTTGATCTGTGCATGTCACCCTGACAATGACCAAGGAGATGAAGGAGATGCTCTCATCCATTGGGATACACATCTTTGCCAGTGACCATCAGGGCTGAGGACACGAATCTATTTAACAAAAGGAAGGAGAATTTTAGTCTTTAAGGCAAGTATCATGAATGAAGAAATTAAGGATAGCAACAAGTATAAGGCCTATGTCACTTGCCTTTGGACAAAGCTCCCTTTACGTTTCAATCCTAGAAACTGAAATGAAAAAAACTAGTGCTAAAATTAGGATCAGAGATAGTACAGGAAAGTGTATTTGAGTCAAAATTCCATGTGGCAAGTGCTTGTCCTGGCAGCAGGAATATCCTTGTACTAAGCCAGAGCCTTCCAAGGTACAGGTTCTTTTTTACTACATAGGAACCGACAGACTGGCAGGGTCCTCTGATCTGGCTGTGATCTGGTGGAGTTTGAGGAGAGGTGTTTCTGTTTGTTGCCAGGATCCTATTTACCATAAGTGTTGCTGCACCATTTTCCATAATAAAACAAAATCCACGAGATAATTCATGTAGAGAGCAAAAAAGGTTTGTTGGTCTTTGTTTTGCTTGGTTTTGTTTTATATGTACAAGGGCATAAAGTTGATTTAGGATGTGGAGTTGGGAAAGAGGGTAGTTTGGATAAGAATTTTGAAAGGTTGCTTATGGGTATCCCTTGCTGGATGTGCCTCTCTTGAAATTCTTACTCACTGCATCTTTCAGCCTGGATATGATGCAAAAACATGAGTGGTGACTTCACATTTAGGTTTGAAAGCAGAGATTCCTTCTTATTGGCTGATGGGTCCTGAGGCTGTCTGCAGCCCAGTGGCAGGACAATCTAGCAGAAATATTTTGCACTTAAAGAGATGGGGGGTTAGGCCGGGCGCGGTGGCTCAAGCCTGTAATCCCAGCACTTTGGGAGGCCGAGATGGGCGGATCACGAGGTCAGGAGATCGAGACCATCCTGGCTAACACAGTGAAACCCCGTCTCTACTAAAAAATACAAAAAACTAGCCGGGCGAGGTGGCGGCGCCTGTAATCCCAGCTACTCGGGAGGCTGAGGCAGGAGAATGGCGTAAACCCGGGAGGCGGAGCTTGCAGTGAGCTGAGATCTGGCCACTGCACTCCAGCCTGGGCGACAGAGCGAGACTCCGTCTCAAAAAAAAAAAAAAAAAAAGAGATGGGGGGTTTTGGTTGTGATATATACCTGTATCCAGGAATAAACAGTGAAAGAGGAACCGTTGGCTACTTAATTAAAGGAGATGTGAAGTGCTGAATTTGGAAAAACCTGGATTTCATAGAATGGAATGGAATGAAAGCCCAAACCCAGCATTGCTTATGTAGCCCCTGAATTAACAGAACCCTGTTGAGACAATACCCTGGCAACAGGAAGGTCAAAGAAGAAAAAGTAAGCAACTTGGCTAGGATGAGCTGTGACTTCCTTAGAGCAAAGGAGAGGCAGCCCCATTACCAAATACCACTTTTGCCCAGGCTGTTGTGACATGCAGTGCTCCTGCCCAGCATGACACCTGATTTTGACAAGGACCTTGTTATCTTTCCACCAAGTGATCACTTGAAATGATATAGCCTGTATGTTGTTCCCAAGCTGTCATATATTTTCCTGGTTGTTCAATTTTAACAATGAGAATAATAAGGTTTAATACTCCTCCCTGAGACAAGATTTGCTTATTTCCCAGTTTGAAATTACTTTGCTAAGAGGGATATAATGAGTTCTATAGTGAAACAATTATGTGTTTCATCCTAATTTCTGAAACTCTTGATTGAAAATTCAAGTCCGTTGTTTGTCTTCCACCCTATCCTTTGGTTCTGTCACCTCAGAACTAACACCTTGACAAAGTATTTCTCTTTTGTCTTTCTACCCTCCCTCCAAAAGTTTATTTTTTAATAAATCGCTTCTAGCACCAACCCAAACCACAATTATTTAAAAAGAAAAAAAAATAGCCCAGGATTCCATTTACTTATAAACTTGCTTTCTGAACTTCATTTTTAATTTGAGCTTTTTTTGAGACAGTCTCGCTCTGTTTCCAGGCCGGTGTGCAGTGGCGTGATCTCAGCTCACCGCAACCTCTGTCTCCCTGGTTCAAGTGATTCTCCTGCCTCAGCCTCCCAAGTAGCTGGGATTACAGGCAGACGCCACCATGCCCAGCTAATTTTTGTATTTTTAGTGGAGACAGGGTTTCACCATGTTGGCCAGGATAGTCTCGATCTCCCGACCTCGTGATCCACCTGCCTCCGCCTCCCAAAGTGCTGGGATTGCAGGCATGAGCCTCCACGCCTTGCCATTTTCAGCATTTTTAAATATCAGTTATGGATTCATTGTTTTCAATATAAGATAACATGAGCAGAGACTGTGTGGGTGGGATTGAGAGTGAAGACTGGGCTCATTGACAGCCTCTCATCATCTCATCAAGCAGAGTTTCCCATATCCTCTGAATCTATGCCTGTGTAACTCCAAATATTAGCATAAATATAAAAAAACCTCATCCATTTAGATATTTTATCTACATGATGTCAACTATTGAAATGAATCTAAATTCTTTTCACAATGATTTAGGCAAGAAACACTGGCTTGGAGTAACGTCAGAAAACATGTCATGTAGCGAACATTTATAGACCATCTTTTAAATTGTCCATATGAAAAGAATAACATCTAGCTGATTAGATGTATTTTAGGGGAATTGGGAAAGAATAAATAACTCTGTGCCTTATGACTGTCCTGATATCTGCTATTTATATCTCTGTTCTGGGCAAAGAATACAAAAACAGAATGAATTAATTGTTGTGCATGCTATTATGTCTTGGATGTAGTAATATCAACATTTATAAAAATATCAACTCAGTACAGATAAAAAATAGAAAGTAATTTTCCTCTTTTGTTTTTAAAGGAGGAAAAATATTATTATAGACCCTGAACCTCCTTCTTCACTGAATGGGAAGAAATAAAAGCTATAGAAGCCTGTAGATATAAAATAATAAGAAGGTAATGTGATGGAAAGTGGCTGGGGCTATGTAGTTTGAATCTCCAGAAAAGGCTTCTCTGAGAAGGAGGCTTTGAGCTTGGAGAGCTGAGTAACAAGAAGAAGTCAACCATGTAGGGAACAGTATTTCAGGCAGAGGGAACAGCAAGCGCAAAGGCTAAGGTGGGAATGATTCCAGCCATAGTAGCCAGAGTCTACGATGCAAGGGCTGGGAGGGGTGGTAGTGAAAGGAGTTGCATTTTATTTGAAGATCAACTGGAAACCAACACATAGCATTAAGCAAGAAATGGCATGATATGATTTATAGTTTTAAAAGATTACAATGGTTGTTCTGTAAGAAGATGCCAGAAGAAGCAAGGAGACCAGATGTGTCTATTTTAAAGATTTTTTCATTGATACGTATTTATAGGATACCTGTGATATTTTGATACATACATACAATGTGTAATGATCAGATCACACACAACATATCTATCACCTCAAACCTTATCATTTCTTTGTGTTGGGAACATTTCAAATCTGTTCTTTTAGCTATCTTGAAATATAAAATATATTATTGTTAATTATATGTCTTAGTCTGTTTTGTGTTGTTATAAAATAATTTATAAAGGAAAAAGATGTATTTGGTTCACAGTTGTGATGTCTGGAAAAATTCAAAATTGGGCATCTGTATTTGGTGAGGGCCACAGGCCCCTTCCCCTCATGGAGGAAGGTATAGAGAGCCAGTATGTGCAGAGATTACATGGTGAGAAAGGAAACAAGAAGGAAACGGAGGAAACTAGCAGAGGGAGAACTCGTTCTGTTAGTTCCTGCAAGAGTAACTAACTCACTCCCGATCTCCCCAACTCCCTGGTTAAGGCATTAATCTATTTATGAAAGTTTAACATCCATCACCCAAACACCTTCCATTAGGCCCCACCTTCAACACTCAGAATCAAATTTCAACATGAGGTGTATGGGGGCAAGCATCCAAACTGTAGCACTATAGTCACTCAAATGTGCTATTGTACACTAGGACTTATTTATTCTTTCTATCTAACTGTATGTTTTTGCACATTAACCAAACTCTCTTCATTCCTTACCGCCTCATCGTTCCCTGCCTCCAGTAACTATATATCTACTCTCTGTCTTCATAAGATTCACTTTTCAGCTTCCACATATGAACGAGAACATGCAATATTTGTGATTTGATGTTAGGCTTATTTCATGTAACATAATGACCTCCAATTCCATCTATGTTGCTGCAAATGACAGGATTTCATTCTTTCTCGTGGCTAAATAATATTCCTTTGTACATATTTACCACATTTTCTTTATCTATTTACTCATTGATGGATACTTAGGTTACTTTCATACACTGTTATTGTGAATAGTGCAACAATAAACATAGGTGTGAAGTTATCCCTTTGATGTGCTTTTTTCCTCTTCTTTGGATCAATACCCAAGATTGAGATTGCTGGATCATATGGTAGTTCTATTTTTAGTTCTTTGAGGAGTCTCCAGACTGTTTTCCATAATGGCTATGCAAATTTCCATTCAACAGTGTATAAAAGTTCCATTTTCTCGGCATCTTTGCCAGCATTTGTAAAATTTTTTGTCTTTTTGGTAACAACCATACTAACTAGGCTAAGATAATACCTCTTGGTGGTTTTGATTTGCATTTCCCTGATAATTCCAGGAAAGAGATGACATTGGGTTAGGTTAGAGTGGAACCAGGGGATGAGTACAAAAGATGAGGAGAAGTTAGAATCTATTTTAGAGAGTCAACAAAACTCACTAAATAGATGCAGTTAAGGAAGCAAGGAAAGTAACTAAGGGTAACACCTGTTTGTGGCTGAAGTAACTGAATAAATGGAGGTAAGACAATATGAGACAGCAAATATTTGGCGAATATCTCATGTGGTATTTTGGGGGAAAGGTGAAAATGCTATTAATTTAAAATCTCTATTATGCTTCCAATTGAAGATGTAAAGAATTGTCTAGAAAAGTCTGGAACTCAAGGAAGAGGTCAGGGTTAAAGATATAAATTTAGAAGACATTGGAATATAAGTTTAATTAAAGCCAGTTGGCCAGATGAGATCATCCATGTAGAGATTATAGAGAAGATAAGAGGGATCAAAACCAAGTCTTGTAGAATTCCAGTATTAAGAGTTGCCAGAGAAAGAAACTAACAAAGACAGAAAAAGCAGTCAGTAAGGTGGGAAGAAACCAAGAGGGCCCAATGTCACAAAAGCATTTCAGGCTACAGAAAGTGTTTAATTAAAGAGAAGATAGAAGAGCTTCCCTTGCGTTTGGCAATGGAGGTCACATTTGTGATCTGGACAGAATAGTTGCAGAGAGTAATGAATTTAAATTGTGCATCAAACTAAAAGACACACACTCTGGCCAAAGGAACAGCCACAGAAGGCTGGCATATGATGTGCCTGGCACGCAAGTTTTGGTTTTGTCCTTTGGATTCTCCTGTTAGATATACGTGGCTGTTAAACAAGGCCTCAGAAATAATGGCTTGGTAATGGATGATTCTGACAGGATATAAGAAATCCCAGAGTGTTAAGCTCATCAGGTTTATTGTTAGTTCTTGTTTCCTGGAAGTGTTTGAAGCCTTGACTCTATACGGTGAAATACTACTCCATTAAATTGTCTGACATTTTAGCACTTTAATTTAGTGCCAGGGACCACTTTTAGTGTAAAATGTTTCGCAAAGGGATCTCTTTTAAACTGCCTGGCTTTTGTAACTCTCAGTTTTTTCTTCCAAGCCTTTCACCAGTGTAACCATCCCAAATTTGCATCTTGCCTGATGCTAACTGAGGAAGACGGGCACCTGGGGTTCCACCAGCAGGAACAAAACATGTTAAAATTGTTGCAGAAGCCAATGAGATAAAAACAGATAGCACTGGGGCACAAAACCCTGGAACCTGTTGCAGGTGTTTAGCACTGACCTTCCACATAACCATGGGTAGCCATAGGACCTTTTTTAACCCCCACTTTTCACATTTGTAAATGCAGGGAGCAGGAATTACATTTTAAATACATAATTTTTGTCACTGGTAGCATCTGTCTGGGGCCAGCGGCACAGGCAGTAAAGAGAATTTACCCAGACAGATGTGAGGAAAGAAAGCCATATTGATTAGAGAAAGCATGAAAATATGTTGCAAGGGTGCAATGGGCAGATCAGCAAGAGAGGAACTGACTGCAAGCAGACAAAGGCTTGGTGGGAATTTTATGGAATGGCGCTTGTGCTGGAGAGGGCTCTATGCTTTACCGATAACGCCAAAGTTGCAGTAAGCTAACTTGCAGTTTTCTCTTGTCCGAGGGTCTGAAAGTAAGTCAGGCATGAGAAGATTGTGAGTTGTTTGCACAGGAAGGCTATGTGTCCTGGACCATGAAGAAAGGCAGGCATGTAGCTTATCCGCTTTTTCTTTTTGTTTTCTCCTGCTCCCAATGGCCTGACTCCTTTTCTCTAATTAGGACTTCACAATTGTGGCATCTCATGTATTCTAAAGTATATGGTGACCATCTAAGGAAGTTGGTTTGAATATGCAGGTCTAGCAAAGAACATGCTCTAGATATAAAAACTAGGAAGCACCATCTAATTGAAGATGGAGATGAATGACTTCACCCTCGGGCAAGAAGGACTTAAGGAGAATAGGAAGGATGGCAGGAATGGAGGAAAATATGGTGGATGGAAAGATGAGACACTGAAACAATTTGAAGATTGAAAGGTGAGAGTCTGAGGTCCAGGGCTTTACACTAGTGGTTGAAGAATCTTGATCACAGGCCAGCCAGGACCTCAAAGGCTCAAGAGAAATGATGACAAGGTTTGTTTGGCTTGTTTAGAGCTGGGCTGTAGAGTGGGAAGATTGTGGTTAAACCTTAGCTGAACTGATAAAAAGCATGAAGCTGTACTGAGAGATTTTTCAATTGTACATAGTTGCAGAAAGAAACAACCTGCCTCCATAGTAAATATTTGTGTTAGAACACAGTGGAGGAAGGTAGGGGGGAGCATGAACTGAAGGGGTTAACAGAGCATACGTAGTAGGCAGTTGGGATAGGAGTGCAAGGGAAGGATAGCTGGTGACAAGGTTGAGTCTGTGACTTAGAGGGGCTTAGGTCAAATTCTCCTCCTTCTACCCTTCTTCCAGTTCTTCTCCTCCCTCTTTATTCCTCCCCTGTTTCCCTTCCCACTCTTTTCCTCCTTCCCCCTGCCTCCTCTCTTCTTCCTCCTCTCTGCCTTTACTTTCTCCTTTAAAGTCTTAACAAAACAAAACAAAACAAAAACTGTACTGATAGAATCCTAAGTGTACTGAGAGATTTCTCAACTGTGGGCAGAATTGCTAAGTGGTAGTAAACTCAACACAACATTTATATTGCACTTTACAATACAGAAAGCACTTTCATGTAATTAACTCCTTTGATTTGATCATCACAACAATGCCTGAGGCTAATAGTTATAAACCTTGTTACTCATGAAGAAGCTGAAATTCTTATCAGTTAAATGTGTTGCTTGGGACTTAGTAATTGGCAAAGCAAGCCAAGTCTGTCTGCAGACCCCCTGGTCTTCTGGTTCCAAATCCCGTGCTCTTCTCATTATATAGCACAACACTTATTTTTTTATAAAAATGGAAAAGTCTTTTTTTATGTATTTACAGACAGTTCATGACTTTAGACATACACACGATAAAACCATTTTTATTAAATATAAAAAAATAGAGCAAATTTGGGTCCTTTTTTTATTTTCTAATGACAATGCTAAAAGCTAAAAGGCAATTGACCATTGATGGGAGAACAAAGGAACCTGAATAATTAATAAAATGTATTCTAAATCCAGAAACTGTCAAAGTAGGCGATGTAAGAGATGCCACAGTTGCTTGGTTGTTCGTGACATCTGATGACGCTGCGTCTCAGTAATAAAAACTTCAGGGAATCTGAAAGAAATAATAATGTGCCACGGTATTTTGAGCTTACCACCACAAGAAATACTCTGTAATTGCATCAAATGATTATAAATGGCATATTTTTAGGGACACAATAAGCAATGCAAGGGACAGGTCTGGTTATTAGTGCCAAAATATGTATTTATTCCCATACTGCTTTTTTTCCCCAGGCATTTTCTGGCATCTCATTTCTGACTATTAAATTATACCCCAAATAGAATATGCAACTACATGTAACCGACCTATTCTGGTCTACATTAAGTGCAGCAGCATAAATAGAAACTGAAAAGAACCAGAAGCATTTAGAATTTTGTTTTTATTCATCTAATCTACTTGGCCTTTTTGTCTGGGATGTAAGTGATTCTGAGCCCCTCTCCAGGCTCACACTTTCCCCAGGTTTCAGTACCTGGGGCTCACAATCTCAGTGGAAGAGTTTCAAGGCAATCTTCCACCCAGGACTGCTCATGCCTTGTATATACACAAAGCAGGGTTGCTCAAAACATAGGAAACAACTAGGAGGAATAAAAAGGAAAAGCTTGTTCCTTAAAGAACAAGGAGGAGGCCAGCAGTCTTTTTCATACCTTCTTGTTTATAGAAAGCAGACCTTTTTTTTTTTTTTTTTTTTTAAGTAAAAGCAGATTTGGAGCATGAAAGAAATATGACCTAGATTGTGTTGTTTTCTTTTATTGTATATACAAATAGTTTAGCTGAAGTGAGCTATTCAGCTATTGATTTTAAATCATAAACTTAATTCCTCATCAAGGAAACAACAAATGGGATGTTTGGGGCAGATGCAAAGTTAAAGTATGTCTAAAGAAATAGCATGCTAGCTGTGTTTTATGTGGAAGGTAAATTATAACAAAACAAATGAACCCCACAAACCCCAAAGATTTTCCCTTATAGTTATAGAAATTAGGAAATGCCCTAATGTGTATCTTTCCTTCCCATCTGTACGGAGATTTTGAATTTTATATAATTTGTACTAATATGTAACTAGACCAGCTATAGTCTGTTGAGGCTTTCTTGTGATGGAAAGCAGGTGAAATCAATTTTCAGTTGAAATAGGCTTTTCAGTTCACTATAGGATGTTTGTAGGGCTTTTTTAGAGAAGGGCTTTGCATTTAGACTCGAACAGTTTAGCAGGCTTCGTTGGAGGGTAAATCTGGCTGCTGGATCTACTTGGATGTTTTCTTTTCATAAGCAGAGTTGGAGATAAAGTGATTCTTGCTTTCAAATACACTTTTAACAATACAAAAGTATAGTTGAAGCCCCTTTTTCTTTTGAGATAGGGTCTCACTCTGTTGCCCAGGATGGAGTGCAGTGGCACAATTTCAACTCACTTGTAGCCTCGACCTCACAGGCTCAGGTGATTCTCCCACCTCAGCCTCCCAAGTAGCTGGGACCACAGGCATGTGCCACCACATCCGGCTAATTTTTGTATATTTTGTGGAGTTGGGGTTTTGCTATGTTGCCCAGACTGGCCTTGAACTCCTGGGCTCAAGCTATCCTCCCTCCTTGGCATCCCAGAGTGCTGGGATTACAGGTGTAAGCCACCACTCCCAACCTAATTGAAGACTTGTATGTTAGGTGCTAAGTAATACAAAAGTAAAAGTGCCGCTGTTTCTGTCCTCAAGGAATTTACAGTCTGGGGAAGGAGACACAATATAAACAAACCCACTGATGAGTAAATGATTACAAATTATGCAAAGTGCCCTGATAGAAAAGAATAGATATGCATTATCTCTGTATTCCCTGTGAAGGGCACCTGACCCATCAGGAAGGCCATTGATCATATCCATCAGTCTTCCAGGTATACCAAGGACATTGGATTGAATGTCACAGGACCTGGATTCAAGTCCTGCCATTGAATCCAGCTGTGTGTTTCTGGGCTTCAGTTTCTGTATATGCAGTAATAGTATTGAATATTAGTGTTGAGTAATAGCATTGAATGCCCTCCATGCTCATTGCATCTTCATCCACAATTACAATGTCTTGGTGGCTTTCTAAGTTTTTTTTTAATTTCTAATTTTTGTAGGTACACAGTAGGTGTCTATATTTATGGAGTATGTGAGATATTTAGATAAAGGCATGCAATGCATAATAATCACATCGTGGAAAATGGAGTATCCATCTCCTTAGTGTTTAGCCTTTGTGTTACAAAAATATTCAATTATGTTCTTTAAGTTATTTTAAAATGTACAATTACATTATTTTGACTATAGTCACACTGTCATGCTATTAAATACTAGGTCTTATTTATTCTTTCTAATTATTTTTTGTACTCTTTAACCATCTCTACCTCTCCCCGATCCCCCAGTACCCTTCCTAGCCTCTGGTAACCATCCTTCCATTCTCTATCTCCACGGGTCCAATTGTTTTGATTTTTACATTCAACAAATGAGTAAGAATATACAATGTTTGTCTTTCTGTTCCTGGCTCACTTCACTTAACATAATGACCTCCAATTCCATCCATATTGTTGCAAATAACAGAATCTCATTGTTTAATGACTAAATAGTACTCCATTGTTTCTATGTACCACAATGTCTTTGTCCATTCATGTGTTGATGGATACTTAGGTTGCTTCCAAATCTTGGCTATTGTGAACAGTGCTGCAACAAACATGGATGTGCAGATATGTCTTTAACATACTGATTTCCTTTCTTTTGGGAATATACCCAGCAGTGGGATTGCTGGATCATATGTTAGCTCTGTATTTAGTTGTACTCTCTATTGTGGTTGTACTCGTTTACATTCTTACTGGCTTTCTAGAACCTACTCTTGGGGAGCCATATGGAAATTTTGCTGAAGGTGAGAGTATGGCAGCTTGATGCTATGCAGTGTTTTTTCAAGCTTCTTAGTTTGTTGTTGTTGTTCTTTTGAGACCTAAGACTCAAGAGAGATGACCCAAGGCTGCTGCAGAGCTGTAGAGAGGAGATGAGGAGCGAGCAAAGGAGGTAGGGTTGGAGGCTCAAGGCATCTCCCACCCCGACTTGTCTCAGACATGTCCCTCCTTAATCTGTTGATTACACCAGGCTAACAGTGAAGATTTTATCCAAAGAATTCACCTGCTAAAAGAGGAAAACATTTTAAAATTACTTTTGTAGTCCAAATAGTCTCTGGAACTAGAAAATTCTGGATTCCAAATATAGATATGTGGTGCTTAACGACAAGGATACATTGAGAAATGCATTATTAGGCGATTTTGTACTTGTGTGAACATCACAGAGTGCACTTACATGAACCGGGATGGCAAAAGATACTGCAGACATACTACATACTAGGCTAGGTGGTCTAGCCTGTTGCTCCTAGACTACAAATCTGTACAGCATGTTACTGTACTTAATACTCTAGGCAATTGTTAATACAGTGGTATTTGTTTATCTATCTAAACTATCAAAACCTAGAAAAGGTACAGTAAAATATGGTATAAAAGATTTTATTTAAAATACACCTCTATAAGGCACTTCCCATGAATGGAGCATGCAGGACTGCCTATTGCTCTGGGTGGGTCAGTGAGTGAGTGCTGAGAGAATGTGAAGGCCTAAGACATTACTGTATACTACTGTAGACTTCATAAATATTATATTTAGACTACCTATATTTATAGAAAAATCTTCTTTCTTCTATAATAAATTAACCTTAGCTTATTGTAAATTTTTCACTTTATAAACTTCTTAATTTTTCAAAACTTTTTGACTCTTTTTCAGTAATAGCTTGAAATACAAACACATTTTACAGCTGTACAATCATAATTTCTTTTTATCCTCATTCTATAAACTTTTTTGAATTTTTAAATTTTTAAATATAATTTTTAAAATTTTGTTAAAAACAAAGACACAAACACACACATTAGCCTAGGACTACACAGGATCAGGATCGTCAATATCACTGTCTTCCACCTCCACATCTTATCCTACTGGAAGGTCTTCGGGGACAGTAACAAGCACGCTGTCATCTCCTATAACAATGCCTTCTTCTGGAATTCCTCCTGAAGGACCTACCTCAGGCTGTTTCACAGTTACCTTTTTTTTTAAAAAAAAGTACATGAAGCCCACTTGATCATAGTGGATAAGCTTTTTGATGTGCTGCTGGATTCGGTTTGCCAGTATTTTACTGAGGATTTTTGCATCGATGTTCATCAGGGATATTGATCTAAAATTCTCTTTTTTGTTGTTGTATCTCTGTCAGGCTTTGGTATCAGGATGATGTTGGACTCGTAAAATGAGTTAGGGAGGATTCCCCCTTTTTCTATTGATTGGAATAGTTTCAGAAGGAATGGTACCAACTCCTCCTTGTACCTCTGGTAGAATTCGGCTGTGAATCCATCTGATCCTGGACTTTTTTGGTTGGTAGGCTGTTAATTATTGCCTCAATGTCAGAGCCTGCTATTGGTCTATTCAGGGATTCAACTTCTTCCTGGTTTAATCTTGGGAGAGTGTAAGTGTCCAGGAAATTATCCATTTCTTCTAGGTTTTCTAGTTTATTTGCATAGAGGTGTTTATGGTATTCTCTGATGGTAGTTTGTATTTCTGTGGGGTCAGTGGTGATATCCCCTTTATCATTTTTTATTGCATCTATTTGATTCTTCTCTCTTTTCTTCTTTATTAGTCTTGCTACCAGTCTATCAATTTTGTTGATCTTTTCAAAAAACCAACTCCTGGATTCATTGATTCTTTTGGAGGGTTTTTTTGTGTCTCTATCTCCTTCAGTTCTGCTCTGATCTTAGTTTGATTATCTCAATAGATGCAGAAAAGGCCTTTGACAAAATTCAACAGTCCTTCATGCTAAAAACTCTCAATAAATTTGGTATTGATGGAACGTATCTCAAAATAATAAGAGCTATTTATGACAAAGCCACAGCCAATATTATACTGAATGGGCAAAAAGTGGAAGCATTCCCTTTGAAAACTGGCACAAGACAGGGATGCCCTCTCTCACCACTCCTATTCAATATAGTGTTGGAAGCTCTGGCTAGGGCAATCAGGCAAGATAAATAAATAAAGGGTATTCAGTTAGGAAAAGAAGAAGTCAAATTGTCCCTGTTTGCAGATGGCATGATTGTCTATTTAGAAAACCCCATTGTCTCAGCCCAAAATCTCCTTAAGCTGATAAGAAACTTCAGCAAAGTCTCAGGATACAAAATCAGTGTGCAAAAATCACAAGCATTCTTATACACCAGTAACAGACAAACAGAGAGCCAAATCATGAATGAACTCCCATTCACAATAGCTGCAAAGAGAATAAAATACCTAGGAATCCAACTTACAAGGGATGTAAAGGACCTCTTCAAGGAGAACTACAAACCACTGCTCAGTGAAATAAAAGAGGACACAAACAAATGGAAGAACATACCATGCTCATGGATAGGAAGAATCAATATAGTGAAAATGGCCATACTGCCCAAGGTAATTTATAGATTCAATGCCATCTCCATTAAGCTACCAATGACTTTCTTCACAGAATTGGAAAAATCTGCTTTAAAGTTCATATGGAACCAAAAAAGACCCCGCATTGCCAAGACAATCCTAAGCCAAAAGAACAAAGCTGGAGGCATCACACTACCTGACTTCAAACTATACTACAAGGGTACAGTAACCAAAACAGCATGGCACTGGTACCAAAACAGAGATATAGACCAATGGAACAGAACAGAGCCCTCAGAAATAATACCACACATCTGCAGCCATCTGATCTTTGACAAACCTGACAAAAACAAGAAATGGGGAAAGGATTCCCTATTTAATAAATGGTGCTGGGAAAATTGGCTAGCGATAAGCAGAAAGCTGAAACTGGATCCTTTCCTTACTCCTAATACGAAAATTAATTCAAGATGGATTAGAGACTTAAATGTTAGACCTAATACCATAAAAACCCTAGAAGAAAACCCAGGTAATACCATTCAGGACATAGGCATGGGCAAGGACTTTATGTCTAAAACACCAAAAGCAAGGGCAGCAAAAGCCAAAATTGACAAATGGGATCTAATTAAACTAAAGAGCTTCTGCACAGCAAAAGAAACTACCATCAGAGTGAACAGGCAACCTACAGAATGGGAGAAAATGTTTGCAATCTACTTATCTGACAAAGGGCTAATATCCAGAACCTACAAAGAACTCAATCAAATTTACAAGAAAAAAACAAACAACCCCATCAAAAAGTGGGCAAAGGATATGAACAGACATTTCTCAAAAGAAGACATTCATACAGCCAACAGACACATGAAAAAATGCTCATCATCACTGGCCATCAGAGAAATGCAAATCAAAACCACAATGAGATACCATCTCACACCAGTTAGAATGGCATTCATTAAAAAGTCAGGGAACAACAGGTGCTGGAGAGGATGTGGAGAAATAGGAACACTTTTACACTGTTGGTGGGACTGTAAACTAGTTCAACCATTGTGGAATACAGTGTGGCGATTCCTCAAGGATCTAGAACTAGATGTACCATATGACCCAGCCATCCCATTACTGGGGATATACCCAAAGGATTTTAAGACATGCTGCTATAAAGACACATGCACACGTATGTTTATTGTGGCACTATTCACAATAGCAAAGACTTGGAATCAACCACAATGTCCATCAGTGACAGACTGGACTAAGAAAATGTGGCACATATACACCATGAAATACTATGCAGCCATAAAAAAGGATGAGTTTGTGTCCTTTGTAGGGACATGGATGCAGCTGGAAACCATCATTCTCAGCAAACTATCGCAAGAACAGAAAACCAAACACTGCATGTTCTCACTCATAGATGGGAATTGAACAATGAGATCACTTGGACACAGGTAGGGGAATATCACACACCAGGTCCTATTGTGGGGAGGGAGTTGGGGGAGGGATAGCATTAGGAGATATACCTAATGTAAATGACGAGTTAATGGGTGCAGCACACCAACATGGCACATGTATACATATGTAACAAACATGCACGTTGTGCACATGTACCCTAGAACTTAAAGTACAATGAAAAAAAAAAAAACCATGTAGAAGGAGTATACTCTAAAATATCAATGAAATGCAGTATAGTAAATACATAAGCCAATAACAGTTTTTCTAATCATTATCAGGTAATATGTACTCCACATAATTGCATGTGCTAGACTCTTATATGAGTGGTAGTGCAATAGGTTTGTTTACACCAGCATCAACACAGACACGTGAGTAATACTATGATGTTATGAGGGTTATGATGTCACTAAGTGATAGAAATTTTTTAGTTCTGTTATAACCTAATGGGTCCACCATCATATATGCAACCCATCAGTGACCAAAATGTCATTATGTAGAGCATGACTGTATCAGTCTATTTTCATGCTGCTGATAAAGATATACCTGACACTGGGCAATTTACAAAAGAAAGAGGTTTAATGGACTCACAGTTCCACATGACTGAAGAGGCCTCACAGTCATGGCAGAAGGTGAAAGGCACCTCTTACATGGTGGCAGACAAGAGAAGAGAACTTGTGCAGGGAAACTCCCCTTTATGAAACCATCAGATCTCATGAGACTTATTCACTATCACAAGAATAGCAT
The DNA here is from genome assembly GCF_043159975.1 of Macaca nemestrina. Taxonomy (NCBI): domain Eukaryota; kingdom Metazoa; phylum Chordata; class Mammalia; order Primates; family Cercopithecidae; genus Macaca; species Macaca nemestrina. Next base: position 122,319,912 of record NC_092132.1, on the reverse strand, counting down.
GGCAAAGACCCGCCACCATGATTCAGTTACCTTCCACCAGGTCTCTCCCACAACACATGGGAATTGTGGGAGCTGCAATCCAAGATGACATTTGACTGCAGACATGGCTAAACCATATCAGTGACTACAGTACTTTACCACTTGAGTAGGCTTTTTTTTTAATCCCTTGAGTATCTTATGATCTATAAAATGGCACTCAAACCTATCCTATGGATATTTGCAAGGCTTATAAATGTTGTCTGGAAGAGAAGGATGACTTAGGAGTATATTATAACTCTTGATGTTTTTATTACTTATATTTGTCATTAATGTGCACAAATATATCATTAATAATTTATTTCAAAAAGTGATGTGATGATATCATAAAATCCTTGGGTGAATTCAGAAATGGCCACTTTGTATGACAAATTATATGCTTCTATTTCTGTTCCACCCAGGATTTCTTTCGTGCAGTGGAAATTCATCTGGAAACTTAATCTTATCCCACTATAGAGAGCCATTCTTGATGTGCCACTAATTCTGCCAAATAGACTGACTTGACTACTCTCTTAGGATACAGAATTATATGAAGAATAATAGAGTTGAGAAGGAAAAAGTACAAACATTGTATGTGCATATAACAAACAGATGACTGCTTTAGACATATTTGGTCAGTAAACACCTGTGGAATCTTGCCTGTATCTCTTTTATTTTTCCAGATTTCGCTCATGGGAGAGACACAGTTTGTTCTTTGAATGTAGCCATTATATTTTAACATACATGCTGATTTAATCATGCTGGTCAAAATTTTCTTTTTATAGCATCCAGACAGCTTGTGCATATAACTGCATGCAGTTTTATTTTGTAGCCAACTGGCAACCATATGGAAGTCAGTTGAAATGTAATTTGATTATATGACTCTCTGCACATAGGTACATCATCTCAGGAAGGCTCAGGTAGCATAGAGGCAAGTGAATTCAGCCTGAGATTATAGTAAAGACACAAATCTGATAGTCTGACATTTCTGGACCCACACTGATTTCTTGAAGAAAAGCCCATACAGTTGAAATCAGTACCTTAAATTAGGTTTCTTAATATGAGGAGCTCGTAAAATATGTGTTCTCCTACCTTCTTCAGATGTGAGAGTTGATGTTACAGAGATCTCTTTAGTAATTTGGCTATTTTAATAAAATATTCACAATTAAAAATATATAGAAAAAAGCAGCAAGGAAAGACTAGAACTAATGATTAGGGTTGTTGAAAATGCATATATAATTTACTCCCTTTTTAAAAGAAATGGAATTGGGCTATTCTATTGTGCATAGACTTTTGTCAAAATCAAATTAAGAATACCTTACTCAATTTTCTTTTTCTTCCTTTATTCATCTCTGTAAATATTATTTTAAAGGCCCTTGAAAATAAAATAATTATCTTATTAAAATTTAATTACATGTTGTGTTTAAAATGCTGAAGTTTTGGCCAGGCTTGGTGGCTCATGCCTGTAATCCCAGTACTTTGCCTGAGGTGGGCAGATCCCGAGGTTGGGAGTTCAAGACCAGCCTGACCAACATGTTGAAACCCTGTCTCTACTAAAAATACAACAATAACAACAAAAATTAGCCAGGAGTGGTGGTGCGTGCCTGTAATCCCAACTACTCAGGAGACTGAGGCAGGAGTATTGCTTGAACCCTGAGGCAGAGGCCGCAGTGAGCCGAGCTTGCTCCACTGCACTCCAGCCTGGGCAACAGAGTGCAACTCAGTCTCAAAAGAAAAAAAAAAAAATTCTAAAGTTTATAGGATAAAAAAATGGGGATCTATTTTTAGTCTCAAATGTAGGCACATACGAAAATAATACATAGTAGTTTTCTAAGTACTATTAGACATTTTGTTCCCATTTTTCCATTTGCTTTCAGTTTACCTGAAACGAAGGTAAAAATGACAGCTATTTCTCACTTGGCATTTGAAAGACAAGAACAATAAGAAACCCAGCAAAACTCCTAGAGAATTTTCATAGGGAAAATAAGCATACTGACATTCTTTGACTTTTGTAAATTGATTTTTTGGCTCCAGCTGCTCTAAAGCCATTAAGAGTTAGAGTTAATCATTCTTGATTTTTTATTGTTAGTTTCCTTATTCATAACACTGAATAATAGCAATATTACTTAGTTTTATTTATGTTCACATTCAGTGGTATGTTAAAAAATTCACAAAGTAACACACTGAAATTCTTGCAGGTAACTGGTAAAATATGTAGTCTTTAGTAGACCGTTGATTGATATTCTAGTGAAAGAGTAAATCTTATGAATTTCAGAGTTGTCCCAGGATGGTCTTAACCCTACTGTGTTAAAAAATATCAGCATCTTTTTCCTGTAAAGACAACCTGAAGGCTCTTTTGAAATATGTAAAAGTGCTTCTTTTTAAAAAGCTTATTGATCAAATCGGCTTAATTAGCTATGAAAGGAATGATCCTTCACCCCATGTTAATGTCTATTTACACTGCAAGTTTGTAAAAGCTTCTGATAGAGATTGATGCCATATCTAATACATTATCACACTATATATTCATAAAGTATTAAGATTATATCTATATGAACATATATATATATATATATATATAGGTGAATGTAGATTCATATCAAAAATTGAAACTCAGAGTAAAAACTTGGCAATGTGGTAGGCAGAACCATGACCATCCTCAAAGAAGTCCATACCCTTATCCCCGAAACCCGTCAGTATGCTCTGTGACATTATTAAGGGCAATTAACATTGCAGGTAGAATTAAAGTTACTGTTTTAGTCCATTTGTGCTGCTATAACAAAATGCCTGAGACTGGGTATTTATAAGGAACAGAAATTTATTTTCTGTTCTGGAGCCTAGGAAGTCCAAGATCAAAGTGACAGCAGGTTCCATCATCTGGTGAGTACTGCATCTTCAGAGGGGAGGGGAAAGGAACAGTATGTTCTCACCTGGCAGAAGAACAAGAGAGCAAGCTACCAAACATTGCCAAGCCTCTTTTATAAATGCCTTAATTCCATTCCTGAGGGAGCAGCCCTCATGGCCTAATTACCTCTTAAAGGCCCTATCTCTTAAAACTACTAGGTTGGCAACACCTGAATTTAAGAGGGGGCATAATCAAACCATATTATTACTAATCAATTGACCTTAAAATAGAGAGAGAATCCTGGATTATCTGGCTGGGCCCCTTGTAATTACAAGTTTCCTTACAAGTGGAAGAGGGTGACACAGAAGAAGTGAGAGTGACATAATGCAAAGAGGACTCAATACACCATCACTGACCTTGAAGAAGGAGGTCTGAATTTCAGCAGCCAAGGAAGGGGCCAACCTTTAGAAGCTGGGAATGGCAAATAATCAGATACTACCCTGAAGCCCTCAGAAGGCAGTTCAGCCCTGACAGTACCTTGATTTTAGCTCTGTGCAACCTGTTTCAGACTGCTGCAAAACTGTAAGATAATAAATTCATGTTGTTTTAAGGCACTAAGTTTGTAATAATTTGTCAAAGCAGCAATAAAAAACCAATGCAGCAAAAGACAATAATGTTTGTTTCATCACATAGTCATGCAACATCTATTAACTAGCAACTTATTAAATACAGCTTACTACTGCAACATCGTTGGGGTAATTAAAACATCCTCCATGAATCAGAGTGAGAATGATACTCAAGTGTCTGCCAATTGCCATGATAATAGAAAAGCTTGTGATTTCTCTACTAATTACATTAGGAAGGCAAGGGCCCAATGATATGAGCAGTGTGGTGGTACCTCAAACATCTTCCCACTTACATGCACACATATCATTCATTCTCCTTGTTACCAAGTTTCGCTGTTAGTAGAGAGGGACAATAGATCATGATTAGCTCGGCATGTTCACAGTTTAGCTGCCTGAGCTAAACTGTGAGAGTCCAGGAAAAGCTTATTAAACATATTATGAGAACTAGACAAGACTTTTGAGACCATCTGTCCAAAACTTTGGTTTTACCAGTAAGCAAATTCAGATCCAGCATCACTCAGCTGGTAGGTGGTAAAACTGAGAAGAGAATCCGTGTATTTTGTTTTTTCCTAGTGCTGTGTTGTTGCACTGCATAATGAACCACACATTCAGTTCCTGACAATCCACGATTAGAATCATCATCAAGTCAAACACAAGTGAGGCATTACATCCAGGAGGTCATAGTTAGTTCTGTGTGTGTTCCCTAGATAGGTTCCCTAAAGCTTTCCCATCAACACCAGGAAGCTGAAGGGGAAAATGAAAGTTCCCCTTCAGTTCCCCTCAATTCAAGAGTAATTGAGACCAATATCATTCATGGATATTAATAATATGACCTTTTTTAAAGAATCAGCAAATCATTATGTCATAAAGAACAATGATCTTATATTTTATTATGTTTGTTAGTTGCAGTCTCAGCCACTAGATTGCTAGAAAGCTCTGGGCTCCTTTGGATACGGACATGGCCAAATCTCTTTAACTTTCTAGGTATGGCACTTTAGGTAAATTCAACTTTTCTGAACCTAGGTTTTTTCCTCTGTACAATGGAACTGACAATTCTATGTCAGAGAGCTATTGTAAGGATTAAAGGAACTAATATTTACAAACCCCATACTGTTGTTTGGAATAAAACAGGTGCTGAATAAATGGTAGCTATTTGATTGTTCCTTTTAAAAAATCTTGCTAGAAATCATGAAGAGTGTATTTATCTAAGTGGGAGGAAAAAAAAAAACTAAGTGAGACTCTTGGATCTTGAAAACGAGAGAGAGAGAGAGAGAGAGCGTGAAATGATTGTCAACACAAAGATAAATGCTTGAGGAACTTTAAGGGCCCAAGAGTCAAAGGACAGGCTAGAAAAAAATGTCAGAGAAGAAAGAGCTGAGAGATAAGGTCAAAGGAAAGGAGAGGAGGGGAGAATGGAAGGAGATCTGAGAAACCAGCAGTGTTTTTTAAAGGTGATCATTGAAGAAGGTGAGCAGAGGAAGAAAGAACTCAGTGAGCGATTGAAATCATGAGTTATTTTCTTCTGGTTCATCTCTTAAAGGAAATACCTTCTAAGAGAGATCTTTGCTCTTTTGTGTGCTGGTGAATGTAAGGTGAGAATCTCCCCTTTCTTTTTCTCACGATGACCCTGAACAAGGCCATGCTTTTCTTTTAAACATCCCTTCTGTCCGAAGCTCTGTTACAATAGAATCAAATAGGGTCTCCTTGGTTTATGTCACTTATCTAAGGTTGAATGATGTACTTGACAGATCCTTTTGAACTGCCCCATCTGGGGACTGAACCAAAGACTGGATCCCCAATCATGGTACTCAATTACCTTTCCCTTTCCACACAGTCCCCACATTCACTACCCAAAAGTATAAAATCCATCTCATAAGATGCAGATGAAGTAGAATGATGCGGTTTCCCAAACTTGCCTGATTATACGAAAGCCCAGAAGCATTGCTGTCCAAAGATTCAGATTCTTACCTCAAGGAGATTCTTATCATTAGAAAGTGAAACGTACAGAAATGAAGACACTTTCAAGTAAAGCTACATTTCCTACCAAGGAACTGGGTGGTTCTGAATACGACACCATCTTTCTCCTAACAACAGAAGGTGACAGTTTGACAAATAGGCTTAGGATTCATATTCTTTTGTAAGCTATCATTTTGCTGAGCTATCATTTTTTTTCTTTCTTTTTCTTTTTGAGACAGAGTCTCACTCTGTCACCCAGGCTGGAGTGCCGCAGTGTGCTCTTGGCTCACTGCAACCTCTGCCTCCCGGTTCTCATTCCTCAGCTTCCCAAGTAGCTGGGATTACAGGGGCCCACCAGCATTTCTGGCGAATTTTTGTGTTTTTAGTAGAGATGGGGTTTCACCATGTTGCCCAGGCTGGTCTCAAACTCCTGACCTCAAGTGATGAGCCCACCTTGGCATCCCAAAGTGCTAGGATTACAGGCATGAGTCACTGCGCCTGGACGTGCTGCAAGCTATCTTTTTGCCACTCATGATGATGATTGTATGGATGATGCTCTGGTCTGTGTTATCAGTATTCAAGTGGCACCTCCCCTCTGTCACATCTTCATTTTGCTTGTCTAGCAGACTTGCTAGTCCCTTCTGTCTTGTTCCATGTGAGGCTTGGACATATGAATTGCAATCACATTGTGAGACAGTTGTCCAATATTTCTCAAGACTCCATGCCTTTATAGACTATTTTGCATTCATCTTTGAGTCCTCAGTATTTTGTTGCCTGATACCTAGTAAACAGGGTTTGTCAAGTGAATACCCAATGCAGACTTTCAGGAAGATCCACATGGGGAATGAGAAAATTGAGCTAATCTCAGGAAAAGAACAGGAAATGGAGGTAAAAGATTTGCCTAAGTTTACCCTTCTATCCAGGCATGTCTCCAGACACCAGTTTCCGCTTCCTTATCTGCCTGGAATTGGTGTAGAATTGATCTTCGAGGTCAGTTCGAGGTTTCTTACTCTGTTTATGAGCCTCTGATACTTTGAATGTTATTTTGTGCTCAGATTGCCAGAAATCATGAAGAAATGAAAGGGGAAAAAATGGTGGCAATAATGATGACTAACTAACAATGTTTTATTGTGTGACATGACGTTAAACAGTAATAATTTATTGTTGTATCAAATGCTGCAGCATTAAACTGCTGCCTCCAGTGTTAAAAGCAATGCACACGGGACAGATCTTACGAGAAAGTCTATGTAACAGCAAAGGATTACTGAAATATTCAGATACAGAATTTACAATATTGCATTAGGGCTTCCTTTGAATTCATTAATATTTCCTCTGAGATGACTCCTGCCAAGTGGTTTTGCTTCATTCCCGATTTAATTGCTAGGAAAATCAGAATTATTCCAGAAATTGAGGCTATGAAGGTTTCATTATAGGAAAATCTTGTGTCTGAAGCTGGGACGTTGGACCAAGGGAAATGAGTTGGATGCTGTTGTGAATGGGCAAAAGTCAGCACCAGCAACTTCCATTCATTTAGAAGTAAGAGTTGATAAGGGAATTGACTGTTGAAGTCAAGTCTCCATATATTTTCTTATTTCCTCCTTTGCATCCATCTTCCAAAGCAAATTTTTAAGAGAAAACGAGTGTTGCATTCTTGATAGTGAATTGCTCTGCTTCTTCAGCAGGAGGTGCAGGAGAAATCCTATTTGCATCCTTTTCACTACTCTTAACAAGCCCCTAAAGGCTGAGTTAATGTTTGTTTGTGGCCTGGAGTGGCCAAAAGGGAATAGCAGGAATTATTTTCTTCGTAGAAGTGGTGGAGAATATGAGTCCCTCCCTCTATAAACTGGAGAAGATTTACCTGCACAATTCTCCTCTCTGCTTTTCAGTACTGTTTGGGGGATAAAAGGGACCCATGGACTTTGACCTCAGATACACCAGGCTGGTTTCAAATTTTCCTCTTTCTGAAATCCACAATAAGGCACTTAAACTCTCTGAGCCACAGTATTCTGTTCTGTACAATTGGAATAACAATGCCTTGTACTGGAACAGCTTCATAATTTGCAGGCCCAGTACTAAATGAAAATTGGGACCCTTTTGTTCAAAGAACATGAACTTTAAGACAGTAATGGCAGAGCATCAAATAGGTGTGGGGCCCTTCTGAGCCTGGGGACTGTACCACTGGGCAGGCCACACACCCATGAAGCTGACCCCACTGTGCAGGTGGATTGGCTGTTGGATCTCAGATATCTTTCCCTTTATATCTCTGTATCTTAGAGAGTGGATCGCTGAGATGGCATTTGCACTGGCTGCTAGCTAGATTTAGCCAATGGAAGGCAGTGGTAGGAGACTGAGGGTGAGAGGGACAGGGAAGCCAAGTTATTTCCCTCTTTTCTCCTTTCCCCTGTCTCTCTCTATTTCCCTTTGAAACGTATCTCCAATAGTAACTGCTCTCCTCTTTCGGTTCCAGCGTACCTAGGACAGCCCGCCTTCTGGGGTCACACCTTTCCTGATCCCACTCACTGCTAGTCAGTTCCCTGCAGGCAGTCCAGCTCCTCATGCTCTAAAACCACCATTTTCCTTGGTTCCTCCAGCCTGACAGGTGCTAGTTGCTTCCTGATATAGCTGATATCTTGACTACCTCCCTGTTCCCTATGGGGCATTTCAGCTCTTCCAAGCCTCTTTAACTAGTACCCCTTATTAACTATTCTCTATTCTGCATAGAATCTGATACAAGTGTCTACCCTGAAAGGTTATTACAAGGAGAAAATTTGTCTAAGGCAGTGGTTTTAACTGCACATTGCAATTCATTTGTGAGTAATAAAATCAAATTTGATGGGTCAAGACCAGTAGTTTAGAACACAGAATAACTTAGAGCAGAATAAGAAAACATGGTAGTGCATTGCATGTATTAAGGCTACATATGATTTCACAAAGCTTTTAGTTGTCTCTGTGTGTATGTGTGATGTGTACCAGTTCATGCTGTAAAAATGTATTACTTTCTAGCAGGTGGGAGAAAGAAAGGCCAGTGGGATTTCTGGTACATAATTAGCACTCAATAAATTGTAGAAACTCTTGTTGCCATCCAAGACCATGTCATTTAAACAAAAGGCAGTCAGACAGCCCAAAGAGTACCATTCCAACTCACTTTAGCTCATTAGAATAGTATCATGTAGTTGAGCCAACTTGTACTAAAATGGCCAAAGCATATACTTACATTTGTTTGTTTACACCTAGACAGGCCCAGCTTGAGTCGCCAACCTTGGCTGAAAGAGAAGCCAGCCAGGTTCAAAGTAAAGAAACAGTTTTAAAATAACATTTTATTTTTCTGTGAGTCATAGCAAATCTGTCCCTGCGACATCTTTCTCCTGCAGCTAAATGCTTTAAAATGGTCAGGTCTCACCCAGGAAAGTGGGGCTGGGAGGAAGTGATGAGATAAAGCAGCTTCCCAATCTATGCATTAGTAAGAGTGCAACCTCTGGCATTCCTCTTTTTTCAAAAGTACCAAAAAGCTCTGCAGAGATAACTGTGTCTCCAGATGGCCATGAGATTGGTAAATGACAAATGTTTATCAGCCTTTCAGCACCTGCTGATGGAAGAACTAAAAAAAAAAAAAAAAAAATCACAAGTGACTTTATGAGCCCGTAGCCACCCCACCTGTAATGGGTGCTAGTAGCTCTGTGTTGCTGGCCTCACATGGGAAAAGGAAGAGCAGAATAATTTTTAGTCCCTTGGCTACTTCTTATCTATTTCATCAGGTAAGGAAACTCAACTTGAATCCATTCAACTCTGAAGAATGATAGAGCTGAGGAACAACAAAGAGCTAGAGGTCATATGGATTTCTCTGCTCAGAGAGCCCAGAACTCTCCCTGGAGCTGAAGGTAGCCCTTGCAAGCTGTCTCATGACGGTTTGATAGCACAGTGGGCTCACTCATCCTGGTGCTGGTTTTGAGCATCTATAGTGACAAGACATATGTCTATTTCTACTACTGCAGAGGACAGAGTTTAACCAAAGCCAGGTGACAGAGAAAAAGAACAGAAATTGATAACACTTACATAGTACCCTTATACAGCAGGCTCTTGAATAATGCAGGCATGAGGGGTGGCAACCACCCGTACAGTCAAAAATCTGTAAATAACTTTTTTTTTTTTTTTTTTAGACGGAGTCTTGCTCTGTCATCCAGGCTTGAGTGCAGTGGCACGATCTTGGCTCACTGCAACCTTTGCCTCCCAGGTTAAAGAGATTCTCCTGCCTCAGCCTCTCAAGTAGCTGGAATGATAGGCGTGTGCCACTACGCCTGGCTAATTTTTGTATTTTTAGTAGAGATGGAGTTTCATCACATTGGCCAGGCTGATCTCAAACTCCTGACTTCCCCTTGGCCTCCCCAGCTGTGTAGATAACTTTCGACGCCCCAAAGCCTTAACTACTAATAGCCTGTCATTGACCAGAAATCTTACTGATAACAGTCTTTTAACGCATATGTTGTGTATATATATATTATATTATATTATTACAATAAAGTAAGTTGGAAAATAAAATGTTATTAAGAAAATCACAAAAAAGGGAAATATATTTACTATTCATTAAGAAGTGGAAATGGATCATCATAAAGTCTTCCTTGTTGTCATTGTCTTCAGGTTGAGTAGCTGAGGAGGAGGAGGAAGGGAATGGAGTAGTCTTGCTGTCTCAAGGATGGCAAAGGTGGAAGAAAATCTGCATATAAGTGGACCCATGCAGTTCAAACCCATGTTGTTCAAGGGTACTTTACGTTGTCCCAGATGCTATATTGAGTACTTTATACATATAAATTTACTTAATCCTCACAACATCCCTACGAGGTGGATACTATTATTGTTCTCATTTCCAGCTGAGGAAACAGATAGAGAAGGCAAATAATTTGCTTGAATCTGCACAGTTTATTAATCATAGAGCCCAAATTCAAACAAAATAGTGTGGCTGCCAACTCAATGCTCTTAACCTCTACCCAGACTGGGAGCCAGAGGGCTTGCATTCTAATTTGATCATTAACCAATCTGACTGGTAGGGCAAATCAACCCTACTGCAATCTCCTCTTTTCATCTGTAATATAAAGTTATTGCTTGAGATATTTTCAAGTTTTAGTGCCACCTCCCATTTAGAGCTTTAGTGTTCAGAAGGATGATATTAATGTATTCTGTTGTCCTAAATATTTCAGACACATCAGTTTCTACTTTTCCAAACAACTCCAATGGGGATATTTTTTTATTCCTCCACTTCCTAATTAAGGCTGAAAGGGCCCCATGTTTAGCTGCTGAGTCTCTGTCTCCCACCTTTTTTTCCTCCTGTACCACCTAAAACTGCCTTTTGTCTTTCAGCACTTGGGGAGAAACTCTGGGAAGCTTCCTAAATCCCTAAATTGTCACACCCATCCGTAAAGCAGTGCTGAATTAAAAAGTGGGATTGGTCTAAGCAGAGCAGACACTTAAGGAAGGAGAGGGGCTACAGCACTAAACGATGTTTCCAATTAAGAGAAGTGTAAGGTCAGAGAGAAACTCCCTCCTGGATGGAGCTCTTCACCACCTGATGAGCTGATTAAATATCATGCTGCAAAAAGTAAATGTTTACTCCAAGCCAGGTGCTTGGACGCTAAAGAACTCTATTAGGCAAGAGTAAGTGGTTTAATTGGCTCACCTTCATTCAACTGTTAGTATGTTCCTCATAAGTGCCTGTCAGAGGGAATCTTTTGTGTTTCCCTTCTAAGAGCTGGCCCATAAAAACATAAACCTATCTTACAATGTTAAGTAAGGATCTTTTAATTCCTGTTTTCTTCCCTCCAATTTGTATTAATATGATAAGAGAGAAAGTTAAAGCATGCTTCTATAGCTGGCTACTTCATCAAAATTAATGGAACCATATTTTGTAATTCATTCTATAATTTAAGGTTTCGTCATTTTATCTCTTAAAGATGAATTCCAGGCCAGGTGCAGTGGTTTGTGCCTGTAATCTCAACCCTTTGAGATGCCGAGGTAGGAGGATTGTTAGAGCCCAGGAGTTTGAAACCAACCAATATAGAGACCCTGTCTCTACAAAAAAAAAAAAAAAAAAAAAATTAGCCAGGTGTAGTGGTATATACCTGTAGTCCTAGCTACTCAGGAGGCTGAAGTGGGAGGATTACTTAAGCCCAGGAGGTCCAGGCTGCAATGAGCCGTGATGATGCCATTGTACTCCAGCCTAGGCAACAGAGCAAGACACTGTCTCAAAAGACACACAAACAACAACAACGAAAAATTGAAATCCTAGCTAAACACTGTGGACTCAAAATAACCTGTGAAATCATCCAACTGTAGTATTTATCTACGAGAATGTTTCAAAGGGAGATATGTAGTCATATGACTATTTCACACTGATATTTGTTATTAATAAAAGACTGTGGTCAGCATGACGTGTTAGCCACAGTTGAATCCATGCTTCTTTTCATATTGTGGTTTGGTTGTTGTCAAATTTACTTTCCATGCATTATTTCCAAACATATACTTATTATTTCATCAGCTTAGAGTGGTTTGGATACAAAAGTATATCAAGGTCTCAGAAATGCCCTCCATCAACATCAGGGTAGCCATGAATTGAACCCACCCCACTGGTTTCCTTTGTCTTTCTCCATTTCTGATTCTCTTTCTCTATGGTTACCTAGGATAAATAAATTACTTGACTTTGAAATTCATGATTAACTCAGAAAGTTATAGCTACTGATTCACAATATTTGTTTTAAAAACAGTATGAAGAATGTAGAAGCATGGTTTATAATTATAATAACATAAATTAGTATTATTTTATGTACTCAAATGCCACACACAAAAGTATAAGGCGTTCCTATGGAATAATCTTAACCTGGTTCTTTGACAATTTTTATAATTCATTCTCTAGTGAAATATTTCCCCAAAGTGTATCCACAGATTACTCTCTCACCAATATGCTTCTGGAAAAAAAGTGCCATGGTCTAATAAGTTTAGGAAACCTTGCACATTCTTTTTCCTTGGAAACAATCATTAGTATTAACAGATTTAACACCAAGAAATCCTGTAGTAGAGAAATTCATTTACTTTTAATTCAGTATTTCTCAAAATCATTTTACCCTATTACTCAAATCCCTGCTTTTATTCTGGAAATTGTTACCTCTTCTTTTCTTTGCATACACTTGAGAAATTGACTCTAGAAATACTAACCTTATGAAATATTGATAGTAATTGCTATGGTTTGTTAGACTCCTGCAAATCTCTTGCTGAACTTTGATCCCTAGCATTGGAGGTAGGCTTAATGGGAGGTGTTTGCATCATGGGGGCAGATCCTTCATGAATAGACTAATGCCCTCCCTGCGGTGGGTAAGAACTGAGTGACTTGTTGCTCTACTAGTTTTTGTGAGAGTTGTCCCCCAACTCCCCTCAGAGCTGGTTGTTAAAAAGAGCCTGGTTCCTCTTCCCCTTCTCTCTCTCTCGCTTCCTCTCTCTCCATGTGATCTCTGCACACATCAGCTCCCCTTCACCTTCTACCATGAGTGCAAACAGCCTGAGGCCTTCACAAATGCAGATGCCAGATCATTGCTTCTTCTACATTCTGTAGAACCATGAGCCAAATAAACCTCTTTTCTTTATAAGTAACCGAGCCTCAGGTATTCTTTTATAGCAACACAAATGCACTAAGACAGTACTGATCATTTCTTGGGCATTTCCTATGTGCCAGGAACTGTTATAGGTACTTTAGAGGTTGTAATAGCTAGGTATTTATTTGGGTGCTTTAACAGAGACTAAAATGACTGCTTTAAACAAGATTGATTATTTCTCTCTCACATGAAAGTCTAAAATGGTGAGCAGTGTAGCAACTTAGGGCAGCAATCTTTGACTGGGTCATCCAGGCATCAGGGCATCAGGCATCTGTGGTGTTGTTTCACCATCCTTCAAAGCGTTTCTTTCTCCATAGGTTGAAACCAGCTCCTTGTACCTCATCTGGTCCCATCCCTAAGAAAAGAAACCAAAGAGACATCCCTGAGAAAAGAGGCCAAAGAGACATCCCTGATAAAAGAGAAAATAAAGGGCAAACAGATTCTTGTTAAGAATCTGGTCTGGATTATGCTCATAGTTCATTGTCCAGCTGAGTACATTGCTCTATTTACTGACATGGCCATACCCAGCTTACAAGGAAGTCCAAGAAATAGTCTCTTACTGGGGAACATTTGTTCTCCTGAAACACAGAAAGTTCTATTATTTAATAGGTAGAAGGAAAGAATGAATATTACAAGGCAATTAGCTTTCTCTGCTGTGCTTTTTCCTCATGAAATCCTACCTACCACCCCTGAAATAGGTACTTCTGTCTTCATTTTAATAATGAGAAAAGTAACATACAGAGAGGATAAAACTAAAGTCATGTAGTAACTAGTGGCTTTTGGTTTTGATACCATGCTACCTAATTCCATAGCCTGGGTTCTTAACTAAAACACACAGTTGCAATGCCTTTCCAGAAAATTTCTAGTAGTTTCCACCATTCCTGGACCTATTCTTTTCTAACTTTAAAGGCAATCCATCTTCTAAGTCAGTGTGGCAGAGACTCTAGTTTCTTCACCCAAACCAAGTCTTTCTTGGGCTCATGTTTAAACTATATTTCTTATCTTCTCTTAGGTGTTACCATACGACTAAGGTCTAGTAAAGGCAATGTGAAAAGATCTGTTGTATACCACCTCCAGGCTTGGCCTGTAAAAACTTCCCATGGACATGAGCTCCTCCATGCCCTTTCCCCTCCAGCTAGATGAATTGGAAATGACACCCAGGACAACTGGAAGGCCATATGTCAAAGATGGACAAGGCTTGCTCACCCTGAATTCTAGAATAATTATGTGAAGGAAAACTATCCTAACAATCTGTTTTCCCACCCAGCAAAAAAAAAATGTGACCACAAAAAATAAACTTCTGCTGTAATTGATCCATTTGAAAGTTTTTGATCTATTAGTTCTAGCAGTTAGCTTCCTCTGAAAAATACAATCGATTAGAATGATGTCATGGATGACAAATTGGCAACCTGGGTTAAAGTCCTATACTTGTTACTTTCTAGTGATAAGACCTTGGACAATTTACTAAATCTCTCCAAGTCTCAGTTTTCTCAGCTTTAAAATAATCTTCAACCATAGAGTTGTTCTAAGAAGTAAATTAGTTTCTCTAAAAATTATATTCCTTGTTACTTATTCCATTCTAGCAATCAACGTGTGCTTATTCTAGTTGTCCCACTGTTTAAAATATACATGCCTAGTATTATGAAAACATTTCAAAAGAAATGTGTCTTAGATTTCTACATTTATATTAGAAATTTTTCAAATGTATACTTCATACCATTTAAAAAAGTAATACTAGTAAAATGAAAGAATATCAGTTTTGGAATCATTCGACAGTCCTGGATAAAAATACCTGTTAGACTACTTACTAGTGATATCGTCTATCTGAGGCTCAAATTCAGCATCAGTAATTTTGGAAGAATGGTAGTCCTACTTTCAGAATTGTTAGGATTAAATAAAATGCTAAAAGTCTGTGAAATCTCCTTGCACACTGATGATTTCCCTTCTCTCCCCAAATAGATTTCCATATGGAGCACTTTTAGTCATTTTTGCTGGACTGCAATCACCTTTCTTTCTTCAAATGTTAAAACTGAACAGTAGTAGCTAGCAATTTGGAATCTCTAGAAAGCAGTTTTTTTTTTTTTTTTTTTTTCTGATTATAGTGCTGAAGCTCAGCTTATTCTCCCAAGGAGCCTGTGGATTTGGGGTGCGTCATAAGGGAAGAAGTTGACTTCCTGCTGTATTACCGGAGACCAGGGACAAATGTTGGTTGTCACCTGCCTAACCAGGCAAGTCAGAGTCACAGATTGTCCATCTCACAACAAAACAAGGCTAATTTTGTTGAGGGATAGAAATGTTGTAGGCAATCTCATTGTCTCTAGCACAGTGTCCCTTTTTGAATGTTCCTTCTCAAGTAGGGCATCATATAAACTCTGCAAGAGGGGAGTTCCATTTGGAAGACATGTAGGCAAACAACATTCAGGCTCCACACCCACTTAGCCTGCTGAGATCTGACTTATTACACAACTGCAGATGCTAGTCAGTTAGCTTCTCATACCCATTCATATCATAGAAGGGATGCAGTGGTTATAAACTGCACTGATGATGCACACCTTGGCTTAACCCATTGTTGCATAAAAATAGGCAAAGCATGTTAGTCATTGCATAGTCTTTTCAGTAGAAAGGAAAAATGATTGAGAAACAGCAAGGAAAATTATGTTCACGGTTAAGGTTTTTGTTTTGTTTTGTTTTGTTTCCACTCAGTTCAGTGTGTATATAAAGTTAATGCATTTTTAACTTAACGGCAACCAACAACAGCTTCACTATGAGTGCATAAAAAACATTGGGGCTTAAGTGTTGATTTGTTGCCAGGCATTTCCTTGGGAATCCATGTAGGCTGATCATTTACCTGGGAAATCGTGTGTGTGTGTGTGTGTGTGTGTGTGTGTGTGTGTGTGTGTGTGTGTGTGTTAACTTTACCTTTGTAAGGCACATCAGAAAACCTCAATTTCCTGGTGTGTTCCCGTTAATTTTCTGCTTTATTGAATGTCACTCTGAATTCCCTATTTCATTTAACTTTTGTGTTGAAAAATCATTCAAAAGACTACTGAGCCATTTTCTTCTTTATTAAGAAAAACATTGGGTTAAACCTAATTCTCGATAGCTGAAAATTCTGGAGCATTGTTTCGTTTGTTTGTTTTATATTTTTGAAACAAACTATTTTGAAACCGTAATAAGAACTATGGATAATCTTCTCAGAAATGAAAGAGAGAAGGAGAATTCTGCATAAATTTATAGATCCCTGCAGCCCACATTTGAGGCCCTGGCAATAGACCCCAACGTTAAGAATTCCTGGCATAGAGTGTTTTGACATTATCATTCTAAACATTTGATTTTGTCAAAATAAAAATATAGACAGAGAAAAGGGGACTTAGCAAAAAATCTTCATTTACATTCAAAACAATTCAAAGTGCATTAAAATCATGAAAAACGTTGTTCCTCTATAGGCCAGGGCAGTTTCTTGCTAATTATTTCCTTTGTTAGAGTATATCTTATTGGTTTGTCTTTTCCTTTTAAAAACAGAATATCCAATAGGTAAGATTAACCAAAGATTTGGGGAAGTTGATTCTAAGTAGGTGAGCTGTGTTTTAAGAGCTCTTCTTAGTACTCTTAAACTCAGCATGTGGAAATAAATTCCAAAAGTTTTTCTTAATTTCACAAAAACAAATATAAATAGTTATGGGGGAAAAAAACAACAGGCCAAATACCAGAGGCCAACTCAAAGCATATTGTCTGCTCTCTTGCTCTAAGCTACTGGTTCTCAATAGGGGTGGGACAGCTCCCAAACGGGGGTCTTTGGGAATTTGTCGTGGGTTTTTGGTTGTCACATATTAAGAGGTACTGTAATAGCTATTTAGATGGCAGAGTTAGGATCTCCTGTTTCTTTTTCTTTTTGGTATCCCTCATGACTATGTAGTCTCCCCCAAAATATTCAAATGGGTGAAAATCCTATTCATAATGATTGAACTCAATTATAACTCCATTTACGGATAAATACACACAAAATTTTCATGGTTTTAATACACTAAATTTTCCAAGGGTGTGTGAAATTGCTGTATATATTGAAAGAAGATTGTCGTTTTATTTGGTTAAGAACTTTTTTAAGAGTTATTTTCCGCTTTAGAAAATCATGCTAGAGACCACAATGCTATTTATGGTATTGAAGTCCCCATGAGAATGCACCTAGATCAATGTACATTTGTAATGAGCAAATTCACAGTGATTCTATACGTGGGCATAAGCTTTTCTCTACTTCACCATGTGTTCTTGATAGGGGTTGGCTGTGTCCCCACCCAAATCTCATCTTGAACTGTAGCTCCCATAATTCCCATTTGTCATGGGAGGGGCCCAATGGGAAGTAATTGAATAATGGGGGCAGGTCTTTCCCCTGCTGATATTGTGATAGTAAGTCTCATGAGATCTGGTGATTTTATAAAGGGGAGTTCCCCCACACAAGTTCTGTCTTGCCTGCCACCATATAAGATGTGACTTTACTCCTCATTTGCCTTCCACCATGATTTTGAGGACTCCTCAGCCGTGTAGAACTGTGAGTCCATTAAACCTCTTTCCTTTATAAATTGCCCAGTCTTGGGTATGTCTTCATTAGCAGTGTGAGAACAGACTATAACAATTATCCCAAATCTTAACATATTTCAATATTATTATATACTTATATAATAATATAAAAATATTCATTATACATTTATATATCATCATAATATGATATATAAATATGTACTTTTAAATTCTATCTTATAATTCTAGAAATTATATTTTTTAAATTAATTCATAATTTATTAAGTCAATGTTTCTTTGGGAAAAGTGCCCTCTGGCAAAATTTTATTCTTTTTGGTCTCTTTGCTACTTTGCTACTAGCTAAAGAAAATGCATTCATACTAATTCTGAATTCTTACAGTTATTCAGAGCCATGCTGTTAAAGAGACAAATGAATTACTACCTTCTCAGAGTTGAACTCAAGGGGGAAGTTTGACTATTGACTGGTAAAATAAAGTAGTGGAAATTTATTTCTTTTGTTCTCAATGCAATAACCTGTGAAACATCCTGAAACTAAAAAAAATGAAATTATTTATGTAGAGAAGTTGGATCACTTAAATTCGTTTTCTCTCTTTTCTCTTTGTTTCAGAAACTTTCCATAATAAAAACTTGGATATAACGAAAGTTTGCATAAATGACATGTGGCAACCTAATTTAGTGGAAGCCAGGGAACCTGGTAATACTTTAACTTCAAAGTTCTTCCATTTTATTCCTTCGTTACTTTTCCTCCTTTCAAAGCATTCTTTAGCCATGCACCAAGTTTGAACAATGACGAATCGAATCCCCAGAGCCAAAAACAATGTTCTAATATTTCCATGCAATTAATTGCTACTTCCTGGTAAGCATCCAGTATACTTGGTGCTCTCACAGAAGATTCTCCAACCCTGACACTCTGTTGAAGTCTGAGGACTTCACTGAGGACAAAGAGGGATCACATCTTCCCAAGAAATGGTGAACTCAACATGCAAACTGAATAGAATCCCCTAATCAATAAATCACAAAATATTTATGGAGCCCCAAAATCATATTGTGACAAGATTTTTTTTAAATATAGAAACTAAGTTATGATACAATCATATGTCAGGAAGGTATATTGGAGTAGTACTTGTCCAGGACTCCACTGACAACCAATTGTGCTCCCTACATCATTTTGATGTACCAGGCCATTCACTGTATCTATAATGTGAATTTGTACCCCTATTTCCAATGTCCCCCATCCTATTAACTTTTCCTTTCCAGTAAACTTCTCCAAACCCTCCCTCAGTGTTCCAAAGGCAACAAAAGTTATCACAACAAAAGTAGTTAGTATTTCTTGAGTGTTCACTATGTGCTGGACAAGCAAAGTGCTTTACCTGCATTGCCTCAATTAATTCTCTTAATAACCTATGATATCAGCTCTATTATTAACCTCATTATACACATGAAAAAATAGACACTACTAGGGGTTGAATATGCCCCCTCCAAAATTATGTTGAAACTAAGTCCCCATTTGGCAGTATTAAGAGGTGGGGCCTTTTTGGGTGACCAACCTTCATGACTGGATTAGGGGCCCATGAAAGGGCTGGAGAAAACTAACTTAGGCCCTTTTTGCCTTTCCACCTTCCAACATGTGAGGACATAGCATTTTCACCTTCTACCATGTGAGAACACAGCAAGAAGGCCCTCATCAGACACCAAACCTGCTGGTACCCTGATCTTCAACTTCTTAGCCTCAGAACTGTGAGAAATAAATGTATATTATTTGTAATTACCCCGTCTATGGTATTGTGTTATAGCAACATGAAGCCAGACAGAAAAGTTTAGTTTTCATCACTTGGCAGAGGTCACATAACAGGTTGATTTGATTCTCAAGCCCTCTTTACTATGATACTTACTTGGCTTTTATCTCTGTAGACTTGAATTGCTGAGTTATCTTTCCCTGAGTCATTGCTGCTTCAAATCTCAGTCTTTAGGAATCACTTCTTTAATCTACTGATTAATTATGCATAGATCATAAAAGTTTATTTAATCCAACTGCTGTCTAGAGTTGGTATCACTGTCCTACTCAAAAATCTGCAACAATTTACCATGACAAATCAAGTGCAAACTCCTTAGTCTGACATTAAACAGCCTGATAATCTGATCCAATCTAGCTTTCCTGCTTCTACCTATCTTATTTACCTGTTTGTTGATTCTTATTTAATTGCTTCCTTGATGGAGGACTTTCCCACTCACTCCATCACTACCTCTTGTTTCTGCCTGCACACATATTATCATTTCCCCAAGTCTTTTGATGAGCAAGATCTCCTTTTTATAACAGTTGCTCTGTTTTCTCCTCGCCAACATACCTTCCTGACATGCGATTGTAGTATAATTAGTTTCTACATTTTTTTGAAAAATCTTGTCACAATATGATTTTGGGGCTCCATAAATATTTTGTGATTTATTGATTAAGGAATTCTATTCACTATGAATGTTGAATTCACCATTTGTTGGGAAGATGTGATCCATCTTTTCTCTATGCTTCCGTCGTGACCTGGATATACTTCTATTATAGCCCTTTCTAATTCTTCACATGCATGCCTTCACTGGACTGCAGACTCCAAGACAGGGGCCATGCAGTGTTCATCTTTGTGTCTTTCCAGTTACTCCACAACAGTTTATTGAGTGAATGAAGAAAATGCTGAGAAACAAACTCAAGAGGGTTTGTAGATTTAATACCATTGCTCTGGGTATTGCAAAAGATAATGGCTATTAACGAATTAGTACCCCCCTTCCCACCACCTCCCCCTGTTGAGATAGTATGATAGAATGTGTAACCACTTAATCTACCTTAAGATGCTACTAGGCAACAACAATGTCTTGACTTTAGGGGATGGAAAACAAATAGTATGTAATGTCCAATAGATCGTGTTTGGGGCAGAGAGAACAGATTTAAGAAACAAGGACACAATACAATGAAATTTGGCTGCAATACAAGGTTAATGTCTCCTCACCTCCCCAAGAGTACCAAGGGATCATTCATTGTCACAACTGTTGGGGTTTAGAGGTTTCTTCTCATCCAAATGACGGTACTTTCCACAAAAAGCTCTTCCCCAGGGATGCCCTAATAAGCGAGTGTGTGCTATATAGGTGAGACTTGCCCTGGCTGTCTCTATCCAAGTGATGACATAAGCTCATCTAAAGCCCTTCATTAATGCAAACAATGACCCAGTCCATGGTGGCACTGATTCTTGAAGCTGAAGACTTGGAGAAGGAGCCTAATTTTCCGTCACATACTGATTGTTGTTTTCAGTAAGATGCTTAGCTTTTCAATTTTCTCTCTGCCAAATACAAATTAGTGTATTTCCAACATCCTAGAGTCTTAGCTGTGCATTGCCAGCTTCCACTGCTTCTCCTTAATTAACAAACAGCTGTAGAAGAGTTTCTCAACTGATGTGGGGGGAAGAGCTCTAAGGAAGAGATGGACTATGTCCCATATCTTCAAATCCTCAAACAGCCATCTCCTGTTAGATCACCAAGACATGCCCAGTGGGGACACTTCAGTTCGATGAGAAGTTTATGACTAATTGGGTTCAGTCTCCAATCTGTATGAATGTAGTTGGGTTCAGTCTCCAATCTGTATGTATGTAGTTTCCTATCCCAGAGAGCAGAACAAGACCATATAAGCTCTATTTATGTTTCCTTTAACTCTTTAGCTGAAAGTCTGGAATGTAGGACAAGTGGCTAACCTGTGTTTTAGAACTTTCTTCCTAGGTTAACATTTTGAACTTGGCCTTCTGGATTTTACCTCTTAAACTGCACCAAAAACCATGGAAACAAAGGGCTTACAGCAGTGTTAGCCTAATCTGAGCCCTCTATACCTTCCTATACTGTAGCCACAGCAGTAAAGCTACATGATCTTCCAAAAGACCTTCCAAGAGAAGATTGATTACAGACCTTGCTTATCACACCATGAACCTGGGGAGGAAAGAAAATACTCAGAAATAGTTTAGCCCCTTTCATAAATTGTTGGTCCTTCGTCCATTTTTGAACTCCACTCTTTCGGGTGGAATGTATGTGTATATGCGTGTGTGTGTGTGTGTGTGTGTGTGTGTGTGTGTGTGTGTGTGTTTACAAATTCAAAAAAAATGAGGAGATCTTGGTCTTCCCTAGAGGGAAGACTGCATTATAAATACAGTCTTTCTTAGCAGAGGATGAAGGCTCCTGTAGCTCCTAATCTTCCCATTTGTGCACAAATACATGAACTCTGATTAGGTTGAAAGCAGGAAGACACTCTTTTCTTGCTTAGTGGCTACATCTAGAGCTAACAACACTATCAGTGGGATGGTGATTCATGCTTTAAGTACATACCCTCTCCATTCCAGCTACTCAGGAAGCTGCGGTAAAAGGATCACTTGAGCCCAGAGTTTAAGGCTATAGTGTGCCATGATAACACAGGTAAATAGCCACTGTACTCTAGCCTGAGCAACATAGTTTTAGACCCTATTTCTTAAAAACAAAACAAAAACATCCCCCTCCTCTTCTCCTCCTCCAGCAATTCTGGATGGTTCATCTAATAAAGTACATATACTAATATAGTCAAATGTCATGACACTATAAGATTATTATTATTCTCCAATCCCTGCCCTGCAACTTATTTGGCTGAACATTTTTGGCTGCAATATTTTTGACTGAAGAAAATGAGGTTTCTTCCTCCTTGAGCCTGGGAACTAACATGAGGTGTTTTCTTCCACTTGGTGGAGCTGTACACATGTGTGCTTGTGGAGAAAAAGAAGAGTCCCAGCAGGCCCTCTACTCCAGCTGTTCGAGATTGAGCTTTCCAGTGCATTATCCTGCCTTAATGCAGTGATGCCTTCCCCCTGATGGCAGTAAAATTTTAATTAGTGGGCAATGTGCATTCCTACATAATGGAGTGCACACGTGGCAGGAAGTTAACAGGACACATTTGCAGTTCCAGTTTCATTGTCAACCAGCTGTGTGATTCCTGGCAATTTGCTTTATTTTGTTGTGTCACAGTTCTTGACTAGGTAAACTGGGGAATCATCTCTGGTCTACTTTCCTCTTCAGTTTGGTGGAAGTTTCACGTAAAATTACATGTGAAAGTCCTTGGGAATTGAAACAATGGTAAATCCATAGCAGAATGCTTGTTGAATTCTATCAGCTTTCCCAAGGTGCAGGCTGCCCATGTTTAGTCTTTCTCACTTTCCAATCCATTTTCCACATTGCAGCCAGCATAGTTTTTCTCATTGCAAATCTGATCATATCAACGTCTTTTTTTAAAAAAATCCTAAATATCTTCTCCCTCCCACAGAATAAAAATCACAATTCCTTAAGAAGCTCTCAAAGCCTTCCCAATCTGTGCCTTTCATCTCTGACCATTGGTATCTTTCTTCTGTTAGGATAACAGTTCATTGAATGTTCAAGTCTTCTCTTTTGCTTTTCAGAGCTTGGCCATGTGGTTTTCTCTGTCTGAAACAAGCTTCCCCCATTCCTTTCTAGGCTAACTCCTACTCATCCTGCAAATTTCAGCACAAAGTCACTTACAGTGGGAATGCGTCCATGGCCCTCTATTAGCAGCCTCTGATTTATGCTCCCACAATAGTCGGTTCTGTCTCTGGATCATGTTTTATCCTATTGTTTTTCCTCCATAAGAGCACAGTCATCATCCATATAACTCAACATTGTAACTCTGGCAGCTAGCACAATCTCAAGTTCACAAAAAGAGCTCAAGAAATATTTGTTGAATGACCAATTAGATGGCATACTCATTTCCTAGGGTTTCTATAACTAATGCTAGCCTGGTGCCTTAGAACAACAGAAATTTATCCTGTCGTACTTCTAGAGGCTGGGGGTCTGAAATCAAGGTTTTGACAGGGCTGTGCTTCCTCTCAGATTCTATACAGAATCTTCCCTTGCTTTGGTGACCATCAGTCCTTGGCATACCGTGGCTTGCAGCTACATCACTCTAATCTCTGCCTTCGTTGTCACATGGCATTCCCCCTGCATGTCTCTATTTGCACATGACATTTTCCTCTTATAAGGACACCAATCATATTGGATTAGAGCCCATCCTAATGGCCTCATCTTAACTTGATTACATCTGCAAAGACTCTATTTCCAAATAATGCTACATTCACAGATACTGGAGGTTAGGACTTTAACATATCTTTTGGGGGAGGACACAGTTCAATAACAGATTGCTAAACCAATTAACTAATTACTAATTAATATAAACTATGGGTGGAAAAAGCTTCCCCAGAATATGATAAAAAGCTGTGTCGATCTAATCAATGTGCTTGCTTAAATAAGCCATGTGTATAATACATATGCATGCATCTGTGTATATATACATATGTACACATGCATTAATTATACTGCGCAAAAACCTCAAAGGCTATTTATCCCAAATAGGAAATATTGTGTGGTTTGTCTAAAGCACTTTAAAGACATCTGCCTTTTTCAGATGTAAATTTCTTTGATGACAAGAAATTACGTCTTTGCTAGCTTTTAAAATACTAAATTATGATAATCCATCACCAAATAAACTCTGTGCTTCTATCATTTAAAAAAATGTAAGAACTCTGAGTTTAGTAGTAGTTTTTAGTTGCCATTGAAAGATGGCAATTTAACATCACCGTTTATTCAGATTTCCAAATTAAGGAGATCTCTGTGGTTAGACATTCCTTTCTTTATCAGTCTCCTTTTCTTCAGGCCTGCCATTTGTCCATTGGTATCTTTTCCTTCCAAATGATTCACATACACACTAGGTCTTTTCCCTAAGCCTCAGATTATGAAAAGCAAAACTACATGAAAAAAAGCAAATGATTGCTAAATTATGTCCTAATTTCTAGCATTCAGCAGTGCTAAAATCAAGCAGAGAATTTCACAAAATTCTCAGATAAAGTATATTTTTTACCAGCTAACGTTGGGTAAAAGGGACTGAGATAGAGATTTATTTTTATTATTATTAATAACTTTGAAAGTGGTGCATTTGGGAAACTATTTACTAATGTTCATTGGAATTGGTGGTAATACTGAGGTCAGGATTTAATTCCAGGCATTACCCAAAAAGTCCATGTTTGCCTTGTTTCAAGCCTAGAGTTGCTAAAACAATGCCTTCAGGGAGCCAGGCATAAATTATCTTTCAGATTGGTGGGTGTAGGAATCTATACTGCAAGCTAACTATGCTGAAACAGACATCTTAGAGAATGTGAATGTCTATCTCAGACAAAGGAGATTACAGGTTATTAATCAAGGCACTTTTCAAATCTCATCCCTTTGGGTCTTCTTAGAGTTTCAGATTCATTTAGCCAAATACCAGCCTTATCCCTTCCCTAATTTTCCTAAATATTTGTGGCTGAATGTACTTCTAGCTTTAGGAGTGCAGAAGACTTTGAGGGAGAGAAGGCAGGGTTGAAAAAGGATGAGTTTCAGGTCATCGCATTGCTTCAAGGCAGTTTGCAGCTTGCATTCATATTTTTAAAGTCTAAATTAGAGCCCTTTAACACCAACTATCTTGGGCACACATGTGTTTGTAGAGGCATACCACCATATGGCAAAAGGCAGAGTTGCTAAAACCATAAATAACAGAGAGGAAGGTTAATTAGCAAATTAATTAACTGAATTCCATACAAGGTACTAACAATACCTTAATTTCCAGATACATTTGTTATCAAAAATGTCTACCTTAATAAAGCTGTGGGGACTTACTAAGTGTATTTACTGGGCATGGTTCCCAGTTATGAAATATTAATACCTTGAAAAATAAAACATGCTTACGAAAATGCAGTTATGCTCTCATTTTCAGAGGAATACGTAAGTGAGGAATAAATACAGAAATCCTTAAACAACTAGAAATTGGGACTAAAATGAAGTAGACCATAGTTTTGTTATTGCATGTTCTGTTCATACTAAAGCACCTATCATCCCACTTTACCATCTTTCAACTGCAGGGCAGAGAGTTATATTTTTCATCTTCATACTGAGTAGAGAATCCATGAAAATCTAATACCCAGTTACCAGTCAAGTATGATGAATATAAAGGAGCCTCAGAATAAAATTTTCAGTTCTACCAAATGTCTCTGCCTAAGTACATCAATATCCATGCTGGTGATTGTACAAACCTGTGGCTAATTATATTTTCACTTTTTCTAAGGGTAGGTACACTAATAGGTGATCCCACAGAAAAGGGCATGAAAGTAAATTAAAGGTGTGTGCCATGTATATCCATGCCTTTGTGGTTATCATTGCTATTGTCTTATTCCCATGGATATTGGAGGATTGTTGATAAGGCACTTAAATGTTGATAAGGCACCTAATGAGCATCCTGTGTGATCAGAATAGTATACAATGATAATCGTTTCCTTCTTTGTGCATTAGTATTGACATAGCCACTAATCAGGAACTGTAAACTCTACACTTGTATCTGCAGCCCTCTTATTAAAAAGACTTCTGGATTTTTTTTTCCCTAAGCTAGAAACAGACAGGCAAACAAAAACAATGATTAAAGGGCACAAAAATATATATTTAAAGGCAGAGTTTTTTTCCTATGTGTATAAGATTCAAATTAAATTCCTCTTTTTGGCTTTTTGGATGGTTTTGGTAATTGGGCTGAAGTCACTATGTTTTTGTCATAACAGGTCAAGAATTGCTTACTCATGTTTGAGAAGCAATAATGATATGGCAAGAGAGAGGTAAGGGACTACAATGGGAGGCTTATTAGGAACTGTGCATGCCTCTTTCACGTGTGTTGTCTCCGAGCTAACCTTGTGAGGTATGAATTATGACTCCTTCCTGAAGGAGAAAAGCAAGTTTTAGATTAAGTGCCTGACATTCTGATGTCATAAAAAGACTGAAATAAGCAACATTTTAGCACAACATTTGAACAGCCCTTTTCCTAAGGATAAGCTCTTCGCTCTACACCATACTAATTTCCAAAAAGGTGTGAGATTGACATATGAAACTTGTACCTTTATATAAATGTGAATGCAGCAAGCCAGAGAACAGAACGTTCTGTAGCCCAGGCAAGAGGCAGAGGAAACACCCAGTGACAGATCTACTGTGGCCCTCGACTGAAGGGGTGCTGTAACTTTGAAATACTAATAAATATTTAGCTTGGCTTTTTGTTTCATATTTGCTAAGTCCTGTCTTGATTCTCTGGCTAAGGGGTGTAAAAAAGTGGCTGTTTGTGATAAATGGTTGTGTTTGTGTGTGAATGGATGGAAGAACACATGTGAGATAACACAGTGTTTACTGCTTGCTATTAGCCCAGTGGGCTGTCTTTATGGAATATAATGTTTAAATCTATGCACCAGTGCACTTTCAAATAGAGAATTGGCTTCCTATTTTCACTTAAAACTCTCTTTTTATTTTAATTAATGAAAAAGCAGCTTAATCATCCATCTTTACAGCTAAGGAAGTTTTACAGGCTTATAATACTGTCAGATTCTGGGGTATATAAATGAGAAATAGACACTTTTGGGGAAGAAATTGGCCTTCCTTCCTTCCTTCCTTCCTTTCTTCCTTCCTTCCTTCTTTCCTTCCTTCCTTCCTTCCTTCCTTCCTTCCTTCCTTCCTTCCTTCCTTCCTTCCTTCCTTCCTTCCTTCCTTCCTTCCTTCTTTCCTCTCTCCCTTCCTCCCTTCCTCCTTTCCTCCTTGTTCCTCCTTTTTCCTCCTTTCTTCCCTTCCTCCCTTCCCTTTCCTTCCCTTAGCCTCCCTCCCTCCCTCCCTCCCTCCATCCCTCCTTCCTTCCTTCCTTCCTTCCTTCCTTCCTTCCTTCCTTCCTCTCCTTCTTTCCTTTCCACTCCTCCCCCCTTTCCCCCCACTCTCTCTTTCTTCCTATGAAGAGACTGTTCCACAAGCTAGGAAGTTTCATTGATGGTGTGTGATTTCACAAGCTGGATTTTATTTCAGAACACCTGTCAAATTCAGAGCTGTCTGAAGCTTCTCCAACATCATTACCCCAGGGCTCCCAGTTCTGTGCATATGTTTTTATAATGGCAAGAAAAAGAATTCATATACACATTTGTGCGTTAGAATCAGTGGTGTGCTGGTGTAACAATCAGCTCTTAGAGGGTGAGGCAGGGTGGGTAGAGGATGTTTAGAAAAAGTGGATATGGAGAAGTCCCTGAATTCTAGTGTTAGCCAAATTCTGTGATGTAAATACTCCCATTACAGTCAATTTCAAGGTTATTTTTCCCCACTACATTTCATCAGGGCTGTACAAGATGTTACAAGGAAGAAAATGACAGGAACCCGTGTGGTTCAACTGATACTCACTCAGGAGCTGAGATAGCATTTCATTTATGCAATTCAAATTGCTATTGAGTTGGATACCTTAGTATTGTTTCTTCCAAGAAATATTTTCATTCTTTCATAAACGGATAATAATAGACATGCATGACCTAATTTAGGAGATATCATTTTTTTATTTTATCACTCATTATTAATGCTTCATACAAAAACTAGATTTATGAAAAGACCCATGGATTTTACATCTATTATATCATCTCCTGTTGGTTTGTAAATGAAATGTTTGTTTTGCTAATATGTTTTTGTGATTAAGAAATGGAAGCAGCAGGCTATTGAAAGTTTTTCTCAAGGCAATAAAGTGTTAGACTAGAAATTTTCAAATTAAAACGTAGTCATTTCTTAGGCCTGTTCATAGATTATTCAAAAATGAGTTAAAGCACAGGTTGAAAATATTTTTATGGGCCACAGGATAATTTAAGTGATTACTTTCCAGGCACTTTTATTTTGGAAAACATATATTAGCTATTGTATTTAACTTTGTTAACTTTAAAACAAAAATCCAGATAAAAAAGTTTCACAATCTGCCAAGGAGTGGTGCCCAGTTAATAGGTGGTTGGTTCTGCATCTTACATTTTGTTACTTATAAGTTCTATGAAGAAAAGAGTCCCTTTTCTTCCCTGTTCGCTGTCAAAATTTCATTCTCTACATCATGAAGACTACATATAGAAGACACTAAAAATTTTTTTAAATATATGACTGGAGCAATTAATTTAAGTAAGACAACAAAGTCAAGTCTATGCATTATTTCTGTAATATTGTTTAAGTATAATTGCTTATTAAGTAGGTAGGATGGTAAGTGGCTTAAAAATTTCTCTATAGACAAAAAATATAATTTGAAGTAGTTCATCTTCAAAATAAAGGCCTCCAGATGGCCAAATACCTTTCATGTACATGCGTCAATCAGACGGTGCCAGAAGATAATAAAAAGAATCCTATTGTTTTAATTATCTCTTTTGTTCTCCAAGGAACCCCTATTCCTGCCAGTTCTTACAGATGTTATTAAGGCATTCAGTTTTTCATTCATTTATTTAAAAAATATTTATTGTGCCAGGCACTATTTAAATGGTGGAGATACCAAAGTGAATGAGACATATACAAGGGGCCCTAGTTCTCAAGGAGCTCACATTCATGAGAAATTAAGTTCACACATTCAGGATATACCAGATATTAATAAATATTACTCAGATCATTAAAGTAGAATGAGGCCAGGCACAGCGGCTCATGCCTGTAATCCTAGTGCCTTTTAGAGGCTAAAATGGGAGGATAGCTTGAGCCCAGGAGTTCCAGGATGCAGTGAGTTATGATCATCCCACTGCACTCCAGCCTGGGTGATAGAGTGAGACCTTGTCTCTAAACAAACAAACAAAAAGTAGAAAGATTTCACCTGAGAATAACTAGATGGCTATTTCAGATCAGATATTCATGAATTAAATAACACTTAAAGTGAGATCTGAATGACAGAAAGAAAAGCCATGCAAAAATCAAGGGGTGGGGGGTGCAGATTTCACAGACGGCAAATACCTAGTGTGGTGACGCTAAAGTCAGCATGAACCTATTTCTGTTTCTTGAACAGACCACAGGCTGGAGAAGAAAAGGTAGGAAGAAGGCTGGTATAAGATGAGGGTGAAGAGAGAACCAAGGCCAGATCATGGGAGCTTTATAGCCAGGCTAAGGGGTTTACATTTAATTCTAAATATAACAGAATACATTGGAGAAGACTACGCTGAGGAATAATGTGACTTGACATAAATTTTTAAAAGACTATCTAATTGCGTATGGAAAATGGATTGCATGGGACAAGGATGGAAACCAGTCGGGAGATGAGTTAGAAGATTATTATAGGAGTCCTGGTGGGAAGTGCTGGCGACTGGTGGAGGGTGGTGGTAGTGAAGATGCAAAGGAGATTCTGAGCTTGTTTTGGAGGTAGAGGAGGCAAGATTTGTTGAAGAACTGGCTTAGCAGGGTGGGCACAAAGGAAATACAGAATTAAAAGATAATTCCAAAGGTTCCAACCTGAGCAACTAAGTAGAGGCTGGCATTTACCAAGGCGGGTGAGATTGAGAGAAGAGGAGTATGGGTAGGCAAGATTACTTGTTATTTTTTAGCCATGTTTACATTTTTTAAGATATCTTTTGAGTATCTGAGAAGAAATTTCAAGTGGGAAGTTTGTTGAACAAGTTTTTGGTTCATGGGAGAAATTATGACACAGATGCAATTTTGTGAGCCTGTAACACAGAGTTAGTATTTAGAGCTAAGGGTCTATATGAAATCACCTAAATAGTACTTATAGATAGGAAAGAGAAGGACAGAGCCCAGGGGTACTCTTCCATTTACAGGTTAGCATAAAAAAGAAATCAAAAGAAACTGAAAAGGATCAAAAGTGAAGTAGAAGAAAATCAAATAGCCATGCAGGAGTGATTGTTGAGATGTTTTGAAAAAGAGAAGGTTGGCAGTCATTTAGGAAGGTGAGGAATCAAACACAATACAGATGAGGGTGGTGTAGGGAGATCATTCTCTAGGTGTCCTTTGCATTTTTGCTCATCTTACAATCAGAGTCACTGACTGTCTTGGTGCAGGAGTTGGGAGATACAGTGGCCTGTTCCAGAGCAAAGGCAGGTTCAGTTGCTCTTCAGGATAATGAAGATAATGTCTCCCACTGAGGCAAAGATCAGAGAGCTTACTGGCCATTATAAAATATTCAGGTTCCTTAAGTGCATGGTTCCTCTCCCATAATACAAACCTCTTGCATGTACTGTTGTCACCTGGCCCTTTTCATATCACCTGGTGAGAAGTGGGACCCAGAGAACCTACACAAATGCAAACACTCCAACCACTGCTATTGTCATATAGCCCTTGGTCTCTGACCCAGTCTCATGTCCCAGCTAACATCCATGAAACAGTGGCAGGTGAACTTTGAAAATAGGATAGGCTAAAATCTCAGATCCTTCACTACTCTTCACAGATAGTAGGCCATTGTGATGGTCCACTTGAACTCTGTGGTTGTGGTGGCATATCTTTCTGTACATACATCTGGCATATCTTTCAGTTGGTTTGATGCAAGCATGGTACAGGTAGACGGGTTTATGTTTTAGACATTTAATAAGAATGCCTTAACGCATGATCATAGAACTTCTTTCTTCACTGACAATGGCCCCCTTAATAGATCTGCAGGTTCCTTAAGTGCATGGTTCCTCTCCCATAATACAAACCTCTTGCATGTACTGTTGTCACCTGGCCCTTTTCATATCACCTGGTGAGAAGTGGGACCCAGAGAACCTACACAAATGCAAACACTCCAACCACTGCTATTGTCATATAGCCCTTGGTGCAGATCCAGGAAGACCAGTGTTTGAACATTGTGGGGTAAAGTGCCGATAGGTAAGTCAGCATATTTAGGTATTTCTAAGAGGTTCTAAAATGATGAATACTTTCCTCAATCATTTGTCACAACCAAAGTCTATATTCTTATGCTTAGATGTCATAATTCATATTAAAGAATTGGGCCTGATGTGACACCTTATTATTAATAGTACTTGGCTAACCACACACAATCAACTACACTTAATTAATGAAACTGGTTCTGAATACATTATATACTTTCAGGTTATATAAGGAGGTAATTACATTTTACAGAGGCCTGTACTTTATATCTGGTTTATTCAGTTGTGAATCAATGAACATGTTTTTTTTTTTTAAACATGATTTGTATGATGAATTTTTAATTAAATTGTAGGAAGCTCCTCTACCACTGAGTCACCAGTGTCTTCTTGTATAATATACAGACATTATGGCCTGGCATGGTGGCTCACGTCTATAATCCCAGCACTTTAGGAGGCCGAGGTGGGTGGATCACTTGAGGTCAGGAGTTCAAGACCAGCCTGGCCAACATGGCGAAACCCTGACTCTACTAAAAACACAAAAATTAGTCAGGTCTGGTGATTCATGTCTGTAGTCCCAGCTACTTGGGAGGTTGAGGCAGGAGAATCGCTTGAACACGGGAGGCCGAAGTGCAATGAGCCGAGATTGTACCACTGTACTCCAGCCTGGGTGACAGAGTGAGACCTCATCTCAAAAGAAAAAAAAAAAAAAAGACATTAGCCCTCTGGAGCAGTTAAGTAGATATTTTTCTATAAAGTAATTTAATGTAGATTATATTTTCTCTGTGTGAGTGCACAATTGCATGCATATGTCAAGTGTCATGGGATTCCAAGTATTTGATGATCTGCTTCTTCTATAGACAGTTGGATACATAAAAGAAGAGCCATGTGCAAATCCAGTCTCTGGTTCTAGGTTTATACCTCCTCTTCTCCAAGTCCGCTTTCATTGATAGCCCCTGGTGCACACAGCCAGCCATCTTCATCCCTCAAGATCTGGTTGGCTTCTCTCTATTTGGGTTCCAGGAAATTGTTTTTCCTCCCTTCTGAGAGTCTATGTGCTGCTGCAGGCCAGTCAGTATTGATTCAGTTCTGGTTTGAATCCTCTCTCACTCATTCCTAAGTGTATATTGTATATGTAGTTCTTCTGCCAAAAGCAGATTGAAGTTTTCTTAAATTTGCAAGTCACCTAAAATATATGCTGTGTCTGCTGGGATCCTTTTGACGTTGAAGCGTCTTGGAGTAGACAGTAGAGGATTTTCATATGGTAGAAGAATGTTAGGTGTCCTTGTTGGAGAAGAGAGGAGGAGTAGAGAACCCCTTTAAAGCCCTCTTACTGCCTATTCCTTGCATCTCATCTCTACCTATTTAGCAATCACATCTGACTTGGCAAACACTAACAGCAGTTACACAGCGTCAGTCAGGACAATAGTGAGTGGATTTAAACATCAGAGGCAACATACCAATGCAATAAATAGAATATATCATTGTTTCACTGCAGACAGAATGTCTGTGCTCTCTATGAGGATCTGCATTTAAGCCCAACGTCCAAGGAAGACAAACATCTAAAGCTCGGCATGGGGTCCCTCAAGCAGGGGAATACAAACAAAGCATTTTTCTCCCAAAACACAAGTTTTAAGATTTCATGTCAAAGACATGCTGCCAATCAGAAGATAGCATTCCCCCTTCTTAGAGCTGGAAATGGTAACCAGGACACATTGGTATGCACAATTCTGCTGGCTCAGAGCACAAGCAAGCTCCTAGGCTGTGACTGGCTGGAGGCTCACAGCGATTTCTTTCTTTTTTTTTTTTTCTTTTTTTTCTGGAGGGGACAGGGTCTCACTCTGTCACCCAGACTGGAGTGCAGTGGCGCAATCTTGGCTCACTGCAACCTCAGCTTCCCAGGTTCAAGCAATTATCCTGCCTCAGCCTCCCAAGTAGCTGAGTTTACAGGCACCCACCACCAAGCCCAGCTAACTTTCTTGGGTTTTTTTTTTTTTTTAGTAGAAATAGGGTTTCATCATATTGGCCAGGCTGTTTTCGATGTTTTCGAACACCTCAAGTAATCCATCCACCTCCGCCTCCCAAAGTGCTAGGATTATAGGCCTGAACCACGATGCCCAGTCAGGTCATAGCAATTTTTAATGCAATATAATCAGACCTAATTTTGCCTTTTTGATTTCCTCCCTTAAACCTCAGACAGGCACTTTTTCAAAAGGGAAATCAATCAATCAATCAAGCAAGCAATCAGTCAGTCAACAGTGAATGAATGACTAAATTGTTTGTCTTTAGCGTGGCATAAAATAATCCTTGATATTTTGACCTCAAGCAACCATTCTGACCATATCTTCTTCCATGCTCCTTTGAGTACCCAGGTACATGCAAAGAGTCAACTTTTCTAGATCACAGCCTTGTCCTCTAATTCAGTGCCCTGGTATGAAATCTTTCTTCTGCTATGTCCTTTTTTTGCCAGATGAAATTTCAGTCTTTATTCAAGATCAAGTGCAACTGTCTCTTTGAGGAAAGTCCTTTGACCCCCATTTCTCCCCTTCAGAAGGAAAGCACCTGTGGGAGAAGATCTGTTTAATGACCTAGTAACTCAATGGGAGCGAGAACCACGTAGCCATCCCTTCTCCTTGCACAGTCATGAAACAAAGTTGAAAAGGAGCCTGGTTTTACTTGACCAGTCATAAATTACCATAAAATAAAATGAGATATTAGAAACCTTTGATCTCTGAAAAAGTAACATGTGTTGAAAAGAAATATCACTGTTACATATAGACAAATAATAGAAATATTTGAGGCATGCATTTAAAATGCAGAGGCCAGTTATAGCAGGCATATTAACATGTGCATTTGCTTTTTAAGAAGTATACATATGTACCTTTAGCTTTGAAAGGGTAAGATTCAATGCTTGGGTGATGGATGCACTAAAATCTCAGAAATCACCACTAAAGGACTTATCCATGTAACCAGAAACAACCTGTACTCCAAAATCGATGAAATAAAGAATAAAATAAAAGGGTAAGATTCATAAATAGCAAGTTGAGAATGCATGTTTATACCATGTAGACAATGTATAATAAATTGTTGGCAATAAGAACCATGTAGCTGACTTTGGGGATACAAAGTGACTTCTGAAAGAGGTTCCTAATTAGCCCTGCCTGAGGTGACTGCTTAAGGTATTTATCTGTAGCTGGAATGCATTGCCTCAAGGGCTTGAGAATTCAGGAGCTATGAATTTCAAGGCCACAGATGCAGTGGAATAGAAAGGCTTCTGCCCCTGCCTGGCACACTGACCTAACTGATGAGAGGTGCCTTAGGGACCCAGGAGCTATGGCCATTTATGTCTAGTCCCTCACTCTAGAAAGGAATTGCTTGAATACTACAGTGCTGGAGTTTGTAGCCACAATGCTGAAGGTCAGGGCAGTCCTTTATGATGATGCATTTCTGTCAGCCATACTTGCACATCTATTTAATATGTGCAATGTCACTAAGCAGTAGTGTATCATTTTTTTAAATGTTGAGACTCAACTGATACTCAAAACCTATGAAAATATGAATCCTTCCTGCCTATCCAACTTTAGTTGGATAAATAATCCAATAATATAATAATATATATTATTATATATATATTATTATTATTATTATATAATATAAACTCTCCCTTTCAGTCAGGTAGATAGTCCTCCTGTCTTCCTGTCATTCTTGGTTTCTCTTTGTTGCTCATGTCTTCCCCACCTGCTGAAATGTTCTTGTTCTTCTCCTTCTCCTTCTCCTTCTCCTCCTTCTTCTCCTTCTTCCCTCACTCTGTTGCCCATCCTGGAGTGCAGTGGCATAATCACAACTCACTGCCGTCTCAAGCTCCTGGATCAAGTGATCATCCTTCCTCAGCCTCCTGAGTACCTGGGACTACAGGCATGTACCACCACATCCAGCTGATTTCTTCATGTTTTTGTAGAGACTGGTTCTTGCTATGCTGCCTAAGCTGGTCTTGAACTCCTGGGCTCAAATGATCTTCCCACTTCAGCCTCCAAAAGTACAGGGATTACAGACATGAGCCACCCATGTACCTGGTTTCCCTCTTCTTTTCTAACAAATTAAGTACTTCAAGTCACAACTCAGGCTGACAACTTCCACCTCCATTGACTTCTCCAGAGCATTTCATTTTCTCTTATCCTTTCTCTGCACTTTGTTAGAACTTACATTCTGATTTGTACTGTTGACCTTTGAGCCCTTAAGTTTATGCACCTTCTCTCTCTCTCTCTCTCTCTCTCTCTCTCTCTCTCTCTCTCTCTCTCTCTCTCTTTTTCTCTGTCATTATTTTATTCTGGTATTTGGTACTTACGATAAATCTTATTAGTATCCTAAATTCTTTCAAAACAGGAAATGCGTATTTTCCTTCTCATCTAATTTTTAGGAAACTTCACATAGGAATAAAAAGTATGTAGTAGTGGATTGACTGGTAAATGAATAAAAGAGGGATTTGAGGCCAGTGGGCTGTTTCAGGACATGACCAAGGAATGTGGTACCAGGGCAGCAACACACTTGCTAAGGGGCAATAAAGTAGTCATTGTATATAACAGAGGAATTTGGGCTCAATGCAGATTTGGCACTAACTCTTTGGCACTATAGAATTCACTAGAGAAATATTAGTAAGTTAGTTAATATTCTTAATAAAGAACTGCTAATACCTTATAGAGCCATAAGCCATGTTTCTCATCTTTCATTTCTGAAGTGAAATTTTGGCCAGGGAAACATTTTGCAATAGCCCTTTTTGACGTCTACAAATGTGGCATTTGTCAGATATGAGATAGCTAAGTGTGTGTGTGTACGTGTGTGTGTGTATATATATATATACACTTTATATATGTATATATACATATCCTATGTGTGTATGTGTATATATATACACACACATATATATATGATGCATGGAGAGATGCATCCAAAATATTCACAACTTTTCACTAATATCTGAATAACATTTGAAAAATTGAAAACTCTTCTGGCTAAAGATGATCATACACATTTGTTCCATGGAGACTTGTGCCAAAATCTTGCTCAGCTCAAGGGATACTGCACAATAAACAATAAGAAACTTTTATAACTCTGACTAATAGAATTCATTGCTTTTCCAGTTTGAAGATAAAGGATGTCTGCTTGCTTTCCATGCCTAATTTTCCTGATGCTGTAAAGCTGTTCAGGAAAGTTCCCACTGCTGGAGTTTTGCTAGTAATCTTCAGCTCTGTGGGAAGCCTTTGGACTCTGTTGCTATCCCTGAAAGTGGCTGTTCTTCTCCATCAGTTTCCTGGGCAAGGGATCGAACCAGCTATTAGTGTCTATTTGCACTGCATGAAAACAAAATTTAATGTAAAGATGCTTATAGCTTGCCTACCCTAAAACCCCAGGAGTCTCATTCTGCCTGACCCTAGGCATTTTTTGAACTGATAGAGGGATGGGTATCTGGTGGGTCTCTTCAGCCAGCTCATCTCAGCATGTTGAAAGTCCAAATGACCCTTGCCTGAGGATGATGAAAGTAATTTGTATATGTATATATAATCCTGTTTTTTCACTCTTTCCAGTCACAGATTGCAGAGCGAGTTGACTGTGCTTGTGAGTGTGAGTGTTAATAACTTTGCTATGCTAATTTTTAAACTTCCTATGCTATATCATCTCCCTGAAGAGCATGAGAGCATTGCTTTGGAAAATCAATATTTGGCATGATTATTCCTTCTTTCATGTGTAATCGACCTTTGAAGACCACAGATAGGCCAAATCTACAAGCATTAGGTTTCCAAACATATTGTTTAGTCAGGAGAAATTGTCTTTTCTAGCTGAGGTATGCCAGCTACTGGTATGGACAAAATCTGCCTAGCAAATGGGAAGGGGCCAGAAGTTCAAATGCTATTGAGAACCACTCAACAATTCTTTTTTCTTACACACAGGATTGAAGCACAGAGCAAAAGGAAAACCCAGCTTTGGGGTTTGTTCCCTTGAACTTACAAATGATTCATTACACCAATGACATTGTGAGAATTTGGTCTCTGACAAAGAAATAAATGTTTTAAAAATAGTGCTAATACATATGTACAAATACAGAATTATGTCAGGCATGTATTTTTTAAAAGATGGAGTCCAGTGAAAAGGATATATGTTAGAATATGGATTAGGTTTATAAAGGTATACTTATGTCTGCCTTAGTCTTCAGAAAACAAAGTTTTATGTACGCTTTAAGAAAGGTCTTAGTGGTCGGGCGCAGTGGCTCACACCTGTAATCCCAACACTTTGGGACACTGAGGCAGGCATATCACGAGGTCAGGAGGTCGAGACCATCCTGGCTAACATGGTGAAACCCTGTCTCTCCTAAAAAAAAAAAAAAAAAAAAAAAAAAATACAAAAAATTAGCCTGGTGTGGTGGCGGATGCCTATAGTCCCAGCTACTTGGGAGGCTGAGGCAGGAGAATGGCATGAACTGAGGAGGCGGAGCTTGCAGTGAGCCGAGATCGCACCACTGCACTCCAGCCTGGCAGACAGAGTGAGACTACATCTCAGAAAAAAAAAAAAAAAAAAAGAAGTCTTAGTAAGGTAAATGTGAAGCAAACCAAAGTCCTGTCACTTCTTTTGTCATATCATTAAAGCCTCCAGACGGAGGTTTCTTCCCATGATGTGAAGTGCAGACTTTCAGATGTCAGTCAGTAGCTGAAGTCAACTGTTGGCCCACCAGCCTCTAAGCTGCAGCCTCTGTCAGCTTGGCGATAGTGGGATCCATGTGACTTGCCTACTACTGCCCTTGATTGGGCAGATCACAGAGCAGATGGCCTGGGTCTAGGGTACAAGGTGTTGTGGCTTTTTTGGGGGAATAAATATTTTACATGTGCTAATATTCCTGGATATTTCACTAATAATATAATGTAGAATGTATGAAAAAAATCAAAGTCAATTAGAACCTAAAGTCTCCTGATACTGGATAATTCTATCCATAAACATCTTGCACTAACAGCAAGAATAATAAAAGTTGTACAAAAAATGTCTGTTCTTCCCCAGACCATAAGCTCCATGCAGGCAGAGACCTTATTTGCTTGGTTTACTGCCCTTCCCCAGTACTTCTACCAAGCTGAACATGTATCCGGCTCTCAGTGCCCCATTGAGTTGAAATGAATTACAGTGACATAAACTATGTTTCTCATCAAATGCTGGACAAGCATGTTTCTCAAGGGACTTCTCTGGGATCAACACAAGATCAGGGTGATGAAATGTGAGGAGCAGTGAGGGCAAGAACTTGAGCCTGGTCCCTGCCTAAAGTTTATACTCCACAAGTATTCTACCCAACACTTCAGATACCTTCTCTTCTTTCAAAGTCAACAGCTTATACCCATTGAAAATAAATACACATACACACTCATGCTCACATGCATGTGTGTGCTACCAGAAAATCTGTACATTTTAGGCTGTTTGGAAGCAGTGGTAGTTTGGTGAGAACTGCTGCATTGGCTCATCAGTGCAGACCTGATCGCACTTTGATTTCATATCTTGCTATGCAAGGCCCCCATTATCTGCCTGCCATTTGTGTGCATTTATGTTTAGTGTCAATTTCCCCTCCCATGAGGCTATAATCTGCTTTGTAAGGAGCTAAAATGGGAAAAGCAGAATGCTGAGTCCAGTTGGAGCCTGCTGGGGAACAAGACAGTCATCACAGGCCAATCGGCAATGGAGACAGGGTGGTCCTTATCACACAGAGGCATCTGGAGACTGAGAGAGACAAAGCAACACAACTGCAAGTTGACCATGATCTGCTGGAAGCTTCTTCAGTCATAAAGCAAAGGACAGTAATTCTGAATGACAATGTAGGAAAAATAAGAAGAAGAAGAAAGAAAAAAATGGTTGAGCCCAGAGGATCATTTTTAGTCACAGATGGTGATTGCTGATAGTGAAGTATCTGAATCTGAAGACCACCTGTATGTAGTATGTGCGTTTATGGAGGGTATGTGTGTGTGTGTATGTGTGTGTGTGTGTGTGTTAATTTTTTAATGTAGAATATGAAATTTGAGAAAAAACTTTGCCCTTATTCTTGTTGATTTTGTTATTTGATCTTTTCTCTTCCTCTTTGTTGGTGTGTGAACAGTTGCATAGCAAAGCTGCTGAGATCACATATTTGACTGAAGTTTCACAAGCTCTGCAAGATATTCTCATCTTCAGAGTGACACCTGGCTTAGCCAACCACGTGGAAAAAAACTAAGGATTTAAACACAACCACACCCAACCACAGCCTTGTTCTTACCTTCTCCCCTGTGCTTTGCCGTATTTAATGACAGCCCAGAAAGGTGCAAAGAGAGACTTTTCAGAAAAAGCATAAAAACAATCAAGAAGGAAAAAATGGCTTGGTTGTTTTCTGAGATACTTGAACTAGAACCAACTGAGTATTTAGGTGTAACTTTCTATGACCTATTAGGATGAATGCCATTCTTATGGCTTAAATCTTTTTCAAGATGAAGAGGGCATTTATATAGACAAAGAGTATATTTCCCATAAAGATATATTAGCACAATTCCAATTAATCTTGAATCCAAGTTTTTGTTCCCCAAGTCCAATACTCAGTCTAGAACATATGCCCTTTTCTGTAATGCGTGCTGGCCAACATGTATGATCAAGGTATATTGTGCATTGTACAGAGTTCCCAGCCAAGGGCTGAAATCAACTAGTGCTCTACTTATTAGGAATTAATCCAGGCATGGGGTTGTGTCTACCCTAGAGGATGTGCCTTTTCTAATTTTCATAAAGTAACTGTAATGGGCCAGCCCAGAAGATATACAGATAACAGAATCCTATGACTTTTAGATGACATTAGCTGTCATGAGAGGCTGCCTCTCTGTACATGGTGTTAGGGTGTTTATTATGAGCAGCATTGGGAATACAGATGTTTTGATGTGTTTTCTGATGCCATTTCTTCTAAGATTCACTACTTCTCTGCAGGCTTTGGAAAGTGGGAGCATAACCACTGGTCTTTTGGGTTCTTTGTGAAGTTGTGCTAACCATAAGATGCCACATACTATCCTAGTGACCACAGTTTTTATGGGAGGTGATGTACAGCAGCAAACATCTAATGTAAATCTCATGTTAGTTCTTCCAGAGCAGGGGCAGCTAGACTTTAATAATTTCTTCGGAAGAGTTTCAGCACTTGGAAATTTTAGATGTATATCAAGGACATGTGAGCAAATGGGAAGCCTAACTGCCCAGTGCTTCTGAAGCAAAGTGCAGAGTCAGAACCAGAATGATTTTTACTGGCACATTTCTGTATTAAACTAAGGGAGGGAAGCTCTTTAACTATATGGGAACTTTTTCTCATTGGTTCCTTTAAGTGTCTTAAAAAACTGATGTCTTCCTAATAGACCTTGTGAAAGGTGGTAAAATGTTTAATTGGAATTACGAATAACTTCCAACTGAAGAGCTTTGTTGGTTCACTTTCCTGTGGGGAAAAGATAGACATTGACAAAACTGTTTCCATGAGAATTAATCATAGCTATAGATTTCAAGGCATGTCATGATGCCAGGTTTCATCTCCTGGATCTTCCTCCTCTACATGAAAATGATTAGAATGATAAATTCAAGGCTTATTAATGATCCCTAATCAATGTAAAAATTTGTCATTTCTCTTCTTTATGCTGTATTTACTGTCAGAAACACAGGCATATATATTAGGAAGATTTTTCTTGAAGGGAATTGGCACAAAAGAGTTGAGACTTTTAATTAATCAAAAAATTGACCATTCCTTGAACCTTAATTGTGTGGTATCATTAACAAAGGACATGAGACAACATGTTTAAGCTTCATGATTTGCTGGAAATAAACTTTTCTTTTTTTTTTTTTTAAAAAAGCATTTTTTGTTGTAATTGTTAATCTTACTATATATTTGTTTCCTGAAAATGGTGTTATTTGCCACTCCTTTTACCTATTAATTGGCATAAGCTATTAAGCTGATTAGAATACTTTTAATTTCTCCGAAAAGCTGTCTAAGGAAAGTAAAACACCATAAAGAAAAGAGTATGTAACCAAGAAACTGAAGCGAAGAGATTGAGAGATTATCATGAGAATTTAATCAGAGAATTACATACCCAGAAAAATGTGTATATACTTAGAAGTAGTAAACATTAACTTCCTTCCTTCCCTCTATACTTCACCTCTAGATCCCTCTTTTCTTTCTTTAGATCATCAGTATCCAAGGTTGGAAAGAGTAAACAAGAGTTGATAAGTGGGCACTCTCTTGTTCTGTTGATATAAGCTTAAATTGGGGTAGCTTTTCTGGAGAACTGCTTGACAATATATGTCAAATTTGTAATGTGATGTCCTTTGGCCATGCAATTTCCCCTTCCTGGAATGTACACTAAGTAGATAATTGAATAAGTGAAAATCCAAATGTTTTCATAAGGATCTGCACCATAGTTTTGTTGAAAATTATTTAAAAACTGGAAACAATCTAAATAAATGTCAATGTATAGGTATATTGATTGCCCTGGGCAATTGCCATAATGTATAAATGAATGAGTAAAAGTATCACAGAATAATACTGTTCCCTCCTAAGTAAATCCTCACCAATAAATCCTATTATACAAGGCAAAACCTGTATATTATCCCTATCCCCTATTTTTCATCAACCCTCATATCTAATCACCATGATGTCCTTTTCACTCCTAAGTGTGTTTCAGATCATCCACTTCCCTCTAACTCTATCACCATCTTCTGGTCCAAGCTTGGTATTCAATTAATACTTGCTAAATGGATTCTGAATATGATCCCATTCATAACAGCACACCTATCCACACATGTATATGAAGACACAGGTGCCTGGAGAGGTGTTCACTGAACTACTAATAGTGGTTTCCTCTTTTGTGGTATAATTCAGCTTTATCTTTATTTTTTTATTTGAATTTCTCTTATTGTTTGAAATATTTTTAAATAATGATGTATAATTTACCCCCCTCCAAAAATAAAACTTACAAAATGGGAATGATAACTATTATTGTACCTTTCTCACTGGATAAACATAGTGGTCAAACAAGTATCTGTGAAAGTCTGTTATGATGTGAAAACAAAATTATTT
This sequence comes from Macaca nemestrina, assembly GCF_043159975.1. NCBI lineage: Eukaryota > Metazoa > Chordata > Mammalia > Primates > Cercopithecidae > Macaca > Macaca nemestrina. Next base: position 122,277,517 of record NC_092132.1, on the reverse strand, counting down.
TTGTTATTATGGCAATAATAATAATAACAAATAACTATAGATGCTAAAATTTGTTGAATGTATTCCCTCAGTATTTTGAGTGTCTTAACTCATTTAAATCTCACAATAAGCCTATGATACTATAAATATACCCATTTCAAATATAAGGAAACTGAGGCAGAGACAGATGAAATAATTTATCCAGGTAGACACAGCTAATAGAGCTGAGGTAGGATTTGAAACCACATAATCAGGCCCTAGGATCCAAGCACTAACCACTGTGCCAAAATAATAATACATTCAGGAAGTGGCAAAGGTTGAACTTAGCTCCATATATCAGATTCTCGCCGCTATGAAGCCCCTACAGAGAATTTCATACAGATAATCTTACTACCTCAGTTAATTTAGATTTTCAGGCACTGATGAATGATTTTGGGAGTAAGACCAAGTCAAATGACCTCTGTTGGAAGTGATGTAATAGATGTGTTTAAATATTAGAGGTAGGTAAGATGGTGGAGGACTAACATTTGAGGAGCATTTGATATCCTCTTGGCAATATGTAGACACCCTTTCAATAAATCCTCACAATAGTCCAGAAGGTTATGTGTTATTTGTTTCCATTGTAAGTTGCAATAATAGATAAGGAAACTCAGATATGTATTAAGTCATTTGCTCAGGTCTTTACAGCTATTAAGTTGTAGAGTTGGGAACCCATCTAAACTCCTAAGATCAGGATCTGGATCACCTCTGTTATTTTACATTGGGCATCTATCATCCAGGACCTATGTGCTGCAGGAACATAATTAAGAATGACTTTGACAAGATAAATATTTGGGGACATGAAGCCTGATCACAGAGTCTACCAGTTATGTGGACGTGGGCAAGCAACACCATGAGCCTCACTTTTTTCATTGTCAAAGTGGGACTAATGAAATTTTTCCTGCTTCTCCAAAAGATAATTTTAATAATTCTGTTTGGTGACTTTTGCAAAAACATTGTAGTATAAGCCTTAACAAGGAATTACAGAGAAGAAGATAAAGCTTAGCCTTCAAGAAGCCTGGACTGTACCTGTCTCAAAACTATTTTATGCTAACTGCAGACAATTTTCGCTATTTGGAGTTTCTTTCCCATCTTAGTTAGCCTCTTCTCAGTTTTCTGAATGAAGCATGTACCCTCGGATGTCTGGCCTTTGCTGCTGCATGTCTTCTGGTCTGGAATGCCTTCCCTTACCTTAGGAACTTAACCAGCTTCAACATGCATCCTTCCTGATCACTCCAACATGAAGGGATGCCCTTCTGTTCTAAATGTCCATTGCACTGAACACATTGTTTAAGATAAATTTCTCTGTAATTTATATAAAGGATTTATGTTTATGGGCTTATATGTTTTCTTTAAAAATAAGTTATAAAGTGTTTGATGCTAGAGCATTCTTTTGTATCCCCAGGAGACACTCAGAATATATTTGTTGATTGTTTTGATTTTAAAGAAAAAGATGGAAGAATGAGGTAAAATGGCCACTATCTGCCAGGAACTTCATATAATTATCTCAGCCCAGAAGTAAATTAAAATAGTTTTCTTCAGCCAGTTGCAATAGCTTATAGAAAAACTTACCTTCCCTAGACGTCGGTGTCCCAATTTGGAAAACAGAGTTTTGTCATATATTTTGTCCGCTGTTGTACAATCTTTAGAAACATAAAATTCAAGGGGAATACTAAATAAAAGGATCAATCAATACTGAGTTCAGCTTTAAAATTCTTTCATCTAATAAAGCCGGTTTTCTTGGCAGCACTAGCAAGGACTAGAATTTTTAAAAAATCATCCTTATATATGTATTGATTGAATTTATTAAAATGCTTTATTACCATATCCATTTGCTTATAAGGCACCCTGATGTGTCCTATATGAGTTGCAAAACACAATTAAATAAATGAAAACCATGCAGAGCAACAAACGCTACCTAGCATTTAAAAACTGCATTTGTATTCATTTTTATGTACACGAAGGGAAAAGAAACCCAAAAGGTTGAAAGCCTTCTAGAGTGATAAATGCCACAATTTAGTGGAAGATACACATTGTAATTTGAGAACATCTCCCACTAAGAGTCAGTGTAGCTACAGGGTCAAGAAGCCTGGTGCTAAATTGTCTGAACACTGATGTCCCTTCAAAATTCATATGTTGGATCCTAGTACCCAATGTGGTGTTATCAAGAGATAAGGTCTTTGGGGGAAGTGATTAAGTCATGAGGAGTTCTCCATATGCATGAATGGGTTCATGCTCTTATAAAAGAGGTTGAAGAAAGCACCCTAGGGCCTCTTGCCCTTCTGCTTCTGCCATGTGAAGATGTAGCAAGAGGCACTCTCTGTGAAGCAGAGTGAGCCCTCTCCAGACACTGAATGTGCTGGCGCCTTGATCTTGGATGTTCCAGCCTCCAGACTGTGATAATTACATTTATTTTATTTCTAGATGACTCAGTCTATGATGTTTTGTTATAGCAGCGCAGACTAAGACACCTGGCCCGCAGGCTCCTGAGCATCCCAGAGCCTTTGAGGGATGACCTCTCTTCTCCACTTCATCTTTCTGATGAGGAGAATGGAAGTCTGTATAAACTAGAGTGCTCAAGCAGCAGGCAGTGGAAGAATCAAGACCTCAAAATAGATCTGCAACCTTCACTTTCAGCACATGTTCAAGTAAAAGAGAAAAGTGTGTGTAAAAAAAATGCCCATACCCAATAAACATACCCATGTTTATTGCAAATTATCCTCTAAACTCTTTCCTGGTGGTCAAAACCCAAGTTATAAATTTTTATTATACTTTTAAGAGTTCATTATTTGTCAACCTACGGTTAACATTTGCATCAACAAAGAAGGTAAGATATGTTGTGTTATCTTTGTCATTTTTCAGTTGTCAACTAGGATAGGGGCCAGAGATAGCAAAACCATAAACTGGAAATTGTTTCAGGAATAAATGTAATAGCTAAGGGGTGTCTATATGAAATGGAATGTATATCAATACGAGGTAAGACAGCCGGTAAAAAATAAAAAATTATACTTAGCAAGAGGGGCACGGATTCATGTACCAGGGAAAATAATGGTATGTTCATAGCTCAGAGAGATTTCCAGGAATTAGAGATTGAGAAATATTATTTTGTGACATGTCTAGAGGCTACCTGGATATAAATTCTGGAAAATGTTTGAGAGAAAGGCCAATAAAAAGCAAAAGGACCTGAGGACTCTGTTTCTTCACTGAACAGAGAAGCTAAAAATTGGGCTCTTATTTTGGACAAAAGTAAAAGCCATAGTAATAAGTAAAATAAAATAACCTTCCAGGTAACAGAGCTCTTAGCCAAGGATTCTGCAAGTCAAAGGCAGGTGTGAATTGGGAAAGAGAGTCTGGGACTGAGGTGAGGTTGAGTTAGGCGTAGAACAGGGCTGTGAAGGTCAGGCCAGTGGAAGGCTTGATTCTGGAAAGCATGGCTTCAAGGGAAAACTTGAGTAGTGAACAGGAAAATCTATGAGGATCGGAAACTAAGTCTCTATACTGGCTGGGGAAATGAGCAAGAAATGAAAGGGAGAGAGCCAGATGATGCCAGCTGGAAGCAGAAATCTGAGCAGACGGGCACCTGGCAATAGATAGGAGGAGCTGGAAGAACAGGGGCAGATCAGATCTAGAGCCAAGCTGTATTCTCTGGCCCTATACTTTAATATTCCACCTATAAGGTGCAGTGCCCTTGGGTGTTGTTCATAAAATTCCAGTGTTTAAAGGGTTTCAGAGATTCTCAGCAAAGCTCCTCTATATCCATCAAGCCCTCTGCAATATTTACAGTGAAGAAAGTGGGAGTGCTTCAGAAAGAGAGAGAGAGAAAAATGAAAATTCCTAGCCCCATCTAGACATGCCTTATCAGTGAATTAGGTGAAGTGCACAAAATTTAAAAGACTATAGTTGTTTGTATTTTAGTTGTTTATGTTGCATCACGAGAACTCCACAACTGGATTTAAATCACTGTTTCTGCCTTAGCAATCTTCACTGTGCACGTATTGTTCAGCTATTCCTTTAGGGGGAGGATTGCTAGATGGGAATAAAATGGAAATGCTGTTTTCTAAAAGTTGTGGTCTTCATAGGGAGATAGCTCTTCATTTTGTGTGTTAGTGATGAACATTTGAAACTTGTAGAGAACACTTTGTGGTTCTTCTATTTGAAGAAACCCTGATGGCTTTGTCACATATTCCAAGTTTAACATTTACTTTTAAAGAGTTTATGCATCATATTTGAAAAAGACTCAAACATGTCTAGAGTTATATGTTAGACACTAACATATTTGAAAAATATTTAAAACCCTGGTTTTAGTCATCTGTAAGTACTCTGTTTTAAGGACAACTAATTAATACTTATAACTCAGATAATGCAGGAGACAATCAATGATTATTAAGTAACTTCCCATAACATGCTTTCAAATAGTAAATGCCTTCACTGCATGTAATTCATATATCAATATATACTAAACTATTTCCATTAATATAGCCAGTCTCCAATTTACAAGAAGGTCTTATGTTTCACAAGTTGATTTTAAGTGAATTGTTTGTAATACAGAAGGAATTGTCCCAAAGAGTGACTGCTGAACTGGTTAAATCCACAAAAAAAAATGCATCACATGAATTCATCTACCAAGCAAATTTGCTCATCCACTTTCAAATCAAAAACAACTTTAAAATCGGATAAAAAGCTATGTATCCCCTATCTTAATAAATTTGCTTCCTGTGGTAAATATACACGTGGACACAAAAATATGCATGCATTTTTAAGAGGAATAGGAACCCATTTGAACTTGTCCAGGAACTCAAGTTAAGAGAGTCAAAGGTAGAGAATACTAATAACCACCTATAATAATTATCTTGGAGAAGGCATACTGTATTATGCCTAGTGCTTAATAGGAGAGGGGATTTTTCATCCCCCATGTGCCTGGGAATGAGAGCCAGGGACTTCCCCTAATTGTAAAATGTTTAGCAATTCAGCAGAATCTACAGTGGGGCCAAAGTGGGGCTAGGATTTGGGGGATTTCATCAAAGTGGGTCAGAGTTAGAGGTGGAAGAGAAGCAGAAGTTCGGTGGGAGCAGGACTCAGTAGAGGGGCAAGCTTACAGCTGGCTTCATCAGTTGAGGAAGAAGAAGCAACCCCAGGAGGTCCATACCCTGGATATTTTACCCTTCCTCTCACTAAGGACAGCTATGCCCTTTGTGATCTTCCCTAGACTGACTTTTTAATACAGAGAGGGAAGGCCAGTACAGAAAGCAAGGAGTGAAAGAAAAGAAGCAGATGCTAAGTTGTCCCCTTGAGGAAGAATGTGAGGAAAAATGGAGTTCCTGCAACCCTAGTCTATTAGCTGACATTGTTACTCCTAATTCAAGGTGATTATTGGTGTGCAAAGAAAGTATGTATTAAGTATATGTCAACCAGTAACTACCTGAAATCCACTTAATGATAGCAAATTTGTCTATGGCCATATCACCTGAATGCACCCAATCTCATTTGATACCAAATTATTTCATACATTTGTTCTAGAAACTAACAATTCCAATGAAAAGCTATGAAAGAATCCTACTTAGGTCTGAATTTTCATACATTACTGGTATCTCAGAGGGTGGCAAGGTTAGAAAACTTGAGAATCTGTGGGCACACTAGGGATGAAAGTAATAATACTATTCTTTGTTGGATATTAAAAGAAATCTAAGTAGGAGAACTAAAAGATCATTGGTGGAACCAAAAAACCATTGGTGGTCTGAAAAGTTAGGTGGGAGAATTGAATAGCTTAGTTCTAGGGATCAAGTAACCACCCTGACTATTGAGCTTCCCGATAAGAAAACATGATGGAAACTACATGGTTCCATCCAGGTGCTGGGAACAAGTCCTACTGAACATCTGCTTTTGGACAAAGAGCGGGCAGATTCTTTGGTGAAGCTTTGTCCATCGGAAACTCTTCCCTGACCTCTCTTCTCCAGTTCATCTTTCTGATGAGGAGAATGGAAGTCTGTATAAACTAGAGTGCTCAAGCAGCAGGCAGTGGAAGAATCAAGACCTTTACGTAGATCTGCAAGCTGTGAACCAAGTGACCTATCTCTAAGCCATATTGAGGAAGGCCAATGCAGTTTTGCAATCTCTCTACCTCTTCATTTTTCCTTGTCCTCCTCCCCTTCCCGTTTTGCTCTCTGTCTCTTCCTCTCAAGAGAGTAATGTGGTAGTAGTACCTGATGGTACCCTGGTGCTTCCTGCCTTCCTGCCTTCCACTTCCTGCCTTCCTTTCTCCCACTTCCTGCCTTCCTCCCTTCTACTTCCTGCTTTTCCCCTCCCACTTCCTCTCTTCCTTCCCCTCACCCCCCAGCACTCCCTTCCTTCCTTCCATTCTCCAATACCTTCCTTTCCTTTTCCTTCCCCCTTCTCTCTTCCTCCTTCTCTCTCTACTTTCCTCCTTCCTTCCTCGGCAAGGCCTTCTTACTAGTTTCCACCCATTTTTCCTATGTAAAGCACTTTTGAATTCTAGCCATCTGTTAATACAAGGCAGTGAAAAATGTTGAAGTCACATCAAATTCCACTTGCTCTGCCAGTTAAAAATACAGATGCTTCCTGTTTTATGCTTTCCTCTCACTTTCTCTAGAGTTTAAACATGAAAATATGTTCCATGATAAAAACCAGCACATATCCCCTTTCATCAGGGAACATATTCCAAACAATGAAAGGAAGGGGAGGGGGATTATTTTCACAAGTCCAGCAAGGATACTTGGATGTTGGAGGAATCATTTGTAGAACCATAATTTCACAACATAATTATTCACAACTATCACATTTTATAGATGAAGAAACTGAGATCGCAGGGAATTGTTATAATTGTTCTCATATGTGCTGCATCATCGACTTGCCAAAATTCACATCAGCTTAAGTTTTCACCCAACATGCCTGGTCCTCAATTGTTCCACAATGCTTTTTGCTATCCACTGATTTCAGAAAGCGTTCTTTTGGCTACTGGAAGAGGCCAAATCACCAGGCAATGGATAATTGACCTGGAACTCAGTAAATGCACTGGAGTGAAAAAAAAAAAAAAAAATGCAAGACTGAGTCAAGACACCTGGGTTCTAGTTGCAAATCTGTTACTAACTACCCATCAGACTCACAGCAAAAATTTTTATTAATACTCTTGCTCCACAAGGAGACTAGATCAAATGATCTCTAAATTTACTTCCAACTCTTTGACTCTTGAGTTTTCTTCGTTCAATTTTCTGTTGACTCAGAGTGTATAGCCTTGGCCAAGTTATTTACTGCCATAAATCTCATTTTTTCTAAGATCAAAGGGAGAATAACACATTCCCCCATTTTCCCAGCATATAGATACTATATAATCTTGCATTAAATTGACTATCTTTGGAAATCACATTAAATCCTTTCTATCTATAGACATTGGATTAGTCACTAAAGCTAGAATAAGACATGGGCCATATCATTAGGCAATGTCTCTGGCTCTAGTTACATTAGCAAACACTGCATTGACGCTTGTTCATCCTTGCTTCCATCATACCTTTTTATATAAGCTGTTCTAACTCTTACATGACTGTAGCATGGAGCACTGTATGTCACGACATCTCTTCCTCTCGTTGCATCTGATCATATTCTAGTATCTCCTGTCTCAATGCCTAGCTCTTCACCCATTTTACTAATGCAAAATAGAAACCTTCTTACTGCTTTTTTATTTCTTACTTTTCTTTTGAATGATTCACCAAGTTCTTACTGATTTTATCTCCCCGATGTCTTTCAAACTGATACATTTTTCTCTCTTCCATGATATCCTAGTCCAAGCTACCGTCACTCCTCAACTGAACTACAGCAGTCAAAATGATTGTTTCGGGTGCTAAATTTGGCGATGTCACCCCACTGAATGGCTTTCATCTGGTCTTAAAATAAAGACCAGATTCCAGAACAAAACCTACATGGTAGGCAGCTCCATGTTTTTAGTGTCGTAGTACATGCTTCTGACCTTTTGCCCTCTTTGAGTTCCTCCTCCTCACCATCGTTTCTTGGATATTCAGGCTCTGTAGTTTCCTGGGTTTAGAATGCTCCTCTAGGATTCATCTAATTGCTGCTTATTCTTCTGGTTTTGTACTGATGGTCACATTCTCAGACCCAGGATGGTCACATTCTTGACCTCCCTGGGTCAGTTGCCTCTATCATGCACCATCATTGTGCCTTGTATCCTTGCTCTTATTATGCTTATCAGAGTCGTAATTTTACATTTGCTAATGTCATGCTTTTTAGATTATGCTTTGCTATCTTCTCCCTCACCAGAGTGTAAACTCTATGATACTATGTCTATTTTTCTGTCACCATTGTAATCCCAGTGCCTGGCATAATATCTAATGCATAGTAGGTGCACACTAAAATTCTATTGAATAAATAGTACATTAATGAATGAAAAGAAAGAATAGAAGCGACTGAGTTCAGGTCCTGTATCCCCATTCCCTCATGTATGTGGTTGGAACCATAGAAGGCAAAATTTGGTATTAAAAGAATAGAGCTGGCAAGCGCTGATGTGCCTAACAGGATAGGAAGTTGAGAATTCTTTTTTAAAATTATGCAAGGGCCCAGGAGTGCCTGGCTAACATGGTGAGACCCAGTCTCTACAAAAATTAAAAAATTACACAGGCGTGGTGGCATGGGCCTGTATTCTCAGCTACTCTGGAGGTTGAGGTGGGAGGATTGCGTGAGCCTGGGAGGTTGAAGGCTTCAGTGAGCTGTGATCATACCACTGTAGTCCAGCCTAGTCAATAGAGTGAGACCCTATCTCTTAAAAAAAAAAAAAGTTCTAGGATATTGGAGTTGATAATGTTCGTAAGGATCAACGCTAAGATAGCCTCCAACCAAGTCTCAATATGCTCCAAAAAGAAATACTTCAAATGTCAAACTAAAACTCGTGTGTGTGTGTGTGTGTGTGTGTGTGTGTAAGGAGCGGTGGTTCATACCTGTAATCCTAGCACTGTGCGAAGCCGAGGCGGGTGGATCACTTGAAGTCAGGAGTTCAAAACCAGCCTGGCCAATACAGTGAAACCCCGTCTCTACTAAAAATACAAAAATTAGCCAGGCGTGGCGTCATGTACCTGTAGTCCCAGCTACTCGGGAGACTGAGGCATGAGAGTCACTTGAACCTGAGAGGCAGAGGTTGTAGTAAGCTGAGATGGTGCCACTGCACTTCAGAAACAGAGTGAAACTCTGTCTCAAAAAAAAAAAAAAAAAAAAGGTGGATGTTGTGGCTCGCTCCTGTAATCCCAGCACTTTGGGAGGCAGAGGTGGGCAGATCACAAGGTCAGGAGTTTGAGACCAACCTGGCCAACATGGTGAAACCCTATCTCTACTAAAAATGCAAAATTAGCCAGGGATGGTGGTGCGTGCCTGTAATCCCAGATACTCGGTAGGCTGAGGCAGGAGAATCGCTTGAATCTGGGAGGTGGAGGTTGCAGTGACCCGAGATTGTGCCATTGCACTCTAGCCTAGGCAATAGAGTGAGACTCCATCTCAAAAAATACATATTTTTATATATTTATAAATATTTGTTTATAAATATATATTTATATATATAAATATTTGTTTATAAATACATATATAAATATTTGTTTATAAATATATATAAATATTTGTTTATAAATATTTATAAAAATATTTGTTTATAAATATATATTTTTATATATATGCACACACATGTATACAGAGAAAGAGAATAAATATGTATCCATAGAGAGAGGGAGATACCAAGACAAACTTATAACTGCTATAAATTCAAATAAGAGAGAAGTTGGCAAAACCTAGAGTCACTAGGAAATACTTCCTAGAGGCCAAATTTGACCTGTGCTTTGAAAGGTAATTACAGTTAGGACAGGAAACTGTACGGCTTCTTTCTTAAAGATTGATTATTCTGACTATTCTCCATTAGCTCTTCCTTATACACTCTCTACCTACTTTCCCAAACTCTGTGTCCCGGGATGCTGACATGAACCACATCAACAGAACTCCCTCACGTGCTGTCTTCAAGTAGCATTTGCCCAGAGAGAGGCCTCGGGCAGGAGGTTGTAGGACAGAAAGAGAGATTTGCAGGCATTCATTTCCCTGCTCCCTCCCTGCCTGGCTGCAGTGGGTAGTAGCTAATTCCTCTTCTGAAGGCCACAGCTCTCAGTGGATGCCACCTTCTCACTTACAGCTGAGCTTCTCAGTGGGTTCCCCCTTCACAACCAGGAGTGGTCATGGCTTTCTGATGCTATGATCACCCAGGGTACTTCTAAACTCTCTACTTATCCATCTGGGGTGCCATGTGTTATTTGCCAAGAATGAAGGAATAGGAATTAAAAAAAAAAAAAGATTAAAATAATACTATCAGTCTGTCAATGGGGATTCCTCCCACCCCCCAAAAATAGAGTTGTTTATTTCTTCTTGTTTGGTTTACATGATATACCTTGGTTTACATGATTTACCTCAAAACAGATCACAAAGCTGGGGTCACTTGAAACTGACTATTACAAGCTAGCCAGCAGAATTAAACTTGTTTCCCTAAGTACGATAGAATAATTTGGGCAAGAGATTAGAAAATAGCTGCCTGTCACCACCCCAAACACATACATACACACTATACTGAATGGATCTTCATAGAGAGTAAGTTAATAAGAGGCCAGCCCCTACCTCTGCTTCCCTCCCTAGAGACATACATATAAACAGTCCGGTTATGTCTGACTTAACAGATTTGGGAAGGAGGAAATGTGAGAGGCTAGTTCTTCTGGAAGGGTTGGGAGCTAAGGGTGAGGGAAGGGAGGGAAGCAAAATTTCGGTACTAGGGTTTGGACCCAGATGAAAGCTGCTCTGTCACATAATCCCGATGTAAAATGCATATATCTGAGAGATAGCCCCTGAGCTACCACACAGACTCCTCCCACCAGAGTCTGTCTGGCAGGGGTCAGTGCTGCCTAGCTGTGGATTAGAGGGAGTCATTGACATGTCATCTGCCATCAACCACACCTATTGTGATGAAAAGAATGCCCCATGCACATAGAGGCCTTCCTTGGGATGGACTTTTGAGTTGACTAAACAGTAAAAATCACAATGGATCATCCACTAGTCAGCATTATTAACTTTAGTAACAAAACCAGTAGCTTAGCCACGATTGTATAAAACAATAAATGTTGATTAATTTCTAAAGTACATTGATTATTTTTATTTTGTTTTAAGAAATAGGCTTTACGTGGCCATTGGGAATAGGATTATTTCCTCTAACATTTATCCCAGTATTTTTAAAATAAGGAAACATTTGGTTGGTGAAAAGTATAGAATATGTGTGGTAATTATAATAATTGAATACATTACATAATATCCTTTGTGAAAAAGGCTTACATTATTATAATGGGAAGTAGGTAAATTAATCTGAGTAATATTAGTATAATAGTCTTATTAATCATAATGGAATGAATCACCCTATATTATAATTATGATTCAAATAATATATATTTTTAGAGATCAACATTTTATGATGTGCTGGAATGGAATGTGGTAATAGGAGAACAGTGATTTTGGCTAACACATTAGGGATTCTGAGTCAGTTTGGCACAACAGCAGAAATTATTTTCTCTACTGTCTTATTGAGAAGAAATGTCCTAAGAAGGATCTTGGATAAACTAAGTATGTGAGTCTGACATAAGAAGAGAGTGTTTCTTCCCCTGCAAGGCACCTTGTGAAAGCCTAGTGGGGAGAAATAGTGGGATGATGAAGGATGGGGCAGGTGACTTCTGGAAGCAAAGCTCAGATCCCTAGTGCAGGTGTTATTCAGACCTCCGCGCCCACTGTGAGTGTGCTGGGTTCATTGAAAGGGACAAGAATAAAGCAGACCCGTTCAAATATGCAGAGTGAGGGAAAATAAAAAAGCATATTTGATATTGATTGAATGATTGATACTATTTGATATTTGATATTGATTGATATTTGATGAGCACTTACTGTGTGATTAGGAACTGAACTAAATGCTTCCCCAGAGATCATTCTTATTTATTCTCACACCACTCCCACTCATGAAGTAAGTCATTGTTGTTATTTTCATTCTTCAGATGAGGAAACTGACAGTCAGTGATGCTAAGAAACTTGCTCAAGGTCACTACAGTAGTTATTGTGGGCCTGAGATTTGAATTCAGCCTAACTCCAGAGTCTATGACCTTAACCATTAAGTGAAATAAGTGAACATCTTCACGTTCAGGATGTGTGATGTGTGTGCACATGCATGTGTGTGTGCAAAATAAAATATTTGAAGCCAACAGGGTCCTAAGTCTGGGTGGGTCCTAATGCCAGAGTGCTTAGGGACACTTCCTTTTTAAGCAAGATAGTTTGACATTGTCAGCTTTTAATTGTATTTAAATTCTTGTGTCAACATTATTAAAATGTATTAAAACCAGGTTAAAACATCCAAGACTTTTATCTCCCTGAATTTTATAGAAGCCCTCTGTTTACAAGCACTTAAAGACAGATGAATCTTTATTTTTCCTCTGGTAAGTGGTTTCTAAATTCCCATAGTAAAGCCTTTTAAAAGAAACTCAACTAGCTCCATTTATGGACTTGAATACCTACACTCTACTGAAATTATTGCCGTTTCTTAATGATGTTACTGACTCATCCTGAAAATTGATCATATATATATAAGGTGATGTTCACTTTACAGATGGAGAATGTTGTAGCCACAAGTGATGAAGACTAAAATACAGATATTTAAATCCACATTTTGTCCAGAATTCTCAAGCAGGGGGTTCTAACCTAGTCCTACCCCTCATTCCCTCACCAAGCA